>NC_052331.1:29727929-30927929 GCF_016432855.1 Salvelinus namaycush
TCCACAATGGTAGACAGAGTCAGCAATCTGGCGCTTCACTGGCTCTGGTGTAAACTGGGAGTACGGGGAGCCTGAATAAGAGGCTGAAAATGAGTTTGATATGAAGCTATATGAATCGGCATATGAGTCTCTACTCTCTAGAGATGTAGATTTCAGCTGTTGACTGCAGGTTTGTTGATGTTGCACTCTGATTGGGTGGTGGGGGGAAAAGTCAGCAGTTTTTGTGCAGTGAGATAACATAAGGCTTGCAGAACCATCAAATTATTGTTTTACGGTGGAGAACTTGCCGTTGCAATGTTTATACAGTGCCTTTGTTTACAAACGCATGCATGCACACTTCTTAATCTGAGAATTGGCATCTACAGTACCCGAGAGGGATGTCTACCTGGTAGTCCTAAAGAATAGGTTTTAACAGTACCCAAAACCATTCAGGGATTTTATTTGATCACACGAAAACGCTACTACATACAGTAAATACCGAGATGCGAGTTTGATTGAATTGAGCGATCAAGTCATCATACTGTACCCTGACTTACTGTACATACAATACATTCGGAAAGTATTCAGACCCCTTGACTTTTTCCACATTTTGTTCAGTTACAGCCTTGTTCTTTTCTCATCAATCTACACACAATACCCCATAATGACAAAGTAAAACAGTTTTCTTTGGTAAATGTATTACAAATAAAGAACAGAAATAACTTATTTACATAAGTATTCAGACCCTTTGCTATGAAACTCAAAATGAAGGTCAGGTGAATCCTGTTTCCATTGATCATGCTTGAAATGTTTCTACAACTTGATTGGAGTCCACTTGTGGTAAATTCAACTGATTGGGCATGATTTGGAAAGGCACACACCTGTCTATATAAGGTCCCACAGTTGACAGTGCATGTCAGAGCAAAAACTAAGCCACGAGGTCAAAGGACTTGTCCGTAGAGCTCAGAGACAGGATTGTGTCAAGGCACAGATCTGGGGAAGGGTACCAAAACATTTCTGCAGCATTGAAGGTCCCCAAGAACACAGTGGCCTCCATCATTCTTAAATGGAAGAAGTTTGGCACCACTAAGACTCTTCCTAGAGCTGGCCACCCGTCCAAACTGAGTGATCGGGGGAGAAAGGCCTTGGTCAGTGAGATGACAAAGAACCCGATGGTCACTCTGGCAGAGCTCCAGAGTTCCTCTGTGGAGATGGGAGAACCTTCCAGAAGGACAACCATCTCTGCAGCACTCTACCATTTAGGCCTTTATAGTAGAGTGGCCAGATGGAAGCCACTCCTCAGTAAAAGGCACATGACAGCCCTGCTTGGAGCTTGCTAAATGACTCTCAGTCTAAAGGACTCTTTGCCAAAGGACTCTCAGAAAATGAGAAACGCGATTCTCTGGTCTGATGAAACCAAGATTGAACTCTTTGGCCTGAATGCCAAGCATCACGTCTGGAGGAAACCTGGTGCCATCCCTATGGTGAAGCATGGTGGTGGCAGCATCATGCTGTGGGGATGTTTTTCAGCGGCAGGGACTGGGAGACTAGTCAGAATCGAGGGAAAGATGAACCGAGCATCGCTGCAAAAGATCCTTCATGAAAACCTGCTCCAGAGTGCTCAGGACCTCAGACTGGGGCGAAGGTTCACCTTCCAACAGGACAATGACCCTAAGCACATAGCCAAGACAACGCAGGAGTAGCTTCGGGACAAGTCTCTGAATGCCCTTGAGTGGCCCAGCCAGAGCCCGGACTTGAACCCGATCGAACATCTCTGGAGAGACCTGAAAATAGCTGTGCAGCAATACTCCCCATCCAACCTGACAGAGCTTGAGAGGATCTGCAGAGAATGGGAGAGAGAAACTCCCCAAATACAAGTGTGCCAAGCTATTAGCTTCAAACCCAAGAAGACTCAAGGCTGTATTTGCTGCCAAATTTGCTTCAACAAAGTACTGAGTAAAATACATATAAATGTGATATTTCAGTGTTTTACTTTTAATAAACTTGCAAAAAAAATCTAAAACCTGTTTTTGCTTTGTCATTATGGGGTATTGTGTGTAGATTGATGAGGGACATTTAATCCATTTTAGAATAATGCTGTAATGTAACAAAATGTAGAAAAAGTCAAGGGGTTTGAATACTTTCCGAATGCACTGTAAACTGTATTTTTTCAAAGACAGTAAATTATATTCCAAATCCAACAAAGGTTCTCAAGCCTTCTCCACCACCATGAGCCATAGAAATGATCTATCTATTCCTACTGTACTTGTCTGTTTGTTTTTCGGTGCAGCTAAGCCAGTGATACTACTACAGTACATCACAACAGGGAACATGGATTTGGTCAGTGAAAGGTGATGTCACAGGTTTGATGTGTAAGATCTGCTGAGGTAAAGGGTTTCATGGAAAACATCCAATAGACACTAGACAATTACATTTACATTTTGGTAAGTTAGCAGACGCTCATATCCAGAGGTTAGCATTTTTTCGTAATGAATCTTGTTCTGGAGGCAGGTCTGTAAAGTAGTCACTAGCTAGCACAGCCACAAAATCATACCATCTGATTTTAACGCTAACCTTAACCACACTGCTAAATCTAATGCCTAACCCTAACCTTAAATTAAATATTTTTACAATATAGACAATTTTGACTTTGTAGATGGTATATACAGTTGAAGTCGGAAGTTTACATACACCTAGCCAAATACAGTTTTTCACAATTCCTGACATTTAATCCTAGTAAATATTCCCTGTCTTAGGTCAGGTAGGATCACCACTTTATTTTAAGAATGTGAAATGTCAGAATAATAGTAGAGAGAATGATTTATTTCAGCTTTTATTTATTTCATCACATTCCCAGTGGGTCAGAAGTTTATATACACTCAATTAGTATTTGGTAGCATTGCCTTGAGCATTAACTTGAGTCAAACGTTTTGGATAGCCTTCCACAAGCTTCCCACAATAAGTTGGGTGAATTTTTGCCCATTCCTTCTGACAGAGCTGGTGTAACTGAGTCAGGTTTGTAGGCCTCCTTGCTCGCACACGCTTTTTCAGTTCTGCCCACAAATTTTCTATGGGATTGAGGTCAGTGCTTTGTTATGGCCACTCCAATACCTTGACTTTGTTATCCTTAAGCCATTTTGCCACAACTTTGGAAATATGCTTGGGGTCATTGTCCATTGGGAAGACCCCTTTGTGACCAAGCTTTAACTTCCTGACTGATGTCTTGAGATGTTGCTTCAATATATCCATATACTTTTCCCTTCCTCATTATGCCATCTATTTTATGAAGTGCACCAGTCCCCTCCTGCAGCAAAGCACCCCCACAACATGATGCTGCCACCCCCGTCCTTCACGGTTGGGATGGTGTTCCATCGGCTTGCAAGCCTCCCCCTTTTTCCTCCAAACATAACAATGCTCATTATGGCCAAACAGTTCCATTTTTGTTTCATCAGACCAGAGGACATTTCTCCAAAAAGTACAATCTCTGTCCCCATGTGCAGTTGCAAACCGTAGTCTGGCTTTTTAATGGCGGATTTGGAGCAGTGGCTTCTTCCTTGCTGAGCGGCCTTTCAGGTTATGTCGATATGGGACTCGTTTTATTGTGGATATAGATACTTTTGTACCTGTTTCCTCCAGCATCTTCACAAGGTCCTTTGCTGTTGTTCTGGGATTGATTTGCACTTTTCGCACCAAAGTACATTCATCTCTAGGAGACAGAATGTTTCTCCTTCCTGAGCCGTGTGACGGCTGCGTGGTCCCATGGTGTTAATACTTGCGTACTATTGTTTGTACAGATGAATGTGGAACCTTCAGGCATTTGGAAATTGCTCCCAAGGATGAACCAGAATTCACCTTCAATTGACTCAAATGATGTCAATTAGCCTATCAGAAGCTTCTAAAGCCATGACATAATTTTCTGGAATTTTCCAAGCTGTCTAACGGCACAGTCAACTTAGTGTATGTAAACTTCTGACCTAATGGAATTGTGATACAGTGAATTATAAGTGAAACAATCTGTCTGTAAACAATTGTTGGAAAAATTACTTGTGTCATGCACAAAGTAGATGTCCTAACCGACTTGCCAAAACTATAGTTTGTTAACAATAAATTTGTGGAGTGGTTGAAAAACGAGTTTTAATGACTCCAACCTAAGTGTATGTAAACTTCCGACTTCAACTGTATCTATAGGGAAATCGCTCAATTCTTCCTCCAGGACAAGACTCATGACACTAAACGTCAACCTCCTCGACATACAGTCAGACTGCATAATGGAGTTCTTAAAAATAATCCCCGTTCAGTAGCTGTTACCAGTCTAAAACAAATGATTGGTAAGAGTCCACCAGAATTGAGTGGCAAAACTACATTGGTCCAACATAGATTTAGCATCGCAAGCCGCCTGATCTGGCAAGCAGGGGTAATCAGTCTGGTATTTACGAGGCTAAAATAGATTACTGAATAGCTCTAAAACCATGCCATGCGGTCATGTGTGATAGGATAAGTAACAGAAAAAGTCTGTGAAAGTCTGTGATAGGCTGTGAATATATCAGTGCTAAGTGGTGTCATTAGGTACGAGGCGAAGCCAGAAGCCACTGTCATGTTTTACCAGTGGTGTCCACGATTGTTTTATGTTCTCTTTGGTTTGACAGAAAGATAAATCACCTATCATACTATGGGCCTCCTCCACCCTAGGGAACAGACAGATAGGACTTTCAAAAGACCCATTCAGACACTATGCCCTGCTAAAGTTCCCACGGGGGATAAAGGTCAAACATAATTCATTACCAGCCAGACATGAGTCCCCTGGGACTGGATGAGGAAAACTATGACCTCTTCTCCCTGGCCTAATGGTTGGTCCGTCATCGTAAACAAACAACTTCCTCACATACGCAGATTCACACACAGGCACACCCACACACAAGCCATCCTTGTCTTCTAGAAAGGTGACAATCCATGACACAGCAAAATGCTAATCTTTCAAAGAAACTTCCCAGCACTAAATTCTTGCCATCACACAGCAATGAAGCTTTGGAGACGGCTAATGCAGAGACTCAAAGAAGGTCTGGAATCAAACAGAATATTTTGGGGGGTGGTTTGCTCACAGCTCTTTTTGTGCAACCGTGAGTGTGATTGCCATTCCAGTTTATCTAATCTAATCTGTTGTGTTATGCCTTCCCATTCTAACGACAGTGGCCTTGTGGTTAGAATGTCTGCCCTGAGATTGGAAGGTTAGGAGTTCAAACCTCAGCTGAGTCATTCAGAAGACTGTAAAAATGAGACCTGGTACATCTCTGCTTAGCTCTCAACATTGGGGTACGGACCTGCGATAGACTAGCGTCCTGTCCAGGTGGTCTACATCAAGCTGTCTCACGGTACAGAAACAGGACTCATTCCTGCTCGCACCTCGCAAGGTTACTTACTTATGGCCAGCGATGGTATCTTGTCAATTGAGAGCTGTGTTGTGTAGAGAGCTAGCACACTTGATTCAATTTGTCAATTAACACCTATGGCATTTTAACCATATAATATATCTGACCAGAAAAAATAAACCTGTATGGTTCTTCAAAAGGTTCCTTGTAGAACCTTTGACATTGATAAAAGGTTCCTAATAGAACCATTCTCCATAAAGGTTCTATAAAGAACCATTCAAACATTTTTTAAATAGTTATTTATAGAACCTTAGGAAAGGGTTCTTAATAGCACCATAAAGGTTCCATTTAGAACCGTATGAGCATGGTTCTTTATAGAACCTTCAAAAAAGGGTTATATCGTTATGAGCCAAATAACCCTTATTTGGCACTATATAGAACCATTTGTTTTTAAGGTACAGCTCTTGGATATCAAGGCGGAAAAAACACATTTCACTGCAATTAATTAGAGACTATTTTCTGAGGTTGTCTAAGAGTTCAACCTAGGTCATGATGCGGTCTGAAAATAGCACTGTCATATTGAGAAAGTAGGAAATAATTATGAAATTATGTTTTCTTTGTTGACTGTTTTATGTCTCTGTTGGGCTACCATATCAATATTTCAATTTCATATTTTTCCAGCCAAGTTCGAAAAACTATTAAACTTCTAGAATTGATTACAAGCTGTTAACAAACTGACTGAGCCAACACAACTCTACATTTATTACCAGGGCTACTGTGTCAAATGTTTTTGCCAAGCTCTACCACAGTAAAACCCAAATAGCGTAGCATTAATTAAAGAGATTTTATTGGAGAAACCTCTGCCTCAAAACAATAAGATAATATTTTTATTCTTCTAATGTTGGCTTATCCACTCCACTCTCTTCAATTTGAGAAAAGTCCAATAATAGTATTGCATGTAGCGAGTCATGAACACAGTGCTACACATGGTCCTAAACAGTGATTAACTGTTATACGTTATTATTCCTTCAAGACAAGGCTAAATAAACCAGTCGCTCCAGCTGTCCTTATGTCACCTTGTTGGAATGGTTAAGTAAAGTGAAGGGGCTTTCCTATGTAGACCTGAGTGCAACTACTATTTGAAATCTGTCAAATACTTGTACCGTTTGTTCCAGCCTGCCTGGTGTGCCAGATGGGTGGGATTTGCAGTTTTGCAACTGTTCTATTGGTCCCATTGCACCACACAAGCTCAATCAAGCCCATTTTAAGTATTTACAATTATTTTAAATACTATTTGTACCCAGTGTTGGAATGGTTAAGTAGACTCAGAGGGATTTCCTACACTCTAACCCAGCACTGGATAAATAGTGAACAGAACACATGCTGGGTTATTTTGACCCAGCCAGTTGGGTTGCTTGAATAATCCAAACATGGGTTACTTTAGCCATCAGTTGGGTATTTTCTACTCTCATGCTGGGTTTACCTAGTAGTTGGGTCTTTTAAAATGTATGTTACAATGCCTACCAGGCACAAGTTGTCCCCAGTAATACTAACATTTACTCTACGATGATGACACACATGCCAACACGCCAAATCTAAACATATGTTCACTTTAGGGACAACTTCAAGAACAAACTGAAATATCCCAATTGTGTAACGAGACAGCTATATGTTTTAGGTATACGTTTTGCGTTCCGAAAAAACAATGTTCTAGATGTTTCTCTTCTATCCTTGAAAAGAAAAGGAGAGCCTCACACTCTAGGAGCTCAGATGCAATAACTGAATACCAACGCGTGGACAGCCAGGCGGTCTTCATCAAGCTATAATGACAGCCAAGCTGTCTTCATCAGGTTATAATGACAGCCAAGCTGTCTTCATCAGGCTAATGACAGCCAAGCTGTCTTCATCAGGCTAATGACAGCCAAGCTGTCTTCATCAGGCTAATGACAGCCAAGCTGTCTTCATCAGGTTATAATGACAGCCAAGCTGTCTTCGTCAGGCTTTAATGACAGCCAAGGTGTCTTCGTCAGGCTATAATGACAGCCAGGCTGTCTTCATCAGGTTATAATGACAGCCAAGATGTCTTCATCAGGCATTAATGACAGCCAAGATGTCTTCATCAGGCTATAATGACATCCAAGCTGTCTTCATCAGGTTATAATGACAGACAAGCTGTCTTCATCAGGTTATAATGACAGCCAAGATGTCTTCATCAGGCTTTAATGACAGCCAAGCTGTCTTCATCAGGTTATAATGACAGCCAAAGCTGTCTTCATCAGGCTATAATGACAGCCAAAGCTGTCTTCATCAGGCTATAATGACAGCCAAGCTGTCTTCTTCAGGTTATAATGACAGCCAAAGCTGTCTTCATCAAGCTATAATGACAGACAAGCTGTCTTCATCAGGCTATAATGACAGCCAAGCTGTCTTCATCAGGCTATAATGACAGCCAAGCTGTCTTCATCAAGCTATAATGACAGACAAGCTGTCTTCATCAGGCTATAATGACAGGCAAGCTGTCTTCATCAGGTTATAATGACAGCCAAGATGTCTTCATCAGGCATTAATGACAGCCAAGATGTCTTCATCAGGCTATAATGACAGCCAAGCTGTCTTCATCAGGTTATAATGACAGACAAGCTGTCTTCATCAGGTTATAATGACAGCCAAGATGTCTTCATCAGGCTTTAATGACAGCCAAGCTGTCTTCTTCAGGTTATAATGACAGCCAAAGCTGTCTTCATCAAGCTATAATGACAGACAAGCTGTCTTCATCAGGCTATAATGACAGCCAAGCTGTCAAAAACTGAAGACTTGAGTGTGGATAACTATTCACCCCCCCAAAGTCAATACTTTGTAGAGCAACTTTTTGCGACAATTACAGCTGCAAGTCTCTTGGGGTTTGTCTCTATAAGCTTGGCACATCTAGCCACTGGGATTTTTGGCCATTCTTCAAGACAAAACTGCTCCAGCTCCTTCAAGTTGGATAGGTTCCGCTGGTGTACAGCAATCTTTAAGTCATACCACAGATTCGCAATTGGATTGAGGTCTGGGCTTTGACTAGGCCAGACATTTAAATGTTTCCCTTTAAACCACTCGAGTGTTGCTTTAGCAGTATGCTTAGGGTCATTGTCCTGCTGAAAGGTGAACCTCTGTCCCTGTCTCAAATCTCTGGAAGACTGAAACAGGTTTCCCTCAAGAATTTCAGATTATTTAGCACCATTCATTATTCCTTCAATTCTGACCAGTTTCCCAGTCCCTGCTGATGAAAAACATCCCCACGGCATGATGCTGCCACCACCATGCTTCACTGTGGTGTTTATTTTTACCTTTATTTAACTAGGCAAGTCAGTTAAGAACAAATTCTTATTTACAATGACGGCCTAGGAACAGTGGGTTAACTGCCTTATTCAGGGGCAGAACGGCAGATTATTACCTTGTCAGCTCGGGGACTTGATCTTGAACCTGCTGTTCTCGGGGTGATGAGAGGTGTTGTGTTTGCACCAGACATAGCGTTTTCCTTGATGGTCAAAAAGCTCAATTTTAGTCTCATCTGACCAGAGTACCTTCTTCCATATGTTTGCTTATTTTCTTCTTGCCATTCTTCCGTAAAGCCCAGCTGTCACGCCCTGACCATAGAGAGCCATTGTTTCTCTATGGTGAAGTAGGTAAGGGCGTGACTGGGGATCTAGTTTATTTATTTCTATGTGGTGTTCTAAGTTTATTTTCTATGTTGGTGATTTGTATGATTCTCAACTAGAGGCAGCTCTGTAATCATTGTCTCTAATTGGGGATCATATTTAAGTAGCTGTTTTCCCACCTGTGTTTGTGGGATATTATTTTGTGTTTTGTGCACCACTTAGTCACATTTCGTTGTTATTGTTTTGTTTTGCTTAAGTTTCACTTAGAAATAAAGATGTGGAACTCAACCTCCGCTGCGCCTTGGTCCGTCTCTACACACGACCGTGACACCAGCTCTGTGGAGTGTACGGCTTAAAGTGATCTTATGGACAGATACTCCAATCTCCGCTGTGGAGCTTTGCAGCTCCTTCAGGGTTATCTTTGGTCTCTTTGTTGCCTATATTTAATGCCCTCTTGCCTGGTCTGAGTTTTGGTGGGCGGCCCTCTCTTGGCAGGTTTGTTGTGGTGCCATATTCTTTCAAATTTTTAAATAATGGATTTAATGGTGCTCTGTGGGATGCTCAAAGTTTCTGATATTTTTTTATAACCCAACCCTGATCTGTACTTCTCCACAACTTTGTCCCTGACCTGTTTGGAGAGCTCCTTGGTCTTCATAGTGCCGCTTGCTTGGTGGTGCCCCTTGCTTAGTGGTGTTGCAGACTCTGGGGCCTTTCAGAACAGGTGCATATATACTGAGATCATGTGACAGATCATGTGACACTTAGATTGCACACAGGTGGACTTTATTTGAACTAATTATGTGACTTCTGAAGGTAATTGTTTGCACCAGATCTTATTTAGAGGCTTCATAGCAAATGGGGTGAATACATATGCACGCACCACTTTTCAGTATTGATTTTTTGTTGATTTTTTTTACACAAGTTATTTTTTTCATTTCACTTCATCAATTTGGACTATTTTGTGTATGTCCATTACATGAAATCCAAATAAAAATCCATTTAAATTACAGGTTTTAATGTAACAAAATAATGAATAATGCCAAGGGGGTGAATACTTTTGCAAGGCACTGTATGTTGAGACCGAAGGGAACAATGGTCTTTAAATTAAAGATCCAGGCAGCCTTTTGTTATAACAATAACTTGTCTCTTCTCAACACATATTATAAGCTGCAAAACGTAAATTTTATAAATATTTAACTTAGCAAACACATAAGGACCGACCCCACCACTCTACCCCCTAAATGTTCCATCCGTGAGACATACTACCCCAGGTAAGTGTTACCACAGTAAAAAGCCAGGTACTCAATTTCTGTCTGTCTGACCACCCTCAGGGCCTATTGCTTTTAAAGCGGCCTTGCCCTCATAACTACTAACCACCTCCACTCCTCCCACCTCTCTCCAGATGTCTGGATGGACACTGGGCAGACCCCAGCTTGTCCTCTATTTTTGTGAGATTGAGCACCTAAGAAGACTGGGGTAAGATGTTACTTTAGGCTAGATGTTTCCACACTGTGTGCCTTTAATCTGAGGGAATAAATCATGGAATAAGACAGAACACAATGCTGAAGGCTCCTCTCCAAAAAGGTCAAGAGAGAAAGCAGACATGTGCGGTGCGGAGGTCAGATGCATTTCAAACATACCTCAGTGTCCACAGCTGTGTTGTGATAGGTCATTGCCATGGGATGGGTGGGGCCAGAAACAGCAGTGGTCCCCACGGTAACATGATGGGGTACAATTGGCATGGTGAACACCTGGTTGGTGACAGCAAGGAGGGGAGGAGCTGGGGAAGCGATCTGGGGTCCAATCAACAGTCTCGGCTGGGGATGCATCGTGGGAACTGCTGCTGACAAAGACCAGATACAGTTAAGAAAGAGGTCAACCCTTCTGTCTGTTTTAGCCTTGTCCTAAACCTGGATGTTAGCCATCTCTGAATAACTCATAAGGCATAACAGAGTCAAAAGAGTTGGCTAAAGCACATCCAGGTCTGAGATCATCCTATGTCCCTCTGGGGTCTCCTTCACTCAGCGTACATCACTGTAACATACCTAATTGAATACAGTCAGTGTACATCACTGTAACATAACTGACTGAACAGTCAGAGTAGCCAGCATCCTTAGAGCTGAGGAACATGTACAATTGCTCTTCACAATGTTCATCTCACTGATCAGTCCTGGGTTCAGATAGAATTTGTTTTCTTTCTAATCCAGACTGTAGTCTTTTTTTCTCATCTGCGATCACTAAGGATGTCAGGTCACCTGTATGGGATACTGACCCCCCATAAACTCATCAACACAACAGATCCATCCCACTCCCTGTCCCTGAGTCTTGTTTAGTGCTGAGAACCTGTCCCTCCCTCAGACACCTTCAGCAGTTCTCCAAGGATCCATTATCAAACATATAAAGCCCTGCCACAGTCACATTCAAAGCCCTGCCACAGTCACCTTGAAACCTGCCAGTCACCTTCAAAGCCCTGCCACAGTCACCTTGAAACCTGCCAGTCACCTTCAAAGCCCTGCCACAGTCACCTTGAAACCTGCCAGTCACCTTCAAAGCCCTGCCACAGTCACCTTCAAAGCCCTGCCACAGTCACCTTCAAAGCCCTAGGCCTACTGAAGTCTAATGGAGTGTATTAGGGGCCTACAGAGGAAAACACTCCCATGCTAATTACACTGTAATAATACAAGTAGACCTAAGATCCTACTGAGGTTAAAGGCTTTTAGTCTGGCTACTAATGGGCCATGACCCTGCTGCCTCAGAGAGAACTCAGAGAATTATAGACAAAAGAGCAGATCTGATTGGTCAAAAGACCAATTAGTTGAAAAAATATCAGAATTGGGTTGCCTGTGTAAACGCAGCCTCAGATGGATGTACTGTATCTTTTTGATCATTGGTATATAAATTAGAGGTTATGACGGGTGTAGTTGATATGAGTGTGCTCTGTGCTGACGTTCATGAAATATACGCTTTAAAACAACAATATTTCTACAGTGGTTTTTAAAGTCTGTCCTCGAGGATCCTGCATGGTATGCACTGGTCATACACTGGACATTGTGTTACATTTGAGGTAGTCTCTGCTGAGTCCCCAACAACCGGATGTTCCCGAATTCAGAGGAAATGGAAAGAGACCCTGTGACATAACTTCCGCTTCTGGATGTTAAAAAGACAAAACTCCATCTTAACTCCTCCTCTACATTTACTGGATTGGTTGAACAGTGCAGAAGATAACCTCCCCCAATGTGTTTTTTTGTTCTTGTATGTAGGGGATCTAGTTTCAGGCGTTTATTTTGCTGCTACGTTAGGTTACATTTGAGGAGAAGCCAGTAGCTTTCTTTGCACAGCAGCCACTGTTTTGAGGACACCTTGTGGTCAATAACAACAGGTGCAGTCATAGGACAAATACACATACTATTTTTCATTTTGTTCACAGAATGTTGTTTCAGCTTTTCATTACCTTACAAATACCATTATGTACTGTAACAAGGCAACCTCTACAAATTATGCAAAATCTCATTTGCGGCAGAGTTTATAGGTCCTTATGGGTAACCTTTCTGTCATGAAAAAATGCATATATGTGCAAAATTACATGATGTAGCTCAAACGGGGCAAGAGATATGCTTGTTCAAAGTTTGGAATTCCAGATGATTCCTATAGCAAGACGCATCATTCCCCCAAGTTTCGTCAAAATCGGGCCAGTGGGGTCTGAGATATTGCATGTGACTAACATAGTTCAAACTGGGACAGATCCATAGCCCCCCCCCCTCCCCAGGAAGCCATATAACCTGAATTACTTCAGTGAATAAGACCCACCAATATAAAGGGGCATTCGTCACAACAAAACTGTGCAGAACACTATTCAAACCCCTCCAAATAATAGTAGACATACTAAATACTATTTCATTGTAAGATAACACATGAGTAGAGTTAAAGTATGAAAGTTCAGAATCTCACCAGTAGAGGGTGCAGTAGCATGGACAGTCACATGCGGTGGATCCTTGATCACTGAGACCACAGTCTGCAGGCCAACGGGCTGGATGACAATGGTCCTGGTTTTGAGAAGAGGGGCCAAGGGTTGGGTGAGGAGGACAGAGGGGGGAAGTTTGGGCTGAATGGACACCCTCTGGTTTGGGTGGGCGGGTCGCTTGGCTGGTGGGAAAAGAGTAAGAGAATAAGTAAGTGTTTTTGTATATATATTTGTTTAACCTTTATTTAACTAGGCAAGTCAGTTAAGAACAAATTCTTATTTACAATGTCAGCATACCCCCACCAAACCCGGACGACGCTGGGCCAATTGTGCGCCGCCCTATGGGACTCCCAATCACAGCCGGATGTGATTCAGCCTGGATTTGAACCAGGGACTGTAGTGTCGCCTCTTGCACTGAGATGCAGTGCCTTAGACCGCTGTGCCACTCGGGAGCCCCCTGGTTAATACAGGGGTGAACTATGATACAACTAAACAGACACTTTCAATTATTTTTTGGAAGATATCCACCATATTGTGACATGTACATCAAAGAGACGTTTCACCTCTGGGAGATGGGCTGACTCGCTTGTGTATTTTCTTTTCAGGAGACAACATAGTCGGTAAAGGCTGCATAGACACATCATCTTCCTGCTGGTACGCATAGGCATGCACAAGACAGAAGTTAGTGAGAGTAGTCAGTACTTAGCCTACTATTTACGCATAGGGGGAGAGTGTTGAGCGAATTGAAATCTTACTTTCAGGGATAGTGGTGACAGTGAGGAGGTATCACTAACCGCAGATCCAGATGATAGGGAGGACCCAGGCACTCCTACATCTGCCAACGAAACAATTAGAACTCAATTCAATTGACAAACAGGGGCATCACATTGCCGATCCTCTTTCACTTCCTGTGTGATTGACCTTACAACACAGTTTGGGGGCCTCACAGGTGCAGCCTTCCCACGCCCAAGGCAGCCACCTAATGTCTACTGACTAGGGCAGGGATGGGCCCTTTTGTAGGCCCACGGATCAATTCCTCCAGCACCACCCCCCCCCACCCCCCCCACTCACACACACAAAAAAAACTGTTGGTTGTACATTAGCCGTTTTTCTGTTGCTATGTCAGTCACTGACAGTCACTCAAATAGCCCATGTCAGCTAACATTTTTTAGATGTCTAAATTAATCTGGCCAGGTATCTAAACTTGTAGTAATCATGGACGAATTAGCGACCGGAGGCCCCCATTGATTATGTTAGTCCGATATGTACCGGATACTGCTCAATGAACAACACAGGGTTAAATGTGACTTTAAAATGTATGTCTAAGTATCATATTTATTTAAGTCGTTTTCAATAATTATCTGTTGCAAGTACTGATGTTCCTGTTTAACTGCCAGTATTAAATGTCTGCCAGTATTAAATGTCTGCCAGTGTTGAATGTTATGGTTAAAGTTTGATGCCAGACTGGATTTGAGGACACACTCATTATGTACAGGTAACATAAAGTGTCTTAATAGGGCGTTGGGTCTCCACGAGCCACCAGAACAGCTTCAATGCGCCTTCGCCTAGATTCTACAAGTGTCTGGAACTCTACTGGAGGGATGTGACGCCATTCTTTCGTGAGAAATTCCATAATTTGGTGTTTTGTTGTTGGTGGTGGAAAATGCTGTCTCAGGTGCCACTCCAGAATCTCCCATAAGTGTTCAGTTGGGTTGAGATCTGGTGATTGAGCCACACACACACCCTTTAAACCCCCTATGCTCCTTTGAGACCCATCTTTCAAAGTCACTGAGATCTCTACTTCTAGTCTTGTAGCCAAAATAATGGGCAACTGGGCATTTTTATGCATGATGGGATGTTAATTGCTTAATTAACTCAGGAACCACACCTTCCTTCAATATACTTTGTATCCCTCGTTTACTCAGGTCTTTCATTTATTTAGGCAGTTACCTGCATCTGTGACACTGTGTGATTCTGTAGCAGCCTATATTGTGACTTCCTACAAGCCTCTCAGGCTGGTGTTTACAGAACATTTGGTGCAGTGTAATTAATATATAAGGGCCTTCTCAGAGACATTTTCTTTGCTTCGGCTCTGGATGTGTTCACCCTGAAATCTTGCTATAAACCGGATAGATTGTTTTATTTATATTATCAACGAATGCTCTCCTTTCTGTTCACCGGAAAATCCCCTTTACAGTGTGGGTGTGTGTTTCCTGTATGAGATTTGAATCTATTACCAGGAAGACACAGGGTTCTAGTAGGGTTTCTGATGGTTGACTACACTCAGCCTACTTTGCCTTGGCTTGGCTATTATAGTTCAACTGAAAGTGATGCAATCCTGGTGATTTTTACCTGTGCAGCAACCGTCAGTATCTCCACTGGCGAAGGATCTCCATTGTAACAGATTAATGTCATTCACCTGAGAAACATGCAGTCTGTTAGCTGTCACTTTCAGTCACTAAGACTGATTGTAGGTTAGGCAGCTACTACTACCAACAATTTTAGATGTAGCCTAGTAGGATAATAACACATCGCATTACATAGAGGGGTAATGTGATGTAATACCTCTTGTTGCAGTGTTGTTTCATCAGGTGGCGTGAACTCAAATTCTTGAAGCAGTTCTTCTGCATCACTTAGGTTTTCAAGTTCTTTAAACAGGTTGATGTCTGTAATAATGTTGCAAGCGGGAACAGATCAGTGAAATAATCCAACGTATCTATTCTAATACATTACGCCTGTAAAAATGTTGCAAGAGACCAGTGAGTTTCCAAAGTAGCTTCAATACATAAAAAAATACAGTAAGGGGGAAAGTTGCTTATTGACACTCTGTCAAAACAAGTACTGCTGCGCCTGAGCATTAAAACGTATGTTATATTTAATAACGTAGAGCATATTCTTTATATCCAGACAGTCAATGAAGTTGCACGTTGTGTTTACAACACAGCTATTATTATGTAATAAGAATCGCACTTACCCCATTCGCCATCATGATCAATGCAAATATCGGCTAAATCGCTGTCAAATAGCCCATATTGTAGATGACTGTCTAAATCCAAACGTAACTCTGCCATTTCTAATGTTAGAAATTGTCAAAAGAGTCACAACAAAGTGTTCACATTTCCTAGTTTGCCGTCAACTCTCCACTATAAATACCATAAATAAATAAATACACGTCCTGCTATTAGTACGGAACCCGCGATGGGACATTTACATAACATGACAGTTCCCAGCTGGTCTCGCCTGCTAGTGATAAAGGTTTATTTGAACTAGTAGCCGCACACTGACGCAAACATCTACAGTACATGTCTGGAGATCTGCTTCTTCAAAATGCCAATGCATTATGATATGGGGGGCATAAAATGCTAATAATAATCATTCCATTGAATAATGTGAGCAGTAGAAATACTGGTAAGACAGACAGAAATATAGAGAAAGGTATTCTGGAAGAGAGATACTTATTTCAAATCAAATGTTATTTGTCACTGTCACGACTTCTGCCGAAGTCGATGCCTCTCCTTGTTCGGGCGGGGCTCGGCAGTCAACGTCGCCGGTCTTCTAGCCATCGCCGATCCATTTTCCATTTGTCTTGTCTTGTTTTCCCACACACCTGGTTCTCATTTCCCTCATTATGTGTTGTGTATTTATTAACCCCCTGCTTCCCCCATGTCTTTGTGTGGTATTGTTTATTCTGTTTCATGTTATGCGCACGTTAGTCTGTTGCGCTGGGTTATGTTAACCCGTATTGTTATTTCGTGTTCACTTTGCCATGTGCTTTTGGTTCGCCTAAATAAAAGGCTCCGTTGGCTACCCAATATCTGCTCTTCTGCACCTGACTCCCTTACAGCCATTGACGCATAACTGACAAGTCACATACGTGCGGTAGCAGAGAGAACAGTCTATGACTAGGGTGGCTGGAGTCTTTGACGGTCGGAGGCCGAGCAGTTGCTATATCAGGCAGTGATGCAACCCGTCAGCATGCTCTCGATGATACAGCTGTAAAATCAAGACTGCACTACAAGGTGGAATTCAACATTTTATTTGTTGAAGTGGTTTCTTGAGTCAAAGAATGCCATCATCTCTACCCTGGCCATTGTCAATGCACCTGTTGATGCTCTGACCCAAGAGGAATGGGAGGTGGTGGAGGAGGTGTGCAGAGTCCTGGAACCCTTTGAGCAGGTCCCTGTAGGAATCAGTGGAGAGAGAAAGATCTGCAGATCCTCTGAGCTGGTGGAAGAACAAGGCCTCTGTCTACCCACGGCTTACTAAAGTTATGATAGGGAGACTGCATAGTGGTGTCACGTTCCTGACCTGTTTTCTGTTATTTTTGTATGTGTTTAGTTGGTCAGGGCGTGAGTTGGGGTGGGCATTCTATGTTTTGTGTTTCTATGTTTAGGTCATTGGTAATTAGCCTTATATGGTTCTCAATGAGGGATGTACTGGTTTGGTGCATGAGGCACGGCATCCGTCCGACTGAACGTGTTGGTGAGTTAATGTCACCGGGAACAGCTCTCCATACTCGTCCTGAGGTGCGTGCTAGCCGTCTGGTTAAGACAGTGCCTACACCACGCACCAAGCCTCCTGTGCGTCTCCAGAGTCCTGTGCGTCCTGTTACTGCTCCCCGCACTAGCCCTGTGGTGCGTGTCTCCAGCCCGTTACCACCAGTGCCGGCACCACGCACTAGGCCTAATGTGCTTCTCCAGGGTCCAGTATGCCCTGTTCCTTCTCCCCGCACTAGCCTTCAGGTGCGTGTCCCCAGTCCGGTACCACCAGTTCCGGCACCACGCACCAAGCCTCATGTGCGTCTCCAGAGCCCTGTACGCACTGATCCTTCTCCCCGCACTCGCCCTGAGGTGCGTGCCCTCAGCCCGGTACCACAAGTCCCGGTACCACGCACCAGTCCTATAGTGCGCCTCGAGAACTCAGTGTGCCCTGTTCCTGCTCCCCGCACTAGCCTTGAGGTGCGTGTCTCCAGTCCGGTACCACCAGTTCCGGCACCACGCACCAAGCCTCATGTGCGTCTCCAGAGCCCTGTACGCACTGATCCTTCTCCCCGCACTCGCCCTGAGGTGCGTGCCCTCAGCCCGGTACCACCAGTCCCGGTACCACGCACCAGTCCTATAGTGCGCCTCGAGAACTCAGTGTGCCCTGTTCCTGCTCCCCGCACTAGCCTGAAGGTGCGTGTCCTTAGCCCGGTACCTCCAGTTCCGGCACCACGCACTAGGCCTACAGTGCGCCTCAGCCGGCCAGAGTCTGCCGTCTGCCCAACGGCGCCTGAACTGCCCGTCTGCCCAACGGCGCCTGAACTGCCCGTCTGCCCAACGGCGCCTGAACTGCCCGTCTGCCCAACGGCGCCTGAACTGCCCGTCTGCCCAACGCCGTCTGACCTGTCCGTCTGCCAAGCGCCGCATGAACTGCCCGTCTGTACTGAGCTTTCAAAGCCGCCCGTCTGTACTGAGCCTGCAAAGCCGCCCGTCTGCCATGAGCCTTCAGAGCCGTCCGCCAGACAGGAGCCGCTAGAGCCTTCCGCCAGACAGGAGCCGCTAGAGCCTTCCGCCAGACAGGAGCAGCCAGAGCCTTCCGCCAGACAGGATCAGCCAGAGCCTTCCGCCAGACAGGATCAGCCAGAGCCTTCCGCCAGACAGGATCAGCCAGAGCCTTCCGCCAGACAGGATCAGCCAGAGCCTTCCGCCAGACAGGATCAGCCAGAGCCTTCCGCCAGACAGGATCAGCCAGAGCCGCCAGCCAGCCAGGAGCCGCCAGAGCCGCCAGCCAGCCAGGATCCGCCAGAGCCGCCAGCCAGCCAGGATCCGCCAGAGCCGCCAGCCAGCCAGGATCCGCCAGAGCCGCCAGCCAGCCAGGATCCGCCAGAGCCGCCAGCCAGCCAGGATCCGCCAGAGCCAGCCAGCCAGGCTCCGCCAGAGCCAGCCAGCCAGGATCCGCCAGCCAGTCCGGTGCTGCTCTACAGTCATGAGCTGCCTTCCAGTCATGAGCTCGGGTGGCGCAGTGGTCTAGGGCACTGCATAGCATCGCAGTCCTAGCTGCGCCACCAGAGTCTCTGGGTTCCGCCCAGGCTGGGCTGGGTTCGCGCCCAGGCTCTGTCGCAGCCGGCCGCAACCGGGAGGTCCGTGGGGCGACGCACAATTGGCATAGCGTCGTCCGGGTTAGGGAGGGTTTGGCCGGTAGGGATATCCTTGTCTCAGTATGTAATAAAATGTATGCACTCTACTGTAAGTCGCTCTGGATAAGAGCGTCTGCTAAATGACTAAAATGTAAAATGTAAATGTAAATGAGCTGTCCTCCAGTCATGAGCTGTCCTCCAGTCATGAGCTGCCCTTCAGTCATGAGCTGCCCTTCAGTCATGAGCTGCCCTCCAGTCATGAGCTGCCCTCCAGTCATGAGCTGCCCTCCAGTCATGAGCTGCCCTCCAGTCATGAGCTGCCCTATAGTCCGGAGCTGCCACTCAGTCCGGAGCTGCCACTCAGTCCGGAGCTGCCACTCAGTCCGGAGCTGCCAGTAGTCCGGAGTTGCCTCTCTGTCCTGAGCTACCTCTCTGTCCTGAGCTACCTCTCTGTCCTGAGCTACCTCTCTGTCCTGAGCTACCTCTCTGTCCTGAGTTATCTAGGGGGGACCGGTGTGAAGGTTCCTAGACCAGGGTTGGGGGCGAGGATCGCCACTCGGAGGACGCTAAGGAGGGGGATAAAGACAATGGTGGAGTGGTGTCCTCGTCCTGCGCCGGAGCCGCCACCGCGGACAGATGCCCACCCAGACCCTCCCCTTGAGTTTTAGGGGTGCGCTCGGAGTTCGCACCTTGAGGGGGGGGGGGGGTTCTGTCACGTTCCTGACCTGTTTTCTGTTATTTTTGTATGTGTTTAGTTGGTCAGGGCGTGAGTTGGGGTGGGCATTCTATGTTTTGTGTTTCTATGTTTAGGTCATTGGTAATTAGCCTTATATGGTTCTCAATCAGGGACAGGTGTTTGACGTTTCCTCTGATTGAGAACCATATAAAGGTAGGCTGTTCACATTGTTTGTTTGTGGGTGATTGTCTTCCGTGTCTGTGTATGTTGCACCACACGGGACTGTTTCGGTTTGTTCGTTCGTTTGTTGTAGTCTGTACCTGTTCGTGCGTTCTTCGTGTTATATGTAAGTTCTCATGTTTTAGGTCAGTCTACGTGCGTTTGTTATTTTGTAGTTTATTGAAGTGTTTTCGGTTTTCCTATTTACTTTAATAAACGTAATTATGTCTACATTCCACGCTGCGCTTTGGTCCAATCCCTACTCCTCTTCTTTCGAAGAGGAGGACACCCGTTACAAGTGGCCACATCCGTTCCTTCTGAGAGGGTCTTCTCGAAAACGGGACAAATAATTACTGAGAGAAGAAACCTCATCAGCCCCTCGAAAGTGGGGCAGCTTGCAATTCTGAATGCAAATCTCTCATAAAAGCAAAATATGGTCAGCATTGCTGTGTGCTGCTGGTTATAACATGGCAACAAAGAAGAGAGAAAAGAGGGACCAGTTTAATGTTTTCAGTGGGATGCTGCAGTTTTGCACATTGTTATTTATTTTTCTTTCATATGGTGCAATATTCTATTATTATGTTGTTCAGATTGTAGTCATATTGAATTGTTACATTTATATGCACTTTGTTTATATACATTAAAAAGTTATACTTTAAATCCACGTGTAATAGCATCCTTTTTTAAATGTATTTCAATTTGTGGGATGCTGCAGTTTTGCAAATTATTTATTTTTATTTGATATGGTGCAATATTCTATTATGCTGTTCAGATTGTATTCATTTTGAATGGTTAGATTTATATGCACTTTGTTAATATACATAAAAAAGTTATACTTTAAATGCAAATGTTTAATAGCATTATTTTGGTCATAACAGACCAGTGCATTTTTGAATAAATTGTGGTTAAGGTAGAGTATGATTTCATTTAATAATTTAGAATTGTTTTAACACCAATCATAGTAAAACTATCGCAAACTCTTTGACTTGAAAAACTACAAAACATATATTTTTTAAAGAGCTGTTTGGGAGCCAAAAGAGCCGTCTCTTTTTGATGAGCCGAGCGAGCCGGCTCACTGAAAAGAGCCGGAATGCTCATCACTAATAACCTCACAAGGCACCCTGATCTTTTTCCTCGAAATCTCAGTTTCCTTCTCCAGCGAATCACGGGGCCGGGTGTCAACAGTATAGCCCTCGCGTCCGACTCAATTAAGAAAAACTCTTCGTCCAGTTTGAGGTGAGCAACCCGGTGCTGATGTTGAGAAGCTCTTTTCGGTCATAGGAGACAGTAGCAGCAACATTATGTACAAAACAAGTTACGAGCAACGCAACAAAAAAAATAAACTCATCAACAGTTTGTGCAATCTGCTTCAGTTGCATGTAATATAGAAAAATAAATACCATCTTGTTAGGGGCAATTCCACAGTGGCACAGACTCAGATGTCATTTTAAATGTTGAACAAAAAACAATGATTGCGTAGTTAAATAAACCATACAACTCCACTCACAAGGACTACTTTCAACAATTTCCACAGAAAATCTTACAAAAATACAATTACTTGAAGATGCAAAGTTCAGTAACAGAATGATGACACAAACCGTCATTCTGTTACCAAACTGCATCTGAACTGTCTTTCAAGTAAATATGTTTATGTAAAATGTTCAGTGGAAATTGTTAAAAGTAGTTCACGTGCATAGAGTTCTATGATTTGTTTAACTTTGCAATCATTGGTTATTGTTTGACATACATTTTAAAGTGACAAATCTGAGTCTCAGTGTCACTGTTACCGTGGAATTGCCTTCAGGCTACTCATTCAATCAATATGCAAGTAGTAGAAATAGTCTAGGTAACCTACAATATCTATGAACCATCAATGGCAGACATAGAAAGATGGAGACAGCTATTCTGAGAAATTTATTACAGATGTGAATCATTTTTACATTTTCATGATTTGAGTGTGGCTATACTGATGTGTTTGATTTCATCCACTCTGTTTTTATGCATCTGGAAGGCTGGAGTCACCCATCGACCACAGGAACACTGCTCCCCACACCAGCTGAATGAGCCCAACTTGGATCTACACTTTGGGCACAAGATCTAAAAAATAAAAATATATATATTTAAAAAATTGTTTTTTAAATAGTTAGAAGACACTAAATATAACAAGTAAATGCTAAGTTAATTATTCTCAAATGTGGTCATCAAGGAGTCTCGTTTGTAGGTTTTCATCCCCACAAACCTATCATTCAGTTTGAATTCTGTTTATTAATTGATCTGCTAAATATAGTAGAGCCGCTTCAGTAAGTCTGTTATATTGTGCCAAGATAAATATGCATTCTCATTTTACACTGAACAATGTGACTAAAACTGACTTAAACTGAACAAAATGTCAGAATATTCCATGCCAGCATTAACTAAGTACAACTATTCCATCTGAAAGCGAATGGTCATTTTTACCTGTCCATCCATCACCCCTAACAAGGCCTGTTCCATCCACTGGACAGGCTCAGTGAAGTAGGAGGTACATTGGGTCTGGTCCCCACTCGGTAGGTTACTCATCTTCTTATACGCAAACGCAGTCGGTCCATTGCCAATAGTGTGACTGAGGATACTGGAAGCGCGGAACAGTGTCCGTCTAAAGGGGAAGACAGAGGGGGTAACACCAGAGGGTGAACATGAAGAACATTTGTGTTGCTTGCTGACAGCCTTTATTTTTCACTCTCACTTCAGTCTCTGTTCAGCATCTGAAACCGTAGGGTGTGTGTGTATTCTTCATTTATTCACTCATTCAGTTCCCTTACCGACACTTTTTACACCTGTATTCCACCTCAGAACAGGTGCTTAGGTAAGGGTCCACTGCAAACAACTCCTTTGGGACATTCTGAAGCTCTGCGTCAAGGATAAACAACGGTCTTAAGAGGATCTCTACAAAACAGAGCTGGCAGCAATTCAATTCATATGGATGAATGTTTCAATTAGGTTAAACAGAGTAACGTCCCCTGGTACAGTCAAATAAACTACAGCAGTCCTGAAACAGGAAGAAAGAAAAGGTGGCAGGTTAGCCTAGCAGTTAAGAATGTTGGGCAGTAACCAAATAGGTGCTGGTTCGATTCCCCGAGCCGACTAGGTGAAAAATGTGCGTCTGCTAAATGTAAATAACAGAAAGGATGAAGAGGTGAGGAAAGCAGCAGGATATACCTGGGTATTTCTCTGTGAGTTTCTGGAGTCTGTACTGCTTGTACTGGGGGCGGGTGACATCTACTTCACAACCCAATGACTCATATAGTGCTAACTGGTCCACAAACCCCTCATTCATCCTAAACATGAATTAAATACATTTTACAATGGACATAGTTGACCAAGATAACAGTACTTCCTTTAAGTAACAAAGTGTCCTTAATAAACATGAACAATTCAGACCCTGCAGTTGAATGGTATAATAAAATCACAGCTTTTTTTGCTTACTTTACATCAGGTTTAAGTTGCTGGAGTTTGGCATAGGCATCGCCGAAGTTCATTTTATGACATTTCATCAAGTAAGCAGTCACCACCGCCGCACTCCGACTTTGCCCTACGTGGCTAAAACACAAACACAGTGTTGCATGTCAAATGCATGTGAGGCTATCATCATGATATGCATTAAATAACTCAGGATTTGATAGGTCTCACGCACCAATGCACAAGGACAGATTTTGATGCCTCGCAAGCATCACATATGAAGCGTATGCAGTCATCGAGGTGGCTGAGTAGGTCTGTGGAGGACTCGTCCAGGCAATAGACATACTTCATCCTAAATGGCCCATCAGGTGAAGCTGGCTGCTCTGAGTCCACTGTGAGTATGTGGGTGATGCCAGCATTGGTCAGGTCCTGGGCATCTTTCAGGTCAGATGCTGCCCCGATGTAGACTCCTGCCTCTACCTGAATCATGGCTTGGCAATCAGGATTTCTCTATGGTAGAAGACCTGTGAAATACAGCTGTTGTTAGCATGTGACATTTAAAAGTCTGCATAGCTATACATGAATATGATATAGTGAATATGTACGTTAAGTCATTCACTACGTTAGCTAGCTACTGGCATTTTGTTTGTATATGCTGTACTAAACAGCTTCCTTCCTGAATATTAGAATATAACATATGTATATTTTATCCACAAATAGATGAGGTATGATCTGTCCATTAATAATCTTCACTCAATGATCATTTTGACAGATACGTAGCTATAGCTAAACACAGCTTGCTAGGCTAGCTAACGTTAGCTAGCTAGATTCATTTATCCGGCTCTGCTAAGTCAGCCTCAAGTTTCTAGCCTAAATATAAATGTTCTTCTTATCGGAAAAAAATATCAGTCGTGCCTCTTACAAACGAAGTGTGCTATTTCAGTGAGTTGTTAAGAACTAAGGTAGCTCGCTACTAAATATAACTAAAACAAAATAATGCTTGAAAAACGTAATGCGTGGCTGCTAAACTGTTTGGTCCGGTTATTAATTGTAACCAACCAGGGAACAAAAATGGAACACTTTAGTTCCGGAGATAGCTCCACTTTAGTTCCTACACAGCGAACGAAGTTTGAAGCTCTGTTAGCTGAGGAACGCCCAACTCCGTATATTGAGGCTGAGATGAGTATTGCGAACTTGTCTTGCGAGAAGGGAGTTGTGCGTTCATCAGCTAAACTGTGAATAAACGGTTTGCTGAGTGGTACACTTTCACAACTCTTAGTACAAACTGAACTGGTCACACTGGTCACAGTGAAATGTAATGAGACCATTGGTTTAATCACCAAAACACAACATAATGATATCTTTTAAATTTGGTCATTTTAACTACAAGTTAATCCAAATAGCAAACAATGCAATATACGCATTTCAAATCGCCCTTAGAAGTGCTGAAAGTAATGTGCTGCAGTACTGTAAGTTACTGTAAGTTACAGTTTTCACATTAGGCAATACACAACAATTTACAGAAAATCTATACATTTCCATATCTATCCAATGTGTAATCAAAAGGTGTGATCAAAGATAGAAGATAGAAAGCTACCAGCAAAAACAACAGGAACGGAAGAGAGAGAGTGAAAAATAAGCACTAGAGAACCTCTGTGACAAGGTAGGGGGGTATACAGAAGATAGCCCTATTTGGTAAAAGACCAAGTCCATATTATGGCAAGAACAGCTCAAATAAGAAAAGAGAAATGACAGTCCATCATTATTTTAAGACACGAAGATCAGTCAAGAATTTTGAAAGTTTCTTCAAGTGCAGTCGCAAAAACCATCAAGCGCTATGATGAAATTGGCTCTCATGAGGACCGCCACAGGAAAGGAAGACCCAGAGTTACATCTGCTGTAGAGGACAAGTTCATTAGAGTTACCAGCCTCAGAAATTGCAGCCCAAATAAATGCTTCACGATACGCCATCCCGTCTGATTTGGGCTTAGTGGGACTATCATTTGTTTTCAACAAGACAATGACCCAACACACCTCCAGGCTATGTAAGGGCTATTTTACCAAGAAGGAGAGGGATGGAGTGCTGCATTAGATGACCTGGCCTCCACAATCCCCCGACCTCAACCAAATTGAGATGGTTTGGGATGAGTCGGACCACAGAGTGAAGGAAAAGCAGTCAACAGTAGTAAGAATAAAGTAAAAACGTTTGACAGGTTGTGTATTTTTGAATACGGGTGTTATTCATATGAAGAGCAAGTAGCGGCAAGATAACCGTTGATGATACATATGGTGCATAGCAAGTAACGACAAGAGAATCGTTGAAGATGCACATGGGGTAATGAGGAGATTACCGAGTGTGTTTGGGAATAGTACTAAGTGAATGTGGATGTGAAAGTTGTGTGATTGTGAGATGTGACATATTAAGCTGTAACACAAATTACTGAAATTTGGATAATAAACTGGTGGGAGCTGAGTTTTCCAGTTCTGTGGGAGCTGATCTATAACATTATCTACGTTATCTACAGGTAGAGGATATGGTTCTGCCAGTCTGTATGTTTAGGGAAAGCAGCCTTTATAGCGGTGAACACTGCATCCAGCTGGTCACCACGATTAGCCACTAATACATTGCGATATCACATGTTTAAAGTCCTTCCATTTAAATTTTAAACAGCAGCAGAGTATTTCTTCAACTTCTCTGGTGGAGGGGTTGTACATGGAGATGATTGTTTTTACCTCTTCTTCAAACTTTACAGCATCTTTTGCTGGGTCAGTGACATCACCAACTATTGCCTTAATTTCATCAACATCCCACGGTCTATCCATTTCCAACATGCTACCACCACCATTGGGGATGGAGTAGCGTATTATCAGATACATTCCCGGGGAGGTCTTCTTTCTCGTATCTTTTCTGTTTTCTGCCCTCATTGCTGTCATCACTGCTGCTTGTTTCATCTTCTTCATCTCGGCTACTTTTTTACTGACGTTCTTTCTGCTGCTTGCGCTCCTTAATTTGCGTCTTGTATTTCTACATTCTCTCTTCTCTTTTTGACTCTTACATTTTTCCAGTTCTCTTCTGACAAACACAACTGATTAGCTCAAATGTATTAAGAAGGAAAGAAATTCCATAAATTCACTTTTAAGAAGGCACACCTGTTAATTGAAATGCATTCCAGGTGACTACCTCATGAAGCTGGTTGACAGAATGCCAAGAGTGTGCAAAGCTGTCATCAAGGCAAAGGGTGGCTATTTGAAGAATCTCAAATATAAAATATATTTTTTATAATATATTTGTTTAACACATTTTTGTTACTACATGATCCCATATGTGTTATTTCATAGTTTTGATGTCTTCACTATTATTATACAATGTAGAAAGAAAAGAAAAACTCTTGAATGAGTAGGTGTTCTAAAACTTTCGACCAGTAGTGTACCTCATGTTATGTTGTAGTGGCTGCAGACCACATAGACATTTCTTATAAATGCTTACAGACAGCTGTTAGTGGGACTTTCCATGGTACCGTTAAGCCTTCGCTATAGTTTTCTCATAAAACTAGTGAATCGTTTTCTCTCTATAAGGCTATGGGTACCATTTTATTCATTACTCGCCTTGATTTCATTATTAGTATTTTTTTATACAAATTAATTTAAATTGACTTACTGAAATTCGGAAGACATGTCCCTCTGAGTTTCACAGATCGGGTATCTTCCCCCAGGCAGCTCTCAGTAGAAGTCTGGTCTAGGCGGGTCCAGGCGGGTCCACGTCACCTTTTTTGATCAGAAGGGAAATTCCCTTACGCTTTCCCACTAGGGAATGCAGCACCGGTGTCTCCCTCGCAGACCTTCACTGAGATGCTCCACAGGTGGAATCACTGATCCTGTTCGTTGACACCAAATTGTGGAAATTCTTACACAGGACCTTCAAAGTCAATATACATTATGCATAGTTATCATGTATCATACATATCATTTAGATGTTTATACTTGTCACAACTTCCTCCGAAGTTCGGTGGTCGACGTCACCGGTCTTCTAGCCATCTTTGATCCACCTTTCATTTTCCATTTGTTTTGTCTCGTCTTCCCACACACCTGGTTTCAATCCCATCAATTACGTTGTGTATTTAACCCTCTGTTCCCCACATGTCCTTGTCCGGTATTGTTGATTGTAAGAGTTTGAGCACGTTATGTCTGGCGTGCGAAGGGTTTCGTCCCATTGTATTTATTTATTGTTTTGTTCACTGTGATTTTTATTATTAAACTGCACCGTTGTAACACAGTCTTTGCTCTCCTGCGCCTGACTTCTCTGCCGCCAGTACGCATGCATTACAGAATCCATGACCAAACTTATGGAGTCAGCAGGAGCAGGTACCCCGGGTATAGGAGTGGAGGAGAGAGCACGCAGCAATGCTCCACCATCTTGGCACCGCCATGGACCACATTGTCCAGACAATTGACCGCTGGGAGAGACAGGGAGTTCTCCCAGCGCCTCCACCAGCACAACCGGGGTCTGCACTAAGCGCCCCTTCTTCTCCTGGTCCCAGTGGGATTCTTCTCTCCCTTCCCCAGGAATATGATGGGACGGCTGCGAACTGCCAGGGGTTCCTATTACAACTGGATCTATACCTGGCAACCGTCCACCCGGCTCCTTCGGGCTGTGAGAGGGTGTCCGCCCTCGTCTCGTGCCTCATCGGGAAAGCCCTGGAGTGGGCCAACGCCGTGTGGAGAGAGGGAGATGCGGCGTTGGACCAGTTTGAGGAGTTCACCTGCCGTTTCCGGGCGGTCTCCGACCACCCGCCCTAGGGTAGAGCGGCGGGTGAGCGCCTCTTCCATCTAAGGCAGAGGACGAGGAGCGCCCAGGAGTTCGCCCTGGAGTTTCGGAGCCTGGTTGCCAGCACGGGTTGGAGCGACAGGGCCCTAATCGACCATTATCGTTGCAGTCTGCGCGAGGACGTCCGTCGGCAGTTGGCCTGCAGAGACACCACTCTCACGTTCGACCAGCTCGTGGACCTGTACATCCAGCTGGCTAACCTGCTGGCTACCCGTGGACGTTCAGATCGGGGTCTGTTAGTTCCATCCCCACGCACCCCCTCTCCGATACCAATGGAGCCGGGAGGGGCGGTGCGCAGGGAGACCGGAGGGGGGTCCAACTCATGCACCATCTGTGGCCGCAGAGCTCAATCTGCTGGTCGGTGCCGGGTTGGTTCCTCTAGGTATCGAGGCAGCATGCAGGGCGCTCTGGCGTCACCCCAGGTGAGCCGGCACCATTCTCACCAAGAGCCCTCTGTTGTACATATGTTTGTGTATGTCACTTTCCCTGAGTTTTCCCCGCATTCCCAACATAAGGCGCTTGTCGATTCAGGCGAGGCTGGAAATGTTATTTATAGAGCGTTCGCCCATAGTTTAGGGATCCCCATTGTTCCTGTGGCTGTGCCCTTCTCCGTTCACGCATTAGATAGTCGACCATTAGGGTCAGGGTTGATTAGCGAGGTCACCGCTCCTCTGGACATGGTGACGCAGGGGGGTCACAAGGAGAGAATTAGTCTCTTCCTTATTGACTCTCTTGCGTTTCCCGTGGTGCTAGGCCTACCCTGGTTAGTTTGTCATAACCCCACTGTTTCTTGACCACAGAGGGCTCTCACGGGGTGGTCGCGAGAGTGCTCGGGGAGGTGTTTAGGGGTTTCCGTTGGTGCTACTACAGTGGAGAGTCCAGACCAGGTCTCCACCATGCGCATTCCCCCTGAATATGCCAATTTGGCAATTACCACCCCATCGACGGTGCGATATTGACTCAATTACCACCCCATCGACGGTGCGATAAGTCTCCTGGTAGACGCTGCACTTCCCAGGAGTCACGTGTATCCCCTCTCACAGGCTGAGACGGAGGCTATGGAAACATATGTCTCCGAATCCCTGCGTCAGGGGTACATTTGGTCCTCCACTTCACCCGCCTCCTCGAGTTTCTTCTTTGTGAAGAAGGAGGGAGGTCTGCGCCCGTGTATTGACTATCGGGGTCTGAACCAGATCACTGAGGTATAGTTACCCGCTACCGCTCATAGCCACAGCGAATGAGTCAATGCACGGGGCGCGCATCTTCACCAAACTAGATCTCAGGAGCGCTTACAACCTGGTGCGTACCCAGGAGGGAGACGAGTGGAAGACAGCTTTCAGTACCACCTCTGGGCACTATGAGTACCTCGTCATGCCGTACGGGTTGATGAATGCGCCATCAGTCTTCCAATCCTTTGTAGACAAGATTTTCAGGGACCTGCACGGGCAGGGTGTAGTGGTGTACAGTGGGGGAAAAAAGTATTTAGTCAGCCACCAATTGTGCAAGTTCTCCCACTTAAAAAGATAAGAGAGGCCTGTAATTTTCATCATAGGTACACTATGACAGACAAAATTAGAAAAAAAAATCCAGAAAATCACATTGTAGGATTTTTTATGAATTTATTTGCAAATTATGGTGGAAAATAAGTATTTGGTCAATGACAAAAGTTTATCTCAATACTTTGTTATATACCCTTTGTTGGCAATGACAGAGGTCAAACGTTTTCTGTAAGTCTTCACAAGGTTTTCACACACTGTTGCTGGTATTTTGGCCCATTCCTCCATGCAGATCTCCTCTAGAGCAGTGATGTTTTGGGGCTGTTGCTGGGCAACACGGACTTTCAACTCCCTCCAAAGATTTTCTATGGGGTTGAGATCTGGAGACTGGCTAGGCCACTCCAGGACCTTGAAATGCTTCTTACGAAGCCACTCCTTCGTTGCCCGGGCGGTGTGTTTGGGATCATTGTCATGCTGAAAGACCCAGCCATGTTTCATCTTCAATGCCCTTGCTGATGGAAGGAGGTTTTCACTCAAAATCTCACGATACATGGCCCCATTCATTCTGTCCTTTACACGGATCAGTCGTCCTGGTCCCTTTGCAGAAAAACAGCCCCAAAGCATGATGTTTCCACCCCCATGCTTCACAGTAGGTATGGTGTTCTTTGGATGCAACTCAGCATTCTTTGTCCTCCAAACACGACAAGTTGAGTTTTTACCAAAAAGTTCTATTTTGGTTTCATCTGACCATATGACATTCTCCCAATCTTCTTCTGGATCATCCAAATGCTCTCTAGCAAACTTCAGACGGGCCTGGACATGTACTGGCTTAAGCAGGGGGACACGTCTGGCACTGCAGGATTTGAGTCCCTGGCGGCGTAGTGTGTTACTGATGGTAGGCTTTGTTACTTTGGTCCCAGCTCTCTGCAGGTCATTCACTAGGTCCCGCCGTGTGGTTCTGGGAGTTTTGCTCACCGTTCTTGTGATCATTTTGACCCCACGGGGTGAGATCTTGCGTGGAGCCCCAGATCAAGGGAGATTATCAGTGGTCTTGTATGTCTTCCATTTCCTAATAATTGCTCCCACAGTTGATTTCTTCAAACCAAGCTGCTTACCTATTGCAGATTCAGTCTTCCCAGCCTGGTGCAGGTCTACAATTTTGTTTCTGGTGTCCTTTGACAGCTCTTTGGTCTTGGCCATAGTGGAGTTTGGAGTGTGACTGTTTGAGGTTGTGGACAGGTGTCTTTTATACTGATAACAAGTTCAAACAGGTGCCATTAATACAGGTAACGAGTGGAGGACAGAGGAGCCTCTTAAAGAAGAAGTTACAGGTCTGTGAGAGCCAGAAATCTTGCTTGTTTGTAGGTGACCAAATACTTATTTTCCACCATAATATGCAAATAAATTCATTAAAAATCCTACAATGTGATTTTCTGGATTTTTTTTCCTCATTTTGTCTGTCATGGTTGAAGTGTACCTATGATGAAAATTACAGGCCTCTCTCATCTTTTTAAGTGGGAGAACTTGCACAATTGGTGGCTGACTAAATACTTTTTTGCCCCACTGTATATTGATGACATTTTGATATACTCCGCTACATGCGCCGAGCATGTGTCCCTGGTGCACAGGGTGCTTGGTCGCCTGTTGGAGCATGATGACCTGTACGTCAAGGCTGAGAAATGCCTGTTCTTCCAGCAGTCCGTCTCCTTCCTAGGGTATCGCATTTTCACTTCAGGGGTGGAGATGGAGAGTCACTGCATTTCAGCCGTGCGTAATTGGACGACTCCCACCATGGTAAAGGAGGTGCAGCGGTTCCTAGGGTTTGCCAACTACTACCGGAGGTTTATCCGGGGTTTTGGTCAGGTAGCAGCTCCCATTACCTCACTGCTGAAGGGGGGCACGGTGCGCTTGCAGTGGTCAGCTAAGGCGGACAGGGCTTTTAGTCACCTGAGGGCTCTGTTTACCTCGGCTCCCATGCTGGCCCATCCGGATCCCTCTTTGGCGTTCATAGTGGAGGTGGATGCGTCCGAGGCTGGGATAGGAGCTGTGCTCTCTTAGCGCTCGGGTACACTACCGAAGCTCCGCCCCTGTGCCTTCTTCTCGAAGAAGCTCAGCCCGGCGGAGCGAAACTATGACGTGGGGGACCGGGAGCTGTTGGATGTCGTAAAGGCTCTGAAGGCGTGGAGACATTGGCTTGAGGGGGCTAGACACCCTTTTCTCATCTGGACTGACCACCGTAATCTGGAGTACATCCGGGCAGCGAGGAGACTGAACCCTCGCCAGGCAAGGTGGGCCATGTTTTTCACCCGTTTTGTGTTTACCCTTTCCTACAGACCAGGCTCCCAGATCGTGAAGGCAGACGCATTGTCTTGGCTGTATGACACAGAGGATTGGCCCATGGATCCCACTCCCATACTCCCCGCCTCCTGCCTGGTGGCGCCGGTAGTGTGGGAGCTGGACACAGACATTGAGCAGGCGTTACGTGCAGAGCCCGCTCCCGTCCAGTGTCCCGCTGGGCGTCTGTACGTCCCGTCTGCTGTTCGTGACCGGTTGATCTATTGGGCCCACACGTCACCCTCCTCTGGTCATCCTGGGATCGGTCGGACAGTGCACTGTTTGAGCGGGAGGTACTGGTGGCCTACCTTGGCTAAGGACGTGAGGGTTTATGTTTCCTCCTGTTCGGTGTAAGGCTCCTAGGCACCTACCCAGATGTAAGCTACACCCCTTACCCTTTCCACAACGGCCTTGGTAGCACCTGTCGGTGGATTTTCTGACCGATCTTCCACTCTCACAGGGTAACACCGCGATCCTGGTCGTTGTGGATTGTTTCTCTAAGTCCTGTCGTCTCCTCCCTCTGCCCGGTCTCCCTACGGCCCTACAGACTGCGGAGGCCTTGTTTACGCACGTCTTCCGGCACTACGGGGTGCCTGGGGATATAGTTTCTGATCGAGGTCCCCAGTTCATGTCTAGGGTCTGGAAGGCGTTCATGGAACGTCTGGGGGTCTCGATCAGCCTTACTTCAGGGTTTCACCCCGAGAGTAATGGGCAGGTGGAGAGAGTAAACCAGGATGTGGGCAGGTTTCTGCGGTCCTATTGCCAGGACCGGCCGGGGGAGTGGGCGGCGTTCGTGCCCTGGGCTGAGATGGCACAGATCTCGCTTCGCCACTCCTCCACTAACCTCTCTCCCTTCCAGTGCGTACTGGGGTACCAGCCGGTTCTGGCGCCTTGGCATCAGAGTCAGACCGAGGTTCCTGTGGTGGACGACTGGGTCAGGCGTGCGGAGACCCGAAACCTGCCCCTCCGGCTGCACTGCCGGAAGCTGGGTCCACGGTTTGTGGGGCCATTTAAAGTCCTGAGGAGAGTGAACGAGGTTTGTTATAGGTTACAACTTCCACCCGATTACCGTATTAACCCCTCGTTCCATGTGTCTCTCCTCAGGCCGGTGGTGGTTGGTCCGCTCCAGGAGTCTGAGGTGCGGGAGGTTCCTCCGCCCCCTCTGGACATTGGGGGGGGCCCTGCGTACTCCGTTCGCTCCATACTGGATTTGAGGCGCGAGGCGAGGGACCTTCAGTATCTCGTGGAGTGGGAGGGGACGGTCTGGAGGAGAGGTGCTGTGTTCCGGTCGAGGACGTGTTGGACCCTTCAATGCTGCAGGAGTTCCACCGTCTTCGTCCGCATCGCCCTGCGCCTCGTTCTCCGGGTCGTCCCCGAGACCGGTGTCGGCGCGTTGCTGGAGCCGCGCGTCAAGGTGGGGTACTGTCATGACTTCCACCGAAGTCGATCCCTCTCCTTGTTCGGGCGACGTTCGTCGGTCGACGTCACCAGTCTTCTAGCCATCGCCGATCCACCTTTCATTTTCCATTTGTTTTGTCTTGTCTTCCCACACACCTGGTTTCAATCCCATCAATTACATGTTGTGTATTTAACCCTCTGTTCCCCACATGTCCTTGTCCGGTATTGTTGATTGTAAGAGTTTGTGCACGTTAAGTCTGGCGTGCGAAGGGTTTCGTCCCATTGTATTTATTTATTGTTTTTGTTCACGGTGATTTTTATTATTAAACTGCACCGTTGTAACACAGTCTTTGCTCTCCTGCGCATGACTTCTCTGCCACCAGTACGCACGCATTACAATACTTTACAAATACACTTTTTATTTCTGTAATTCTCTAAATCCATATATTGTAGACAAACCAGTTTAAAATCTATAGGTTTACCAAACGGTTAAGTGATTAACCATTAAGCGCTGTTGGGTTAAGTGATGGTCAAACGTTTTTAAACAAACGAGAAGAGAATAATATGAAAATTATTGTTAGCATTGCTTTGTGAAAGGCAATTACTTTATATGAAAGATATTTATAGATGAAACACTGATTAGGTTATTATCAAATTATCCCACCAGGTACCACCCCAAATCCGTAAACACGGGCACCCTCATAGATATCATCCTAACTGACATGCACTCCAAATACACCTCTGCTGTTTTCAACCAAGATCTCAGTGATCACTGCCTCATTGCCTGCATCCGTAATGGGTCTGCGGTCAAACGACCACCCCTCATCACTGTCAAACGCTCCCAAAAACGCTTCAGCGAGCAGGCCTTTCTAATCAAACTGGCCCGGGTATCCTGGAAGGATCCCGTCAGTAGAGGATGCCTGGTTATTCTTTAAAAGTGCCTTCCTCACCATCTTAAATAAGCATTCCCCATTCAAAAAATGTAGAACCAGAAACAGATATAGCCCTTGGTTCTCTCCAGACCTGACTGCCCTTGACCAGCACAAAAACATCCTGTGGTGTTCTGCATTAGCATCGAATAGCCCCGTGATATGCAACTTTTCAGATAAGTTAGGAACCAATATACACAGGCAGTTAGGAAAGCTAAGGCTAGCTTTTTCAAGCAGAAATGTGCATCCTGTAGCACAAACTCAAAAAAGTTCTGGGACACTGTAAAGTCCATGGAGAATAAGAGCACCTCCTCCCAGCTGCCCACTGAGGCTAGGAAACACTGTCACCATCGATAAATCGACTATAATTGAGAATTTCAATAAGCATTCTTCTACGGCTGGCCATGCTTTCCACCTGGCTACCCCTACACTGATCAACAGCCCTCCACCCCCCATAGCAACTCGCCTAAGCCTGCCCCATTTCTCCTTCACCCAATTCCAGATAGCTGATGTTCTGAAAGAGCTGTAAAATCTGGACCTGTACAAATCAGCCAGGCTAGAAAATCTGGACCCTCTCTTTCTAAAATGATCTGCAAAAATTGTTGCAACCCCTATTACTGGCCTGTTCAACCTCTCTTTCGTATGGTCTGAGATTCCCAAAGTTTGGAAAGCTGCCGCGGTTATCCCCCTCTTCCAAGGGGGAGACACTCAAAACACAAACTGCTACAGACCTATATCTATCCAACCCTGCCTATCTAAGGTCTTCGAATGCCAAGTTAAAAAACAGATTACCGACCATTTCGAATCCCACCGTACCTTCTCCGCTATGCAATCTGGTTTCAGAGCTGGTCATGGGTGCACCTCAGCCACGCTCAAGGTCCTAAACGATATCATAACCTCCATCGATAAGAGACATTACTGTGCAGCCGTATTCATCGACCTGGCCAAGGCTTTCGACTCTGTCAATCACCAGATTCTTATCGGCAGACTCAATAGCCTTGGTTTCTCAAATGATTGCCTCGCCTGGTTCACCAACTACTTCTCTGATAGAGTTCAGTGTGTCAAATCGGAGGGCCTGTTGTCTGGCAGTCTCTATGGGGGTGCCACAGGGTTCAATTCTCGGGCCAACTCTCTTCCCTGTATACATCAATGATGTCGCTCTTGCTGCTGGTGATTCTCTGATCCACCTCTACGCAAACGACACCATTCTGTATACTTCTGGCCCTTCTTTGGACACTGTGTTAACTAACCTCCAGATGAGCTTCAATGCCATACAACTCTCCTTCCGTGGCCTCCAACTGCTCTTAAATGCAAATGCATTCTGACTTAGAATATGTGGACAACTACAAATACCTAGGTGTCTGGTTAGACTGTAAACTCTCCTTCCAGACTCACATTAAGCATCTCCAAACCAAAATTAAATCTAGAATCGGCTTCCTATTTTGCAACAAAGCATTCTTCACTCATGCTGCCAAACATACCCTCGTAAAACTGACCATCCTACCGATCCTCGACTTCGGCGATGTCATTTACAAAATAGCCTCCAACACTCTACTCAACAAATTGGATGCAGTCTATCACAGTGCCATCTGTTTTTTCACCAAAGCCCCATATACTACCCATCACTGCGACCTGTATGCTCTCGTTGGCTGGCCCTCGCTTCATACTCATCGCCAAACCCACTGGCTCCAGGTCATCTACAAGTCTCTGCTAGGTAAAGCCCCACCTTATCTCAGGTCACTGGTCACCATAGCAGCACCCACCCGTAGCACGGGCTCCAGCAGGTATATCTCACTGGTCACCCCCAAAGCAAATTCTTCCTTTGGCCGCCTTTCCTTACAGTTCTCTGCTGCCAATGACTGGAACGAACTGCAAAAATCACTGAAGCTGGAGTCTCATATCTCCCTCACTAGCTTTAAGCACCAGCTGTCAGAGCAGCTCACAGATCACTGCACCTGTACATAGCCTATCTGTAAATAGCCCATCCAACTACCTCATCCCCATACCGTATTTGTTTATTTATCTTGCTCCTTTGCACCCCAGTATCTCTACTTGCACATTCATCTTCTGCACATCTACCATTCCAGTGTTTAATTGCTATATTGTAATTACTTCGCCACCATGGCCTATTTATTGCCTTACCTCTCTTATCCTACCTCATTTGCACCTGCTGTATATAGATTTTTCTACTGTATTATTGACTGTATGTTTGTTTATTCCATGTGTAACTCTGTGTTGTTGTATGTGTCGAACTGCTTTGCTTTATCTTGGCCAGGTCGCAGTTGCAAATGAGAACTTGTTCTCAACTAGCCTACCTGGTTAAATAAAGGTGAAATAAAATAAATAAAAAAGGTTTGGTGAAAAAGTTACTGTGTGATTTTGTGTGTTGTACTTAGTCAATTGAAAATGTGCTTAAAGATGCCTTTTTGATGATCTGTTTTGAGTTTTGTACTAAGAGTTGTAAAATTTTACCACATACTTGTGAAAATAGTACCAACGCGATAAAGAAAAACTGTAATCAGATTTGTCCCGCCATTCTCAATTTCTTGATTTCTTGTCTTATTTGTATTTTTTCCCCTTACATTTTAATTGTTTGACATTTTACTGCATTGTTAGGAGCAATTAACATAAGCATTTCGCTGCTCCCTCTATAACACATGCTACTGTAAACTGTGTACACGACCAATAAACTTTGATTTGATTTCACATCTTTATTTCACTAGATGGCAGCAAATATACATTTTAAATGGATGCATGGAAATGGTGACTACTTCAAATCAAATGCAATTTTATTTGTCACATGCTTCGTAAACAACAGGTGTAGACTAACAGTGAAATGCTTACATACGGGCCTTTCCCAACAATGCAAAGAGAAAAATACAGAAGTAATAGAACAATAAAAACACGAGGAATAAATACACAATGAGTAATAAAGACGTGGCTATATAAACAGGGTACCAGTGCCGTGTCGATGTGCAGGTTTATGAGGTAGTTGAAGTAGATATGTACATATACAGTAGGTAGGGATAAAGTGACTAGGCAAAAGGATAATAAACGGTAGCATCAGCGTATGTAATGAGTCAAAGAGTTAGTACAAAAACGGTCAATGCAGATAGTCCGGGTAGATATTTGGTTAACTATTTAACTATCTATTTAGCAGTCTTATGACTTGGGGGTAGAACCTGTTCAGTGTCCTGTTGTTTCCAGACATTGTGCATCCGCACAGGTTGCAGTGCTGTAGCAGAGAGAACAGTCTATGACTTGAGTGGCTGGAGTCTTTGACCCTTTTTAGGGGCTTCTTCTGACATCGTCTGGTATAGTGGTCCTAGATGGCAGGAAGCTCGGCCCCAGTGATGTACTGGAATGTACACACCACCCTCTGTAGCGCCTTGTGGTCAGATGCCGATCCGTTGCCATACCAGGCGGTGATGCAGCCAGATATTTGATACAACAGTTTATTCATGTCACAGTGTTGATAGTTCAAGTTTTATTGTCACAGTACAGTGAAATGCTTAAATATATGAAATATTAATTTGTTTACAAAGTACACTGCACATGCTGTACTTTCCTCTGAACTCAACAACACCCATTTCTTACTGATCCTGTCAAGTCAGATTTCTGATGCTAGTCCATGTCTGCTCTCCAGTTTCAGCGAGCCTCTCCAATAAGCCTTTGACTTACATTATAAATAGAGAGAGCTGTTCCTAGAGGGTGTGACGACACGGTTAGGCTACCCTCAATTTATGGCCCTCGTTGAAAAGTAGTCCCTCCGTGTCCAATTTGGACATTTCGTCCTGGTTTGGTCACTGGAGTGACCCTGTGATTTTGACAGTAAAATACAATGCTGCACCTTCATATTCCTCTGCCCTTTCCTCCCCCCCAAAAGTATCTAAAATGGAGTGTCGTTTGCTAGAAATGATACTACTGCAATTTTTGTTTTGGCTGTCTTAAATGTGATGTGAAAGCTGATACGATGACATTTGAGCAAGTGAGAGTCACTCTTCAAGGGCCTCTGCAGCCTTGATGTGGACTCGGGGCTGCAGAGCTGCTCTGATTTAAAAATCACAGTTATCACCCGTGTTTGACCAAACTGACATGCATTTTAAAACCAAAATTCATCCATGCACCAAGCTGCAGTAATGGTGAAACTTGGTGTGGCCAGAACTGATGAGCTGGATGAATATCTTACCACATATGTGAACGCACATTCATTTGTTTCAGTATTATATCCAGCACTTTCTTTGCTGATTTACTGAGGAAAAATGTACTTACTTATTACTGAGATACGTGGTTGTCCCAACTAGCTATTTTAAGATTAATTCACTAACTGTAAGTCGCTCTGGATAAGAGCGTCTGATAAATGACTAAAATGTAATGAAAAAAAGAAAGACAGTTCACAGCAGACCAGAGTGACATGAAGAAGCAGGTGTCTCTGGCCGTAATCTGACTGGTCCCTTCAGGACAGGTCCAGCTTAACCTGAGGTGTTCTAGGCGAATCCCTGGTCCAGCCGTCTCTTTTACAAAAGTGTCTCTAAGCCAGACCACAGATCCGGTATTCTTTGCACGCATATAGGATGTAATGGGGTGGGATTATTTTTATTGCTGTGTAATTTGTGTCTAATTTTTGTTTGGGCAACATTAGCAATCATTCAAAATAGTGGCTGTGGTTATTCTTAGGTCAGTTAGGACTGGGCCACATCAACATCATAGATTTTTTATGCGGTATGACAAATCTATGGTCTGGTTGGCTTCATCTCAATTATTTATTGTAACCCTCTAGACAGAACCAGGGATTAACAGGTTAATAAAATTAGTCTTTTCGAGGCCTTCTGGAGATGACAATTGGTCCTCGGAGAGGGTGGAAATAGAAAAACTCTAAGACATGTATTTTCTAAAGGATAGTGCATGTGGACTGACCACCACTCTTGAATAGCAAAGGCCTATGTACAGGAAAAATACACTGAGTATACCAAACATTAGGAACACCTTCCTAATATTCCACAGGGATTTTGGCCCATGTTGACTCCAATGCTTCCCACAGTTGCGTCAAGTTGTCTGGATGTCCTTTGGGTGGTGGACCATTCTTGATACACACGGGAAACTGTTGAGTGTGAAAAACCCAGTAGCGTTGCAGTTCTTGACACAAACCGGTGTGCCAGGCACCAACTACCATAAACCATTCAAAGGCACTTAAATATTGTCTTGCCCATTCACCCTCTGAATGGCACACATGCACAATTCATGTCTCAATTGTCTCAAGGGTTAAAAATCTTTCTTTAGATTCGGGTATGTCATTTTAGGAGAACATTTAAAAAAAGGGTGGGATCCTTAAGAAGTTGTCTCTTCCCCTTCATCTACACTAATTGAAGTGGATTTAACAAGTTACATCAATAAGCGATCATAGCTTTCACCTGGATTCACATGGTCAGTCTGTCATGGAAAGAGCTCAGTGTATGTGGTTACATCATGGGCACTATACCATCACAGAAAAAATATGACACAGACATAATGTAAATTCATCAAGTATAAAACTAGTGCTCTTGTAGTTGCCAAAATATGTGAGATGGCGAGTGAACATGACATTCCGTTAAAATGAAAAATGGGCTATAAAATACTATTGCGGTGCATTTTTCGATCTTGTTCTATAACTACTGTACCATAATGTGTAGATCGCGCAGGGTCAGGAATATCTCCTGAACCTAGTTAATTGTGATATATTTAAGATACAGTCAGCACATGGAATAACTCCTGACCCTAGCTAATTGTGATATATTTAAGATACAGTCAGCACATGGAATAACTCCTGACCCTAGTTAATTGTGATATATTTAAGATACAGTCAGCACATGGAATAACTCCTGACCCTAGTTAATTGTGATATATTTAAGATACAGTCAGCACATGGAATAACTCCTGACCCTAGCTAATTGTGATATATTTCAGATACAGTCAGCACATGGAATAACTCCTGACCCTAGTTAATTGTGATATATTTAAGATACAGTCAGCACATGGAATAACTCCTGACCCTAGTTAATTGTGATATATTTAAGATACAGTCAGCACATGGAATAACTCCTGACCCTAGCTAATTGTGATATATTTAAGATACAGTCAGCACATGGAATAACTCCTGACCCTAGTTAATTGTGATATATTTAAGATAATCAGCACATGGAGTAACTCCTGACCCCAGTTAATTGTGATATATTTAAGATACAGTCAGCACATGGAATAACTCCTGACCCTAGTTAATTGTGATATATTTAAGATACAGCATTTCCTTTTTGTCCAAAATGCCAGGATGTCCCATGTTCTCTTATTGTTGTTTACTATACTGCTACATTCGGACCTGTTGTTGTCGCAGGCTTTCACTGTCATTGTACTTTTAAAAATAATTATTCTGGCAACTATCTTGTTTGGAAAGGAAAAGCCTTGAGTGTTCCTCCAATTTGGCAGCAGGCGGGTACTCTCTTCCTCTGTTAGTTGATGGTGTGTGCCCCCGGTCACCCGCTCTGGCCTTCTTCAGGCCCTATTGATTTTGCTCTGTTGTTTCCTGTCAAATGTCCTCTTGAAGATGTCTGTTTTAGCCCACTGTTTGGCCACTGTGCTGTGCTTCAGGTGGAGTTCTCAAGGGAAGGGCCAGGTGATTTCCTGTTGTTTGTCTCCCAATTGTTCCCAGATTGACTCTTTGTTTGGTCTGTTTGCTGGAACTGTAGGTGTTTTGGTGAGCCTGCCTCACTACACTTTCCTCATGGTCCCAACCCTTCGATGCTTGCAGATCTGTAAGGTGGACGCCATATGGTGGAAGCTACGCCAGTACGCTGCTTTTACCTATCCAGACCCTTCGGACCTGCAAATTTTGAGGGGTTAGGTAGGCCAACGGGGAAGAAAATGAAGCGAATTGGGACAGGCTGTTGGTTAGCTTCACGCACCAGACTCATAGGCTCGCTTCGTAAGTTACAGCAGCTGTTGAAAGAGTGTGAGCCTGAACAAGGACCGGGCGGACACATTTCACCCTCTCGGTCGTTCCCCTACTTGACTGCATGGGATCTCTCCAATGGTTGTTCTGCTGATAAAATGGTCAGAGCATGCTGTCCATCTGGTTAGCTGCTAAGCTGGCTTTCACAATATGTTGCAAACTTGGCTTCCCCTTTTGTCTCCCTGCCTCTGAATTATTGCTCAAGGTTCTTGTTGTTGAAGTAATACTTATTTCGATGCCAAGGAGCCCATAGGCCCCTCTCAACTCCATTGATTCCATTGGGATTAGCTGATTGCTAATGATGTCCACTCTCCCTGTAATGTTTACCTCAGAAAGTCATTTAATTTCCCAATGTGATGAATTGGACAAACATTATTATTTATAGATTTTTACCCCCTTTTTCATGGTATCCAATTGTTAGTAGGTACTGTCTTGTCTCATCGCTACAACTCCCGTACGGGCTCAGAAGAGACGATGGTCGAGAGCCATGCGTCCTCCGAAACACAACCCAACCAAGCCGCACTGCTTCTTAACACAGCGCGCATCCAACCCGGAAGCCAGCCGCACCAATGTGTCGGAGGAAACGCCGTACACCTAGCGACCTGGTCAGCGTGCACTGCGCCCGGCCCGCCACAGGAGTCGCTAGTGCGCGATGAGACAAGGATATCCCTACCGGCCAAACCCTCCCTAACCCGGACGACGCTAGGCCAATTGTGCGTCGCCCCATGGACCTCCCGGTCGCGGCCGGCTGCGACAGAGCCTGGGCTCGAACCCAGAGTCTCTGGTGGCACAGCTAGCACTGCGATGCAATGCATTAGACCACTGCTTTGGGGTTCTCTCAAGGTTTAATGTTGGGCCCGTGGTGGAGCTCTTATGTGTTGATCAGTGTGTCATGGTTCAGGTCCCATGAGCCCGGCTGACAAATCTGTTGAGTAAGATTTACGACAGACTTCCTGTGCCGCTGAAACGATACGCCAGTCATGAGGTAATGCTGCTCTAGCTGTCTTTCCTGTTGGTCAGGGCTTTCTCCAGTAAAACTAAAGTTCAGATCCTGTTTGGAAGTAACCGCAGTCTCCTGTTCTGTCTGTTGGTTAAAAAACGGTGTGGTGCTTACCAAAAATTACGAGTACAAATCTTCTCATTTTTATCAAGTCAAGATCATAGAATGATACAAGCTGGTTGCGATTTCAAATTTCCACAGACTTGAATGTCCACTTTCACCTCAAAATTCCAGTGTCTTCATCGGGCCATGTTGACTCAACATGTTGACTCACCAATCCCTGAAGGGCAGTATTTCTGTACTTCTTTAAGTTTTTATTGACTTGGCCAAACTCAGAGAGGCAGATACAGCAAATTAATGAAAAAGTGGCCCCTTTAACAGATCTTCAGATGAGAGCAAAGGTCCCATCATGGAAGTACAAAGAGTTCCTAGATAACTGACTGCCATATTTTCAAACGCTGATGAGAAACCAAACAAACTGTCCATTAGCCTCATCAAGCTTCATGTTCAACACACTTTACTGTGGCTATGGATCTCATCATACAACCTCCTAGCCTGAAACTATCCCTGACATGGTTGTTTTTGTTTCAGTATCTTTAACTCAACTGAACGCATGGAAACTTAGCTGAGGCCAAAGAAAGAGCTCACAATGGAAAGTTGGGTTGCACGTTTCATCTTTTGTGCTTGGAGATTGATGATGTATGAGATTGATGATGTTCTACACGCCTGCGTTGGGTGCTGTGCGGGAGGGATGCACTCCGCAGCAGTGTGGGGGGTGATGATGGGGGAGGAAGAGGGGAGGGGAGGAGGGAGGAGGGAAGGGAGCTCATAGAGGCATGATGAGACCTCGATAATTAGTTCATGGCAGATGGAAACGACTCAGCCAACCAAGCCGAAGACCGTTCACAAACACACACGTGCACAGATGCATACCACACGTTTTAAGACACACTGACACACAGATTATTGAACACACAGATACAATTATATGCGCACACATACACACACACACACAAAGAAAACACTCAAATCTACATGCATGAAGATCCACACAACACACACAACATACACACACACACACACACACACACACACACACACACACACACACACACACACACACACACCTCGATCTCATAATGTCATATGAGATCCAGTGGAGGGAGGGTGATTCAACTGTGGTGGCCATATGCTCACGATGTGTAACAGACCAGACTGACTGACACCTTTGTAATCTCAAATCAAATCAAATGTATTTATATAGCCATTCTTACATTCGCTGATATCTAAAAGTGCTGTACAGAACTATCCCTGACATGGTTGTTTTTGTTTCAGAATCTTTAACTCAACTGAACGCATGGAAACTTAATACAGACAATAGAGGAAATTAAGCTATTCTGCAGACATTGTGGGCAGAAGCCAAATGCAGTGATGGTAAGATAAAAAACATGTTTCATCATGCACAATGGTCATTTTTAGCTACAACTGTTAATTCTGTACTTTACCTAAGGAAGACACTATCGAGTGAGCTTGCTTCACTGGGCTATATGAGGGACCGGGCGAGCTGTGGTCACTTTTGCTTCTCAGCTCTCTGAGTTGGGTTAATGCTTCAGCTTAAGTGGTGATAGATGGTGTTGAGGGTGGGTCTGTTGCCTTGTGCTTTTCAATGGGTTTCACATGGCCTATTGTTGTGGACTAGCAGCAATGTTTGCTCCTGTTAGAAACCTCATATGTAAATTCCCCTGTTTTGGGGACCTGCATGGTTCTGGTACCGGTTCCAACCGACATTTAAGATTATAAATTGATATGTGGACCACATAGATGGAAATGGCTTGCATTGAGCGGTAGCCCTGATTCTCATGGACACAGAAGTATGTATCTTCTGCCTGTGTGAAGCAGGATGTGAAATCTGACACCACTTGAAGCTGGGATGTCCCTTTTACCATTTCATTAGCTCTTTCTACTGTCCATCAACTCCTGGCTGAACCCTATGTCACAGCCACTAACAAGGCATATGATTGGAATCCTTACATCATAACGCAGCAGGAGAGTGTGGTTTCGTTGCAGTAGCACATTCAGAGATGTATATATAGCCAGTAATCTAAAATCATTCATAGATTTTAAACAAAAAAAAACGTTGTTTGTCATAGACGGACAAGATTAATATGAGATGAAACAAGTTCAGGAAGCCAAGCTAGAGCTCTGTGGGGCGTTCATTTTCTGTAACACTAAATATACAAATATGTATTTTACACTTATAAGGAAGGTGAAATATTATAGTTAGTCATTTTGTAAATTGATTATACTATATTTAGAAAATATATAAATAATTTAAGGTTTTTCATACAATTTTGTTGAATAGAAAATACATCATATCAAATATTTCATATTTCCATATTTTTTTGTCATATTTGTACTGTGTACTTGAGCTTGTGTCCTCAAAAGTGACTACACCTCATCAATTTATAACTATTTTTACCAGAAGGGTGAGATTTTAACCTTTCTTGGAGTATGCAGCATTACCAGTTATTGTTTATGGTGCTTTCATGATAAATAATTACATACATTACATTTTTGATTACATTTAGTTACATTTAAGATGTTTTAAACCACTTCTGCAATGATTGAAGTCACATTATTTGATTATGTTGAATATTTTTGAATATTTCAAAAGATTTAAATACACACACCCAAGCCTGTTTTTTTCACATGCTTTGAGAAACACACAGAGTTGCATGCACACACACACACACACACACACACACACACACACACACACACACACACACACACACACACACACACACACACACACACACACACACACACACACACACACGCACGCACGCACGCACACACACACACACTGACATACGCACACACAAACTTTGTATGTTGATTGTTATTCACAACCCTCCGATTTTCATTTTGAACCACCATGATTGAAAACAAAATAGTCTTCTGCCACTTAAAACCGTGTGCTATGCAATGATACTGAGTAACAGGGGACAGACAATACTAATGTCCTAGACCATGTGGCTCCATTAGTGAGATAAAAGCCAGGGTGATAAATAGTCCTTTTAGTCCCCTTCTTTGACTTTCATGAATTTACATTATCTAAAGGAGGACAAATGAAAAGGGGCCTGATTAGTGTGGAATGAGTTGGAAGAAAAGCTATTCATCTTTGTTAGCATCCTCCTGTGTTCTTTTGTGGGTTGTTTTTAGAAGGAGGGGGAGCTGGGGGAGTCTTTCCCAGCCAGGGAGCAGAGCGGCTGGACTGAGGGAGTGGTGGAGTGGTCAGCCGCGGTGCTCGCGGAGCGTCCCCGTCCCCCTTAAACGAGAGTTCAAGACTGTGAATGCCGGTGACTTCTGAATAACCTCCAGAGGTAGTGGGAGCTCACCCTTAAATGACCCCTCACTCTGAGGGGAGGGGGGGTCCAAGGGGGTCTTCAGACCTTCCATCAGTAGTCAAACATAGCCTGTAGCATCCCTTTGGAATTGGAGGAATTTCCACTTTAATTCCTCAATTAAGTATATAGCATATTGGCGTATTTATTGACTTTTGCTGTGCCCCACAAAAATTTGCAGACACATTATCCTAAATTGGCATGCCTCTAATGTACTAGATTTTATTTGTAAATAGATGTTATTATTTGTAAATTAAGCAAATAAGGTTGTCATTTGGGAGAATCCCACTAGACACATACGTCATTTCAACATGTAGTTTTGATTTAGATTTGTTTGAGTTGTCAACTAACCTGAATTGTGAAGAAGAAGAAAAATCGCCATGTCATTGGATTTAGGTAAAAAGTTGGGTAAAGAAATACGACATTCCCTTATGGTGATGGCTTGTTGCAAATCCAATCAGTTTATCACATTTATTCAGCATCATGACATTGCTTTTTTTTTATGACATGGAACAAATGTTGATTCAACCAGTTTTTGCCCAGTGGGATTCCTGATTTCGCCACCCCCTCCGCTGGGCCCCTCCGTGTGTGGTAGCCCAGTCAGGCAACAGTAAGAAGAGAACTCAGTCAAGGCGGGGACGGCGTTCACAGAGAGATGCTGTTCTATGAACGCTAAACAAGAACATTCATCTTGGAGAGAAAAAACGTACAATAATAATAACGTCCATACAGTTATGGATAACAATGACTCTTATCTACATCTAAGTAAGTATGTTTTTCAGTTTCTCTATCAAGTCTTGAGACGCGGGCGGTATATCCCGCATAGGCTGCTCTTGCAGTTCTCTGTGTTGTGTTTGTTTAGTTTCCGAATTCCCTCCGCACAGCCGACTTTATACGGACGGCAATAAATCCCGCGTGGCAATGTTATCTATGTAGTTAACACTTGTCCCGCACCTAATGTGTATTGATTGACAAGGAGGCAGTGCCAATGCTCAAGTCAGCTGATAGTGATTCTGCTCCTCAGTCAGGGTCAGGGGTTGGCACTTTAATTGCGCTTATGTAATTTATGGCCTTTCTTACGCGCCTCTTGTTAAACTGTTCGCTGCCTTGTTCTTATTTATGGGTCTGGCTTGGCAGAGAAGCGCTTATCCATCCGACAGCCATACATTCACCTCACCGCTGTTCTCGAGGAAAGTTCGTCAAGCTGACCACATTGAGAGGGTAGGCCGATATGATTTTTTTTTTTCACTGCAAGCTCTACTTCTCTTTAGTAGGCTATTCTTAATTGGCTGAAATTGTTCTGTAATTGAATCATCATATTTTTTTTCAATCAAAGAACGACAATGAGGCCACAACACAAACCACGAATAAGCAGTCCTGTGGACCCAAAGACTTCTTCTATCTTTGTATTGGAAATGCATATTGTTTTCTATTCTATTCTATTGCATTTCAGCCTAGGCGACTGTATCATTTCCCTGTTCATATTTTGATTTTAGTGTAAAAGTATTGATCATTACACTATATAACACCAACTATTGTCAATAATTAATTAATTTTAAAAAAACAGACAAAGTGTGACAGCAATTATGTCACTGAATCAGTTTTGGGGATTATTACCAGAACAAGCATGAAGCCATGCATGCAGTAAATTATACTGCTATAGAAAGGATTCTGAAGGACTCAAATCCATTATTTCCTCAGCATTTTATGTTTGTGTAATCACATGCTCATATTGCTACAGAGGACATTATCCCACATTGGACCAGGAATCTGAGACATCTTGATCTATTTTTACTTCTCTATCTCTCTCTTTTTTTCTCTTTCACTCTCTTCTCTCTCTACTCTCTCTCTCGCTCTTTCACTCTATTTTTCTCTTCCACTCTCTTCTCTCCCTCTCACACTCTTTCTGTCTCTCTCCAGGGTTTAGTTATGTGAACAAATGAGTGTGCGACAAGTTCATCTGTATGGGTTCGTCTCCTCTGCAGCGGTGGACTTTGTTTTATTTGAACATTGGCGTGGTCTGACTTCTGCTATGATCCCACTGGGCACAAACTGGTTGGATCAATGTTGCTTCTACGTCAGAAAAAAAACCCATATGTGATGACATTGAATCAACGTGGAAAACTGATTTGATTTGCAAAAAGTCATCAAAGTAAAGGAATTTTGAGAATTTAGAATTTTTTTTCACACAAATTTGAACCTAAATCACATGACATGGTTCAAATTATTGTTGATTTCACATTGAATTCACATTAGTTCACAATTCAATCAAATATAATTCACTAGTAACACATACTGTAATGCACCAATGCAATGGCAGAACACGTTAGTGGAGTAGGAACCAGCCATATGGCGCTACAGTCACGGCTGTGAGTGCCATGATCTCTTCCTGCAGCAAGCAGTCAGAGTGAGAAGTCATGTGGCCAAGTCATTCGGGTTTTCACTGCCAATGGTGATTAGGAAGGCTGACATGGGATCAGTCCTTGTTGACTATGGTCAGTGCTATTCGGAATCCTTGGGACGTCCCTACTCTAAATCCTAACCCTAAACCCTACTTTTGTCTAACCCTAACCATTTTAAATGTCAACTTCAATTGAGTAGGGATGTCCCAAGGATCCCAGATAGCACGGACCCTTGACAACACAAGCCTACTAACACTCTCGTCCACTGACTGAGCCTCTCACATAGGCATATTTTTTGAAACTGCACTGTTGGTTAGGGGCTCGTAAGTAAGCAGTTCACTGTAAGGTCTACCTGTTGTATTCGGCGCATGTGACTAATAAAATTTGATTTGATGCGAGAGAACGGTTTGAGGCTATACGATTACTGACAAACTGCCTTCATTAGCACCATTCATGCATTTCAAAGGGTTTGATGGTGTATTTAAACTAATGTACATGTTATCTCATGCCAGGCTATGTGAGGATAACTTCACTATATTTAAGCAATAAGGCCTGAGGAGGTCTCTTATTGCTATTATAAACTGGTTACCAACGTAATTAGAGCAGTAAAAATAAATGTTTTGTCATACCCGTGGTATACGGTCAGATATACCACAGCTGTCAGCCAATCAGCATTCAGGGCTCGAACCACCGAGTTTATAATTAAGCAATAAGTCACGAGGAGGTGTGGTATATGGCCAATATACCATGGCTAAGGGCTGTTCTTATCCACGAGGCAACACGGAGTGCCTGGATACAGCCCTTAGCCGTGGTATATTGGCCATATACCACAAACCCCCAAGATGCCTTATTGCTATTATAAACTGGTTACCAACGTAATTAGAGCAGTAAAAATAAATGTTTTGTCATACCCGTGGTATACGGTCTGATATACCACGGCTGTCAGCCAATCAGCATTTAGGGCTCGAACCACCCAGTTTATAATATACTGTAAGCTACTTTATTTTCTCTCGGCCAAAATAGGACAATTCTGTCAGTGTTGGAACAGCAGCACTAGAAGACAATGACCCATTTCAGCGGAGGCTTTTTGGAAATGAAAAGCGAGAGTTAATCTGGTATTTTTTATATATGGTACCATGCTGTGTTTTAGTTTGTCTATAGACAGGGTAAGTCAACACGAGCAGCATCCTGGGTCTACAGCCTCTCCACTGGTGTCAGCCAAAGATCAATGAACTTCAGTACACTATTTGGCCTACTTTCAGTTCAGGCTCCATACTGTAGTTTGACATACTTGTTTTCCGCTGTCTGCAAGCCATCAGGTAAATCAGCAACTCTAAACCTGCTAATGAACATGTCTCTTCATATGTTATTATACCATTGACATAATTCTCAGCGCTGACCATATTTGTTCATGAAAAGGTTGTTACATAAAGGTCTGTTTAAAAATAACAGTAAAATGCTGTTGTAATATGACGACATTTAGACTCAGGTTTGGGAAGAAATGTTGCTGTATTATATTCATCAACAGTAGAACAAGAAGAGGATGTCAAAAAAGACTGATTCCTCAAATACCCCAAAAGGTCCCCCTAGTTATAGTTTGTTCATTATTCATTAACACTTGCATGTTTCCTTCCTATGCACTCCCTCTTAATTGCCCCCATACTGTATAGAACTGGGATGGCAGTCTGATTTAACTACCAGTGTTCTCTGTAGTACTCATTATAATCACTATCAGTGTTGAGACTTCCTGATATCACTGAATAAATCACCATCAATTCATATGGAGCTTCACACCATAGACAGGCAGACAGACAGGCAGACGGGAAAGCTGATGGACAGGCAGACAGACATGTAGATGGATCGATAGACCGACTGATATGAAAGACAGATAGACTAAGTCAAGGTTGTCTGTCTGGGGTGAAGCCACATACACTAATGTTGATTTATTCAGTGCTATAGCATGTAGTGTCTGGAGCATAAGCAGTGCACCATAGGATGAGTATCCAGTCTTCTCCTGGGAACTAAGGCATACTGAGAGATAAGCTGCATCTCACTCTCTCTTTTTCTCTCTTTTTCTCTCTCTCTCTTTCTCTATTTTTCTCTCTTTCTTTTTCTCTCTCTCTCGCTCTCTCTCTCTCTTTCTTTTTCTCTCTCTCTCTTTTTCTCTCTCTTGCTCTCTCTCTCTCTTTCTTTTTCTATCTCTCTCTCTTTCTCTCTTTTTCTCTCTTTCTTTTTCTCTCTCTCTCTCTCTCTCTCTCTCTCTCTCTCTCTCTCTCTCTCTCTTTACACAGTGGGATCCGATAGCCCAACATGGGCCTCATGTTTCATTAACAATTATTTGATGATGTCCCTTAATAGGTAGTACAAGGCCTGTGTTGTGTTGGGTCCTGGGCACTGAGAGGCCCTCTATGTGCTGCTGTGTTTGTAAAGGGGTTAGGAGATAAAGAGAGGGAAGAGAGTGGGGAGATCAAGTGGCACCTTCGGTCTCTCTCCCTCTCTCTCTCTCTCTCTCTCTCTCTCCCTCCCTCGATCTTACTTGGCATTCAACAAGACACCTGTTTCTTAACAGCTATTAGTATGTAGCTTGGTACTCGTCAAATGCGTGAGTGTGTGTGTGAGTGTGTGTGTGTGTTTGTGTGCGCATGTGTGTGAGCATTCTGTAGTTGTGTGTGTTGTGTATTTGTCTGTCTCTCTGTCCTACTAATTGGATTACTCAGGACCTTCTATGTAGTTGTAGCTTCAGTCCGCCCACAGTCGTCTCCGCTCAACTCCTTTAATGTGATGTACATCGTGGAGTTGGGAGTAACTCGGCTATGTCCAGACCTGATCCAACATATAGGATTAATCTCAGGTCCCTGTCTGTCTTCTCATCATACCCTTATTGCTGCCATGCTCTCCACTTTCAGCCGCGCTTGTTGCCGTGGGCTACTCTTTTGTCATTCATTGTGCTTTGATGCTATAACCAATATCCTCTATACACCGCTCTGTTCTTCATTCTGTCATTTTATTGTCATTTGTTCTGATTGTCTGTCTCTCTTTGTATGGAGGAAACTCAGAAATAGCAGAGACAGAAATGGTGTCAACATACAGGGCTGGCAGGCCCGGCCATTAGATAACATTTAGTCAGGGCCAGGCGCGGTGCTCTGATGTGTATCCCGGCAGGCTTGTGATTGTGAATCAGCTCCCTTATCTAATTGGTAATTTTTCTGCCCCAGTTGAAGTGGGCCCAGTCTGGGTAGCCAACGCTACTGCTTCAGTAGAATAGGAGAGCAGTGCAGCTCCACAGATAGAGGGGCTCGTGGTTGGCTTTACACTTTATGGAAACTTCAGAACTTTGTAGTCTCTTGTAGGATTATTGGGGAATTTAATAGAATAGCCTATAGAGCGTCTACATAAATAGTGATTCTATTTCTATGCCATACAGTAACATACAGTAACTGCTTGTACATAACGTCTCAATGTTGAGATGTTTATCAGCTTTTTGGGAATTAGTTTTTTGTGTGAGTTCAATTGTGGTCAGAGATAGTGGCCAGTTTCTTAGAGACGGAGATCAGTGAAGGCACAGTATTGAAAAGCTTCTAGCCTTGGAGAAGCTCCAGTTGTTTTTTGTACAGCAGCACCATGTCCTGGGTTCCTCCCCTGCCCAAAAGCTCTATAGAGCTGCTTCAATATACCATCTCCTCCAGGGGGATAATCCCCTTTAATCCCCCCCCCCCCCACAAGCACACATACACACGTGCACACTCCCTCTCCAAACTCAACAGACGGTGAGCCCCTCCCCTGCTACCCCCTGGCCACATGGCATATGACTGCCCCCCCCCCCCCCCCACCTCTGGTAATCAGGACATGAAATAGACACCAGGATGGAAATGTTAACCTCAGAGAGAGCGAGAGAATGACAGAGCGAGAGAGACAGAGAGAGAGAGCGAGATCAGGGTTTCTATATACAGTGGGAACCCACTCAGAATGTGGTTGACTTTATTCATTGTATATGATGTTACACAATGCTTAGAAAACAGACTCATGAAGATGCATGCATGTTACCACATGCATTTGTAATGGTCTTATGTCACTGTCACATGTCCAAGACTATTTGTGTGAATACATAAACAGTTGTATGTAGCATGTGTTGTCTTTTATCATGATGTTATAATGACAGTGTTGCTGAAAAGCCAAAACAGTTATAAAAATCACAAATTTAGATTGATATAACAGATGTAACAGGGTTGACATGTCTAAATGTAACAGGGTTGACATGTCTAAATGTAACAGGGTTGACATGTCTAAATGTAACAGGGTTGAATTATTAAAAATTCAAACCACAATGTACTGTAAGTAGTATGATAACAGTCAAATGGTGCAGTTTGGTGTGTAGCTATAGGAGAGAGGTACTTTGTCTTGGTTACAGTACATTATGAATCATATGAGACACAATATATACACTGAGTGTACAAAACATTAATAACCCCTGCTCTTTCCTTGACAGACTGACCAGGTGAATCCAGGTGAAAGCTATGATCCCTTATTGATTTCACTTGTTAAATCCACTTCAATCAGTGTAGATGAAGGGGAGGAGACCAGGTTAAAGAATGATTTTTAAGCCTTGAGACAATTGAGACATGGATTGTTTATGTGTGCCATTCAGAGGGTGAATGGGCAAGACAAAACATGTAAGTTCCTTTGAACGGGGTATGGTAGTAGGTGCCAGGCACACCGGGCACACCGTTTCCCGTCCCTATCAAGAATGGTCCACCACCCAAAGAACTTCCAGCCAACTCAATATTTGGAAGGTGTTCCTAATGTATGGTATACTCAGTGTATAACATGGTGTGTATAGACAGTATGGACAGTATATGAATAGAAAAGGTGTGAACAGCAGTAATATAGGATGAGCCATGACTAGAATACAGTATGTACATATAAAGTGGGTAAAACAGTATGCAAACATTATTAAAGTGACCAGTGTTCAATGACTCTCTGTACCTAGTGCGGCAGTCTCTAAAGTGCAGAGTAGAGTACAGAGTGGTAGCCGGCTAGTAACAGTGATTGAGGTTCAGGGTGGGGTACTGGGTGGAGGCCGGCTAGTGATGACTGTTTAACAGTCTGATGGCCTGGAGATAAAAGCTGTTCATCAGACTGCCCAGCTTTGATGCACCTGTACTCTCCGCCTTCTGGATGATAGTGGGGTGAACAGGCAGTGGCTCGGGTGTTGTTCCTTGATTACCTTTTTGGCCTTCCTGTGACATCGGATGCTGTAGTAGTCCTGAAGGGCAGGTAGTTTGCCCCCGGTGATGCGTTGTGCAGACCACACCACCCTATGGTGAGCCCTGCGGTTGCACGCGGTGCAGTTGCCGTATCAGGCAGTGATACAGCCCAACATAATGCTTTTGATGGTGCATCTGTGAACTTGAGGCTTTTAGCACTCTCTACTGTCAATGTGAATGGGGCATGTCGATGTGAATGGGGCATGTCTCTCTGCTGTCTCCTGAAGTCCACGATCAGCTCCTTCGTTTTGTTGATGTTGAGAGGGAGGTTATTTTCTTGGCACCACTCCGCCAGGGCTCTCACCGCCTCCCTGTAGGCTGTCTCGTCGTTGTTGGTAATCAGGTCTACCACTGCTATGTTGTCAGCAAGCTTGATGATTGAGTTGGAGAGATGCGTGGCAACACAGTCATGGATGAACAGGGAGTATAGGAGGGGGCTGAGCACACACCCTTGTGGGGCCCCTGTGTTGAGGATCAGCGTGGCAGAGGTGTTGTTGCCTACCTTCACCAACTGGGGTCAGCCCCTCAGGAAGTCTAGGACTCAGTTGCACAGGGCGGGGTTCAGACCCAGGACCCTGAGCTTATTGACGAGGTTGGAGGGCACTATGGTGTTAAAGGCTGAGCTGTAGTCAATGACCAGCATTCTTACATAGGTATTTATCTTGTCCAGGTGGGATAGGGCAGTGGATCTGTTGGGACTGAATACAACCTGTAGTGGGTCTAGGGTGTCAGGTAAGATGGAGGTGATATGGTCCTTAACTAGCCTCTCATAGCACTTCATGATGACACAGGAACAATGGTGGACATCTTGAAGCAAGTGGGGACAGCAGACTGGGACAGTGAGAGATTGAATATGTCCCCAAACACTCCAGCCAGCTGGTCTGCACATGCTCTGAGGACGCAGCTTGGGATGCCGTCTGGGCCGGCAGCCTTGCGAGGGTTAACACTCTTAAATACCTTACTCACGTCGGCCATGGAGAACTAGAGCACAAAGTCGTCGTGAGCGGAGGGGGCCCACGGTGGCGGCTCGATGTTGTTTTCCTCAAAGTGGGCGAAGATGGTTTAGCTTGTCCGGGAGCGAGGCGTTGGTGTCCGCGACGTGGCTGGCTTTCCCTTTATAATCCATGATTGTCTGGAGTCACTGAGACATAAGTCTCGTGTCTGAGCCGTTGAATTGCGACTCCACTTTGTCCCTGTACTGGCGTTTTGCCTCTTTGATTGCCTTACGGAGGTCATAGCTGGATGTGGTTAAATGTGGTGTTCGCGCTTTCCAGTTTTGGGTGAATACTGCCATCTATCCACGGTTTTTGGAATGGATAAATTGTAATCATCTCGGTAGGAACAACATCCTGTATGCACTTCCTGATGAACCCAGTCACTGAGTCAGTGTATACGTCGACCCGGAAAATTTCCCAGTCCGCATGATCAAAACAATCCTAAAGCATAGATTCAGATTGGTCAGACCAACGTTGAACAATCATCTTGGATATAGATGTCCTCTGCCATAGGAATTGATACAGTGTGATTTCCTGATAAGTAAACAAGGAAAAAGTGCATATCTGGTTTAGTGCATGAATCCATTCACCAGTGGTCCCAAGCCATTACGAATACAGTATATCAGCAGTTGACTCTATATTACCATTAGTAACCGTTAGCAAAGTTACTGTATCCTCCCATGTAATACTGAATTGTTTTACCAATGAATGTGAAGCTTTGAGTTGGACTGAATGGACTCTCTATATCACTTCACTCTCCTCTCATACTTAAGCCATACAAGTTAATGATGTCTGCTCGACGCATCTTCTGTAATTTCAACAGGAAAAAGGGACAAGTCTGCAAGAGAGAAGGGACATCTTTAATTAAAAAGTAATCCAATCCCCCACTGGGTATTTGAGAGAGCCCATCCGACAGACAGGATAGAATTTTCTCCTTTTCTAGGCCAAATCCCTTTAGACACATGGAACAGGGACAGAGACTGCACGTGTGAATGAATGTGTATGTTTGTCATGTAACGAGCAACTGGGAAATGTGTTCTACAGTGCCTGAGCATACTGCATGCTGTCGTGTAGGCCAAGCCTCCACTCAACCGCTTCCAGGCCACTATCTCTAATATACCCCCCCCCCCCCCCCCACACACACACAGTAAATAACCAGGTTGGAGATGCTTACAGAGGCTAAGAGGATTATACGGTCCCTGATTGATCAGACATCATCTTCATTTAGACAGGAATTAGTGGGCACTGTCTCCACACACCAGGCCAGGGCTTTTCTATGATCAGTTTTGGCTCTCAGATCATAATGAATACGACAGGGGAGACCAGACCAGGCCAGACCAGCCCCTGATGCTACAGGCCTGCTTTTTACATGATTAAGCTAAGGCGCTCACTGATCATATTTTTTTATTATGATGATGGTATCTCTATAAAAGTCAGTGAAAAAAATCATTAAACTCTTCTAAACCACTTAACCCAGATGATGTTTGTATGGTGACATACTCAAGTACATTCATATGTGTACGTGTGTGTTGCTCAAATATGCCTATTAATGTGTGTATGTGTGTTTGTACGTGTGTGGGGCTCTTTGCTGTTGGAATTTGACATTTAGCAGGCATTAATATCACAGGAGGAGCTGTGCCAAGAGAGAGAGAGAGAGTGTGTGTGTGTGCCACTCTACAGCTGCTTGTAACACACACACACATGATCGGGGGCTGCCAGCTCGCCGCCTGCGTTGGAAGGGTCAAGCCCCCTGCAGATCCTCCGAGGTATCGCCTGCAGACATGAGAATCATAGCAGGTGTCGGAGATTCCGGAGGAAAAGAGGAAAGCGACTTAATAGACATTAGCCAATCAGAGTTAGATATGTACGTAAACTACCAGCCCCTGATGCTCCTTCCTGACTTTGACAGTGAGTAACATAGATATTGTGGGAGCAATATGGCCACTTCGACCATACATATAGTCCAGAGTAATATACTTTGACTTGGTAGGCACTGACTGTATGCTAGGTACAATAGCTAATACATGAATTAACTGAAGTATGTGGGCATGTATTTGTTGGCATAGAAAGATTGACCTGATATATCACTCACTGTGATCTTTGCTGAACATGAAGTGCTGGGTTCTGTCTTCAACAAAAATGGTAAGCTGTGTGTTGGTGTCTTTGGACCTTTGTGACACAAGTAGGCAGTTGGTGAAAGTGTGTGTGTGATCAGAAGTACACACACACACACACACACAGACACGCGCACACTTATTTTCTAGATTCTGTTCAACCTGTCTAAATATACATTGGGGTTTCCTGCGTCTGGTTTGGCAGAGAAACTGCTAAAGCTACAGCTGTTACTACACAATATGAGGAAGTGCCTTTGTCCTCCTTTAGCTTGTTTTAGACTTGCTACTTTTATAGATAGAACCTTTTTATACTTGTGTGAGCATTATGTTTATTGTACTGCGTGGATTATGGTGTGAAGCATGTGTGGCTATGATCGTGTGTGTGTGTGTGTGTGTGTGACTTTCTGTGTGCATGAAAATCAAGTAGTCATTTAACACTGCCACACAAAACGTCCCAACCCCACTAACACATGCTAGTATCAGTGACCACTGTAGACTGGCGTCCGAGCGCTGCTGGTCTGGATGACCTATCAGACTCTGTCCTGTGTAACATGAGAGAGATCCCTGTACCCAGTACTGACTACGGCGACCCTGAAACCATGCCCCATGCAAATGCCACCCCCCATTAACCCTGTGACACACAGCTCTGCCCAACAGCCCAACCTTAAATTGTTGGGGCCTGAAATGTCAACCTGTCATTCTATATTCCAGCTAGAAAGAAAACCCTGGCCATGCTACAATCTACATACATGTAAATAGATTTGATAGTTGATAAAGCCCTCTCTTGTTGCATTATGTTTCTGTTGGAATGGTGTTCTTGATATGATTTTTTGATGACGCAGGTTTATAATGGGAGTTTTAGTCGGTTTGTTTTGGAAGGGAAATAACCTTCTATCACCTTCTGTTGTTCGTTCGTTTTGTTCTCATACAATCATGGCAATTTCATATCAACCCAACTTGCTATACAAAATAAAAACAATCTTTGTGCCGCATTAAAGTCTCACTTTCCTTATGTAGGCTAATGTTTGTCGTCGTTATGTAGGCTAATGTTTGTCGTCGTTATGTAGGCTAAAAGCTCTATGATGTTGCCCTATCATCCCTCTAGCGTCCCTGTAACATCCCCCTGACATTTCCTCATGTTGATGCATAATGTGAATATGACCTTATAAAGCTCCTATGAATGATCAGATCAGTGTAGCCTATCTCTGCACTGACCTTTTGGGCTATTCTGGTGATATATGGAAGTCCCTTATGCAGGTTTTCCCCATGCACTGACCCCCAAGCGACCAGCTACATCAGGTCCATCACAGTGCATTACCAGCTGGATTAGTGATGAGGTTAAATGGAGTGATGGACATTTTGGACCCCTGGCTGTCTACTCAAGCACCTTGTTTTGCTGTGAAAAGGGGCTGATGTGGGTCTAGTTCGGTCTAGTTGTTATTCTCTGGTCTGATTGGTCATCACACCGTCTGTGAACCAGAACCAAGGCCTTTTGCTGTAGTCATGAACAATATATTTTCATATGGAATAGACTAGAATAGGTTAGAGTGTTGGTTCTACACTGTATATTTCTACCTGCAACATCTGAACGTTTCACTTTATTGATCCCTATGAAAACGGTTATCCTCTTTGAGGACAATATAGTTTATATAGATGACGGTCGTATTCATTAGGCACCAACGACATGAACTGGTCCATTAAGAAATGCTTGTTTTCAGTTGTAGCAAGTTTTTCTACGTTGTGCTCTAATGAATAAAACCCTGCTGTGTTCCATTCTGTCCTGTTCTTTTATTGATTGCCGTGTCTCCTAACTCCTTCATTCTCATCTCTGATTGGCTGTTTTTTTGCTCTGATTACAGGTTCTTCTGTGCAGGTATCGCACCTGAGCTCCACCCCGTCTCAGTCCCTCAGCACCATGGTGGGACCCCCTCACCACCACCCCTATCATCACCACCATCATCATCATCATCACCACCACCCCTCCGTCATCAGTGCCTCTGTCAACCCCGGGCAGCCCCTCCCGTCTCCCATGAGCACCCTGGGCTCGCCGTTCAACGGGCAGGGCGGCTCGCCGTACTCCGTCATCACCTCGTCCTCTCTGGGCTCCCCAGGTGTCTCCATCCCCCCTACTCCCACCATGGGCTTCAGCACACTCTCCAGCCCACAGGTAAGGGTCAATGTATTCACACGCATAATAATTTGTTGCTTATATTTGTCCTATTTTTGAATTGGAAATGTATTTTTTTCATATCCCAACTCCCCCTGAGACAGGGGCCATGGCAAGGGCTCAGCCATTATTGACAACGACCCTGGAGCAATTAGGGTTAAGTTCCTTTCTCAAGGACACATCAACAGATTTTTCTTCACCTAGTCGGCTTGGGGAATAGAACCAGTGACCTTCCGGTTACTGGCCCAACACTCTTAACTTCTAGGCTCCCTGCCTCCTGGACAATTATTTACGCTCACGCCTATACACACACACTTGTTAAACGCGAACACACTAAAAATATGAGAGGCCTTACAGCAGGTGAGCCGACCCACCAAAGTAGCTTTGGAACTACTGCATTGGATACATTGTCACTTATATGAGTCTCTCAATGCCATAGCCTTGCATGCCAAGCTTCAAACCCATGCCAATTGAAGGAGACTACTCTACACCCAGCTGACTAGCCTTTCCTGGCCTGTTGTATTTCTAACTGTTTCTCTGTCAGAGCTGATACTACAGCAGTCTCAGACTCCTTAGTGGTCACCAACCCTTTCTGAGTCAAGATCACATTCTGAGTCAAGATCACATTCTGAGTCAAGATCACATTCTGAGTCAAGATCACATTCTGAAACAAGATCACATTCTGAGTCAATATCACATTCTGAGTCAAGATGCAGGTTGAGATCGACTGCTCAGAATTTTTGTTTACAGGACTTGAAAAACGGAAGCCAATGCAACGTTAACCTATTAAAAACAGTACTGTAGCAATGAGGTTTGTGCAGTAGGCTATAGGCCCAATACATTATCACTGCATATTGGCTTTGCTTTAATTCCCCTGCCAATGTATTGTTGTTCGGACCACTTTTTATATTATATTAAACAATTTGAGGTAGACTATATGATCACACCGGTAATAGATCAGTTGTTGTATTACATGTGAGGCACAGCTGAGAGAGCATACATTCAAATCATTTGCTTTTTATTTTTATTTTATTGGGCTGATGGTGCCTGCATTTGATTGTCAGTCTCAGAGGAGACAGAGCACAGCATCCTGAGGGTCTACCTCCTAACGTCCCTCCGCTCTCCCTTTCCTCCACTGACCAAAAAAGGACACCGTCTTCCAGCTGATAGTGAAGCTCGAGTCGCACCGTATTATTTCTGCCTCATGCACAAATTCATGTTGTAACTTCAATGACCAGAGAAAGTGAAATATTCCTCGATATTAAGGAAGACCCAAGCCGCTGATAATAACAATGCAAGCCTATCTCTACACTTTCCTACTCATTCATTACAGCTGAAGTGCTTGTTGTAGCACAGGTGGAAGTAGGAAGAATGCACATTTTATGGCTTATAAAACTGTTGAATAAAAAGAGTTAAAAACTTAAACATGAACTCACTCATAAAAACAGCAGCTCTTTGCTGTATTCGTTGACAGTCTCTCTAGTCATGGTTTTAAACGTTTAGAAATCTCACAGTATCAACTTTGCTTTAGCTTCTTTTACACCTGCTACGTTACTTCAAACAGATTTGCTCTCCGGGCCCTCCAGGAAGGCAGAGTTTGTACCTTCAGACACATGAAATGGTTCTAAATTGCAACACTTCACCTACCTGGCATGTAGGGCAGCTGAATCAGGTGCACCTACCGCCAACAGCGTGAGACAAATAGGAACGCAAGGCTTCATTGTTAGGAATGCTTTGGAGATCGACCAGTTGGTTGGTGACCACTGTTCTAACAGAACCTAGTGTAGGTCGCCAAAAATGCATCCGGTTTTCAAGGGAAATTAAAAAAGCCTGTGACACAACTTCTGCTTTTGGATGTTAACAAGGCAACACTCTATCTTAACATCTCCTCCACATTTACTAGATTGGTTGACCAGTGCAGAGGAAAACCTCCCCTGACAGTTTTTTTTTCTCTCGTCAGGACCAGAAAGAAAGAAACACAGCTCAGGCCTGCTACATTAGGTTAGCCTGACCCAGACTCATTCATGTCCACAGACTACAACTGAATCACTGCCCTAGAAATAGAACCTCATTCTATTCTGTTGCTCACTTCACTCGTCCCCACTCCATTAGTGAGACAGCGCTTCCACTTACTTCGAGTCCAAGTCCCAAATAGATAACAAATGGGGAAAATAGAGGCTTACTCTTGTCCACTTACTCTCGTGAATTTAAAAGTTAACATTTTATTCAGTTAGTTAAAAAAAAAACATTGCCGTCCTGCATTAAATAGAATCTAGAATGTCTCCTTTTCTGACAGTTTTTTGCCCAGTCCCTGCCTTTACCACTGGCTGGGCCTCTGCCTGCCCTAGAGGGGATGAGTGAATTGTATTTGGCTGTCCCACTCGGAGCTAACTGAGCTAAGCTAATGAGGCGTGATGGCTAGTGAGTCGGAGGGAGATATCATTGACCCAGCCTGCTAAGCTAAAGCCTTGAAGGCTAGCTAGCTAGCAGAAAAGAGAACACAAATGGAAGTCATCTAATGACAGCTGTGCCAACAGGCTTCTGTAAAGCAAATAGGGTCACATATGCAATAGTCAGATTCAGATCAACTTATTGCCAATAGGATGTTAAAATTGGATTTCTTCTTGCCGCTAATAGTGCAGCTCCCTTTTGGTCTCAAAGAAGTAGACACTTTCAATGAGCCGGCACTTTCAATGAGCCAAGCAACAGAGAAATGTGTATAGAACAGTCAGTAGCATTAAGAGCACTGTGAATAATGTATAGGCTATATGAAGTATTCAACAAGGGCCCCATAGCTGATATGTGTGGAGTGAGAGACATGGGATGTGGTGTGTAGACTAACTATATAGGTCATCCGTGCATATGTTGCCTTTGTGTATGTGCGTGGGTGAGCGTGAGTCGACCCTGATGCCTTTTAGTGTACAGTAGAGTACAGTACGCAGCGGTAGGCCGACTCGGGTCCAGAAAGCTCTGTTACTACCCAAACACACTAGACCCAGGCTGGTCTCTTGACCAGCAATAGTCCCTTGACACACGTGCGTGCGTGCGTGCGCGCGCGTGCGTGCGTGCGTGCGTGTACACAGCAGTCTAGGTCCAAGAGGCTTCCAAACAGCTTCTACCCCCAAGCCATAAGACTCCTGAACATCTAATCAAATGGCTACCCAGACTATTTGCATTGCCCCCCCTCTCTTTTACACCGCTGCTACTCTCTGTTGTTATCATCTATGCATAGTCACTTTAATAACTCTACCTACATGTACATATTACCTCAACTAACCGGTGCCCCCGCACATTGACTCTGTACCGGTAACCCCCTGAATATAGTCTCGCTATTGTTATTTTACTGCTGCTCTTAATTTCTTGTTCATTTTATTTCTTATTCTTATCCGTATTTTTTTTAACTGCATTGTTGGTTAGGGGCTCGTAAGTAAGCATTTCACTGTAAGGTCTGCACCTGTTGTATTCGGTGCATGTGACTAATACAATTTGATTTGATTTGAGCATGCCTGTATAGCACAGCACATACATCCCTCACTGTCAGGATAATGCAGTTTTAGGAGGATGTTCTCATTCTTAATGATCAGACCTGGGTTCAAATAGTATTTGTTCTATTTCTAATACTTTAGCTTATCTGGCACAATGGAACCAATGGAATAGTCCTTAAAGTGTAAACCCTGCCCCTCTGGCACTCTAGACAGGCTCAATCAAACTCAAAGTATTTCAAAGAACACAAATACTTCATGGTCTGATAATGATCGGCAGGCAGCCTAGCGGTGGGCCGGTAACTGAAAGGTTGCTAGTTTGAATCTGAGAGCCGACTAGGTGAAAAGGGCACTTAACCCTATTTGCTCCAGGGTCGGCATCTATAATGGCTGATCCCTGGCCGTGACCCCACTCTCTGAGGGATATGCAAAAAACACATTTCCATTTCACACCAACACTTGTACATGTGTGAAACAGGACAAATATAACTAAGCCCTATTAGACCTTTAGATGGCCCAAAGTGCCTTAAAGAGCAACTGAGCACACCGATTGGCACGTGTGTTTTTCTGTTGCTCATTTCAAAAACAAGTTTTCAGTCTTGGACGTGTGTTTTCTGACCGATACAGTTTGGTTAATGATGTTTGTCCCCCATGAGACACTGTAGATACGGAAGCCTATTTCACTTCCTCAAAATCCCCAGAATGAATCTAAGATAACTCAAGAAATCTGTAATTTATTTTGACGTTTTTGCTGAGGATGTTTTAGTTGCACGATTTTATATCTAACCAAGGTGTTTGGTGCAGTAGTTCTCATGTAAAAAAATGCACGATGTGTTGTCTTATGTAAACAAAGTCAGAGCTGCTGGGCAGGTCTGCCTTACTGTCTATGCTATTGGATAGAGAGCAATCACCGCAGCTGGTCACCCCATGATAGTGGGCAAAGGGACATCGTCAAATCAAAACCCAACCTTCATTTACCCTTTGTATCGCAAAATCTTTCCAAACTCCGTTTTAGACCAGACTGACTTTATTACAAAAATGACCCTATTTAGACTTTGTCCATTTTGACACTATATTAACTGTTTATGGCTCATATCGATACCACATAGGCCATTTTCAAAGGGATTAGTTGATTTTAAAGGCAGTCGCTCTTTAATGACCAACTACCTCCCTCTACTGCTCTCATGTGGAACTGCATGTAACAGGTTTCAATTGAGTGTTTTCAGTTGAGTTCGATTAGAATTCAAACTGGTATCAGCAGATATAATTTTGTGCCCTTCCTTAAGAACCTTGTGTCCATGTTGACTGTGGGTGTTTACTGAGAGTAAACATTCAAAGTAAACTGCTACTTCCTCACCTAGAGGGAACAGGTCAGATGACAAAGGAAAAAACACTTCCGATAAGGTGGGAGGGGGAGGCAGAATGGACAAGGGAGGAGTGTGTCGTGTCTTTGGCTATGCCGGATTAAGTGATATGACATGCTATTCTATAAAATCGTTTCTCTGTAATTAATATTACCTGATTGAGCTAATCATGTAAATGTAATTAACTAGAGAGTCGGGGCACCACGAAATAATATTTGTTATCTTCCGAATAACCTCTTAAAGACCTAGTAATATTTTACATCAATAGCAGTCAATATTAATCGTCACCTTATTTCAGTCTCATCTGAAAGTTGTAAATTCTTGGTTATCTTCACGAATCATGGCTAACAAGTTGAATCAGCAATACAAAATTGGGTTTAATTATTTATTTACTAAATACCTAACTAATCACACAGAATTACATATACACAGAATGAATCATACCTTGATTACAAATTACGTCATAAAGGAAAGTGTTCCTAGCGGGCGGAACAGATATGACAGCTGGTTACACAAAAGAAAAGGGGGCTGGGTTTGAGTGAAAGAGCGGGAAGACTTGAGGAACCAAGGGAGAAGCCATGCTATCGTAAATACAGTATCTTATGCATTCTAAATTACCGGCCATTTGGAAAAGGAAAATGCAATAAATATTTACTCTGACCTGCGCTTCGGTAGGTTGGTGATAGATGGAAAGCCGTGTTGCCCAACCGAGTCCTTTGTCCTTTGAAGAATGTCTCTGGTGGTAAATTGGATACGTTGTAGTAACGTCGTTGTGTGGTAGACAGGATACTCTGTCTGTTCTTTCCTAGCCCACGTTTGCAGCTGCTGTTGCTAACTCAACGGCTAGGAGGTATCACTTCTGTAGTGAATAAGAGTTCAAAGTTCATACCATTCGCAACCAAAACTCACGCTGAGGTTGGCTTAGTTCTGTAGTTGACATGTTAGTCCTTTTAACGCAAAAGGCTGCAGACCTCACATACTTGAAACAGGAGGTTATATTTATATTGTTATATTGTCAAGGCTTTATATAGGAAGGGAGAGGAGGGCGTGTTTGAAAAGTTTTATAACCATGTTTCTTCACAGGGGCAGGCCACTGATTGAGCAGAGCCCTAACCTTATGAAAACCCAAATCTCTCATTTGGAAGCTAAAATTACATTTCATCTCTTCACCAATAATTTTATATTCAAACATTTAAATTGAACAACAATTCCATGTGACTCCGATAACTACAATGTGCAGACTTTCCACTGTAGCGTTTATGTCATTCTATCATTGATCAGAATGTCTCAGATGACAACCAAACTGACATCATATTCATTAAGTACCACCGCATATGTTCAATTGGTCGGATTACCAGAATATAGTTCATTTCCCCCCACCTTCTGATGTTCCCAGAATCTCTATGTTAACCAAAGGACTTTTCAAATGTCACATCAGTAGGGTAGAGAGGAAAAAGGGGGGAAGAGGTATTTATGACTGTCATAAACCTACCCCCAGGCCAACGTTATGACAAGTGAATACAAACACACGTTAGCACACCTGTGGGTTATTATGTTTGAATGATGCACATTGATTGACACGCATGCATACACACAAATACACTGAGGAAGGCACTGACTGTGTACTGTATAGTTAATGCATGGTTGAAATAGTACATAGCTCATCTGTAAATAGTCCATCCAATCTACCTCATCCCCATACTGTATTTATTTATTTATCTTGCTCCTTTGCACCCCAGTATCTCTACTTGCACATTCATCTTCTGCACATTCTACCATTCCAGTGTTTAATTGCTATATTGTAACTACTTCGCCACCATGGCCTATTTATTGCCTTACCTCTCTTATCCTACCTCATTTGCACCTGCTGTATATAGATTTTTCTACTGTATGATTCTTTATTCCATGTGTAACTCTGTGTTGTTGTATGTGTCGAACTGCTTTGCTTTATCTTGGCCAGGTCGCAGTTGCAAATGAGAACTTGTTCTCAACTGGCCTACCTGGTTAAATAAAGGTGAAATATATATATCTTTTTTAAATAGGGATGTTGTCATAGAAAGACTGACATGATATATCACTCACTGTGATCTTTGCTGAACCCGGAAGTGCGGAGTTCTGTTCTGTTCTTCAACAAAACTGGAAAGCTGCAAGTCAGTGACTTTTTACTTTTGACCTTTGTGATACAGTGGCCAGTTGGCGAAAGTGAGACACCCACACACACACACCCCCCGTTAACCCCCTCTCTGCTGTCGATGTCCCCCTCTCTGTAGATGAACTCTCTGAACAATGTGAGCAGCAGTGAGGACATCAAGCCTCCTCCAGGCCTAGCTGGACTGGGTCACATGAACAGCTACGGCTGCATGAGCCCAGGGTCCATGTCCAAACACATCTGTGCCATCTGTGGGGACCGATCCTCAGGTAAAACACAACAGGCCCTAGACTAGACCATACTATACTGTAGCTGGTTACCAGACTAGACCATACTATACTGTAGCTGGTTACCAGATTAGACCATACTATACTGTTGCTGGTTACCAGACTAGACCATACTATACTGTAGCTGGTTACTAGACTAGACCATACTATACTGTAGCTGGTTACTAGACTAGACCATACTATAATGTAGCTGGTTACCAGACTAGACCATACTATACTGTAGCTGGTTACCAGACTAGACCATACTATACTGTAGCTGGTTACCAGACTAGACCATACTATACTGTAGCTGGTTACCAGACTAGAACATACTGTAATGTAGCTGGTTACCAGACTAGACCATACTATACTGTTGCTGGTTACCAGACTAGACCATACTTTAATGTAGCAGGTTACGACTATAATATACTGTAGCTGGTTACCAGACTAGACCATACTATATTGTAGCTGGTTACCAGAGTAGACCATACTATACTGTAGCTGGTTACCAGACTAGACCATACTATACTGTTGCTGGTTACCAGACTAGACCATACTTTAATGTAGCAGGTTACGACTATAATATACTGTAGCTGGTTACCAGACTAGACCATACTATATTGTAGCTGGTTACCAGACTAGACCATACTATACTGTAGCAGGTTACGACTATAATATACTGTAGCTGGTTACCAGACTAGACCATACTATACTGTAGCTGGTTACCAGACTAGACCATACTATATTGTAGATGGTTACCAGACTAGACCATACTGTAATGTAGCTGGTTACCAGACTAGACCATACTATACTGTAGCTGGTTACCAGACTAGACCATACTATACTGTAGCTGGTTACCAGACTAGACCATACTATACTGTAGCTGGTTACCAGACTAGACCATACTATACTGTAGCTGGTTACCAGACTAGACCATACTATACTGTAGCTGGTTACCAGACTAGACCATAATATACTGTATCTGGTTACCAGATTAGACCATACTATACTGTATCTGGTTACCAGATTAGACAATACTATACTGTAGCTGGTTACCAGATTAGACCATACTATACTGTAGCTGGTTACCAGACTAGACCATACTATACTGTAGCTGGTTACCAGACTAGACCATACTATACTGTAGCTGGTTACCAGACTAGACCATACTATACTGTATCTGGTTACCAGACTAGACCATACTATACTGTAGATGGTTACCAGATTAGACCATACTATACTGTAGCTGGTTACCAGACTAGACCATACTATACTGGAGCTGGTTACCAGACTAGACCATACTATACTGGAGCTGGTTACCAGACTAGACCATACTATACTGTAGCTGGTTACCAGACTAGACCATACTGTACTGTTGCTGGTTACCAGACTAGACAATATTATAATGTAGCTGGTTACCAGACTAGACCATACTATACTGTAGCTGGTTACCAGACTAGACTATAATATACTGTATCTGGTTACCAGATTAGACCATACTATACTGTATCTGGTTACCAGATTAGACCATACTATACTGTAGCTGGTTACCAGATTAGACCACACTATACTGTAGCTGGTTACCAGATTAGACCATACTATACTGTAGCTGGTTACCAGATTAGACCATACTATAATGTAGCTGGTTACCAGACTAGAAAATACTATACTGTAGCAGGTCACGACTATAATATACTGTAGCTGGTTGCCAGACTAGACCATACTATACTGTAGCTGGTTACCAGACTAGACCATACTATACTGTATCTGGTTACCAGATTAGACCATACTATACTGGAGCTGGTTACCAGACTAGACCATACTATAATGTAGCTGGTTACCAGACTAGTCAATACTATACTGTAGCTGGTTACCAGACTAGACCATACTATAATGTAGCTGGTTACCAGATTAGACCATACTATACTGTAGCTGGTTACTAGACTAGACAATACTATACTGTAGCTGGTTACCAGACTAGACCATACTATAATGTAGCTGGTTACCAGATTAGACCATACTATACTGTAGCTGGTTGCCAGACTAGACTATAATATACTGTAGCTGGTTACCAGACTAGACCATACTATACTGTATCTGGTTACCAGATTAGACCATACTATACTGGAGCTGGTTACCAGACTAGACCATACTATAATGTAGCTGGTTACCAGACTAGTCAATACTATACTGTAGCTGGTTACCAGACTAGACCATACTATAATGTAGCTGGTTACCAGATTAGACCATACTATACTGTAGCTGGTTACTAGACTAGACAATACTATACTGTAGCTGGTTACCAGACTAGACCATACTATACTGTAGCTGGTTACCAGACTAGACCATACTGTAATGTCGCTGGTTACCAGATTAGACCATACTATACTGTAGCTGGTTACCAGATTAGACCATACTATACTGTAATGTCGCTGGTTACCAGACTAGACCATACTATACTGTAATGTCGCTGGTTACCAGATTAGACCATACTATACTGTAGCTGGTTACCAGACTAGACCATACTATACTGTAGCAGGTCACGACTATAATATACTGTAGCTGGTTGCCAGACTAGACCATACTATACTGTAGCTGGTTACCAGACTAGACCATACTATACTGGAGCTGGTTACCAGACTACACCATACTATACTGGAGCTGGTTACCAGACTAGACCATACTATACTGTAGCTGGTTACCAGACTAGACCATACTATACTGGAGCTGGTTACCAGACTAGACCATACTATACTGTAGCTGGTTACCAGACTAGACCATACTATACTGTAGCTGGTTACCAGACTAGAAAATACTATACTGTAGCAGGTCACGACTATAATATACTGTAGCTGGTTGCCAGACTAGACCATACTATACTGTAGCTGGTTACCAGACTAGACCATACTATACTGTAGATGGTTACCAGATTAGACCATACTATACTGTAGCTGGTTACCAGACTAGACTATAATATACTGTAGCTGGTTACCAGACTAGACCATACTATACTGGAGCTGGTTACCAGACTAGACCATACTATACTGTAGCTGGTTACCAGACTAGTCAATACTATACTGTAGCTGGTTACCAGACTAGACCATACTATACTGTAGCTGGTTACCAGACTAGACCATACTATACTGTAGCTGGTTACCAGACTAGACCATACTATACTGTAGTAGGTTACGACTATAATATACTGTAGCTGGTTACTAGACTAGACCATACTATAATGTAGCTGGTTACCAGACTAGACCATACTATACTGGAGCTGGTTACCAGACTAGACCATACTATACTGTAGCTGGTTACCAGACTAGACTATAATATACTGTAGCTGGTTACCAGACTAGACTATAATATACTGTAGCTGGTTACCAGACTAGTCAATACTATACTGTAGCTGGTTACCAGACTAGACCATACTATACTGTAGCTGGTTACCAGACTAGACCATACTATACTGTAGCTGGTTACCAGACTAGACCATGCTATACTGGAGCTGGTTACCAGACTAGTCAATACTATACTGTAGCTGGTTACCAGACTAGACCATACTATACTGGAGCTGGTTACCAGACTAGACAATACTATACTGTAGCTGGTTACCAGACTAGACCATACTATAATGTAGCTGGTTACCAGATTAGACCATACTATACTGGAGCTGGTTACCAGACTAGACAATACTATACTGTAGCTGGTTACCAGACTAGACCATACTATAATGTAGCTGGTTACCAGATTAGACCATACTATACTGTAGCTGGTTACCAGATTAGACCATACTATACTGTAGCTGGTTACCAGACTAGACCATACTATACTGTAGATGGTTACCAGATTAGACCATACTATACTGTAGATGGTTACCAGATTAGACCATACTATACTGTAGATGGTTACCAGATTAGACCATACTATAATGTAGCTGGTTACCAGACTAGACCATACTATACTGTAGCTGGTTACCAGACTAGTCAATACTATACTGTAGCTGGTTACCAGACTAGACCATACTATACTGGAGCTGGTTACCAGACTAGACCATACTATACTGTAGCTGGTTAACAGACTAGACCATACTATAATGTAGCTGGTTACCAGATTAGACCATACTATACTGTAGCTGGTTACTAGACAATACTATACTGTAGCTGGTTACCAGACTAGACCATACTATACTGTAGCTGGTTACCAGACTAGACCATACTATACTGTAGCTGGTTACCAGACTAGACCATACTATACTGTAGCTGGTTACCAGACTAGACCATACTATACTGGAGCTGGTTACCAGACTAGACCATACTTTAATGTAGCTGGTTACCAGACTAGACCATACTATACTGTAGCTGGTTACCAGATTAGACCATACTATACTGTAGATGGTTACCAGACTAGACCATACTATACTGTAGCTGGTTACCAGACTAGACCATACTATACTGTAGCTGGTTACCAGACTAGACCATACTATACTGGAGCTGGTTACCAGACTAGACCATACTTTAATGTAGCTGGTTACCAGACTAGACCATACTATAATGTAGCTGGTTACCAGACTAGACCATACTATACTGTAGCTGGTTACCAGACTAGACCATACTATACTGTAGCTGGTTACCAGACTAGTCAATACTATACTGTAGCTGGATACCAGACTAGACCATACTATACTGGAGCTGGTTACCAGACTAGACCATACTATACTGTAGCTGGTTACCAGACTAGACCATACTATAATGTAGCTGGTTACCAGATTAGACCATACTATACTGTAGCTGGTTACTAGACAATACTATACTGGAGCTGGTTACCAGACTAGACCATACTATACTGTAGCTGGTTACCAGACTAGACCATACTGTACTGTTGCTGGTTACCAGACTAGACCATATTATAATGTAGCTGGTTACCAGACTAGACCATACTATACTGTAGCTGGTTACCAGACTAGACTATAATATACTGTATCTGGTTACCAGATTAGACCATACTATACTGTAGCTGGTTACCAGATTAGACCATACTATATTGTAGCTGGTTACCAGATTAGACCACACTATACTGTAGCTGGTTACCAGATTAGACCACACTATACTGTAGCTGGTTACCAGATTAGACCATACTATACTGTAGCTGGTTACCAGACTAGACCATACTATAATGTAGCTGGTTACCAGACTAGAAAATACTATACTGTAGCAGGTCACAACTATAATATACTGTAGCTGGTTGCCAGACTAGACCATACTATAATGTAGCTGGTTACCAGACTAGTCAATACTATACTGTAGCTGGTTACCAGACTAGACCATACTATAATGTAGCTGGTTACCAGATTAGACCATACTATACTGTAGCTGGTTACTAGACTAGACAATACTATACTGTAGCTGGTTACCAGACTAGACCATACTATACTGTAGCTGGTTACCAGACTAGACCATACTGTAATGTCGCTGGTTACCAGATTAGACCATACTATACTGTAGCTGGTTACCAGATTAGACCATACTATACTGTAATGTCGCTGGTTACCAGATTAGACCATACTATACTGTAATGTCGCTGGTTACCAGATTAGACCATACTATACTGTAGCTGGTTACCAGACTAGACCATTCTTCAATGTAGCTGGTTACCAGATTAGACCATACTATACTGTAATGTCGCTGGTTACCAGATTAGACCATACTATACTGTAGCTGGTTACCAGACTAGACCATACTATACTGTAGCAGGTCACGACTATAATATACTGTAGCTGGTTGCCAGACTAGACCATACTATACTGTAGCTGGTTACCAGACTAGACCATACTATACTGGAGCTGGTTACCAGACTAGACCATACTATACTGTAGCTGGTTACCAGACTAGACCATACTATACTGTAGCTGGTTACCAGACTAGAAAATACTATACTGTAGCAGGTCACGACTATAATATACTGTAGCTGGTTACCAGACTAGACCATACTATACTGTAGCTGGTTACCAGACTAGACCATACTATACTGTAGATGGTTACCAGATTAGACCATACTATACTGTAGCTGGTTACCAGACTAGACTATAATATACTGTAGCTGGTTACCAGACTAGACCATACTATACTGGAGCTGGTTACCAGACTAGACCATACTATACTGTAATGTCGCTGGTTACCAGATTAGACCATACTATACTGTAGCTGGTTACCAGACTAGACCATTCTTCAATGTAGCTGGTTACCAGATTAGACCATACTATACTGTAATGTCGCTGGTTACCAGACTAGACCATACTATACTGGAGCTGGTTACCAGACTAGACCATACTATATTGTAGATGGTTACCAGACTAGACCATACTATACTGTAGCTGGTTACCAGACTAGACCATACTATACTGTAGCTGGTTACCAGACTAGAAAATACTATACTGTAGCAGGTCACGACTATAATATACTGTAGCTGGTTACCAGACTAGACCATACTATACTGTAGCTGGTTACCAGACTAGAAAATACTATACTGTAGCAGGTCACGACTATAATATACTGTAGCTGGTTACCGGACTAGACCATACTATACTGTAGCTGGTTACCAGACTAGACCATACTATACTGTAGCTGGTTACCAGACTAGACTATAATATACTGTAGCTGGTTACCAGACTAGACCATACTATACTGGAGCTGGTTACCAGACTAGACCATACTATACTGTAGCTGGTTACCAGACTAGTCAATACTATACTGTAGCTGGTTACCAGACTAGACCATACTATACTGTAGCTGGTTACCAGACTAGACCATACTATACTGTAGCTGGTTACCAGACTAGACCATACTATACTGTAGTAGGTTACGACTATAATATACTGTAGATGGTTACCAGACTAGACCATACTATACTGTAGCTGGTTACCAGACTAGACCATACTATACTGGAGCTGGTTACCAGACTAGACCATACTATACTGTAGCTGGTTACCAGACTAGACTATAATATACTGTAGCTGGTTACCAGACTAGACTATAATATACTGGAGCTGGTTACCAGACTAGACCATACTATACTGGAGCTGGTTACCAGACTAGACCATACTATACTGTAGCTGGTTACCAGACTAGACCATACTATACTGTAGCTGGTTACCAGACTAGACCATACTATACTGTAGCTGGTTACCAGACTAGACCATACTATACTGTAGCTGGTTACCAGACTAGACCATACTATACTGTAGTAGGTTACGACTATAATATACTGTAGCTGGTTACCAGACTAGACCATACTATACTGGAGCTGGTTACCAGACTAGACAATACTATACTGTAGCTGGTTACCAGACTAGACCATACTATACTGGAGCTGGTTACCAGACTAGACCATACTATACTGTAGCTGGTTACCAGACTAGACTATAATATACTGTAGCTGGTTACCAGACTAGACTATAATATACTGTAGCTGGTTACCAGACTAGACCATACTATACTGTAGCTGGTTACCAGACTAGACCATACTATACTGTAGCTGGTTACCAGACTAGACCATACTATACTGTAGCTGGTTACCAGACTAGACCATACTATACTGGAGCTGGTTACCAGACTAGACCATACTATACTGGAGCTGGTTACCAGACTAGACCATACTATACTGTAGCTGGTTACCAGACTAGACTATAATATACTGTAGCTGGTTACCAGACTAGACTATAATATACTGTAGCTGGTTACCAGACTAGACCATACTATACTGGAGCTGGTTACCAGACTAGACCATACTATACTGTAGCTGGTTACCAGACTAGTCAATACTATACTGTAGCTGGTTACCAGACTAGACCATACTATACTGTAGCTGGTTACCAGACTAGACCATACTATACTGTAGCTGGTTACCAGACTAGCCCATACTATACTGGAGCTGGTTACCAGACTAGACCATACTATACTGTAGCTGGTTACCAGACTAGACCATACTATACTGGAGCTGGTTACCAGACTAGACAATACTATACTGTAGCTGGTTACCAGACTAGACCATACTATAATGTAGCTGGTTACCAGATTAGACCATACTATACTGGAGCTGGTTACCAGACTAGACAATACTATACTGTAGCTGGTTACCAGACTAGACCATACTATAATGTAGCTGGTTACCAGATTAGACCATACTATACTGTAGCTGGTTACCAGACTAGACCATACTATACTGTAGCTGGTTACCAGATTAGACCATACTATACTGTAGATGGTTACCAGATTAGACCATACTATACTGTAGATGGTTACCAGATTAGACCATACTATACTGTAGCTGGTTACCAGACTAGACCATACTATAATGTAGCTGGTTACCAGATTAGACCATACTATACTGTAGCTGGTTACTAGACAATACTATACTGTAGCTGGTTACCAGACTAGACCATACTATACTGTAGCTGGTTACCAGACTAGACCATACTATACTGTAGCTGGTTACCAGACTAGACCATACTATACTGTAGCTGGTTACCAGACTAGACCATACTATACTGTAGCTGGTTACCAGACTAGACCATACTATACTGGAGCTGGTTACCAGACTAGACCATACTTTAATGTAGCTGGTTACCAGACTAGACCATACTATACTGTAGCTGGTTACCAGATTAGACCATACTATACTGTAGATGGTTACCAGATTAGACCATACTATACTGTAGATGGTTACCAGATTAGACCATACTATACTGTACATGGTTACCAGATTAGACCATACTATACTGTAGATGGTTACCAGATTAGACCATACTATACTGTAGATGGTTACCAGATTAGACCATACTATACTGTAGATGGTTACCAGACTAGACCATACTGTAGCTGGTTACCAGACTAGACCATACTATACTGTAGCTGGTTACCAGATTAGACCATACTATACTGTAGCTGGTTACCAGACTAGTCAATACTATACTGTAGCTGGTTACCAGACTAGACCATACTATACTGTAGCTGGTTACCAGACTAGACAATACTATACTGTAGCTGGTTACCAGACTAGACCATACTATACTGGAGCTGGTTACCAGACTAGACCATACTATACTGTAGCTGGTTACCAGACTAGACTATAATATACTGTAGCTGGTTACCAGACTAGACTATAATATACTGTAGCTGGTTACCAGACTAGACCATACTATACTGTAGCTGGTTACCAGACTAGACCATACTATACTGTAGCTGGTTACCAGACTAGACCATACTATACTGTAGCTGGTTACCAGACTAGACCATACTATACTGGAGCTGGTTACCAGACTAGACCATACTATACTGGAGCTGGTTACCAGACTAGACCATACTATACTGTAGCTGGTTACCAGACTAGACTATAATATACTGTAGCTGGTTACCAGACTAGACTATAATATACTGTAGCTGGTTACCAGACTAGACCATACTATACTGGAGCTGGTTACCAGACTAGACCATACTATACTGTAGCTGGTTACCAGACTAGTCAATACTATACTGTAGCTGGTTACCAGACTAGACCATACTATACTGTAGCTGGTTACCAGACTAGACCATACTATACTGTAGCTGGTTACCAGACTAGCCCATACTATACTGGAGCTGGTTACCAGACTAGACCATACTATACTGTAGCTGGTTACCAGACTAGACCATACTATACTGGAGCTGGTTACCAGACTAGACAATACTATACTGTAGCTGGTTACCAGACTAGACCATACTATAATGTAGCTGGTTACCAGATTAGACCATACTATACTGGAGCTGGTTACCAGACTAGACAATACTATACTGTAGCTGGTTACCAGACTAGACCATACTATAATGTAGCTGGTTACCAGATTAGACCATACTATACTGTAGCTGGTTACCAGACTAGACCATACTATACTGTAGCTGGTTACCAGATTAGACCATACTATACTGTAGATGGTTACCAGATTAGACCATACTATACTGTAGATGGTTACCAGATTAGACCATACTATACTGTAGCTGGTTACCAGACTAGACCATACTATAATGTAGCTGGTTACCAGATTAGACCATACTATACTGTAGCTGGTTACTAGACAATACTATACTGTAGCTGGTTACCAGACTAGACCATACTATACTGTAGCTGGTTACCAGACTAGACCATACTATACTGTAGCTGGTTACCAGACTAGACCATACTATACTGTAGCTGGTTACCAGACTAGACCATACTATACTGTAGCTGGTTACCAGACTAGACCATACTATACTGGAGCTGGTTACCAGACTAGACCATACTTTAATGTAGCTGGTTACCAGACTAGACCATACTATACTGTAGCTGGTTACCAGATTAGACCATACTATACTGTAGATGGTTACCAGATTAGACCATACTATACTGTAGATGGTTACCAGATTAGACCATACTATACTGTACATGGTTACCAGATTAGACCATACTATACTGTAGATGGTTACCAGATTAGACCATACTATACTGTAGATGGTTACCAGATTAGACCATACTATACTGTAGATGGTTACCAGACTAGACCATACTGTAGCTGGTTACCAGACTAGACCATACTGTAGCTGGTTACCAGACTAGACCATACTGTAATGTAGCTGGTTACCAGACTAGACCATACTATATTGTAGCTGGTTACCAGACTAGACCATACTATACTGTAGCTGGTTACCAGACTAGACCATACTGTAATGTAGCTGGTTACCAGACTAGACTATACTGTAGCTGGTTACCAGACTAGACCATACTATACTGTAGCTGGTTACCAGACTAGACCATACTATACTGTAGCTGGTTACCAGACTAGACCATACTATACTGTAGCTGGTTACCAGACTAGACCATACTATAGCTGGTTACCAGACTAGACCATACTATACTGGAGCTGGTTACCAGACTAGACCATACTATACTGTAGCTGGTTACCAGACGAGACCATACTATACTGTAGCTGGTTACCAGACTAGACCATACTATAATATAGCTGGTTACCAGATTAGACCATACTATACTGTAGCTGGTTACCAGACTAGACCATACTATACTGTAGCTGGTTACCAGACTAGTCAATACTATACTGTAGCTGGTTACCAGACTAGACCATACTATACTGTAGCTGGTTACCAGACTAGTCAATACTATACTGTAGCTGGTTACCAGACTAGACCATACTATACTGTAGCTGGTTACCAGACTAGACCATACTATACTGTAGCTGGTTACCAGACTAGACCATACTATACTGTAGCTGGTTACCAGACTAGACCATACTATACTGGAGCTGGTTACCAGACTAGACCATACCATACTGTAGCTGGTTACCAGACTAGACCATACTATACTGTAGCTGGTTACCAGACTAGACCATACTATACTGTAGCTGGTTACCAGACTAGACCATACTATACTGTAGCTGGTTACCAGACTAGACCATACTATACTGTAGCTGGTTACCAGACTAGTCAATACTATACTGTAGCTGGTTACCAGACTAGACCATACTATACTGGAGCTGGTTACCAGACTAGACCATACTATACTGGAGCTGGTTGCCAGACTAGACCATACTATACTGGAGCTGGTTACCAGACTAGTCAATACTATACTGTAGCTGGTTACCAGACTAGACCATACTATACTGGAGCTGGTTACCAGACTAGACCATACTATACTGTAGCTGGTTACCAGACTAGACCATACTATAATGTAGCTGGTTACCAGATTAGACCATACTATACTGTAGCTGGTTACCAGATTAGACCATACTATACTGTAGCTGGTTACCAGACTAGTCCATACTATACTGTAGCTGGTTACCAGACTAGACCATACTATACTGTAGCTGGTTACCAGACTAGACCATACTATACTGTAGCTGGTTACCAGACTAGACCATACTATACTGGAGCTGGTTACCAGACTAGACCATACTAAACTGTAGCTGGTTAACAGACTAGACCATACTATACTGTAGCTGGTTACCAGACTAGACCATACTATACTGTAGCTGGTTACCAGACTAGACCATACTATACTGTAGCTGGTTACCAGACTAGACCATACTATACTGGAGCTGGTTACCAGACTAGACCATACTATACTGGAGCTGGTTACCAGACTAGACCATACTATACTGTAGCTGGTTACCAGACTAGACCATACTATACTGTAGCTGGTTACCAGACTAGACCATACTATACTGTAGCTGGTTACCAGATTAGACCATACTATACTGGAGCTGGTTACCAGACTAGACCATACTTTAATGTAGCTGGTTACCAGACTAGACCATACCATACTGTAGCTGGTTACCAGACTAGACCATACTTTAATGTAGCTGGTTACCAGACTAGACCATACTATACTGGAGCTGGTTACCAGACTAGACCATACTTTAATGTAGCTGGTTACCAGACTAGACCATACCATACTGTAGCTGGTTACCAGACTAGACCATACTTTAATGTAGCTGGTTACCAGACTAGACCATACTATACTGTAGCTGGTTACTAGACTAGACCATATTATACTGGAGCTGGTTACCAGACTAGACCATACTATACTGTAGCTGGTTACCAGACTAGACCATACTATACTGTAGCTGGTTACCAGACTAGACCATACTATACTGTAGCTGGTTACCAGACTAGACCATACTATACTGTAGCTGGTTACCAGATTAGACCATACTATACTGTAGCAGGTTACCAGACTAGACCATACTATACTGTAGCAGGTTACCAGACTAGACCATACTATATTGTAGCTGGTTACCAGATTAGACCATACTATAATGTAGCTGGTTACCAGACTAGACCATACTATACTGTTGCTGGTTACCAGACTAGACCATACTATACTGAAGCTGGTTACCAGACTAGACCATACTATACTGTAGCTGGGTACCAGATTAGACCATACTGTAATGTAGCTGGTTACCAGACTAGACCATACTATACTGTAGCTGGTTACCAGACTAGACCATACTATACTGTAGCTGGTTACCAGATTAGACCATACTATATTGTAGCTGGTTACCAGACTAGACCATACTATACTGTAGCTGGTTACCAGATTAGACCATACTGTACTGTAGCTGGTTACCAGATTAGACCATACTATACTGTAGCTGGTTACCAGATTAGACCATACTGTAATGTAGATGGTTACCAGATTAGACCATACTATACTGTAGCTGGTTACCAGACTAGACCATACTATACTGTAGCTGGTTACCAGATTAGACCATACTGTAATGTAGATGGTTACCAGACTAGACCATACTATACTGTAGCTGGTTACCAGACTAGACCATACTATAATGTAGCTGGTTACCAGATTAGACCATACTATACTGTAGCTGGTTACTAGACAATACTATACTGTAGCTGGTTACCAGATTAGACCATACTATACTGTAGCTGGTTACCAGACTAGACCATACTATACTGTAGCTGGTTACCAGACTAGACCATACTATACTGTAGCTGGTTACCAGACTAGACCATACTGTAATGTAGATGGTTACCAGACTAGACCATACTATACTGTAGCTGGTTACCAGACTAGACCATACTATACTGTAGCTGGTTACCAGACTAGACCATACTATACTGTAGATGGTTACCAGACTAGACCATACTATACTGTAGCTGGTTACCAGACTAGTCAATACTATACTGTAGCTGGTTACCAGACTAGACCATACTATACTGTAGCTGGTTACCAGACTAGACCATACTATACTGGAGCTGGTTGCCAGACTAGACCATACTATAATGTAGCTGGTTACCAGATTAGACCATACTATACTGTAGCTGGTTACCAGACTAGTCAATACTATACTGTAGCTGGTTACCAGACTAGACCATACTATACTGTAGCTGGTTACCAGACTAGTCAATACTATACTGTAGCTGGTTACCAGACTAGACCATACTATACTGGAGCTGGTTGCCAGACTAGTCAATACTATACTGTAGCTGGTTACCAGACTAGACCATACTATACTGTAGCTGGTTACCAGACTAGACCATACTATACTGGAGCTGGTTACCAGATTAGACCATACTATACTGTAGATGGTTACCAGATTAGACCATACTATACTGTAGCTGGTTACCAGATTAGACCATACTGTAATGTAGCTGGTTACCAGATTAGACCATACTGTACTGTAGCTGGTTACCAGATTAGACCATACTTTACTGTAGCTGGTTACCAGATTAGACCATACTTTAATGTAGCTGGTTACCAGATTAGACCATACTTTAATGTAGCTGGTTACCAGATTAGACCATACTATACTGTAGCTGGTTACTAGACTAGACAATACTATACTGTAGCTGGTTACCAGATTAGACCATACTTTAATGTAGCTGGTTACCAGATTAGACCATACTATACTGTAGCTGGTTACTAGACTAGACAATACTATACTGTAGCTGGTTACCAGACTAGACCATACTATACTGTAGCTGGTTACCAGACTAGACCATACTATACTGTAGCTGGTTACCAGACTAGACCATACTATACTGGAGCTGGTTACCAGACTAGACCATACTATACTGTAGCTGGTTACCAGACTAGACCATACTTTAATGTAGCTGGTTACCAGACTAGACCATACTATACTGTAGCTGGTTACCAGATTAGACCATACTGTAATGTAGCTGGTTACCAGATTAGACCATACTGTACTGTAGCTGGTTACCAGATTAGACCATACTATAATGTAGCTGGTTACCAGATTAGACCATACTATAATGTAGATGGTTACCAGATTAGACCATACTATAATGTAGCTGGTTACCAGATTAGACCATACTGTAATGTAGATGGTTACCAGATTAGACCATACTGTACTGTAGCTGGTTACCAGATTAGACCATACTATAATGTAGATGGTTACCAGATTAGACCATACTATAATGTAGATGGTTACCAGATTAGACCATACTATAATGTAGCTGGTTACCAGATTAGACCATACTGTAATGTAGATGGTTACCAGATTAGACCATACTGTACTGTAGCTGGTTACCAGATTAGACCATACTATAATGTAGCTGGTTACCAGATTAGACCATACTATACTGTAGATGGTTACCAGATTAGACCATACTATAATGTAGATGGTTACCAGATTAGACCATACTATACTGTAGATGGTTACCAGATTAGACCATACTATAATGTAGCTGGTTACCAGATTAGACCATACTATAATGTAGCTGGTTACCAGACTAGACCATACTGTACTGTACCATCGTTTTCCTCCTTGACAAGTTACATGGTTTGGAAGAACTTCTGTCCCTACTACTAGTATACCATACCACCTTCATCAACATAGCTACAGGATAACTAAGCCAAAACATTTCCTTAATAAATGCTCCGTCATATTATATCCCCTCACTAACAGCATTAACAGAATGATAACATCCAGAGAGAACCACACAACTACAGTTCATTGATCTTCTATATATTCAATGTTCTTCCAGGGAAACACTACGGCGTGTACAGCTGTGAAGGCTGCAAGGGCTTCTTCAAGAGAACCATCAGGAAGGACCTCAGCTACACGTGTCGAGACAGCAAGCAGTGCCTGATCGACAAGCGCCAGCGCAACCGCTGCCAGTACTGCCGCTATCAGAAGTGTCTGGCTATGGGCATGAAGAGAGAAGGTGTGTGTGTGTGTGTGTGTGTGTGTGTGTGTGTGTGTGTGTGTGTGTGTGTGTGTGTGTGTGTGTGTGTGTGTGTGTGTGTGTGTGTGTGTGTGTGTGTGTGTGACTCCCATGTTTGTGTGTTCCTCTGCGCAGCGGTGCAGGAGGAGCGCCAGCGGGGCCGGGAGAAGAGTGATAACGAGGTGGAGTCTACCAGTAGTTTTAACGAGGACATGCCTGTTGAGAAGATACTGGACGCGGAGCTGGCTATCGAACCCAAGACTGAAGCCTACATGGAGGCGAGCGCAGGCAACTCTGTAAGCAAACCTCCCTCTGTCCATCCTTCCGCCCATCTCTCTCTCTCTCTATGGACAGATCTACACTACGTCAAATCATATTCATTGTCCTGAATGCTTGAGGTCACTCTACACATGTCTATTTGTTCCAAACTCAGTGTCCTCTTTCATAGCTGATTATTGAATATTCCATGTGTGTCTATCTGACAGAAGAACGACCCGGTCACCAACATCTGCCAGGCAGCAGACAAGCAGCTGTTCACCCTGGTGGAGTGGGCCAAGAGGATCCCACACTTCTCTGAGCTGCCCCTGGACGACCAGGTCATCTTATTACGAGCAGGTAGGCTCCAGCTACAGCACAGCAGATCACCATGCCTGTTCACACACCACAGACACCTATTGATTAATCTACTGCATTGATAGAAATATTTACTATGAGTAGTGGTGGTAGAACAATACAGTATATTTTTTGCACAGAGCGGTTTCCTTAGCACACCCTTACCCCTCTGGACACGTAGGTAGTTCTAGTCTCAACAACATAGTCACAATTCAAGTTAAACTCACCAGTTAACCACAGTATATTTTTCTCTCTCTCTGTTAGGTTGGAATGAGCTGCTCATTGCCTCGTTCTCCCACCGCTCTGTGACAGTGAAGGATGGTATCCTATTGGCCACGGGGCTCCACGTACACCGCAGCAGCGCCCACAGTGCCGGGGTGGGCTCCATCTTTGACAGGTCAGAGAAAAATACTTTAACAGTATAACCCCTTGACATGTGTAATATGGATACCATAGTAACCCATAGCCCTCACCACAGGTGGCTGGTGGCTCCTTCCTTGGGGAGGACGGGCTCATAGTAATGGCTGAAACAGAATCAATGGAATGGTATCAAACACAGCAAACACGTTTCCATGTGTTTGATACCTTTCCATTCACTCCATTCCAGCCATTATTATAACCTGTCCTCCCCTCAGCAGCCTCCTGTGGCCTACACTATAGCTTTCTCTTATGTAACACAGCTAGAAATGTAGCCCTGGTATTTCTACAGTAGTAGAAATGTCTATAATGATAGTTTGTTGCGCATCTATAGATGGACTTGCAAAATAAAGTGTTACCATGTTTTTTCCCCGTGACTTGTTTTCAATGTCTTTTCTTGCTGTGTTGTGGTCTCCAGGGTGCTGACGGAGCTGGTGTCTAAGATGAAAGACATGCAGATGGACAAGACTGAGCTGGGCTGCCTCCGAGCCATTGTTCTCTTCAACCCAGGTAACTACCATCATCATACAAGAGGCGGCTCGTCCAGGGAGGAAGAGGAGGATGGTCATCCTCATTAATTTTAGCATTAAAGATTGTTGTCCAATTAGCTTATTTTTTTTAATCATTTAACGTTTTTAACTCACTGAACACCATATATTCGACATTAGAAATACATTACAAATACACTTATAATATATTTCACATACTGTTTACTGTGTGCACAAGGGTAAGTTTCTGTCTATGAATGTTCTTTGCTTCCAGATGCCAAGGGCCTGTCTAATCCTACAGAGGTGGAAGCCCTGAGAGAGAAGGTCTACGCCTCACTGGAGTCCTACACTAAACACAGATATCCGGAGCAGCCTGGCAGGTCAGTCTCTCACAGTCACACTCTCCTTCAGTCTTATACATTTTCTGCTTAATTTGGGGCTGCATTCAATCCCTATTGTGGAAGTATCCCAGAAGACCCACGCTAAAATGTAAAGTACATTTCAGAATGAGCCGACAAATTCAGCGTTTACCGTGAATGCAGTCTTTGCAAACGCGGGAACAATCGAGCTATAACATGGATCTCCCACGACACAGATTTAATCCAATCCCTAGTCTCGGTAAATGACACACTCATATACACTAATGTCCAGTCATTCAACAGTCTCATGTGTCTGACTCTTCCTACTGTATGACACTGCAGCTCTTTAAAATATCACACTTTACTCTACCCATATAGGCTCTAATTTTCCCATATTCCTTCTCCGCTAAGTCTGATTTAAAGACGATAAATCGTAATTAATCTTCATGGTTTGCGTATGCCATTACACCTTTACTCCACACACAGAGACGCATACAAAGCTCTCCCTCGCCCTCCATTTGCAAAATCTGACCATAACTCTATCCTCCTGATTCCTGCTTACAACCAAAAATTAAAGCAGGAAGCACCAGTGACTCGGTTTATAAAAAAGTGGTCAGATGAAGCAGATGCTAAGCTACAGGACTGTTTTGCTAGCACAGACTGGAATATGTTCCGGGATTCTTCCGATGGCATTGAGGAGTACACCACAGTCACTGGCTTTATCAATAAGTGCATCGAGGACGTCGTTCCCACAGTGACTGTAAGTACATACCCCAACCAGAAGCAATGGATTAAAGGCAACATTCGCACTGAGCTAAAGGGTAGAGCTGCCGCTTTCAAGGAGCGGGACTCTAACCCGGAAGCTTATAAGAAATCCCACTATGCCCTCAGACGAACGATCAAACAGGCAAAGTGTCAACACAGGACTAAGATCGAAAGGATTTGGCATGGGTCCTCAGATCCAGTTTACAGCTGCACCATTGAGAGCATCCTGACGGGTTGAATCACTGCCTGGTATGGCAACTGCTCGGCCTCCTACCGCAAGGCACTACAGAGGGTAGTGCGTACGGCCCAGTACTTCACCGGGGCCAAGCTTCCTGCCATCCAGGACCTCTATACCAGGCGGTGTCATAGGAAGGCCATAAAAATTGTCAAAGACTCCAGCCACTCTAGTCATAGACTGTTCTCTCTGCTACTGCACGGCAAAAGGTACCGGAGCGCCAAGTCTAGGTCCAAGAGGTTCCTAAACAGCTTCTACCCCCAAGCCATAAGTCTCCTGAACAGCTAATCAAATGTCTACCCAGACTATTTGCATTGCCCCCCATGCTGCTACGACTCTGTTATTATCTATGCATAGCCACTTTAATAACTCTACCTACATGTGCATAATTACCTCAATACCGGTGCCCCCGCACCTTGACACATTGACTCTGTACCGGTACCCCCTGTATATAGCCCCGCTATTGTTATTTACTGCTGCTCTCTTACTTTTTGGGGGGGATTTTCTTAAAACTGCATTGTTGGTTAAGGGCTTGTAAGTAAGCATTTCACTGTAAGGTCTACTACACCTGTTGTATTTGGCGCATGTGACAAATACAATTGGATTTGATAAGGCTTTAAAATTACACCCCAGACAAGAGTAATCAATCCTCCCTCCTATCTACTTTCTCCTGGTCAGATTTGCCAAGCTGTTGTTGCGTTTGCCTGCACTACGCTCCATCGGCCTCAAGTGTCTGGAGCACCTCTTCTTCTTCAAGCTGATAGGAGATACGCCCATAGATACTTTCCTTATGGAAATGCTCGAAGCGCCGCACCAGATCACATGACACAAGTCTTACCCATTGTAAATACCCCCTAAACCCAATTCCCAGATCCCGTACCCCGGAGTACAACTGCTATGAAGTCAAACTTGAGAGTTCTTCACTTGCATATTTTGTACCGAGCACAATTAATAATGTGAAAATAAAAAGTTTCTATTGGTATTTTAAGAATTGAAACACTGTCAAAGGTGAATTTTAAAGAGGATTTGTTTTTGTAAAAAGAAGAGTATTAATTATCAGATCTAGCAACAACTGAATGCAACATGAAGTCTTATTCAATGATGAATGGTATGAAATACAGTTTCACCAGAATAGAATATCTGTGCAAATAAAAAGACAACTTTTAACATAATAAATTGCTTCAAGTCTGGTCAATTCATTGTGTCTTGCACTCAACCTTTATTCTCAACCTCAATTTGATTTTTATTTAAAGTGCAGTTACAAAACAGGACAACGAAAATAAACCACATTCTTTAAACATTCTGTATGTAAATACAGTATGTACAGTTGAAGTCGGAAGTTGACATGCACTTAGGTTGGAGTCATTAAAACCTGTTTTTCAACCACCCCAAAAATGTCTTGTTAACAAAACTATAGTTTTGGCAAGTCGGTTACTTTGTGCATGACACAAGTAATTTTTCCAACAATTGTTTACAGATAGATTATTTCACTTATAATTCACTGAATCACAATTCCATTGGGTCAGAAGTTTACATACACTAAGTTGTCTGTGCCTTTAAACAGGTTGGAAAATTCCAGAAAATGATGGCATGGCTTTAGAAGCTTCTGCTAGGCTAATTGAAATCATTGGAGTCAATTGGAGGTGTACCTGTGGATGTATTTCAAGGCCTACCTTCAAACTCAGTGCCTCTGCACTTTTGTGGCAAAATGGCTTAAGGACAAAGGTCAAGGTATTGGAGTGGCCATCACAAAGCCCTGACCTCAATCCTATAGAAAATTTGTGGGCAGAACTGAAAAAGCGTGTGCAAGCAAGGAGGCCTACAAACCTGACTCAGTTACACCAGCTCTGCCAGGAGGAATGGGCCAAAATTCACCCAACTTATTGTGGAAGGCTACCCGAAACGTTTGACCCAAGTTAAATAATTTAAAGGCAATGCTGCCAAATACTAATTGAGTGTATGTAAACTTCCGACCCACTGGGAATGTGATGAAAGAAATAAAAGCTGAAATAAATAATTCTCTCAACAATTATTCTGACATGTCACATTCTTAAAATAAAGTGGTGATCCTAACTGACCTAAGACAGGTCATTTTTACTAGGATTAAATGTCAGGAATTGTGAAAAACTGAGTTTAAATGTATTTGGCTAAGGTGTGTGTAAACTTCCGACTTCAACTGTAAATACAGTATGTGTAGGATTGGAGAAGAAACCTAGCAAAGATTTGAACAGAACCTCACCCAGTCAGTTTGTTATGCTATAAACTTGCAATAAACTCAATGGTATGTGGTAAAATCATGTTCTGTGTCCTATTGTAATCTCCTTTGCATATGTGAAGTAACCTATTAAGAGAGAGCACAAGCAGCGTTGGAAAGCCTGAGTATGTGAAATGCGTGGAAAACCTAAACAGTAGTAAGACATGGAAACACAGATTATTTTATAGTGTCAGTGGACCAACCAACAGCTCTTCCACTTGCCATACCTCATTTTGTGTTGCGTTAGTGAAATTGTGAAGTACTATCTAATTATTCTCTTGAAATTAGATTTACCTCATAAAACGTTTAGGTTACACACAAAGTTGACATGTGCGTCTCGTTGAGTATTGCTCTTTTAAGTTACAAAATATGCAAATGCCATACGGTAGCTATTTAATCTCTTTATAACACATATTTCATCCCAACAAGTCATTGCACATCTCCTTTATAGAGTATTTATTAAAAGTGTCCATTCAAGAGTGTTGGAGCAACAAGAGCAACTGCGGTCTGATTTTCATTAATTCATTCCAATGCCAGCCACCCTTTACAGCAACGATACTCAAATTGGGCCAGGAGTTCTTCCTGACTTTGGAAAAACTCTGGGCCCAAGTTATAGGCTATAATAATAGTAATTTGGTGGGCGCTTATATTTGTCCCATTTCACACATGTATTAATACACATGCATGAATTGGAAATTTAAAAAATTGCACCCTCGGAGTGGTGTCACAGCCAGGGTATGCCGTTATCAACTGCTACCCTGGAACAATTAGGATTAAGTGCCTTGCTCAAGGGCACATCAACAGATTTGTTACCTTGATGGCTCAGTGCTTAAAACTTGCAACCTTTCTGTCACTTGCCCAACGCGATAACTGCTAGGCTATCTGCCGGCCTATATCTCAGAGCCCAGAGATTTAATTTACCAGATCTCAAGGCCAAGACAAACTCCTGGCCCTATCCATAGTACCTGGCTTGAGTTCCACACTAAATGATGCCGTACAGTATAGCAGATCATGGTTAGTTCATAGGAACTCTGGGCAGATCAGACTGTAACCAGATCATTCTCGTCACCCACGGTGAGTCCAGTCCAGAGGCAGAGAGAGACAAAGGTCATGACTAGCTGTGGAAGCCAGCTTGTGTTCCTGTGGTCTGTAGGCTGACAGCTGGGTAGTATACTAGCCTAATAAGGCCTCCAACACAGCTCCTACAAACCACCTTTTACAAGACTCTGAAATCAAGAACTAGAACATAATGTTCACAGAACTGAGAAAGAATTTGGGGTCACAGAGCAGGGAGTCGCCTCAGTCAGTCCCTTTGTAGGCATCAACCTTCAGTAAGATTCAGCATCTTCCATATGTTAACCTGCCGGCAGGTAGCCTAGTGGTTAAGAGCGTTGGGCCAATACCCGAAAGGTTTCTAGTTTGAATCCCTGAGCCGACTAGGGTAAAATCTGTCAATGTGCTCTTGAGCAAGGCACTTAACCCTAATTCCTCCTGTAAGTCACTCTGGATAAGAGAGTCTTGTAAATGTGGGGCTATACTTTTTTGATCTAGTGAACTGGTAAAATTCTGATTGTAAGATTATTGGTCAAAGAGGATGTTTATGTGAAGCAAAGCGCATGTGTGAACATGGGTGTGTTTAAGAATGCTCTTTGAAGCACTCACTATTCTCCAGTGGTGTAAAGTACTTAAGTACACATACTTTCAAGTACTACTTAAGTCGTTTTTTTGGGTCTCTATACTTTACTATTTATATATTTTTTTACTTGAACTTTTACTCCACTACATTCCTAAAGAAAATATTGTACATTTTACTCCTTACATTTTTCCTGACACCACCCAAAAGTACTCGTTACATTTTGAATGCTTAGCAGGACAGAAAATATTCTAAATCACGCCCTTATCAAGAGAACATCCCTGGTCATCCCTACTGCCTTTGATCTGGAAGACTCACTAAACACAAATGCTTTGTTTGTAAATTATGTCTGACTGTTGAAGTGTGCCCCTGAAAAAAAAGAAAGTAAAGGTTGCTTAATATAAGGAATTTGAAGTGATTTATACTTTTACTTAACATTTTTGATACTTAAGTATATTTTAGCGATTTACATTTACTTTTGATACTTAAGTATATTTAAAACCAAATACTTTTAGACTTTTACTCAAGTAGTATTTTACTTGGTGACTTTCACTTTTACTTAATTTCACTTTCACTTTCATTTTCTTTTAAGGTGTCTTTACTTCTACTCAAGTACGACAATTGGGTACTTTTTCCACCACTGCTATTTTCATTCTTGAAACATATTGCCTCGGAGAGACGGTTTGAATAATACTTACATGTTCGTCGGTGGGGTAGAAGACATTACCTTAGATTTGAACCAGGAATGACGGTTCTTTCTTGAATAGTCTCTTTTGTTCCAAACACTGAAAATGTATCAACAGACGGCCTCACAAAAAAAAAAAAAATCTAAAAAAAAAAAAAGCAGCAATTGACACTTGTTTGTGTGTATGCATTGATATGTAGGCTGTGTGTGCCTTTTTAAAAATGTATGTAGTTCTGTCCTTGAGCTGTTCTTGTCTAATGATGTTCTGTATTATGTCATTCTGTTTTATGTTTCATGTTTTGTGTGGACCCCAGGAAGAGTAGCTGCAGCTTTTGTAACAGCTAATGGGGATCCTAATAAAATACCAAGTGGTAGTGAGAGTAAGTGCTCTGTTTCGGTGTGCCTCATTGTTATTGTAGCGAGATCAAATCACTGGAAGATCTCAGGGGTATACTACAAAGCAGGATCAATGAGTTAGCCAGCTAACTTTGATAAACAACCAGAAATAACTATTGATTTTCTGGTTCATTAAGAAGGCTAAACTGAGATTTGTGTTTTTGGTTGTTGACTCATTTAGACCATGCCCATTTCAAGCTTAAATAAGAAGTTATTTCAGAATATTAAGGCAAGTTAGCTTGCTAACTCATTGAGCCTGCGCTGTAGTATACCCCTCGTGTTGTACACAGACCTACTCAGAGAGATGAACGCCACAATAAAGGTGTGCTGAATGACATACATTCAAATCACTGTACACTGTTCAGTTGCTACATTATCACTTGGGTCCAGAGATCTTCCTGACCACATGATCTGACAAGGCAAAACCTTTAAGAGCCCTAGTACTAGCCAGAGATTACCTATTATATTGGCACTATCATAGAGTTCTTCCTGGTTATAGAGTAATTGGATTAGTTTAGTCATGATTGACCATGTTCCACTAACTTACTGTAAGGAACACTACAGTCAGAATGTAGTTAAAATATCACATTAAAACAATCGGTTATTTTTGTTTTGTAATACAGTACTATTATATCAGTTCGAAGTTTGGGCCCTGAGAGTGAAAGCTTGATCATACACTGTGGTACGACCACATTGTGAATCACGAGAACAATTCAAACTTTTAACCAATTGAGGTTGGCATGATAAAAACCAATCAGTGTGTCGTTGTTGGAGTCCACACAGAGTTGCGGGAACAACCATGCAGGTCTGGTTATTAATATAAAGAACATAGTGTTTTTTGGGGACCCTTGAAAAGCAAGGTCGTCACCTCACTGTGATGTCATCGGTGTCTATGCCCACAGATGCTCTTCCAGTTTTTTATTCCACACCTCAACACACCTGGCCAGTTTAGTTCTACTTCCTGTGAGTGCGTAGGAGGTCTCTGCATCATTTGTGGTTTTAATTGTGGCTGTATTTGAACTAATAAAAATGTCCTGCGGTAGCTGTCACTCCAAAACCAGCCCTATTCACACTTTATAAAGCCCATAGGAAGTTAGAGAGAGCAAGGTGAGTCGACTGCAGTTGACTTCTGTGAAGGTGATTGGCGTTCTTCTATCTTTTTCTCTATTTCAGGGACCTACCAAGCATAACATGTGAAGAGAACATTGATAATTAGTTATGGTTTGATTATTTGAATGTAACTTTGTAGAACTCCTTTATGGATAAAACCAAAGAGAAAGATGCTTTTTCCAGTTCATCCTACTGAGTTGGACAAAAGGTATTTCATAGTCTTGTTTCTCTATTCTATTTGAGACAAACTCATGATGACTGCATCATCGTGTTGGCTGCCTTCGTGGTGGAGACCTGTGCTGCTCTTCTGCCATTCTCCGCTGCTCAAGGTAAGAACCTATTGTCTGGTACAGGGGCCACATTATATGCTGAATATGTGACACTGTTAATATCAACAGTTCTGTAAGTCACTTTGGACCTTTTTTAATGGTAGCATTGAATGTACAGTAGTAGTTGTTTTTGAGCTCATCCCTCCCCATCGCTGTCGTCCCAACCGGCAGACAGCTGCAGTGCTAGATGTGGTGAGCCATTTGCTCGTGGCCAGCCCTGCCAGTGTGACACCAGCTGCCTCCCTCATGACGAGTGCTGCAAGGACTTTGAGACTCTCTGCACTTCCGGTAAGACTGATGCTACTACCATGTCATTACTATGTCTTTATTTAAAAGTCAGAATGGTTATTCATCAGAGTCTGTATATATGCATGAATGTAAACATGTGTTGATGTACCTGAAACTCAAACTATGTGACAGGCCAAGTCATCCATCAATGGTGTAGTAGACAGGACCATGTACAAAGAGAAAGTCTGTGTGTTGGTTCTTTTTTTTGACCCCCCCAAAACCCCAACAACTTCAGCCCTCTGGCAGACATAGCCAAGGCCATGGTGTTGAATGATCCCAGCAGACTTAGCTGAGTCCTTCGGGGTCAAGAACCCCAACAAACCCATAACTCTGGCAGATATAGTCAAGGCTTTGGTGCTCAATGACCCCCAGCACTCAGGCAGGCATAGTCAAGGATTTGGGAGTCAAAAACCACAACGACCCTGAGACACCCCAAAACCTCAACAGCCCCAACACTCTGGCAGATCTAGCTAAGGCCTTGGGGCTCAACGACCCCAACAAATCCATCACTCTGGCAGACATAGTCAAGGCCTTGGGGCTCAACGACCCCAACAAACCCATCACTCTGGCAGACATAGTCAAGGCCTTGGGGCTCAACGACCCCAGCACCCTGGCAGGCATAGCCAAGGCCTTGGAGGTCAACAACCCAAACAAACCCCACAAAAGTCTACCAGGTAGGGACCTCAGATTAGATACTAATGTAATGTTTCTCCATCAGTCACATTTGGGATGTCTGCTCTGTTGTGATGTATAGTACTGCATCAATTGATTATGGCAAAAAAAAAAATGCAATCACTGTCAAGTAAATATTTAGCTATTATACAGTAAGCTATATGTATTATATAGTAAATGAAAAACAATTGTAATGGCTTCTACCCACACGGGTGTGTCCTCTTTACTCTAGATGCCAACAGTAACACAGACCTCTGCAGTGACCTGCCCATCAACGGACTGACCACTCTGGCTAATGGAACCATTCTCATCTTCAAGGGCGTGTGTAGAGCATTGTAACATCACAGAGGAGTTGGGCATTCCATCCCCTATCGACAGTGCCTTCACCCGCACCAACTGCCAGGGCAAGAGCTACATCATGAAGGTACTGTAGAACTGCAGAGGAAAAATCTAGAACCTGAGAGAAGTTCAGAGGGTTGGGGCAGTGGAGATTCCTTGGTGGAACCAAATGGCAACACTTTTGTCCCAATCTCTTTTCCATGTTAGGGTGATGGCGACTGGAGGATGGACAATGGCAAGATGGAGCCTGGTTACCCCAAATCTGTTGCCTCTAGTTTTGATGGTCTGACTGGCACCATCACTGCAGCCCTGTCTGTGCCTGCTACCTGGAGAAGGCCTGAGTCTGTCTACTTCTTCAAGAAAGGTTAGGGAAAGCTTTGAGGATTACCACTACCTAACCTACTCCCATTGCTTTACACCAATGAGCTTGCTTCACTCGATCCTAATTGACCATTTCTTTCTCACAGGAGGCACCATGCAGAAATACTCCTACCCTGCTAGAAGTAGTTCAGTCTGTGGCAAGAAATCCAAGTCCAGTACCAAGAAACACCACGTTCGCCAAGCAGAGGTGCATCTGGGAGGAGAGATTAACATCAAGCGGTCTCTGAAAGGCTTCCCCTCCTCAGTGACCTCAGCTGTGTCTGTCCCCAGCGCCAAGAAGGCTGACAGATACAAATACTTCCTCTTTGCTGGACCTAAGTCTCGGTCAATGTATTGTACATCTGATATCTTGGTTATATCATGGAAATGGGGTTACTGCAGTTCAAAAGACATCTACGTAATGTACTGTATACATACACACTTAAGAAACGTATCATTCTTACGCTGATGCTGCGTTTGACATACGGTGTTCAAAACATTAAGAACACCTGCTCTTTCCATGACAGACTGACCAGGTGATCCCTTGAGGTCACTTGTTAAACACACTTCAGTGTTTATGAAGGGGAGGAGACAGGTTAGAGAAAAATGTGTAAGCCTTGAGACATTGTTAGTATGTCCTATTCAGACATTGAATGGGCAAGATAAGAGATTTAAGTGCCTTTGAACCACAGGTGGCCGTTGGCACATTAGTTGGAGAGGATAGGCTCACAGTAATGGCTGGAATGGAATTAATGGAATCAAACATGTTTTGACTTGGAGAAACAGAATATGCCATGTGTAAATGACCGGTCACTTAGGATAAAAACAAATACTAAAAAGTCAAAATGCTAATCTAAAAGCAAATGGCAGCCCTGCCCTGGTATTCTGTTGGAAAGGTAGTTATTTATAATCTATATAGTAACATTTTAGCACTACTTCAACATCAAGATATCTGGTGACCTGCCTGCTCTGGCAAAACCAGACAACCCTGATCCCCGCCAGAACTCCATCAACTGGCTCAAGTGTGTCTAGAGCAACCCTATGGATGGACCACCGACAACGACAAACATTTTATTTTTCTCAAAGTTTATTAGCAAAAACAAAAGCAATGGAACAATTACTCTTCTTGAAACAAATACAAAACAACTAAAATGTATGGTATCCACTGACACAAAGTTAGGGAAGAAGTCCATCACAAATTAGTTGAATTTTTTAAGTAGACCAAGACACTGATTGATAGTTGGGACGAAGGGAGGGGGGTGGAGCAGTGCACAATGGCATCATTAGCGGGGTAGGTTTCCTCTACCGAAGGGGCCTCTTCCTGCTCGAAGGAACCCCATACCTTGAATGGAGGAGGCGAAAAGAGACAAGTTCCATCTTACCCATCATCCAAAATGGCCACCCTATGAAGCTTGTAACTGTTGTGCTGCTTTAGATTGGGTCACTATAGCTTCTTTGAAGATTGTTTTGATGTGCATTGAAATAATTACCTCTAAACTGTCAGTGCTAAGCTCAAACATAAGATAATACCATACCTGGGGGGGCTTAAATAGCTCTCGCATGACAGCAACCCTGCTCCAACAATACTTGCAGCACATGTACTCCAACATGCCAAACAAAAGTCTACAATGTGTGCTTTATGTCACCTACTTTCACTTGCTTATCAAACTAATAAAAACAATTCTCCTCTACTTTGTTGTGTGCTGTGTTTCTACTCTATGATGCAACAGTATGGTAGCAAAGCCACTGCTTTAGTTGAATGGACTTATAACATGTTGTTCTGGGTTAAAAGTGGCCTTCAAGACTTAAAAATTCTATGTAGATGAAAGCTCACCTCCTCTGCGGATGAGCGCCCTGCCCCTGTTGGCTGTCCTCATGGGCAGAGAGTGCTGGGCCAAGGGGCGGCCGGAGGGCTTGGGCTGCACACTACTGCTGGTGTCTGAAGAGAGAGGGAGCGAAAGAATTAGAGAGGAGACAAAGAGGTTGTAAGCAGGGATGAGAGAAGGTTGAGGTGTAAGAGAACAAGCAAGAGAGACGTGAGAGAGGGAAAGCTGTACTGACCGGCAGAGCTGGAGGTGGGCTCCTGGCTTGTGGAGGGCAGACTGGCATCGTCTGACGGCTGGGCAGAGTCCATCTCAGCCTGGCTATCCATGGACGCTTCACCACTCCTACTAATAGGATTGAAAAGTGTGTATGAGCAACACACACACACACCCCATCCCCACACCCCAACAACCCCTGTTCTCACCCTTCACTATCTGCCTCCATGAACACCTCGTCCCCGTCATCTCCTGGGACGGCCTCTCCGCCGGGGACTGCCAGCCCGTGGTGGCTCGTGGATGTTGTCACCATGGGAACAGACTGGGATGCCATGTCCTGGGCATCAGAGGGGTGGGATTCATTGAAGAGCGTCACTGGGGCAGCAACCTGCAGGGGCGTGGTGGGAACACTCCTCCCTCCAGACTCCTCGTCGTGAGCGGCCAGGAACAGAGGACTCTCGTACATCCCCAGACCTACAGACACAACCACAGAGGTCAGGGAGTTGAAGCGGACACTCAGTACAATGACATATCAATTTCATGACAGAGATATTGTATCTATAGAGGAAAAAGACAGTACAGAGCAGCATATTCACTCAGTGCTACTTGGTGTGTGTTGTACCTCCTTGTGAGGCGAGCTGTCCGAGGTCAGAGTGGGACGAGCTGGCCTGAGGCATGTCTTCAGGAGGACCAAACCTGAACCTGGGAACTCCTGCTACCTGGGGAGAACTGAGACAGACAGAAATATAAGACATGGGACAGACACCGATAATAATATCAATGAAAAACCAACGGCCAAGAGACTGTGTCCAGTCAATAAATACCAAATCACAACATTCATTTAAGGGTCCATACAAGCAAGTGTGTGTGTGTGAGAAAGAGACGTACTGGATGGCCTCAGCAAAGCCATCAGTCCGGTGGGGCACCACCAGCGTGGGCGTACTGGGGACCATCCTGTCATCGTCATCAAAGAAGTGTTGCTGAGGGATGGAGAACAGAGATGGTGAGAGAGGACTAGAAAACTGTGCAAGACATGACTTGGTTAGGTTACTTCCTGCCTTACCATGTTGCCTATCCCAGGCGTGAGCTGGGGTCCTCTGCCTACAGACTGCCGGCGGATTGGCGCAGACAGCCTCTGTGGGACAAACAACCACAAGGACGCTAAACTAGACAAAATCTTTTTGCACAGCTGACTCAGTACATAGCGAATATTGTATAATTGAACACAGGAGCATGTTAGTACAGGTTACATCTGAATATCTGTATTTACGTCTGAAGGCATGTGTCTGGATCAAAACCTTACCTGTGTGGGTGGAGGTCCCAGGCCCAGCTCAGTGCCGGGGGGCTGGATGTAGAGGCGTGGGGGCAGGGGGTGTGGGGGTCGGCGGGGGACGGACTGGGGCAGGCGCAGGCTGGAGGAGGGGGAGAAGGGGGAGGTAGAGAAGGAGAAAGTGCTGGTAGTACTAGCGGTAGGCTGTAGTAGTTCTTTGGGGGGGGTCGGACATGGCCATGGGGAAGGATTCGGTGGTACTGCTGCTCCCCTCACCTGGAAGCAGGGGAAAGGGTTAATGTCTCAGACTGATACGTCAGTCACATCTACCCGAAGTTTCTATTCACTTCTACTTAATGATATTTACTGCATTCATTTTACTTTCAAAACACGACATCCATATTTGGAAGTCTCAATTGTCAAACAAAACTCCCTCAGTCATCAGTGTTTCAAATGCCAACTGGGGGACTTCATAATACAAATGTTGTACAAAAACAGTGTCTCTCTCTCACCGCTTTGCGAGTCAGCCTGTTTCTGGGAGGTGGAGTCTATAGCTCCCATGCTCTCCTCGTTCTCCGAGGCAGGCTCCGAGGTCTCAGGGCCCGTCTCGTCTCCTTCAAACGGCTCGTTGGCGTCTCCGCTCCCCTCGTTGCTCTCCTCTCTTCCCATCCCCTGGTCCTCGTCATCATCATCATCATCCTTCTCTTCCTCCACCTCTTCCTCATACTGGGAAATACAAACATTTCTTGAATAATCAAATGTATTTAAAGATTGTGACAATTGTTAATGTATACAAAGTGCTTTTACAGAAAAAATAATCTAGCGTGAAATGCTGAAAACACCTTTCTTCAAATTAAACACCTAAATAGAGATCAACAGATCAGATTCTGCAAACATTCATAAAACACTGAATATATTTTAACGTCAACATATACTGAAACCCTCACCTGCTCTGCCTCCTCCTCTTCCTCTTCTTCTTCTCGACTGGAGCTGTCTGTGTCGATGATGATGACGTCAGGCTGGCGCTCTTCGCTGGAGTCCTGGGTGTCAGAGGGTTGGTGGGTCACCTGGTGGTCTGAGGGGACAGACTGGGACACCCCGTCATCCTCTTCCTCCACCTCTCCCAGTACAGGAAAGGACACGTCTGGTAGCTCCTACCACACACAGTTAGATAGGGTTTTGCAACAGGACTCATGTGATGATGAATGCATGCACCTGTACACATACAGGGCCTGATACACATGCGTATGAATTTGTGCGCACACACTCCTGTCTTAAGGTTTACCTGGCTGCCGTCTGGAGTCTCCTGGTTCTCCCCTGACCCCTCAGCCTCTCCATCAGTGCCCTCTTCATTCTCCTCCTCCAGGCCCACTCTCTGGATGATACGGAGCTTCTTGGGGATGGGTGGTTCGTCTGGGTTCTCCAGGGCCGTGTCAGGGCTCTCTGCCCGAGCCTCCAGCTCCACCTCGCGGGCACACTTTGGCCCAGCAGAGCCCCCTGTAGCAATAGCGGAGCCAAATACAGCCGTAGACGTGGAGGGCCTCTCCACTTGACCACTAGGGCCCGCCTCGGTCTCCTGACTGGCCGGCTCAGCGGTGGGCGGGGCCTGCTGTTGCTGGGTTGGCTGGACGAAGGCGGTGGCCTGGCTGCTGATTGGCTGAAACTGAGAGTGCGTGATGTTCTGGACGCTAGGGCTGGTGGAGCGGACAGAGCCGCTGGTGCTGCCGAACACAGACACGTGTTCCACAGGGGTTCCACCCTCAGAGGACTGCAGCACTGTGGGGGTTAACACACACACACACACACACACACAGGGGATAACAAGGTCAGGTCAAAAGTCGCCCATCCACAGCTGCCCTGGGGGACAGTGGCCAATCTAATGCCAATCCTATAATACAGAGCCACTTCTCTCACCTTCCTGGCTTTCAGACTGTGTATGGGGCATGACAGTGGCCGTGGGTGTGGGCATGGTTATGGGCACCATGGGTCGGATGCTGGCCCTGGGGGTGGACTTGTTCCCGGGGATGGGGGAAGGTTTACTGGGGGCACCGCCCGACACTGTGGTGGGTTTGATGTTGGCAGTGGGGGGCTGCTCTGAAGAGCTGGAAGAACCACTGTTTGGTAAGAAATTGGAGACAAGACACAGATGTGGTGTTAAGAGTTGGGGGATGCATCAGTTACTTTAGATTTTAAACCAGTATTTATTTTCAGTGTGCATGATTCAGATATATTTCTACCTTCCCCTGTCTGCAGCTTGGGAAGTCCTCTGGTTGATCTGCCTCTGTTCTGGAGCTCTCTGCTGCTGCTCCTGGGTCTGGAAGGAGAAAGTGTCCATCACAAATAATTGAATGGGAATTTATCTCCTGGATTGACTGAATTTAAAATGTAATTTATCCCAAATCAAGTGTACAGTACTCCATGTACAGTATGTATGGGTATATGCAGATGTTTGTGTGCAGTGCCTGTACCTTATTTTTCCCCTGGTCCTGGGACTCGTCTCTATGAGGTTGTTCGTCACGGTGGTCTCGGAGCTCCCTGATCTCTCGGTCCTGTCGGTGCAGACGGCCCTCATACTGGGACTTGAGAGCACTCAGACGCACCTCCTGCTCCTCCCGCTGCTGCTTCAGCTCCTCCACCTCCTTGGTCAGATGCTCCTTCGCAACTGGGACACACACAGAATACTTCATTTGGAATCCGTGATGAGTACAAACCCCAGATAGTTCTCACATCACTTAAATAATTTCTTTAAAAATCAGGGCAACAAACTAGATAATGTGCATAAATAAACATAAACAGCTAGCTATGTGACTTACTGTTGAGTTGGTTGATCTTCTGCTTGGCTCCCATGAAGACCTTCTTGGTCTTCTCCTCCTTGTCGGCCATCTGTTGCCGTAGCGACTCCTCCTGAGCAGTCTTCTCCTGCAGCTCCTGTTTCAGCCGAGTCACTTCACCCTGGGTCCCCTGGGCCTGGGTAGACTGTTCCTGGAGCCGGGTCAGCTCCTGTTTCAGCCGGGTCACTTCACCCTGGGCCTGGGTAGACTGTTCCTGGAGCCGGGTCAGCTCCTGTTTCAGCCGGGTCACTTCACCCTGGGTCCCCTGGGCCTGGGTAGACTGTTCCTGGAGCCGGGTCAGCTCCTGTTTCAGCCGGGTCACTTCACCCTGGGTCCCTTGGGCCTGGGTAGACTGTTCCTGGAGCCGGGTCAGCTCCTGTTTCAGCCGGGTCACTTCACCCTGGGTCCCCTGGGCCTGGGTAGACTGTTCCTGGAGCCGGGTCAGCTCCTGTTTCAGACGGGTCACTTCACCCTGGGTCCCCTGGGCCTGGGTAAACTGTTCCTGGAGCCGGGTCAGCTCCTGTTTCAGCCGGGTCACTTCACTCTGTGTCCCCTGTGCAGACTGTTCCTGGAGCCGGGTCAGCTCCTGTCTCAGACGCCCCATCTCTGTGTTGCGCTCATTCACTGTCTGACAGGGTGATGGAGAACAATACTTTATTAATCCATACGAGATGGAAATGTGTCTCCTGCTATCATTAGAGGGGTTTGGGGGTCAACGGTTTGAGGTGTTTTGTAAAGCTGTATGGTGAAGGAAGTACAGGAAAGGGAATAGATTGGTCCTCCAGAACCAGGGAACAGGATCATGGTTGGACAAGAAAGAAGGCAACGTATTCTCTGTCCAAGCAATCATGCTCTTTCTATGAAAAAATATGTATTTATGGAAATTCAAATACAATCAAATGTACATTTCTAGTCAATAGCTAGGTTTCCATCCAAATGGTGACAGATTTTCAGGCGAATAATTAAAAAAAATCTGCATAAAAACACCAGATTTTCCCACCAGTGGTGAGTTTCCATCAAACTGACTTGTTGGGGATAAAAGGCTTTGTCACAAAAACTGTAGTGATAAATAGCTCAGACGCAGTCTGGTTTCACCTCATGCTCTCTAGGACAAGACTTTACTGATAGTGGACAGGGGGTTATATGATGAGATATGGATAAGAGCAAGACAATCTCAATTGATAATTGGCAGCCAAGCACCGATCATCATGTCACAAGCGTTCAAATAACAGCCTACCCTCAATATTTAGCCTATTGGAAATGTGCCTGATCACTGTGCACTTAACCACCAGCTGAAGTTCATAACTTATTTCATCTGCCTATAAACTTTTCATGTTTTCCACATTGTGGTGGTAGGCCAATATCATTTGCTCCAAGTTTACTTCGATATGATGGTTATGTTAATATTTGCGCATAATTCTTTATACAGACAAAAAAGATCCCACCATGTCGAACGAACAAATAGTCTTTCGACATTTTTCATATCTTCGACATATCTTTCGAAATTACACCGACATTTCCTGTTTCCATAAACCCTGTCAGGACTTTTTTTTTTATGCGTCAGGTAATTCAACCGCATTAAATGGTTGGATGGAAACATGGTTTATGATATTGACAAGGTGCCAACAGCCATCTGCACAAAACTGCTTTTCTAAAAGTCTACTTAAACTCAGCATCTACAACACTGGCTCCATACACATACAGTATACCTACCTCCTGTACGTTTTTCAGTTGTCCCTCCAGGTCTTTGACCTTGGTCTCAGCCTGGCTGAGGGAGTCCTTCAGGCTCTGGATCTCTTGGGCAGAGGCCTGCTGGGCATGTTGAGCCTGCAGCTGGGCCTGCTGCACGGCCTGCAGCACCTCCTCCTGGGCTGGCTTGGCTGCTGCCTCCGCCACCAGCTACCAAAGGGGACAGGAGCAGTGTTGGAACGGAACAGAATTAACAGTCAGTAAAGTTCTGACTGGCCCCGGGCATTGTAGCTGTGGGTGCAAACACGTGCAGGTACAGTTTAAACTTTAAACATGCATGATCAGCAAATGTACACACACACAGGCATGCAAACACACACACACACACACACACACACACACACACACACACACACACACACACACACACACCTTGTCGTGCTGCACTTTGAGCTCCTCATACTGCGTCTTGTAACGTCGTCCGATTTTCTTGACCTGCGTGATGGTCTTGCACTTCTCCTGGATGTCCAGGGTCTTCGCATCCCTCTCGGTGGTCACCTTGCCCAGAATCTCCTTCAGGTTCTGCGCCTGGCTCTGGGCTGTGGTCACCGACGCATGGGTCCTAATGGAGGACAGGGGTATGTACAGAGTCAAGTGTAGAGGAATGTGGATTAGAAAATAACGTAATTCAAATATTTTGGACAATAATCTCTTGGACAGTTTATATTTGAGCCTACTGTACTATTACATTTGGATTCAGTTTCTGAATTGGAAACAATGAATTGTCCCCAACCCTGGTGTGCACTTGTGTGTTTTATAATTCTACAACGATGCATAGAATCAGAGTGAGCGGCAAATTGCATGTCACAACATATGAGAGGTGTATTCATTACACTGATTCTGTTGCAAAACGTTTCTTAAAACAGAAGTGAATGTTACAAAACTGGGAGGGACATACCTGAATTTGTCCAATAGAAACATGTTTAGTTGCAAAACTGTTGGGACAAATGATTACACCCCTGGGTGATTGGCGCATTTCTGTGTTAAAGTGAATTTCAACTGTTATGTGACTCAGTTAGTAGATCACTGCTCTTGCACTGCCAGGAGCGTGGGTTCGATTCCCGCTAGGACCACCCATATGAAAATGTAATGCACGCATGACTGGATAAAAGCATCTGCTAAATGGCATAGATTTGTTGATTTAACTCTGCCACTGATAGTGGTTTCAATGCTAAACTGAATTTATATGATCCACACAGAGTACATCCATAAATTCCACTCTTTTGTCGCGGCAATTCTGAATCATACAATGCAAAGTTGGTGGAATATTTAAAGGTAGAATGTTTGGTTGAGGGGGGAGCAAGTGTTGATTTGAAATCCATTATATTTATTTGCCATGGCGATTCTATTCAAAAGAATACACTTACATTTTAAAATGATTTCACAATTAAAAATGTTAGAATGTTTGATTGATTGGCATCCATGTTGAGTTGGTGGCAACAACCCCAAGACCAGGGCCCAGATTCACAAAACACTTCTTTAAAAAAAAAAAGTTCCTAAGATAGTTCGTAAGTGTAATTCCGCAACAATATCTTAAGAATTTATGATTTACGAACTTCAAATATCTTCTTATTAATCTTCTTAAAATGTGTTGTAAGGCAACCAATTTAGGTAGCAATGGCAGCATATTTCATACTGAGATTACTGTTCTAAAACATGTTCTTGGGTTTAAAACCATCAATACTGAAACTTTTAGATTAAGTTTGTGAGTGAATTAAAAATGTTCAATTGCTTTCATGAGATTATTCGCTCATTTCCCAGAGTTTAAGACAACGAATGAACTATCTTGGAATTAAGAACAAATCCAATCATTTTATTTTTAAGTATCAAATTTCTTAACTTTTTGCTTAAGGAGATACATAAGAAATAGCGCAAGACCATTTCCAGAAACCTAGGGGAATAGCAACTTGGTTTAACTTACTTCATAGGTCTACAGTTAAGGGGGGGAAAAATGGCAGTTAAGACATTTAAGGTTTTGTGAATCTGGGCCCAGACATGTGAATTGTTTCTGCTATTTAACATGATCTATTTTTCAACAATTAGCTTCTACACCTAGCCATTAAACCAGTCAGGACCTTGGATGGCACAGCCATATCATCAGTATCTTCCTGTCAGCAATGGTAAGAATAAAATTGTGTATTTTCTTAACATGATTTGGTTAATTGCTTTTTTTGTATATTCCTCAACATCACGTTAGAATTAATTTAGGAAGTGGTTGTGTGTGACTTTATGTCAGGTCCTCCCAGGTTTCTCAGAGATCTTTCATTGTCAGTGGTACTGGAAGTCCCTAAACATGGCCAGCTTCCGCTACCACAACCTGCCTGAGCAGGAGAAACAACGTCTGTCCACAAGCACAAGGTGATGAGGCGCGAGGTGGAGTTCTACAGGAGAGTGGGGAGGGAGTTCTACAAGCAGCGTATGAGCTCAGGTGACCAGTGGTTATTTTCTGACGAAGAGATAAAAAAAACTGGAAGTAATTTGGGGGGGGGGGGGTTACAGAGATGGGCTTCTCTGATATCCCATGTATTATGTGTAGTAGTAGTAGTAGTAGTAGTAGTAGTAGTAAGACAAGATTAAATAATATAAGATAGCAAATTGGTAGTTATAGTAATTTTGATAAGTGTAGGTTATTGCCTTGTTTTTTATACCAACAAATATAAAGAATTGTATGTAAATTGTGATGAGTCTATTTCGAGTGAGAGTGCGTACTGACCTGGCCACCTCAGCCTTCAGTCTCCCAGTCTCCTCAGAGAGCTGCTGGATGCGTTTGAGGTGGGCCTCTCGCTCAGAGTGCAGCTTCTTGTTCTCCTCCTGGTCTGTGTCCTTCTGCTGGCTCACCAGTTGCTGAGGGACACACACACACACACAGGGTGTGTTCTTAAATTCACTCTGGAGTGCCAGAGTGTGCTCTGGGCGTTCGCAAATTCAGAGCGCTGTCAGATTGTCCATTCGTAAATTCTCTGAGCATTCAGAGCGCACACTGGATGATCTGGCCGAAGAGTAGGGTTGATCTGAGCATTCTGACCTCACAACGGGAGTCAAGCACCCAAGCTAACTGGCTAACGTTGGCTAGCTACTTCAAGAAACAAATGAGAGAACAGCTCACTGGCCATTTTACTCTCCCTAGCAGAGCTGGTAAGGCTGTTTTCATGTTATCCATAGTGTTGGTGACTGCAACTGTCCTGCTTGCAACAATTGAATTACACTTATTTGCAGACGTTTAATGACACCGGCCATATTCAACGGGTGTTGTGCGTTCGAAAATTCATCAGTTATTCTGCGCTCTGGTACACTGACGAGAGTGCTCTGAAATCGGAGTAGATAGCCAAAGTGAATTTATGAACAAACAGCACACACACATACTGTACATCATCTCTCTCACACAAACATTGAAGTTGACCTCTGACCTGTGTGCGGGCCTTCCAGCGTTTGCAGTCCTCTTCCAACAGTTTCTTCTCAGCCTGCAGCATGCCATTCTTCTCACTCAGCTCAGAGTTGGAGTCCTGCAGGGGAGTGATGTCCGCCTCCAGCTTACGCACCTGGAAGAAAAAGGAGGTAATGGTAAACGCTCAATTCACATGAGAAAAAGAGCACTTTGTCAGTATATGTATAGAGACAAGGGTTCTTCGTGTATAGCATCAAAGCAACGGAGTTCTACAGAACTATAAAAAATGTCAGATTCAGTCTCATCATACAGGTGATGTGTCTCCAAAAGGCAACAGACTGGCTCAGAAATCAACATTAGGATGCCTAATAAACATTTGAGAGTATTACTGCAGCTGACAAACCTCTTTAGAAAGAAATCATGTAGCTAGTAACAATTATTAGTGATGCTTTTAACACTCATAGGGCCCAATAAAATCCATTCATGTTTTTCGCTTGATTTCGTTTTGGTTTTTCTAGGTTTCAGTTTTCGTCTTCTGGTTTTTGTTCTCCAAATCACCCACCAAGAGACCATTGTATGGTATGCAGTGTTTCTGTAGCACTCATGTGATTGCAGAGTTAACAAAACAAATGGCCGCTGGATTGATGTAAATAATCAGATATTCTGCCAGGTAGGCATAGGCTACTTTGTAGTTAACATTTCATTGAGGTTAAGGAATGCTTTTCCATCTACGAGTTTACGGTCATCATTAGCATCATCATTAACGGCTACACAAAATGTGTACAAACGCACGCACCGCACACAAACATGGGCATTCGTATTTCAGAAGGCTACAAATTATAGCGTTTTTAAATAAATTCAAAACATTTAGTTGATTTCCTAATAGTTCAATACATGTTATAATATTGTTGAATTCCGTTTAAATGTCTGGATTCCGTGATTCTGTCCGTGTTTTCCACATTACTCAAGAGAGTGTATAGTAGTTCTTACTTTAGCCTGGGTCTGGTGCAGCTCCTGTTCCAGCCTCTCCCTCTCCTCCTTCAGCATCTTGTTGGTCTCCACCAGCACGTTTAAGTTCTCCATCCTCTTCATTTTCTCATCGTGCTGGGCCATGGTCTTCGCTGTCAGCTGGGGGGCAGACAGCGGAGTTGGTTGAAATAAAAATATGAACCCTTAGCAGGCTATAACAGAGGAAAGGATGCTCTGAAAGGTTAAGAACTTTCTAGTTCTACCTGTAGTTTCTCTCTCTCAGCGTTGAGGCTCTCTTGTAGTTCCTTCAGCTCGCGGTCCTGGTGTTCAACCTGTTGTTTGTAGCGCTGTGTCTCAACCTCTGCCACCTCAAACTGTGTCTCTGCGATCTCCTTCTCACGACGCACAAACCTGCAGGAGGGAAAGGTCAGAGCAGGCTTAACAAACTGCTTGCTCGCTAAAGTACTGGTTAGGAACAGCTCTAGTATAGGCTCGGTTTTCCAGACACAGATTAAGCCCATTTTTAAAGGTAGAATGGTGCTTTTTTGTCTAGAACTAGCTTAATCTGGTCTGGGAAACCATTCTGTAGTGTAAACATTTCTCAGTGTGATCTTACAGTTTTACAATCAGGAAATTCAGGTGACTGCAGATTCAGATGTAAAATATCCATGTATTACACAGGTCAGCAATACAGGTAACAAGTATCTATAAAGGAATTGGCACAGTAAGCAAAGTCACATCCCTATCTAGTACCTGAGGATCTCCAGGATCTGTTCCTGGGACTTGCCCTCTTCGCTGAAGGACAGGTTGAGGCTGCTCTCCCTACTAGCCTGTTGCTGCTGCTGTACTGTGGCGGCCATTTTGGCTCCCAGGCTCTCCATCTGCTGGTGCAGCAGGCCATTCTGCTTCTGCAGCTCATCTGCCCGCTTCTGCTGCTTGGACAGGTCCTCCTGGGGGAAGAGGGAAGCCAGGGTGTGAAGAACAATGTGTCCAACTCATCACCAGCAAGCAACTGATGGAACGGTGAAACTTGACATTTCAGTATTCAGTTTCAGTAACCTGCTACATCCTGGCCAAATCTAATAGTTCTTTACCACATTGTCTGTCAAAAAGATTTGCATTACTCTTTCAACAACGTTCACACCACATCTCCCCCCCACCAACCTTGAGTTTCTTCTCCAGCTGGTTCCAGTTGGTGCGAGCCTCCTGTAGCTGGGTGGTGATCTGTTTGGCCTTGTCCTCCAGCTGCTTCCTGCTCTGGTTCCCCTGCAGGCCTTGTTTCTTGACCGCCTGTAGCGCCTCCACATCAGCCGCATGCAGCATCAGCTCCCGCTCATACTTGTTCTGGGCCTCCGCTGCCAGCTTGCCCTGTGCAAGGAAAAAAAGAGTCAAGTTTGACAAACCCATGCCTAGACACTGTCATACCAACAGCCTTTCTAGCGTTTCACCTCATTTATAATTAGAGGTGAAGCACAAAGGATCTGAAGGAAGCAACATACAGGGCAGTTTGCCCTTAATTATCGACTGAGAACATGTAGCCTGACATTAGCTGGAGGTCTACCTGCTGCAGGCTGTCCTGCATGGCCTTCTGTTCCTGGGTGACGGCTGCAGCCTTCCTCTCCTCAGCCTCCTGCAGCTCTGACTGCAAGTTTTTCATAGTCCTCTTCAGCTCATTCACCTGGGGAAAAATGAGTGGGCATGAGCGGAGGATGACAGAGGGGCCTTGTTGGGCCCACGACTAACATGTCAGCTCCAGACATCCAACATTAAGAGGGGTCAATACATTGCAACATTTAGCCACAGCTGTGGCTTCTGATGTTTTGAGAAAGTATTTGGTACAGTTGCCATCTTACCTGTTTCTCCACAATGTCCACGGCCTTCCTCTTCTCCTCACGGAGCTCCTGTTTCTCCTTCTCAGCCTCCACCAGCTTCTTTTCCAGCCCACGCTGGAACTCCTGGGCCTCCTTTAGACGAGTCTCCACAGGAGAACGAGCCTGAGAGGTAGAGAGAGAGGTAGAGAGAGGAAGTTAGGCATCAAAGAAGTTATATCAAATTGGTGTTCAAAGTGAGTTTGAACTTCACTGGTAGTGTTGATTACTACAAGGATGGAAGATCGATAAGTCAAAGGGAAAGGGTCATTGTAGGATAATAAGTACTTGTACGCTTTTCTGGTGCTAATTCTCAACACATAACCTGTTTCTCTTTGCTGAGGGACTCCTCCAGGCTGAGCACCACGATGCGGTACTGCTCCACGTTAGTGCTCGCGTTCTGCAGGCGCTCCTGCAGATCGCTGATCTGCTTCTCGGCCTGCTGCAGACGCCCGCGCACCTCCTCTAGTTCTGCCTGGAGCTTGGCCTGGGCTTCCTGGGTAGCCTGGGACTGGGCCTGAGCTAGGGTCTGAGATGGAGCTACAAACAAACCACAAACAGATAGTGACTGAAAATGCCAACAGTTCTGGTCCAATGCCACCATTTCCAATGCTTTTACGCAATACATTGCAATGTCTCCTGTCAAATTCCCAGAGGACATCTGTAATTGCCACTTTGGACGAAAGCCTACCTCTTAACGGTGCTCTGATGGGTGCCCGGGAGTTGGTCTGGCCCAGGCTCTGACCCTGGCCCAGACCTGAACCCTGGTTCTGGCTCTCAGCATGGCTGAGCTGTTGTTTCAGAAGGTTAGCCTGCTGCTCAGCATTCTTCAAAAGCTCCTTGGTCTTCTGGTGCAGGGCACACTGGGCCTCTAGCTGCTTCTTGGCCTCCAGCAGTTGAGCCTGAGGGAGTATATTAAAATAAAAACTGGTGGAGGAAGGAAAGGGGGCCTAAAAGTGTCCGCATGCTCCCAGCTGAAACAGTTAGTGCATATATTATGACAACATTGTGACGTTTTTCTTTGTTTTGGTCTTCAGCAAGGTTTTTTTTTGGGCTGTTCGTTCACACACACACACACACAAAAGTATCTGAAGGCAAGACGAAGTCTACGCCCCTTCGTCAGTGATTGGTCAACAGTATGGATTCTTCAATGAAGTGCTTGTTGTCATTCAACAAGAAACAAATCATTTTAATGCAAATTTCTTCACTTTTTGCACCAAACATCTTAGTTAGATGTAAAATTGCGCGACTAAAATCTTGGCAAAAACGTAAAAATTAATGACATATTTCTTGAGTCATCTTAGATTAATTCTGAATATTGAGGAAGTGTATACTGGCTACGGCGTCTAAAGATGAACAAACAGTACTATTGCCGCTTTTTTCTCGTTCTTTTAAGGGAGTATGCGAGCTGAACAGAAGCATGCGGAAGGCTTAAGTGATGTTATGGTAAAAACCACAGAAGGTCTAATATTCTCATAGTCACGGTTATTCAACTCATACCTTACGAGAAGGGCAATTAAAGAGAGAAGGACAGAACGAAAGGGTTGGGGGAAGAAAGAGGGGATGAAAAAGTGACAGAGGAGATAAAGGAGACAGAAAAAAAGACAACCAGACAACCAGTGTCAGTAAGAAAGAGGAAAGGAAGTAAGAAAAATATTGAGTGTATACGAACATCTTGGTTACGGCCCAGCGTGTGCCTCTGCTCCACCTCCTCAGCCAGTTTCTTCTTAAACTGGGTGAGCTCTCTCTCCAGTCTCTCTATCTGGCTGTTCAGACGCTGCCCGGTCTCGGTCTCAGTACGCTCCATCGTCAGCTAGGGGACAAGAGTAAGGCAGGGAGGTGATCGTCATTAAACAAAACAGAGAAAGTGTGCATAGATCTTTTCTACACTAGAGTAGTGTGACTGGACTCTGCGGCAAACCACAGATTTGTCCTTTGAGGCATTTTCAATTACTAGAGGCCCACTGTGAGGAGTCTGTCAGGATAGGCCTCAGTAAGTGTGCAATGTGTTTGTGTAACTGGTTGACATATGTAAGAGCAGTGTGTGTACCTGGATGGACTTGAGGTTGGTGAGCAGGAGGTTCTGGTTGCGCTGCTCAGCCATCATGGCTTCCTTCTCCTGGTTCAGTCTGGACTCTGCTGACTTCAGCATGTCTCTCTCTTTCTTCAGGTTCTCACCACGCACCTGATGGTGGGGGGAAAGAAAGAAAAGAAAGGAGAGAGGGGAGAAGAGAAATGAATAAACATACATACCCCATCGCAGCTTAACTAGCCCCGCCTGGGCCAACCTTAACCTCCTAACCTCTGCCATGGCCAGCTTCTCATTGGCTGCCCGGAGATCCTGGGTCATGGTGTGGATGATCTGCTCATGTTTCTGAGCCGTGGCGGCCATCTTCTGGCTCTTATCGTGCAGAGCAGCGATCTCCCGCCTGTAGCCGTTTACATTCTCCTGCAGCATCTCGTACCTGACAGAGACCAAACATGATTTGATTTACTTCAGCAGATGGACACTTCTGCCCCAAAAAATACATATGAGATGTGTTTGTTCAGAGCATTCGAAAAGGGAAGCGGAAAATGATCAATATCCAAAATAAAAAATGCAACAGAAATCAATTTTCTCAGAATTTTCTAAAATAAGTCAGGTGAAGTATGAAAAAGCAATGCAGGACATACACATCACTATTGTCGTTGGATTTAGTATAACTTAAACAACAACTAAGCAGTTGGCTAACTTACCTCTTGGAGGCGAACTCCAGCTGTGTGGAGAGCTTGGCCTTCTGGGAGCGGACCGCAGACAGCTGCTCCTGTAGCTTCTCGTTCTGCTCATTCAGCATCCTGTCGTTCACCGCCTTCTCATTCTTGTATGTGGTGAAGGAGTCGTTCAACTGGAAGGGGCAGAGGTAAAAAATATTTTTGTGAACAGGGTTGTGTACCTAATAAACTGGCCACTGAGTGGGAGTGTGCGATCGTTCCCTTTTGATCACTGAGTGTAAGTTAAATGGGTTTCCATCGCATTTTCAACTCTACGGATTGTTTTGTCACAAACTGTGGCAATAAATCGCGAACTTGCTCAATCTGGTTTTGGCACATGCTCTCTAAACAGTTCACTGATAATGGACAGGGTACGTTATATGATGAGATATGGATAAGAGGAATATAATTTATATTTGATAATTGATGCCAACCATTGATTATCATATGTCACCAGCACTCAAGTAATATTCTCAATATTTATTGTAAATTTGCATCAAGCTCACCACTGTCCTTCACCACCATGAAGTTATTGATAATTTATTTAATCTGCCTATAAACTCTTAGTGGTAGTAAAAATTATATCACATGACTCCAAGTTTACTTCGATATGATGGTTATTACATCAAAATACAGAATATTTTGTAACAACTGATGAGTCCTCTCTTTCAGTGCCAAACTGCATGTCACTGCAGTGACAGTGATCTACAAGTCATTTTGCATGCTGGACAACCCCAGGCAATAACAGTAGCCTAGTCAAACTACACACTGTGCCCAGTTTCACACGCTGACCAACGCGAGGTAAGTAAACAAATTCATAACATAGATGAGATACTATTCAATTTCCTTTGATTCAACAAAGAATCAATTAAAATGTCAACTTCGATGTTGTCTGACTGCCTCTCCCGTCTCCCTGGTATGCATCTGACCTGTTTGAGAGCAGCCTTGGCCTGGATGGTCTGGGAAGACTCAGCGGCTGAAGCCCTCATGGGGGTGGACCTGGTGGGAGGGGGGAAGGAGGGCCGGCTGGGGGTGTACGTCTGGGGGGCTGCCTCCTGTGTAGGACCTGAGAATAAGAACATATATAATCCTGTCAGCATAACAAAGATCAATGAATTGATCTAAAGCTCCAAGGCCCAATAAATAAACATGCCCGTGTCCATGTACTGATTTGGTTGAGTGTGAAGGTAGGCTCAATGCATATATCTTTGTCGTGATTAGGGTTAGGCTGAGGTGTGGTTATACTGTGGTGGTTGAGGTTAAGTTTAAGTTGATGAGTGTTTACAGTGCGTAGGTTGGGGTTAGGTTGTTATATGGTTGCTGAGAAGTTCACCTTGTGGTGGGAGGTTGAAGCCGGTGCTCTGGGACAGCAGGATGCGGTACATGTCTCTCTGGCGGCCGTTGGAGTCAGCCAACTGCTTTTGCTGGTTTCTCTGCTCCTTTATAATCTCCAGCTCCTTCTGGACCTTCTCTAGCTGCTGTTCCAGCTGGGTCACACTACATATACACAAGACAGGAGGAATAGAGTTTGTTTTCAGAAATAGTGCATTTGTAAAAAGCACTAAGCAAATGAAATCTGACTGTATGACTGAGATATTATGTTCAAGGGTGAGGAAGTACAATGTCAAGGGGTTGATAAACGTTCCCTACCGTGCGGACTTGGCCTCGGTCTGCTCTCTCTCCATCTTCTCCCCCAGCTCCCGGAGACGTGCCAGCATGCTCTGGTTCTGCCGCTGCAACTCCTCCACACTGCGGAAGGAAACCTGCCGCGGGTTGATGATCTCAGAGCTGCTGCTCAGGTTCATCGTCTCCTCGCGGACCACCGGGTTGCCACGCGCCTCCTCCAGCTCCACTAGCAGGACGCGCACCTAGAGGGCGCGAAGAAAAGGAGTAAAATCTATATGAGAGCAACTTATTAAAGGCAGTGGCTCCTACTCTTATTCCTGGAGGAGCTTCTCTTGATTTTGTTAAGGCAAGGAAAACCAAGACACTTTGATAGCCACCAAATTGTTAAATTCATGTTTTAAGTATCCCTATATTTCTGTTATTACGGTGCTATTACTCTGTTATTAGTACACCTGGACAGGAGTCTCACTGTTGATGGACCTGGCCTGAGTGCAATGGACACCATGTATTGTGGAAATATGGTTCAGTAAACGTTGTTAAACTGGAACGTAGTTGTCATTTTAAGTTAACAGTTATAGTAATATGGTAATGGTAGACACTAAATGACACCATGGTATACCTGCTGGGACATGTCCTCCAGCTCTCTCTCAGAGTGCTGGTTGTCCTTCTCCAGGTTGGAGCAGTGCTTTTTGGCCTCATCTGTCTCTTTCTGCAGGCTGTGGATCTCCTGAAGATTACAAGAGATCGAGATTGGTCAATCCAAGCCTCAACTCAGACATTAGCACTGATATATGCCTATATTTTTCTGCGTCGTATTCTCTCCCCCCTTCTGTGTGATGTATCTGGGTTTTGTTCATGAAATGGAAAACATTTAAAAACTAAAATTAGCATTTCTTATAAGTCTAGGTAGTCCCTCCCTTTTTACTGTCCGTTTTCTTCAGTTTGGTGCCTAATGAACACAACCCAGCTTCTTCCTCTGTCAATTTCTATTTTCCCCTCCCCCACATATAGATCCTCATTCATCCAGTCCTGCCATCTCTCCCGCTCACCGTCCTGGCCTGTTCCAGTTTGGCACAGAGGCTGTTCATGGACCTCTGCATGCTCTCATACTCCTCCCGCTGGCGCTTTAGGATGGGCGCCTTCTCCTCCACCTCCTGCACGATCTCGTCCAGCACGCGCGTCACACGCCGGTTCTCCTGCTTCTCCACGAGCAACTGGTCCTGGACGTCCACGAATGCGTTGTACAGCTAAGAGAGCGGGATTGTTTTGTGTGTTTTTTTTTTTTAAAGATGTTAAGTCATGACTAAACATTTGCCATCAGAAAGTATTCATACCCCTTGACTTATTCCACATTTTGTTGTGATATTGAATTCAAAAACAGATTAAATGACACACAAACCCCCAAAATAACAAACTGAAAACATGTTTTTTTGTTGAAATGTTGGAAAATTTATTGAAAATGAAACAGAAATCTAATTTCCATAAGTATTCACACCCTTTTGCTATGACACTCCAAATTGAGATCGGGTGCATCCAATTTTGTACCCCCCCCCCCCCCCCCCCCCCCCGAAAATAACTTTTGGATATTAGATTGACCGTCAGTCACCAGCATATCGACTTTCCTGAATTGGATCCTTTGTTTGAACCCCCTCCAATAAAGTAGAGGGTGGAGGGTGAGGATTTCCTTCCTGAGAAGAATCAGGGACTGCAACATACTCTGTTTTACAGCATCAAGGGTGGAGGTGTACCTTTCTTGACTAGCTACTCATGGTGTGATTGTGGTAACGTACAGGAACTCAAGTCCTTTTGTTCTCCTGATCTGGAATACCTCACTATCAAATGCCGACCTCATAACTTCCAGAAAATTATTTTCGGTAATCGCCACGGCCGTATATATTCCCCCTCACACCGACGACGTGATGGCTCTCAAGGAACTACACTGAACTTTGTGAAAACTGCATATCCTGAGGATGCATTTATTGTAGCTGAGGACTTTAACCAATAAGAGTCTAAGCCGGGGGGGGGGGGCTCACTGCATGGAACAGATAGTCCCCCACCAAAAAAATCTATAGGAAGTTTGTTCTGAAGTGTCTGTCCTAGAGGTCGACCGATTATGATTTTTCAACGCCGATACCGATTGGAGGACCAAAAAAAGCCGATAACGATTAAATCGGCCGATTAAAAAAAAAATATATATTAATATATATTTGTAATAATGACAATTACAACAATACTGAATGAACACTTATTTTAACTTAATATAATACATAAAATTAATTTAGTCTCAAATAAAAATTAAACATGTTCAATTTGGTTTAAATAATGCAAAAACAACGTGTTGAAGAAAGTAAAAGTGCAATATGTGTAAATAATGCAAAAACAACTTGTTGAAGAAAGTAAAAGTGCAATATGTGTAAATAATGCAAAAACAACGTGTTGAAGAAAGTAAAAGTGCAATATGTGTCATGTAAAAAAGCTAACGTTTAAGTTGTTTGCTCAGAACATATGAAAGATGGCGGTTCCTTTTAACACGAGTCTTCAATATTCCCAGGTAAGAAGTTTTAGGTTGTAGTTATTATAGGACTCTCTCTCTCTCTCTATACCATTTGTATTTCATATACCTTTGACTATTGGATGTTCTAATAGGTAATTTAGTATTGGCAGCCTAATCTCGGGAGTTGATAGGCTTGAAGTCAAACAATGCAATGCTTGAAGCAGAGTGAAGGGCTGCTGGCAAATGCAGGAAAGTGCTGTTTGAATGAATGCAGTCAGAATGCTCTTTCAAATCATAGACTTAATTATAATATAATAACGCACAGAAATACGAGCCTTAGGTCATTAATAATGGTCAAATCCGGAAACTATCATTTCGAAAACAAAATGCTTATTCTTTCAGTGAAATACGGAACCGTATTTAATCTAACGGATGGCATCCCTAAGTCTAAATATTGCTGTTACATTGCACAACCTTCAATGTTATGTCATAATTATGTACAATTCTGGAAAATTAATTACGGTCTTTGTTAGGAAGAAATGGTCTTCACACAGTTCGCAATGAGCCAGGCGGCCCAAACGGCTGCATATACCCTGACTCTGCATGCACAGAACGCAAGAGAAGTGACAATTTCCCTAGTTAAAGAAATTCATGTTAGCAGGCAATATTAACTAAATATGCAGATTAAAAAATATATACTTGTGTATTGATTTTAAGAAAGGCGTTGATGTTTATGGTTAGGTACACATTGGTGCAACGACAGTGCTTATTTCACGAAAGCGCTTGTTAAATCACCCGTTTGGCGAAGTAGGCTGTGATTCAATTATAAATTAACAGGCACCGAATCAATTATATGCAACGCAGGACAAGCTAGATAAACTAGTAATATCATCAACCATGTGTAGTTAACTAGTGATTATGTTAAGATTGATTGTTTTTTATAAGATAAGTTTAATGCTAGCTAGCACCTTACCTTGGCTCCTTGATGCACTCGCATAACAGGTAGTCAGCCTGCCATGCAGTCTCCTCGTGGAGTGCAATGTAATCGTCGTCCAAAAATGCAGATTACCGATTGTTATGAAAACTTGAAATGGGCCCTAATTAAATCGGCCATTCCGATTAATCGGTCGACCTCGAGTCTGTCCTATATCTGAGAGACAAGAAACATCTGGAAACATGCATTTTCTGTTTTACATTAACCCCTTATTTTTTTTGACACGAAACAGTCTCCATATATACTTCCATTAATTTTTTCAGCGGGTACTGGGGGACCTTCAGACGGGTATTGTGAGGCCTGTGGTCATGTACGTGTTCGTGAGTCTTATCTTTCCATAGAGGGGTCATAATAGTTTTGCAGGCCAAACCGTTTGGACGCTACAAACGATTTAGTGTTAGCCAATCACCAACAAAGGGGTGTAGACTTTGGCTTGACTCCAGAATTGTTTTTATCCAAAACGTCACAAAATGTCTTCATAATATATGCACAAACTCTTCCTACCCGTTTCAGCTGGGAAGCATACGGACACCTTTAGACTGAGGCAAAGATTAACGTTCCAACAGGACAATGACCCCAAGCATTGAGCCAAAACAACACTGGCATGGCTTCAGAACAAGAATGTGAAAGTCCTTGACTAGCCCAGCCAAAGCCTAGACTTGAATCCAATTGAAAATCTGTGGAAAGACTTGACTGCTGTTCACCGTCGCTCCCCATCTAACTTAAGAGCTTGAGAAAACACCCAAATCCAGATGTACCCAAGACGACAAAGCTGTAATCGTCGCCAACGGTGCTTCTACAAAGTATTGACTCAGGGGTGTGAATTCTTATGTAAATAAGATATTTCTGTATTTCATTTTCAATAGATTTGCCAAAATTTCTAAAAACATGTTTTCACTGTCATTATGGGGCATTGTGTGTAGATGGGTAAGAAAAAAAAATCTATTTAATCCATGTTTAATTCAGGCTGTAACACAACAAAATGTGGAATAAGTCAACGGGTATGATTTTTTTCTGATGGCACTGTATCTTCGAGACTTTTGGACCCTTCATTTCATTGCTTCATCACAATGTTAAAACATGTCATTTTACCTCCATGAACTTCATTCCAGGCTTGACAATCTTGGCCACAGCAGCTGCGGTCGGACACATGGAGTCCAACTCTTCCTCTGTGAGCACTGGCATGCCTGAGGAAATAAGCACTTTTTAAAAAACAATCCTCATTCAACAATCCTGGACACCTCGTCTTGCAGTATGAGATAATATCTCAAATAAGCAATTTAAAGTGAATATAGGACTGAGGAGTCCAAGGTCAACAGATTCAGATTGTAGCGAAAGGAAAATTCCAGACAATACAGATATACAGTACTGTCCCATACTTCTTTTCTTATCTGAGGCACGCAGGTTGGCGTTCTCCAGCTCCATCTTCTTAAACTTCTCCTTCATCTCAGCCTCCTGTTTGCTCTTTGACCCCTCCATGTCTGCCAGCTTCTTCTCCATGTTCTGTCTCGCTGTTGGAAGGAAGAGCAATGACATAATCATTAAAAAAATTATAAACATTTTTATTAATTTTTCTATTAGATTTCAGCCAAACCAAAGTGTTACTTTTTCCTATAACATTTGGGTCTTTTCAAAATGTGATATTATTTAGATAGATTGTATCAATGGTTGACAACAACCATTAGGAATTGGAAACAATAGAGTGAATGCATTGTGTATCTCACCATCACCAGCTTCCTTCACCAGCTTGTGCAGCTCCTCCACGGCCCTGTTCAACTCCTCGTTCTTGGACTCTGCATCTGACGCTGACCCCTAAAGAAACCACATAAAAGAACGGACCATTAGCAAGCTACCACTGCACTGCTATGAATGCCTTATATGCCTAAATGTTCACACTAAATATTGTACATAATGCAAAACAGTGCTAAAAGATACCCCTGCATACTAAAAAACAGTGCTCATACATATTCCAACATAGTACATTAGAAGAATAGTCAGATAATTACCTTGTACAAGTTGGAGAGCTTGATGTGGGCATTCTGTTCATTGCGGTACTTCTCCTCCATGGTGCTATGATGGTCTTTAGCCTACAGTACATAGATGTATTGATAACAGTATAGTTCCTTATCAATAATCCCATTTATAATCAGTTGAATTTACACCAAACCTCTTTCAGTTTTGTCATCAGGTCCTCCACTCGCTTCTGCAGGTTCTCACTGCTCTTCTTCAGATTGGTGACTTGGGTTTGAAGTCTTGTGACCTGGAGAGAGGGTGGAAGCCACAGGGTGTAAGGACATAACAGACTGCTCTATATGGTCACAACATTCATACCAAAGAAATGTAATGCTCACCAAATCATTATTGCTAAGAGTTATATTGACATTTTCTATGTCTATTGCTTTGTATACTGTTATCCTAAACAAGATCATACAATTACAGGACAGCCTGGTGAAATTGAAGCATATATGATATATTTGCACAAGAAGTCATAAAACCAGTGGGCCGTATGGTACAGTACCTCGTCCTTCTTGCACTCAAAGCTGCACTTGAGCTCCAGGATCTCCTTGCCCTTGTCCCTGGAGACTGATAGCAGCTCCTCTGTCTTGGTCTTCAGTTCAGAGTTCAGCCACGTGTTCTGATTCTGCAGCAGCTCCTTCTCCTGCTCCATACGTTTCTCACGGTGCTGGAAATACAATGTGTAAAGTCATTAAGCAATCATTGTAATCAATACAATATAGGGATGATCGGACAGGTGCATTCTCAGAGGCACCCCATCTCAATCTGCTTCTCAAAGTGCTTGAAATACAACCGTGTTATGTTGGCAATGTACTTAATAAAAAGTAAAGGGCTAGCAAGCTCTGAGGCTCTGGAATTTTTCACCTGAATGGAGACCTCAGAAGATTGGATGTCATCCAGTTTGAGCTGTAGATCTATTTTGGCTGTGTTGGTCTCCACCAGCTTGTCATTGAGCCGCTTGACATCCTCTGCGGAAAACAAATGAACACATTTATCATATGGAACAATAGCAGATAGTAAGACAAACAAATAATTTACAATGAGAACAACTCGCATGTGCCGAGTCCGTGTCTTACCGGTGAGATTTTCCACTTCTTGAGTTCTCTTTTCAAGCAGACGAGCCAGTTCCCGCCTTTCGGCCTCAATCTCATATTTGGCTTTGCTCTGAGATAGAGTTATGATATATGTTAATGCTCATGCCCTTCCCTGAAGTTTGATGAGAAAGCTTTCTGCATGCATAACGGTCATGTGGACAAAGAAAGATACGCATATTCTCACCGGCTGCTGTGATTCCTTCTCCTCTGACGATTCCACATCCACACCTTTCAGATTGTTCAGCTCTTCGACTAGAGAGAAAGAAATTATAACATTTAACCTTCAATCTAACCTTCTGGACTTGGACTGTGTGACAGGTGCAATGTCAACATTGGTAGTGTGGAAAACAACAGACTACTTACTGAGTTTGGTATTCTCCTCTTTGAGAGTCTGGTAATTCCGGGTGTGAGACACAATCTGCTCCTGACTCTCTGCCAATCTCTTCTCAACGTCAAAGTATTGCTGCTCTAAATGTGTAGTAAGGCATGGGGGATATGTCACACATGGGCAGGCGATAGGCTAGCTCTCAAACACGTTAAGAAATGTCAGCAATCATCGCTTGCAATATGGCTTTCGTAGCATATGGCCCTTATCCTTCATCAGCAAGAAATAATCCTTATACACTTACTGTAGCATTCTTGCACAGATCCATACAGCTATGGGTGCCTCCAGCTGACGAAACTATACTTCAGCTAAACTTCCCGAGTTAGCTTACACACAGGCGTTCGAAGCATGCTAGATAGCAAATTAGCAAAGGTGGTCGCCTCTTGACTGGCCGGCTTGTGGGAACACTAACCCCAACTCTGAGTATCAATGTAACTTTATTTTATTATTTCTCGCTGATATTAAAGGTCATTATGCTTCCTAAACCGTACCGCAAGCGATACGTGTTAATGATCAGATTGAGCGTCAGGGCTCTTAACAAAACTCCCCCGTACAGAAGACGCCTTCGTCCAAATAATATTATGTAATGGAAAATTGTCATGAGCAAGGGCTAGCGATACAATGTAGGTACAACACATTGACATGGGATGCAATAGTATGATGTAGGTAGCTGGTGTGTCTAACGTTAGTCTTCTAGACAAGAATGAGTAACACTGGAAATATGAATGAGAAACGTGTAAGAGACAGATTTTGAGGATGGATATGGAATAAAACGTGATCAGTTTAGTCACCCCTTCCTAGACCGTAGCGAGCTAACTAATTCGCAAACTCACTTTACTTTTAAAACGCACTTGCAAAACAATCATTGCACTCAACCAGCTAACGTTACAGTACAGGGCCTGTACTACTGCCATCTCAGGCTATAACGTTACTGCTGTGGTAGCTAATAAATAAGGCCAGCTTCATAGATTATTAGCTAACTAGTAACGTAAAATATAACCAACCAGCTGCTAAAGTTATATTGGTTGACATAAATAGCTAACTAAACCTAGCTAACCGGCTAGCCAGTGCTCCACTTACCACAGTCCGCTTTGAACCGCTCGTGCTGCGTTTTGAGGGATTCGATTTCATTCTTTTGGTCAGTAAGGAACTTTTCTAATTTGTTTTGAGCAGCTTTAGGAAGTTTATTAAGCTCTGTACGCTCCAAAACTTGGAGCAGAACTGCCGCCATCTCCCAACCAGTCCGAAACAGCGCAAAGCAACTTCGTTGGGCTTAGTATCAGAAGAAAAAAATGGACCTCGAGTAGCATAACCTACGCTGCCAATACGCGACAGATAACATTAACCGCGGAGCATCACGGGAGATTGAGTATATTGTCCAATCATCTTCTTCGGATGCAGTGACGTATTATTTAAGCGATGCCACACGTATCAACCAAAAACGTTTTAGAACGAACTCGTTGTTCTGTGTATCAACCAACGTTTTTTAAATAACTAAACCAAGATAGACCAAAGCCCATCGTTTCAAAAGGGAATACATTTGTCAAAGTGGGCAGAACAAGCAAGGAGGAGGGCAAAGCCAAGCACGAGCTAGCGAGATCCTATTGGGGCGTTCTATCATAATTTGTATATTTCCGTTAGGGAACGCCTACTTGAATGGGAATCAACGCCCCATCCAACAGACTATTGACCAATCGCGTTCACGTTGGCAGGCTGCGTCACGTGGTTGCTAAACTCAAACCCTTCTAAAGGGCAGGGTATTGCCGCGTTCAAGACAACTGGGAAATTTTTGACTTCCGAGCGTTCACAACAGTTAGTCTGTCGAAAAAAATAGGAGCTCTAGAAAGCGGCCAGAGTTCCCGAGTTGGAATTCCGAGTTGGGTGACCGTTCAAATCGATTTTTCCAAGTCGGAGCTCGTTTTTATTCAGTTCCCAGTCTTGAACGCACGATTGTCGGATACTTTCGAGTAACCCGTTGTTTTGAACGCGGCACCTGCCTATTTCCCTCGAAAGTACTTAATGTAACGATTTCAATAGAGTATTACAAAAAAACAAGTTATTCCCATCTCTCTCCCATCTTTTCAAAGTTGCCGAAATATCAGGTGCGTCCACTTATGTCTGTGTATTCGTAACAGCCTAACCATAACGAAACGTTTATTCGATCAAATAAGCCTCACAATAGAAAATGAGTAATTACATTTGTGTAGACAAATTCGACACTCCCATTGACTTGCATTACACAAATTCCTCTCTTTGTGGTTTTATTTCGTAGACAGATTTTAGGCGGAGTAAACCCTCTCGCTTCGTCTTTTCCTCTCTGGTTTCCACTAATTTGGTCCCTTATTTAAGTTTAGGCATAATATTAGCAGTGTGGTTAGGTTTAAAATCAGATTAAAAAAAATATCAATTGTAGAAATGGGTGGGGTTTAGCTATAATTATGACTGTCTTTGTGGCTGTGTTAATTAGTGACGACCAATATTAATTTGCTGCTGGAACTGTTCATGAAGTAACCACTCATGTCAACCAGGTAGCTAACGTTATAACGAATTTAAGCCTACATTTGAATAGATTTAGGCTGAACTCATAAGGATACAATCTTACACCTCTGTGCGATTGTCAGGATTTGTGTTTGTTTTGTTTGAAAACCAAGTTACCTTTCCATCCACTAATGTAACGTGTCATGCTAGACTGAGCTAGCTAACTATAACGTTAATTTCTGCTGAAGTACTGTCCATTAGTTATCTGAAATAATCTACTGTGATATTTTGGAAAATGTCGTGTTTCACAGCTTCTGAATATAATTTGCAGGGCTTCATGATTGAAGAGAAAGCTAAAGTTCTCTCGCTGCCTTTCTCCGTCTTTATTCTGTCGTTAGAATGGGCAGAGACTACATAGTGGAGGGTGTGGTGGTGAAATATCTGTTCAATCTCCGTGCATCTTGTGTCACAGGACTTCTCATTGGCCAGGTAAGGTTCACTTATCATGGATCTATGCGTCATTGCCTAATGGTGTCAGGATCGTATTCATTAGTAGGCTACACATCGTAGCAAAACGTTTTGCAATGGAAAACGAAAAGTACCACTTCAGGTAGTCCCTCCCTCCCTGTTTTATTTTATAATTATTTCAGATTTATTTTAATTTGCAAACATCAGAAAACATACATAGACAGTATACAATAGACAAACGCACACAAATTCCAACAAACATCAATGACATCACACCTACTCAAACCAACATGTTCCCACCTGATCCATACCCATCCCATTTCTCTCACTCCAACATTCTCTCTCATTCTTCATACCTTGGGCGTTTCCAGTGCTTGTGACACTATGCCATATGGCCCCAAATTGCACTATTCTATTTCTCTCTGTAGACACGTTTTAAAAAAATAATAAAGCATTTGATTCATCTACTGTTTTTAACAATGGAGGATAATTTAATTTACAGTTTAAGTAAAAGTTTTTTAAAAATGATTTTAGAGAAAAGTATGGTCCAACCCATTGGGAATCTCACCACACCCTGAAATATGCAGATACTTTAGCTTTCTCTTCAATAATGAAGCCCTGCAGACTAGACCATACCATACTGTAGCTGGTTACCAGACTAGACCATACTTTAATGTAGCTGGTTACCAGACTAGACCATACTATACTGTAGCTGGTTACTAGACTAGACCATATTATACTGGAGCTGGTTACCAGACTAGACCATACTATACTGTAGCTGGTTACCAGACTAGACCATACTATACTGTAGCTGGTTACCAGACTAGACCATACTATACTGTAGCTGGTTACCAGACTAGACCATACTATACTGTAGCTGGTTACCAGATTAGACCATACTATACTGTAGCAGGTTACCAGACTAGACCATACTATACTGTAGCAGGTTACCAGACTAGACCATACTATATTGTAGCTGGTTACCAGATTAGACCATACTATAATGTAGCTGGTTACCAGACTAGACCATACTATACTGTTGCTGGTTACCAGACTAGACCATACTATACTGAAGCTGGTTACCAGACTAGACCATACTATACTGTAGCTGGGTACCAGATTAGACCATACTGTAATGTAGCTGGTTACCAGACTAGACCATACTATACTGTAGCTGGTTACCAGACTAGACCATACTATACTGTAGCTGGTTACCAGATTAGACCATACTATATTGTAGCTGGTTACCAGACTAGACCATACTATACTGTAGCTGGTTACCAGATTAGACCATACTGTACTGTAGCTGGTTACCAGATTAGACCATACTATACTGTAGCTGGTTACCAGATTAGACCATACTGTAATGTAGATGGTTACCAGATTAGACCATACTATACTGTAGCTGGTTACCAGACTAGACCATACTATACTGTAGCTGGTTACCAGATTAGACCATACTGTAATGTAGATGGTTACCAGACTAGACCATACTATACTGTAGCTGGTTACCAGACTAGACCATACTATAATGTAGCTGGTTACCAGATTAGACCATACTATACTGTAGCTGGTTACTAGACAATACTATACTGTAGCTGGTTACCAGATTAGACCATACTATACTGTAGCTGGTTACCAGACTAGACCATACTATACTGTAGCTGGTTACCAGACTAGACCATACTATACTGTAGCTGGTTACCAGACTAGACCATACTGTAATGTAGATGGTTACCAGACTAGACCATACTATACTGTAGCTGGTTACCAGACTAGACCATACTATACTGTAGCTGGTTACCAGACTAGACCATACTATACTGTAGATGGTTACCAGACTAGACCATACTATACTGTAGCTGGTTACCAGACTAGTCAATACTATACTGTAGCTGGTTACCAGACTAGACCATACTATACTGTAGCTGGTTACCAGACTAGACCATACTATACTGGAGCTGGTTGCCAGACTAGACCATACTATAATGTAGCTGGTTACCAGATTAGACCATACTATACTGTAGCTGGTTACCAGACTAGTCAATACTATACTGTAGCTGGTTACCAGACTAGACCATACTATACTGTAGCTGGTTACCAGACTAGTCAATACTATACTGTAGCTGGTTACCAGACTAGACCATACTATACTGGAGCTGGTTGCCAGACTAGTCAATACTATACTGTAGCTGGTTACCAGACTAGACCATACTATACTGTAGCTGGTTACCAGACTAGACCATACTATACTGGAGCTGGTTACCAGATTAGACCATACTATACTGTAGATGGTTACCAGATTAGACCATACTATACTGTAGCTGGTTACCAGATTAGACCATACTGTAATGTAGCTGGTTACCAGATTAGACCATACTGTACTGTAGCTGGTTACCAGATTAGACCATACTTTACTGTAGCTGGTTACCAGATTAGACCATACTTTAATGTAGCTGGTTACCAGATTAGACCATACTTTAATGTAGCTGGTTACCAGATTAGACCATACTATACTGTAGCTGGTTACTAGACTAGACAATACTATACTGTAGCTGGTTACCAGATTAGACCATACTTTAATGTAGCTGGTTACCAGATTAGACCATACTATACTGTAGCTGGTTACTAGACTAGACAATACTATACTGTAGCTGGTTACCAGACTAGACCATACTATACTGTAGCTGGTTACCAGACTAGACCATACTATACTGTAGCTGGTTACCAGACTAGACCATACTATACTGGAGCTGGTTACCAGACTAGACCATACTATACTGTAGCTGGTTACCAGACTAGACCATACTTTAATGTAGCTGGTTACCAGACTAGACCATACTATACTGTAGCTGGTTACCAGATTAGACCATACTGTAATGTAGCTGGTTACCAGATTAGACCATACTGTACTGTAGCTGGTTACCAGATTAGACCATACTATAATGTAGCTGGTTACCAGATTAGACCATACTATAATGTAGATGGTTACCAGATTAGACCATACTATAATGTAGCTGGTTACCAGATTAGACCATACTGTAATGTAGATGGTTACCAGATTAGACCATACTGTACTGTAGCTGGTTACCAGATTAGACCATACTATAATGTAGATGGTTACCAGATTAGACCATACTATAATGTAGATGGTTACCAGATTAGACCATACTATAATGTAGCTGGTTACCAGATTAGACCATACTGTAATGTAGATGGTTACCAGATTAGACCATACTGTACTGTAGCTGGTTACCAGATTAGACCATACTATAATGTAGCTGGTTACCAGATTAGACCATACTATACTGTAGATGGTTACCAGATTAGACCATACTATAATGTAGATGGTTACCAGATTAGACCATACTATACTGTAGATGGTTACCAGATTAGACCATACTATAATGTAGCTGGTTACCAGATTAGACCATACTATAATGTAGCTGGTTACCAGACTAGACCATACTGTACTGTACCATCGTTTTCCTCCTTGACAAGTTACATGGTTTGGAAGAACTTCTGTCCCTACTACTAGTATACCATACCACCTTCATCAACATAGCTACAGGATAACTAAGCCAAAACATTTCCTTAATAAATGCTCCGTCATATTATATCCCCTCACTAACAGCATTAACAGAATGATAACATCCAGAGAGAACCACACAACTACAGTTCATTGATCTTCTATATATTCAATGTTCTTCCAGGGAAACACTACGGCGTGTACAGCTGTGAAGGCTGCAAGGGCTTCTTCAAGAGAACCATCAGGAAGGACCTCAGCTACACGTGTCGAGACAGCAAGCAGTGCCTGATCGACAAGCGCCAGCGCAACCGCTGCCAGTACTGCCGCTATCAGAAGTGTCTGGCTATGGGCATGAAGAGAGAAGGTGTGTGTGTGTGTGTGTGTGTGTGTGTGTGTGTGTGTGTGTGTGTGTGTGACTCCCATGTTTGTGTGTTCCTCTGCGCAGCGGTGCAGGAGGAGCGCCAGCGGGGCCGGGAGAAGAGTGATAACGAGGTGGAGTCTACCAGTAGTTTTAACGAGGACATGCCTGTTGAGAAGATACTGGACGCGGAGCTGGCTATCGAACCCAAGACTGAAGCCTACATGGAGGCGAGCGCAGGCAACTCTGTAAGCAAACCTCCCTCTGTCCATCCTTCCGCCCATCTCTCTCTCTCTCTATGGACAGATCTACACTACGTCAAATCATATTCATTGTCCTGAATGCTTGAGGTCACTCTACACATGTCTATTTGTTCCAAACTCAGTGTCCTCTTTCATAGCTGATTATTGAATATTCCATGTGTGTCTATCTGACAGAAGAACGACCCGGTCACCAACATCTGCCAGGCAGCAGACAAGCAGCTGTTCACCCTGGTGGAGTGGGCCAAGAGGATCCCACACTTCTCTGAGCTGCCCCTGGACGACCAGGTCATCTTATTACGAGCAGGTAGGCTCCAGCTACAGCACAGCAGATCACCATGCCTGTTCACACACCACAGACACCTATTGATTAATCTACTGCATTGATAGAAATATTTACTATGAGTAGTGGTGGTAGAACAATACAGTATATTTTTTGCACAGAGCGGTTTCCTTAGCACACCCTTACCCCTCTGGACACGTAGGTAGTTCTAGTCTCAACAACATAGTCACAATTCAAGTTAAACTCACCAGTTAACCACAGTATATTTTTCTCTCTCTCTGTTAGGTTGGAATGAGCTGCTCATTGCCTCGTTCTCCCACCGCTCTGTGACAGTGAAGGATGGTATCCTATTGGCCACGGGGCTCCACGTACACCGCAGCAGCGCCCACAGTGCCGGGGTGGGCTCCATCTTTGACAGGTCAGAGAAAAATACTTTAACAGTATAACCCCTTGACATGTGTAATATGGATACCATAGTAACCCATAGCCCTCACCACAGGTGGCTGGTGGCTCCTTCCTTGGGGAGGACGGGCTCATAGTAATGGCTGAAACAGAATCAATGGAATGGTATCAAACACAGCAAACACGTTTCCATGTGTTTGATACCTTTCCATTCACTCCATTCCAGCCATTATTATAACCTGTCCTCCCCTCAGCAGCCTCCTGTGGCCTACACTATAGCTTTCTCTTATGTAACACAGCTAGAAATGTAGCCCTGGTATTTCTACAGTAGTAGAAATGTCTATAATGATAGTTTGTTGCGCATCTATAGATGGACTTGCAAAATAAAGTGTTACCATGTTTTTTCCCCGTGACTTGTTTTCAATGTCTTTTCTTGCTGTGTTGTGGTCTCCAGGGTGCTGACGGAGCTGGTGTCTAAGATGAAAGACATGCAGATGGACAAGACTGAGCTGGGCTGCCTCCGAGCCATTGTTCTCTTCAACCCAGGTAACTACCATCATCATACAAGAGGCGGCTCGTCCAGGGAGGAAGAGGAGGATGGTCATCCTCATTAATTTTAGCATTAAAGATTGTTGTCCAATTAGCTTATTTTTTTTAATCATTTAACGTTTTTAACTCACTGAACACCATATATTCGACATTAGAAATACATTACAAATACACTTATAATATATTTCACATACTGTTTACTGTGTGCACAAGGGTAAGTTTCTGTCTATGAATGTTCTTTGCTTCCAGATGCCAAGGGCCTGTCTAATCCTACAGAGGTGGAAGCCCTGAGAGAGAAGGTCTACGCCTCACTGGAGTCCTACACTAAACACAGATATCCGGAGCAGCCTGGCAGGTCAGTCTCTCACAGTCACACTCTCCTTCAGTCTTATACATTTTCTGCTTAATTTGGGGCTGCATTCAATCCCTATTGTGGAAGTATCCCAGAAGACCCACGCTAAAATGTAAAGTACATTTCAGAATGAGCCGACAAATTCAGCGTTTACCGTGAATGCAGTCTTTGCAAACGCGGGAACAATCGAGCTATAACATGGATCTCCCACGACACAGATTTAATCCAATCCCTAGTCTTGGTAAATGACACACTCATATACACTAATGTCCAGTCATTCAACAGTCTCATGTGTCTGACTCTTCCTACTGTATGACACTGCAGCTCTTTAAAATATCACACTTTACTCTACCCATATAGGCTCTAATTTTCCCATATTCCTTCTCCGCTAAGTCTGATTTAAAGACGATAAATCGTAATTAATCTTCATGGTTTGCGTATGCCATTACACCTTTACTCCACACACAGAGACGCATACAAAGCTCTCCCTCGCCCTCCATTTGCAAAATCTGACCATAACTCTATCCTCCTGATTCCTGCTTACAACCAAAAATTAAAGCAGGAAGCACCAGTGACTCGGTTTATAAAAAAGTGGTCAGATGAAGCAGATGCTAAGCTACAGGACTGTTTTGCTAGCACAGACTGGAATATGTTCCGGGATTCTTCCGATGGCATTGAGGAGTACACCACAGTCACTGGCTTTATCAATAAGTGCATCGAGGACGTCGTTCCCACAGTGACTGTAAGTACATACCCCAACCAGAAGCAATGGATTAAAGGCAACATTCGCACTGAGCTAAAGGGTAGAGCTGCCGCTTTCAAGGAGCGGGACTCTAACCCGGAAGCTTATAAGAAATCCCACTATGCCCTCAGACGAACGATCAAACAGGCAAAGTGTCAACACAGGACTAAGATCGAAAGGATTTGGCATGGGTCCTCAGATCCAGTTTACAGCTGCACCATTGAGAGCATCCTGACGGGTTGAATCACTGCCTGGTATGGCAACTGCTCGGCCTCCTACCGCAAGGCACTACAGAGGGTAGTGCGTACGGCCCAGTACTTCACCGGGGCCAAGCTTCCTGCCATCCAGGACCTCTATACCAGGCGGTGTCATAGGAAGGCCATAAAAATTGTCAAAGACTCCAGCCACTCTAGTCATAGACTGTTCTCTCTGCTACTGCACGGCAAAAGGTACCGGAGCGCCAAGTCTAGGTCCAAGAGGTTCCTAAACAGCTTCTACCCCCAAGCCATAAGTCTCCTGAACAGCTAATCAAATGTCTACCCAGACTATTTGCATTGCCCCCCATGCTGCTACGACTCTCTGTTATTATCTATGCATAGCCACTTTAATAACTCTACCTACATGTGCATAATTACCTCAATACCGGTGCCCCCGCACCTTGACACATTGACTCTGTACCGGTACCCCCTGTATATAGCCCCGCTATTGTTATTTACTGCTGCTCTCTTACTTTTTGGGGGGGATTTTCTTAAAACTGCATTGTTGGTTAAGGGCTTGTAAGTAAGCATTTCACTGTAAGGTCTACTACACCTGTTGTATTTGGCGCATGTGACAAATACAATTGGATTTGATAAGGCTTTAAAATTACACCCCAGACAAGAGTAATCAATCCTCCCTCCTATCTACTTTCTCCTGGTCAGATTTGCCAAGCTGTTGTTGCGTTTGCCTGCACTACGCTCCATCGGCCTCAAGTGTCTGGAGCACCTCTTCTTCTTCAAGCTGATAGGAGATACGCCCATAGATACTTTCCTTATGGAAATGCTCGAAGCGCCGCACCAGATCACATGACACAAGTCTTACCCATTGTAAATACCCCCTAAACCCAATTCCCAGATCCCGTACCCCGGAGTACAACTGCTATGAAGTCAAACTTGAGAGTTCTTCACTTGCATATTTTGTACCGAGCACAATTAATAATGTGAAAATAAAACGTTTCTATTGGTATTTTAAGAATTGAAACACTGTCAAAGGTGAATTTTAAAGAGGATTTGTTTTTGTAAAAAGAAGAGTATTAATTATCAGATCTAGCAACAACTGAATGCAACATGAAGTCTTATTCAATGATGAATGGTATGAAATACAGTTTCACCAGAATAGAATATCTGTGCAAATAAAAAGACAACTTTTAACATAATAAATTGCTTCAAGTCTGGTCAATTCATTGTGTCTTGCACTCAACCTTTATTCTCAACCTCAATTTGATTTTTATTTAAAGTGCAGTTACAAAACAGGACAACGAAAATAAACCACATTCTTTAAACATTCTGTATGTAAATACAGTATGTACAGTTGAAGTCGGAAGTTGACATGCACTTAGGTTGGAGTCATTAAAACCTGTTTTTCAACCACCCCAAAAATGTCTTGTTAACAAAACTATAGTTTTGGCAAGTCGGTTACTTTGTGCATGACACAAGTAATTTTTCCAACAATTGTTTACAGATAGATTATTTCACTTATAATTCACTGAATCACAATTCCATTGGGTCAGAAGTTTACATACACTAAGTTGTCTGTGCCTTTAAACAGGTTGGAAAATTCCAGAAAATGATGGCATGGCTTTAGAAGCTTCTGCTAGGCTAATTGAAATCATTGGAGTCAATTGGAGGTGTACCTGTGGATGTATTTCAAGGCCTACCTTCAAACTCAGTGCCTCTGCACTTTTGTGGCAAAATGGCTTAAGGACAAAGGTCAAGGTATTGGAGTGGCCATCACAAAGCCCTGACCTCAATCCTATAGAAAATTTGTGGGCAGAACTGAAAAAGCGTGTGCAAGCAAGGAGGCCTACAAACCTGACTCAGTTACACCAGCTCTGCCAGGAGGAATGGGCCAAAATTCACCCAACTTATTGTGGAAGGCTACCCGAAACGTTTGACCCAAGTTAAACAATTTAAAGGCAATGCTGCCAAATACTAATTGAGTGTATGTAAACTTCCGACCCACTGGGAATGTGATGAAAGAAATAAAAGCTGAAATAAATAATTCTCTCAACAATTATTCTGACATGTCACATTCTTAAAATAAAGTGGTGATCCTAACTGACCTAAGACAGGTCATTTTTACTAGGATTAAATGTCAGGAATTGTGAAAAACTGAGTTTAAATGTATTTGGCTAAGGTGTGTGTAAACTTCCGACTTCAACTGTAAATACAGTATGTGTAGGATTGGAGAAGAAACCTAGCAAAGATTTGAACAGAACCTCACCCAGTCAGTTTGTTATGCTATAAACTTGCAATAAACTCAATGGTATGTGGTAAAATCATGTTCTGTGTCCTATTGTAATCTCCTTTGCATATGTGAAGTAACCTATTAAGAGAGAGCACAAGCAGCGTTGGAAAGCCTGAGTATGTGAAATGCGTGGAAAACCTAAACAGTAGTAAGACATGGAAACACAGATTATTTTATAGTGTCAGTGGACCAACCAACAGCTCTTCCACTTGCCATACCTCATTTTGTGTTGCGTTAGTGAAATTGTGAAGTACTATCTAATTATTCTCTTGAAATTAGATTTACCTCATAAAACGTTTAGGTTACACACAAAGTTGACATGTGCGTCTCGTTGAGTATTGCTCTTTTAAGTTACAAAATATGCAAATGCCATACGGTAGCTATTTAATCTCTTTATAACACATATTTCATCCCAACAAGTCATTGCACATCTCCTTTATAGAGTATTTATTAAAAGTGTCCATTCAAGAGTGTTGGAGCAACAAGAGCAACTGCGGTCTGATTTTCATTAATTCATTCCAATGCCAGCCACCCTTTACAGCAACGATACTCAAATTGGGCCAGGAGTTCTTCCTGACTTTGGAAAAACTCTGGGCCCAAGTTATAGGCTATAATAATAGTAATTTGGTGGGCGCTTATATTTGTCCCATTTCACACATGTATTAATACACATGCATGAATTGGAAATTTAAAAAATTGCACCCTCGGAGTGGTGTCACAGCCAGGGTATGCCGTTATCAACTGCTACCCTGGAACAATTAGGATTAAGTGCCTTGCTCAAGGGCACATCAACAGATTTGTTACCTTGATGGCTCAGTGCTTAAAACTTGCAACCTTTCTGTCACTTGCCCAACGCGATAACTGCTAGGCTATCTGCCGGCCTATATCTCAGAGCCCAGAGATTTAATTTACCAGATCTCAAGGCCAAGACAAACTCCTGGCCCTATCCATAGTACCTGGCTTGAGTTCCACACTAAATGATGCCGTACAGTATAGCAGATCATGGTTAGTTCATAGGAACTCTGGGCAGATCAGACTGTAACCAGATCATTCTCGTCACCCACGGTGAGTCCAGTCCAGAGGCAGAGAGAGACAAAGGTCATGACTAGCTGTGGAAGCCAGCTTGTGTTCCTGTGGTCTGTAGGCTGACAGCTGGGTAGTATACTAGCCTAATAAGGCCTCCAACACAGCTCCTACAAACCACCTTTTACAAGACTCTGAAATCAAGAACTAGAACATAATGTTCACAGAACTGAGAAAGAATTTGGGGTCACAGAGCAGGGAGTCGCCTCAGTCAGTCCCTTTGTAGGCATCAACCTTCAGTAAGATTCAGCATCTTCCATATGTTAACCTGCCGGCAGGTAGCCTAGTGGTTAAGAGCGTTGGGCCAATACCCGAAAGGTTTCTAGTTTGAATCCCTGAGCCGACTAGGGTAAAATCTGTCAATGTGCTCTTGAGCAAGGCACTTAACCCTAATTCCTCCTGTAAGTCACTCTGGATAAGAGAGTCTTGTAAATGTGGGGCTATACTTTTTTGATCTAGTGAACTGGTAAAATTCTGATTGTAAGATTATTGGTCAAAGAGGATGTTTATGTGAAGCAAAGCGCATGTGTGAACATGGGTGTGTTTAAGAATGCTCTTTGAAGCACTCACTATTCTCCAGTGGTGTAAAGTACTTAAGTACACATACTTTCAAGTACTACTTAAGTCGTTTTTTTGGGTCTCTATACTTTACTATTTATATATTTTTTTACTTGAACTTTTACTCCACTACATTCCTAAAGAAAATATTGTACATTTTACTCCTTACATTTTTCCTGACACCACCCAAAAGTACTCGTTACATTTTGAATGCTTAGCAGGACAGAAAATATTCTAAATCACGCCCTTATCAAGAGAACATCCCTGGTCATCCCTACTGCCTTTGATCTGGAAGACTCACTAAACACAAATGCTTTGTTTGTAAATTATGTCTGACTGTTGAAGTGTGCCCCTGAAAAAAAAGAAAGTAAAGGTTGCTTAATATAAGGAATTTGAAGTGATTTATACTTTTACTTAACATTTTTGATACTTAAGTATATTTTAGCGATTTACATTTACTTTTGATACTTAAGTATATTTAAAACCAAATACTTTTAGACTTTTACTCAAGTAGTATTTTACTTGGTGACTTTCACTTTTACTTAATTTCACTTTCACTTTCATTTTCTTTTAAGGTGTCTTTACTTCTACTCAAGTACGACAATTGGGTACTTTTTCCACCACTGCTATTTTCATTCTTGAAACATATTGCCTCGGAGAGACGGTTTGAATAATACTTACATGTTCGTCGGTGGGGTAGAAGACATTACCTTAGATTTGAACCAGGAATGACGGTTCTTTCTTGAATAGTCTCTTTTGTTCCAAACACTGAAAATGTATCAACAGACGGCCTCACAAAAAAAAAAAAAAATCTAAAAAAAAAAAAAGCAGCAATTGACACTTGTTTGTGTGTATGCATTGATATGTAGGCTGTGTGTGCCTTTTTAAAAATGTATGTAGTTCTGTCCTTGAGCTGTTCTTGTCTAATGATGTTCTGTATTATGTCATTCTGTTTTATGTTTCATGTTTTGTGTGGACCCCAGGAAGAGTAGCTGCAGCTTTTGTAACAGCTAATGGGGATCCTAATAAAATACCAAGTGGTAGTGAGAGTAAGTGCTCTGTTTCGGTGTGCCTCATTGTTATTGTAGCGAGATCAAATCACTGGAAGATCTCAGGGGTATACTACAAAGCAGGATCAATGAGTTAGCCAGCTAACTTTGATAAACAACCAGAAATAACTATTGATTTTCTGGTTCATTAAGAAGGCTAAACTGAGATTTGTGTTTTTGGTTGTTGACTCATTTAGACCATGCCCATTTCAAGCTTAAATAAGAAGTTATTTCAGAATATTAAGGCAAGTTAGCTTGCTAACTCATTGAGCCTGCGCTGTAGTATACCCCTCGTGTTGTACACAGACCTACTCAGAGAGATGAACGCCACAATAAAGGTGTGCTGAATGACATACATTCAAATCACTGTACACTGTTCAGTTGCTACATTATCACTTGGGTCCAGAGATCTTCCTGACCACATGATCTGACAAGGCAAAACCTTTAAGAGCCCTAGTACTAGCCAGAGATTACCTATTATATTGGCACTATCATAGAGTTCTTCCTGGTTATAGAGTAATTGGATTAGTTTAGTCATGATTGACCATGTTCCACTAACTTACTGTAAGGAACACTACAGTCAGAATGTAGTTAAAATATCACATTAAAACAATCGGTTATTTTTGTTTTGTAATACAGTACTATTATATCAGTTCGAAGTTTGGGCCCTGAGAGTGAAAGCTTGATCATACACTGTGGTACGACCACATTGTGAATCACGAGAACAATTCAAACTTTTAACCAATTGAGGTTGGCATGATAAAAACCAATCAGTGTGTCGTTGTTGGAGTCCACACAGAGTTGCGGGAACAACCATGCAGGTCTGGTTATTAATATAAAGAACATAGTGTTTTTTGGGGACCCTTGAAAAGCAAGGTCGTCACCTCACTGTGATGTCATCGGTGTCTATGCCCACAGATGCTCTTCCAGTTTTTTATTCCACACCTCAACACACCTGGCCAGTTTAGTTCTACTTCCTGTGAGTGCGTAGGAGGTCTCTGCATCATTTGTGGTTTTAATTGTGGCTGTATTTGAACTAATAAAAATGTCCTGCGGTAGCTGTCACTCCAAAACCAGCCCTATTCACACTTTATAAAGCCCATAGGAAGTTAGAGAGAGCAAGGTGAGTCGACTGCAGTTGACTTCTGTGAAGGTGATTGGCGTTCTTCTATCTTTTTCTCTATTTCAGGGACCTACCAAGCATAACATGTGAAGAGAACATTGATAATTAGTTATGGTTTGATTATTTGAATGTAACTTTGTAGAACTCCTTTATGGATAAAACCAAAGAGAAAGATGCTTTTTCCAGTTCATCCTACTGAGTTGGACAAAAGGTATTTCATAGTCTTGTTTCTCTATTCTATTTGAGACAAACTCATGATGACTGCATCATCGTGTTGGCTGCCTTCGTGGTGGAGACCTGTGCTGCTCTTCTGCCATTCTCCGCTGCTCAAGGTAAGAACCTATTGTCTGGTACAGGGGCCACATTATATGCTGAATATGTGACACTGTTAATATCAACAGTTCTGTAAGTCACTTTGGACCTTTTTTAATGGTAGCATTGAATGTACAGTAGTAGTTGTTTTTGAGCTCATCCCTCCCCATCGCTGTCGTCCCAACCGGCAGACAGCTGCAGTGCTAGATGTGGTGAGCCATTTGCTCGTGGCCAGCCCTGCCAGTGTGACACCAGCTGCCTCCCTCATGACGAGTGCTGCAAGGACTTTGAGACTCTCTGCACTTCCGGTAAGACTGATGCTACTACCATGTCATTACTATGTCTTTATTTAAAAGTCAGAATGGTTATTCATCAGAGTCTGTATATATGCATGAATGTAAACATGTGTTGATGTACCTGAAACTCAAACTATGTGACAGGCCAAGTCATCCATCAATGGTGTAGTAGACAGGACCATGTACAAAGAGAAAGTCTGTGTGTTGGTTCTTTTTTTTGACCCCCCCAAAACCCCAACAACTTCAGCCCTCTGGCAGACATAGCCAAGGCCATGGTGTTGAATGATCCCAGCAGACTTAGCTGAGTCCTTCGGGGTCAAGAACCCCAACAAACCCATAACTCTGGCAGATATAGTCAAGGCTTTGGTGCTCAATGACCCCCAGCACTCAGGCAGGCATAGTCAAGGATTTGGGAGTCAAAAACCACAACGACCCTGAGACACCCCAAAACCTCAACAGCCCCAACACTCTGGCAGATCTAGCTAAGGCCTTGGGGCTCAACGACCCCAACAAATCCATCACTCTGGCAGACATAGTCAAGGCCTTGGGGCTCAACGACCCCAACAAACCCATCACTCTGGCAGACATAGTCAAGGCCTTGGGGCTCAACGACCCCAACAAACCCATCACTCTGGCAGACATAGTCAAGGCCTTGGGGCTCAACGACCCCAGCACCCTGGCAGGCATAGCCAAGGCCTTGGAGGTCAACAACCCAAACAAACCCCACAAAAGTCTACCAGGTAGGGACCTCAGATTAGATACTAATGTAATGTTTCTCCATCAGTCACATTTGGGATGTCTGCTCTGTTGTGATGTATAGTACTGCATCAATTGATTATGGCAAAAAAAAAAATGCAATCACTGTCAAGTAAATATTTAGCTATTATACAGTAAGCTATATGTATTATATAGTAAATGAAAAACAATTGTAATGGCTTCTACCCACACGGGTGTGTCCTCTTTACTCTAGATGCCAACAGTAACACAGACCTCTGCAGTGACCTGCCCATCAACGGACTGACCACTCTGGCTAATGGAACCATTCTCATCTTCAAGGGCGTGTGTAGAGCATTGTAACATCACAGAGGAGTTGGGCATTCCATCCCCTATCGACAGTGCCTTCACCCGCACCAACTGCCAGGGCAAGAGCTACATCATGAAGGTACTGTAGAACTGCAGAGGAAAAATCTAGAACCTGAGAGAAGTTCAGAGGGTTGGGGCAGTGGAGATTCCTTGGTGGAACCAAATGGCAACACTTTTGTCCCAATCTCTTTTCCATGTTAGGGTGATGGCGACTGGAGGATGGACAATGGCAAGATGGAGCCTGGTTACCCCAAATCTGTTGCCTCTAGTTTTGATGGTCTGACTGGCACCATCACTGCAGCCCTGTCTGTGCCTGCTACCTGGAGAAGGCCTGAGTCTGTCTACTTCTTCAAGAAAGGTTAGGGAAAGCTTTGAGGATTACCACTACCTAACCTACTCCCATTGCTTTACACCAATGAGCTTGCTTCACTCGATCCTAATTGACCATTTCTTTCTCACAGGAGGCACCATGCAGAAATACTCCTACCCTGCTGGAAGTAGTTCAGTCTGTGGCAAGAAATCCAAGTCCAGTACCAAGAAACACCACGTTCGCCAAGCAGAGGTGCATCTGGGAGGAGAGATTAACATCAAGCGGTCTCTGAAAGGCTTCCCCTCCTCAGTGACCTCAGCTGTGTCTGTCCCCAGCGCCAAGAAGGCTGACAGATACAAATACTTCCTCTTTGCTGGACCTAAGTCTCGGTCAATGTATTGTACATCTGATATCTTGGTTATATCATGGAAATGGGGTTACTGCAGTTCAAAAGACATCTACGTAATGTACTGTATACATACACACTTAAGAAACGTATCATTCTTACGCTGATGCTGCGTTTGACATACGGTGTTCAAAACATTAAGAACACCTGCTCTTTCCATGACAGACTGACCAGGTGATCCCTTGAGGTCACTTGTTAAACACACTTCAGTGTTTATGAAGGGGAGGAGACAGGTTAGAGAAAAATGTGTAAGCCTTGAGACATTGTTAGTATGTCCTATTCAGACATTGAATGGGCAAGATAAGAGATTTAAGTGCCTTTGAACCACAGGTGGCCGTTGGCACATTAGTTGGAGAGGATAGGCTCACAGTAATGGCTGGAATGGAATTAATGGAATCAAACATGTTTTGACTTGGAGAAACAGAATATGCCATGTGTAAATGACCGGTCACTTAGGATAAAAACAAATACTAAAAAGTCAAAATGCTAATCTAAAAGCAAATGGCAGCCCTGCCCTGGTATTCTGTTGGAAAGGTAGTTATTTATAATCTATATAGTAACATTTTAGCACTACTTCAACATCAAGATATCTGGTGACCTGCCTGCTCTGGCAAAACCAGACAACCCTGATCCCCGCCAGAACTCCATCAACTGGCTCAAGTGTGTCTAGAGCAACCCTATGGATGGACCACCGACAACGACAAACATTTTATTTTTCTCAAAGTTTATTAGCAAAAACAAAAGCAATGGAACAATTACTCTTCTTGAAACAAATACAAAACAACTAAAATGTATGGTATCCACTGACACAAAGTTAGGGAAGAAGTCCATCACAAATTAGTTGAATTTTTTAAGTAGACCAAGACACTGATTGATAGTTGGGACGAAGGGAGGGGGGTGGAGCAGTGCACAATGGCATCATTAGCGGGGTAGGTTTCCTCTACCGAAGGGGCCTCTTCCTGCTCGAAGGAACCCCATACCTTGAATGGAGGAGGCGAAAAGAGACAAGTTCCATCTTACCCATCATCCAAAATGGCCACCCTATGAAGCTTGTAACTGTTGTGCTGCTTTAGATTGGGTCACTATAGCTTCTTTGAAGATTGTTTTGATGTGCATTGAAATAATTACCTCTAAACTGTCAGTGCTAAGCTCAAACATAAGATAATACCATACCTGGGGGGGCTTAAATAGCTCTCGCATGACAGCAACCCTGCTCCAACAATACTTGCAGCACATGTACTCCAACATGCCAAACAAAAGTCTACAATGTGTGCTTTATGTCACCTACTTTCACTTGCTTATCAAACTAATAAAAACAATTCTCCTCTACTTTGTTGTGTGCTGTGTTTCTACTCTATGATGCAACAGTATGGTAGCAAAGCCACTGCTTTAGTTGAATGGACTTATAACATGTTGTTCTGGGTTAAAAGTGGCCTTCAAGACTTAAAAATTCTATGTAGATGAAAGCTCACCTCCTCTGCGGATGAGCGCCCTGCCCCTGTTGGCTGTCCTCATGGGCAGAGAGTGCTGGGCCAAGGGGCGGCCGGAGGGCTTGGGCTGCACACTACTGCTGGTGTCTGAAGAGAGAGGGAGCGAAAGAATTAGAGAGGAGACAAAGAGGTTGTAAGCAGGGATGAGAGAAGGTTGAGGTGTAAGAGAACAAGCAAGAGAGACGTGAGAGAGGGAAAGCTGTACTGACCGGCAGAGCTGGAGGTGGGCTCCTGGCTTGTGGAGGGCAGACTGGCATCGTCTGACGGCTGGGCAGAGTCCATCTCAGCCTGGCTATCCATGGACGCTTCACCACTCCTACTAATAGGATTGAAAAGTGTGTATGAGCAACACACACACACACCCCATCCCCACACCCCAACAACCCCTGTTCTCACCCTTCACTATCTGCCTCCATGAACACCTCGTCCCCGTCATCTCCTGGGACGGCCTCTCCGCCGGGGACTGCCAGCCCGTGGTGGCTCGTGGATGTTGTCACCATGGGAACAGACTGGGATGCCATGTCCTGGGCATCAGAGGGGTGGGATTCATTGAAGAGCGTCACTGGGGCAGCAACCTGCAGGGGCGTGGTGGGAACACTCCTCCCTCCAGACTCCTCGTCGTGAGCGGCCAGGAACAGAGGACTCTCGTACATCCCCAGACCTACAGACACAACCACAGAGGTCAGGGAGTTGAAGCGGACACTCAGTACAATGACATATCAATTTCATGACAGAGATATTGTATCTATAGAGGAAAAAGACAGTACAGAGCAGCATATTCACTCAGTGCTACTTGGTGTGTGTTGTACCTCCTTGTGAGGCGAGCTGTCCGAGGTCAGAGTGGGACGAGCTGGCCTGAGGCATGTCTTCAGGAGGACCAAACCTGAACCTGGGAACTCCTGCTACCTGGGGAGAACTGAGACAGACAGAAATATAAGACATGGGACAGACACCGATAATAATATCAATGAAAAACCAACGGCCAAGAGACTGTGTCCAGTCAATAAATACCAAATCACAACATTCATTTAAGGGTCCATACAAGCAAGTGTGTGTGTGTGAGAAAGAGACGTACTGGATGGCCTCAGCAAAGCCATCAGTCCGGTGGGGCACCACCAGCGTGGGCGTACTGGGGACCATCCTGTCATCGTCATCAAAGAAGTGTTGCTGAGGGATGGAGAACAGAGATGGTGAGAGAGGACTAGAAAACTGTGCAAGACATGACTTGGTTAGGTTACTTCCTGCCTTACCATGTTGCCTATCCCAGGCGTGAGCTGGGGTCCTCTGCCTACAGACTGCCGGCGGATTGGCGCAGACAGCCTCTGTGGGACAAACAACCACAAGGACGCTAAACTAGACAAAATCTTTTTGCACAGCTGACTCAGTACATAGCGAATATTGTATAATTGAACACAGGAGCATGTTAGTACAGGTTACATCTGAATATCTGTATTTACGTCTGAAGGCATGTGTCTGGATCAAAACCTTACCTGTGTGGGTGGAGGTCCCAGGCCCAGCTCAGTGCCGGGGGGCTGGATGTAGAGGCGTGGGGGCAGGGGGTGTGGGGGTCGGCGGGGGACGGACTGGGGCAGGCGCAGGCTGGAGGAGGGGGAGAAGGGGGAGGTAGAGAAGGAGAAAGTGCTGGTAGTACTAGCGGTAGGCTGTAGTAGTTCTTTGGGGGGGTCGGACATGGCCATGGGGAAGGATTCGGTGGTACTGCTGCTCCCCTCACCTGGAAGCAGGGGAAAGGGTTAATGTCTCAGACTGATACGTCAGTCACATCTACCCGAAGTTTCTATTCACTTCTACTTAATGATATTTACTGCATTCATTTTACTTTCAAAACACGACATCCATATTTGGAAGTCTCAATTGTCAAACAAAACTCCCTCAGTCATCAGTGTTTCAAATGCCAACTGGGGGACTTCATAATACAAATGTTGTACAAAAACAGTGTCTCTCTCTCACCGCTTTGCGAGTCAGCCTGTTTCTGGGAGGTGGAGTCTATAGCTCCCATGCTCTCCTCGTTCTCCGAGGCAGGCTCCGAGGTCTCAGGGCCCGTCTCGTCTCCTTCAAACGGCTCGTTGGCGTCTCCGCTCCCCTCGTTGCTCTCCTCTCTTCCCATCCCCTGGTCCTCGTCATCATCATCATCATCATCATCCTTCTCTTCCTCCACCTCTTCCTCATACTGGGAAATACAAACATTTCTTGAATAATCAAATGTATTTAAAGATTGTGACAATTGTTAATGTATACAAAGTGCTTTTACAGAAAAAATAATCTAGCGTGAAATGCTGAAAACACCTTTCTTCAAATTAAACACCTAAATAGAGATCAACAGATCAGATTCTGCAAACATTCATAAAACACTGAATATATTTTAACGTCAACATATACTGAAACCCTCACCTGCTCTGCCTCCTCCTCTTCCTCTTCTTCTTCTCGACTGGAGCTGTCTGTGTCGATGATGATGACGTCAGGCTGGCGCTCTTCGCTGGAGTCCTGGGTGTCAGAGGGTTGGTGGGTCACCTGGTGGTCTGAGGGGACAGACTGGGACACCCCGTCATCCTCTTCCTCCACCTCTCCCAGTACAGGAAAGGACACGTCTGGTAGCTCCTACCACACACAGTTAGATAGGGTTTTGCAACAGGACTCATGTGATGATGAATGCATGCACCTGTACACATACAGGGCCTGATACACATGCGTATGAATTTGTGCGCACACACTCCTGTCTTAAGGTTTACCTGGCTGCCGTCTGGAGTCTCCTGGTTCTCCCCTGACCCCTCAGCCTCTCCATCAGTGCCCTCTTCATTCTCCTCCTCCAGGCCCACTCTCTGGATGATACGGAGCTTCTTGGGGATGGGTGGTTCGTCTGGGTTCTCCAGGGCCGTGTCAGGGCTCTCTGCCCGAGCCTCCAGCTCCACCTCGCGGGCACGCTTTGGCCCAGCAGAGCCCCCTGTAGCAATAGCGGAGCCAAATACAGCCGTAGACGTGGAGGGCCTCTCCACTTGACCACTAGGGCCCGCCTCGGTCTCCTGACTGGCCGGCTCAGCGGTGGGCGGGGCCTGCTGTTGCTGGGTTGGCTGGACGAAGGCGGTGGCCTGGCTGCTGATTGGCTGAAACTGAGAGTGCGTGATGTTCTGGACGCTAGGGCTGGTGGAGCGGACAGAGCCGCTGGTGCTGCCGAACACAGACACGTGTTCCACAGGGGTTCCACCCTCAGAGGACTGCAGCACTGTGGGGGTTAACACACACACACACACACACACACAGGGGATAACAAGGTCAGGTCAAAAGTCGCCCATCCACAGCTGCCCTGGGGGACAGTGGCCAATCTAATGCCAATCCTATAATACAGAGCCACTTCTCTCACCTTCCTGGCTTTCAGACTGTGTATGGGGCATGACAGTGGCCGTGGGTGTGGGCATGGTTATGGGCACCATGGGTCGGATGCTGGCCCTGGGGGTGGACTTGTTCCCGGGGATGGGGGAAGGTTTACTGGGGGCACCGCCCGACACTGTGGTGGGTTTGATGTTGGCAGTGGGGGGCTGCTCTGAAGAGCCGGAAGAACCACTGTTTGGTAAGAAATTGGAGACAAGACACAGATGTGGTGTTAAGAGTTGGGGGATGCATCAGTTACTTTAGATTTTAAACCAGTATTTATTTTCAGTGTGCATGATTCAGATATATTTCTACCTTCCCCTGTCTGCAGCTTGGGAAGTCCTCTGGTTGATCTGCCTCTGTTCTGGAGCTCTCTGCTGCTGCTCCTGGGTCTGGAAGGAGAAAGTGTCCATCACAAATAATTGAATGGGAATTTATCTCCTGGATTGACTGAATTTAAAATGTAATTTATCCCAAATCAAGTGTACAGTACTCCATGTACAGTATGTATGGGTATATGCAGATGTTTGTGTGCAGTGCCTGTACCTTATTTTTCCCCTGGTCCTGGGACTCGTCTCTATGAGGTTGTTCGTCACGGTGGTCTCGGAGCTCCCTGATCTCTCGGTCCTGTCGGTGCAGACGGCCCTCATACTGGGACTTGAGAGCACTCAGACGCACCTCCTGCTCCTCCCGCTGCTGCTTCAGCTCCTCCACCTCCTTGGTCAGATGCTCCTTTGCAACTGGGACACACACAGAATACTTCATTTGGAATCCGTGATGAGTACAAACCCCAGATAGTTCTCACATCACTTAAATAATTTCTTTAAAAATCGGGGCAACAAACTAGATAATGTGCATAAATAAACATAAACAGCTAGCTATGTGACTTACTGTTGAGTTGGTTGATCTTCTGCTTGGCTCCCATGAAGACCTTCTTGGTCTTCTCCTCCTTGTCGGCCATCTGTTGCCGTAGCGACTCCTCCTGAGCAGTCTTCTCCTGCAGCTCCTGTTTCAGCCGAGTCACTTCACCCTGGGTCCCCTGGGCCTGGGTAGACTGTTCCTGGAGCCGGGTCAGCTCCTGTTTCAGCCGGGTCACTTCACCCTGGGCCTGGGTAGACTGTTCCTGGAGCCGGGTCAGCTCCTGTTTCAGCCGGGTCACTTCACCCTGGGTCCCCTGGGCCTGGGTAGACTGTTCCTGGAGCCGGGTCAGCTCCTGTTTCAGCCGGGTCACTTCACCCTGGGTCCCTTGGGCCTGGGTAGACTGTTCCTGGAGCCGGGTCAGCTCCTGTTTCAGCCGGGTCACTTCACCCTGGGTCCCCTGGGCCTGGGTAGACTGTTCCTGGAGCCGGGTCAGCTCCTGTTTCAGACGGGTCACTTCACCCTGGGTCCCCTGGGCCTGGGTAAACTGTTCCTGGAGCCGGGTCAGCTCCTGTTTCAGCCGGGTCACTTCACTCTGTGTCCCCTGTGCAGACTGTTCCTGGAGCCGGGTCAGCTCCTGTCTCAGACGCCCCATCTCTGTGTTGCGCTCATTCACTGTCTGACAGGGTGATGGAGAACAATACTTTATTAATCCATACGAGATGGAAATGTGTCTCCTGCTATCATTAGAGGGGTTTGGGGGTCAACGGTTTGAGGTGTTTTGTAAAGCTGTATGGTGAAGGAAGTACAGGAAAGGGAATAGATTGGTCCTCCAGAACCAGGGAACAGGATCATGGTTGGACAAGAAAGAAGGCAACGTATTCTCTGTCCAAGCAATCATGCTCTTTCTATGAAAAAATATGTATTTATGGAAATTCAAATACAATCAAATGTACATTTCTAGTCAATAGCTAGGTTTCCATCCAAATGGTGACAGATTTTCAGGCGAATAATTAAAAAAAATCTGCATAAAAACACCAGATTTTCCCACCAGTGGTGAGTTTCCATCAAACTGACTTGTTGGGGATAAAAGGCTTTGTCACAAAAACTGTAGTGATAAATAGCTCAGACGCAGTCTGGTTTCACCTCATGCTCTCTAGGACAAGACTTTACTGATAGTGGACAGGGGGTTATATGATGAGATATGGATAAGAGCAAGACAATCTCAATTGATAATTGGCAGCCAAGCACCGATCATCATGTCACAAGCGTTCAAATAACAGCCTACCCTCAATATTTAGCCTATTGGAAATGTGCCTGATCACTGTGCACTTAACCACCAGCTGAAGTTCATAACTTATTTCATCTGCCTATAAACTTTTCATGTTTTCCACATTGTGGTGGTAGGCCAATATCATTTGCTCCAAGTTTACTTCGATATGATGGTTATGTTAATATTTGCGCATAATTCTTTATACAGACAAAAAAGATCCCACCATGTCGAACGAACAAATAGTCTTTCGACATTTTTCATATCTTCGACATATCTTTCGAAATTACACCGACATTTCCTGTTTCCATAAACCCTGTCAGGACTTTTTTTTTTATGCGTCAGGTAATTCAACCGCATTAAATGGTTGGATGGAAACATGGTTTATGATATTGACAAGGTGCCAACAGCCATCTGCACAAAACTGCTTTTCTAAAAGTCTACTTAAGCTCAGCATCTACAACACTGGCTCCATACACATACAGTATACCTACCTCCTGTACGTTTTTCAGTTGTCCCTCCAGGTCTTTGACCTTGGTCTCAGCCTGGCTGAGGGAGTCCTTCAGGCTCTGGATCTCTTGGGCAGAGGCCTGCTGGGCATGTTGAGCCTGCAGCTGGGCCTGCTGCACGGCCTGCAGCACCTCCTCCTGGGCTGGCTTGGCTGCTGCCTCCGCCACCAGCTACCAAAGGGGACAGGAGCAGTGTTGGAACGGAACAGAATTAACAGTCAGTAAAGCTCTGACTGGCCCCGGGCATTGTAGCTGTGGGTGCAAACACGTGCAGGTACAGTTTAAACTTTAAACATGCATGATCAGCAAATGTACACACACACAGGCATGCAAACACACACACACACACACACACACACACACACACACACACACACACACACACACACACACACACACACACACACACACACACACACACACACACACACACACACACACACACACACACACACACCTTGTCGTGCTGCACTTTGAGCTCCTCATACTGCGTCTTGTAACGTCGTCCGATTTTCTTGACCTGCGTGATGGTCTTGTACTTCTCCTGGATGTCCAGGGTCTTCGCATCCCTCTCGGTGGTCACCTTGCCCAGAATCTCCTTCAGGTTCTGCGCCTGGCTCTGGGCTGTGGTCACCGACGCATGGGTCCTAATGGAGGACAGGGGTATGTACAGAGTCAAGTGTAGAGGAATGTGGATTAGAAAATAACGTAATTCAAATATTTTGGACAATAATCTCTTGGACAGTTTATATTTGAGCCTACTGTACTATTACATTTGGATTCAGTTTCTGAATTGGAAACAATGAATTGTCCCCAACCCTGGTGTGCACTTGTGTGTTTTATAATTCTACAACGATGCATAGAATCAGAGTGAGCGGCAAATTGCATGTCACAACATATGAGAGGTGTATTCATTACACTGATTCTGTTGCAAAACGTTTCTTAAAACAGAAGTGAATGTTACAAAACTGGGAGGGACATACCTGAATTTGTCCAATAGAAACATGTTTAGTTGCAAAACTGTTGGGACAAATGATTACACCCCTGGGTGATTGGCGCATTTCTGTGTTAAAGTGAATTTCAACTGTTATGTGACTCAGTTAGTAGATCACTGCTCTTGCACTGCCAGGAGCGTGGGTTCGATTCCCGCTAGGACCACCCATATGAAAATGTAATGCACGCATGACTGGATAAAAGCATCTGCTAAATGGCATAGATTTGTTGATTTAACTCTGCCACTGATAGTGGTTTCAATGCTAAACTGAATTTATATGATCCACACAGAGTACATCCATAAATTCCACTCTTTTGTCGCGGCAATTCTGAATCATACAATGCAAAGTTGGTGGAATATTTAAAGGTAGAATGTTTGGTTGAGGGGGGAGCAAGTGTTGATTTGAAATCCATTATATTTATTTGCCATGGCGATTCTATTCAAAAGAATACACTTACATTTTAAAATGATTTCACAATTAAAAATGTTAGAATGTTTGATTGATTGGCATCCATGTTGAGTTGGTGGCAACAACCCCAAGACCAGGGCCCAGATTCACAAAACACTTCTTTAAAAAAAAAAAGTTCCTAAGATAGTTCGTAAGTGTAATTCCGCAACAATATCTTAAGAATTTATGATTTACGAACTTCAAATATCTTCTTATTAATCTTCTTAAAATGTGTTGTAAGGCAACCAATTTAGGTAGCAATGGCAGCATATTTCATACTGAGATTACTGTTCTAAAACATGTTCTTGGGTTTAAAACCATCAATACTGAAACTTTTAGATTAAGTTTGTGAGTGAATTAAAAATGTTCAATTGCTTTCATGAGATTATTCGCTCATTTCCCAGAGTTTAAGACAACGAATGAACTATCTTGGAATTAAGAACAAATCCAATCATTTTATTTTTAAGTATCAAATTTCTTAACTTTTTGCTTAAGGAGATACATAAGAAATAGCGCAAGACCATTTCCAGAAACCTAGGGGAATAGCAACTTGGTTTAACTTACTTCATAGGTCTACAGTTAAGGGGGGGAAAAATGGCAGTTAAGACATTTAAGGTTTTGTGAATCTGGGCCCAGACATGTGAATTGTTTCTGCTATTTAACATGATCTATTTTTCAACAATTAGCTTCTACACCTAGCCATTAAACCAGTCAGGACCTTGGATGGCACAGCCATATCATCAGTATCTTCCTGTCAGCAATGGTAAGAATAAAATTGTGTATTTTCTTAACATGATTTGGTTAATTGCTTTTTTTGTATATTCCTCAACATCACGTTAGAATTAATTTAGGAAGTGGTTGTGTGTGACTTTATGTCAGGTCCTCCCAGGTTTCTCAGAGATCTTTCATTGTCAGTGGTACTGGAAGTCCCTAAACATGGCCAGCTTCCGCTACCACAACCTGCCTGAGCAGGAGAAACAACGTCTGTCCACAAGCACAAGGTGATGAGGCGCGAGGTGGAGTTCTACAGGAGAGTGGGGAGGGAGTTCTACAAGCAGCGTATGAGCTCAGGTGACCAGTGGTTATTTTCTGACGAAGAGATAAAAAAAAATGGAAGTAATTTGGGGGGGGGGGGGTTACAGAGATGGGCTTCTCTGATATCCCATGTATTATGTGTAGTAGTAGTAGTAGTAGTAGTAGTAGTAGTAAGACAAGATTAAATAATATAAGATAGCAAATTGGTAGTTATAGTAATTTTGATAAGTGTAGGTTATTGCCTTGTTTTTTATACCAACAAATATAAAGAATTGTATGTAAATTGTGATGAGTCTATTTCGAGTGAGAGTGCGTACTGACCTGGCCACCTCAGCCTTCAGTCTCCCAGTCTCCTCAGAGAGCTGCTGGATGCGTTTGAGGTGGGCCTCTCGCTCAGAGTGCAGCTTCTTGTTCTCCTCCTGGTCTGTGTCCTTCTGCTGGCTCACCAGTTGCTGAGGGACACACACACACACACAGGGTGTGTTCTTAAATTCACTCTGGAGTGCCAGAGTGTGCTCTGGGCGTTCGCAAATTCAGAGCGCTGTCAGATTGTCCATTCGTAAATTCTCTGAGCATTCAGAGCGCACACTGGATGATCTGGCCGAAGAGTAGGGTTGATCTGAGCATTCTGACCTCACAACGGGAGTCAAGCACCCAAGCTAACTGGCTAACGTTGGCTAGCTACTTCAAGAAACAAATGAGAGAACAGCTCACTGGCCATTTTACTCTCCCTAGCAGAGCTGGTAAGGCTGTTTTCATGTTATCCATAGTGTTGGTGACTGCAACTGTCCTGCTTGCAACAATTGAATTACACTTATTTGCAGACGTTTAATGACACCGGCCATATTCAACGGGTGTTGTGCGTTCGAAAATTCATCAGTTATTCTGCGCTCTGGTACACTGACGAGAGTGCTCTGAAATCGGAGTAGATAGCCAAAGTGAATTTATGAACAAACAGCACACACACATACTGTACATCATCTCTCTCACACAAACATTGAAGTTGACCTCTGACCTGTGTGCGGGCCTTCCAGCGTTTGCAGTCCTCTTCCAACAGTTTCTTCTCAGCCTGCAGCATGCCATTCTTCTCACTCAGCTCAGAGTTGGAGTCCTGCAGGGGAGTGATGTCCGCCTCCAGCTTACGCACCTGGAAGAAAAAGGAGGTAATGGTAAACGCTCAATTCACATGAGAAAAAGAGCACTTTGTCAGTATATGTATAGAGACAAGGGTTCTTCGTGTATAGCATCAAAGCAACGGAGTTCTACAGAACTATAAAAAATGTCAGATTCAGTCTCATCATACAGGTGATGTGTCTCCAAAAGGCAACAGACTGGCTCAGAAATCAACATTAGGATGCCTAATAAACATTTGAGAGTATTACTGCAGCTGACAAACCTCTTTAGAAAGAAATCATGTAGCTAGTAACAATTATTAGTGATGCTTTTAACACTCATAGGGCCCAATAAAATCCATTCATGTTTTTCGCTTGATTTCGTTTTGGTTTTTCTAGGTTTCAGTTTTCGTCTTCTGGTTTTTGTTCTCCAAATCACCCACCAAGAGACCATTGTATGGTATGCAGTGTTTCTGTAGCACTCATGTGATTGCAGAGTTAACAAAACAAATGGCCGCTGGATTGATGTAAATAATCAGATATTCTGCCAGGTAGGCATAGGCTACTTTGTAGTTAACATTTCATTGAGGTTAAGGAATGCTTTTCCATCTACGAGTTTACGGTCATCATTAGCATCATCATTAACGGCTACACAAAATGTGTACAAACGCACGCACCGCACACAAACATGGGCATTCGTATTTCAGAAGGCTACAAATTATAGCGTTTTTAAATAAATTCAAAACATTTAGTTGATTTCCTAATAGTTCAATACATGTTATAATATTGTTGAATTCCGTTTAAATGTCTGGATTCCGTGATTCTGTCCGTGTTTTCCACATTACTCAAGAGAGTGTATAGTAGTTCTTACTTTAGCCTGGGTCTGGTGCAGCTCCTGTTCCAGCCTCTCCCTCTCCTCCTTCAGCATCTTGTTGGTCTCCACCAGCACGTTTAAGTTCTCCATCCTCTTCATTTTCTCATCGTGCTGGGCCATGGTCTTCGCTGTCAGCTGGGGGGCAGACAGCGGAGTTGGTTGAAATAAAAATATGAACCCTTAGCAGGCTATAACAGAGGAAAGGATGCTCTGAAAGGTTAAGAACTTTCTAGTTCTACCTGTAGTTTCTCTCTCTCAGCGTTGAGGCTCTCTTGTAGTTCCTTCAGCTCGCGGTCCTGGTGTTCAACCTGTTGTTTGTAGCGCTGTGTCTCAACCTCTGCCACCTCAAACTGTGTCTCTGCGATCTCCTTCTCACGACGCACAAACCTGCAGGAGGGAAAGGTCAGAGCAGGCTTAACAAACTGCTTGCTCGCTAAAGTACTGGTTAGGAACAGCTCTAGTATAGGCTCGGTTTTCCAGACACAGATTAAGCCCATTTTTAAAGGTAGAATGGTGCTTTTTTGTCTAGAACTAGCTTAATCTGGTCTGGGAAACCATTCTGTAGTGTAAACATTTCTCAGTGTGATCTTACAGTTTTACAATCAGGAAATTCAGGTGACTGCAGATTCAGATGTAAAATATCCATGTATTACACAGGTCAGCAATACAGGTAACAAGTATCTATAAAGGAATTGGCACAGTAAGCAAAGTCACATCCCTATCTAGTACCTGAGGATCTCCAGGATCTGTTCCTGGGACTTGCCCTCTTCGCTGAAGGACAGGTTGAGGCTGCTCTCCCTACTAGCCTGTTGCTGCTGCTGTACTGTGGCGGCCATTTTGGCTCCCAGGCTCTCCATCTGCTGGTGCAGCAGGCCATTCTGCTTCTGCAGCTCATCTGCCCGCTTCTGCTGCTTGGACAGGTCCTCCTGGGGGAAGAGGGAAGCCAGGGTGTGAAGAACAATGTGTCCAACTCATCACCAGCAAGCAACTGATGGAACGGTGAAACTTGACATTTCAGTATTCAGTTTCAGTAACCTGCTACATCCTGGCCAAATCTAATAGTTCTTTACCACATTGTCTGTCAAAAAGATTTGCATTACTCTTTCAACAACGTTCACACCACATCTCCCCCCCACCAACCTTGAGTTTCTTCTCCAGCTGGTTCCAGTTGGTGCGAGCCTCCTGTAGCTGGGTGGTGATCTGTTTGGCCTTGTCCTCCAGCTGCTTCCTGCTCTGGTTCCCCTGCAGGCCTTGTTTCTTGACCGCCTGTAGCGCCTCCACATCAGCCGCATGCAGCATCAGCTCCCGCTCATACTTGTTCTGGGCCTCCGCTGCCAGCTTGCCCTGTGCAAGGAAAAAAAGAGTCAAGTTTGACAAACCCATGCCTAGACACTGTCATACCAACAGCCTTTCTAGCGTTTCACCTCATTTATAATTAGAGGTGAAGCACAAAGGATCTGAAGGAAGCAACATACAGGGCAGTTTGCCCTTAATTATCGACTGAGAACATGTAGCCTGACATTAGCTGGAGGTCTACCTGCTGCAGGCTGTCCTGCATGGCCTTCTGTTCCTGGGTGACGGCTGCAGCCTTCCTCTCCTCAGCCTCCTGCAGCTCTGACTGCAAGTTTTTCATAGTCCTCTTCAGCTCATTCACCTGGGGAAAAATGAGTGGGCATGAGCGGAGGATGACAGAGGGGCCTTGTTGGGCCCACGACTAACATGTCAGCTCCAGACATCCAACATTAAGAGGGGTCAATACATTGCAACATTTAGCCACAGCTGTGGCTTCTGATGTTTTGAGAAAGTATTTGGTACAGTTGCCATCTTACCTGTTTCTCCACAATGTCCACGGCCTTCCTCTTCTCCTCACGGAGCTCCTGTTTCTCCTTCTCAGCCTCCACCAGCTTCTTTTCCAGCCCACGCTGGAACTCCTGGGCCTCCTTTAGACGAGTCTCCACAGGAGAACGAGCCTGAGAGGTAGAGAGAGAGGTAGAGAGAGGAAGTTAGGCATCAAAGAAGTTATATCAAATTGGTGTTCAAAGTGAGTTTGAACTTCACTGGTAGTGTTGATTACTACAAGGATGGAAGATCGATAAGTCAAAGGGAAAGGGTCATTGTAGGATAATAAGTACTTGTACGCTTTTCTGGTGCTAATTCTCAACACATAACCTGTTTCTCTTTGCTGAGGGACTCCTCCAGGCTGAGCACCACGATGCGGTACTGCTCCACGTTAGTGCTCGCGTTCTGCAGGCGCTCCTGCAGATCGCTGATCTGCTTCTCGGCCTGCTGCAGACGCCCGCGCACCTCCTCTAGTTCTGCCTGGAGCTTGGCCTGGGCTTCCTGGGTAGCCTGGGACTGGGCCTGAGCTAGGGTCTGAGATGGAGCTACAAACAAACCACAAACAGATAGTGACTGAAAATGCCAACAGTTCTGGTCCAATGCCACCATTTCCAATGCTTTTACGCAATACATTGCAATGTCTCCTGTCAAATTCCCAGAGGACATCTGTAATTGCCACTTTGGACGAAAGCCTACCTCTTAACGGTGCTCTGATGGGTGCCCGGGAGTTGGTCTGGCCCAGGCTCTGACCCTGGCCCAGACCTGAACCCTGGTTCTGGCTCTCAGCATGGCTGAGCTGTTGTTTCAGAAGGTTAGCCTGCTGCTCAGCATTCTTCAAAAGCTCCTTGGTCTTCTGGTGCAGGGCACACTGGGCCTCTAGCTGCTTCTTGGCCTCCAGCAGTTGAGCCTGAGGGAGTATATTAAAATAAAAACTGGTGGAGGAAGGAAAGGGGGCCTAAAAGTGTCCGCATGCTCCCAGCTGAAACAGTTAGTGCATATATTATGACAACATTGTGACGTTTTTCTTTGTTTTGGTCTTCAGCAAGGTTTTTTTTGGGCTGTTCGTTCACACACACACACACACAAAAGTATCTGAAGGCAAGACGAAGTCTACGCCCCTTCGTCAGTGATTGGTCAACAGTATGGATTCTTCAATGAAGTGCTTGTTGTCATTCAACAAGAAACAAATCATTTTAATGCAAATTTCTTCACTTTTTGCACCAAACATCTTAGTTAGATGTAAAATTGCGCGACTAAAATCTTGGCAAAAACGTAAAAATTAATGACATATTTCTTGAGTCATCTTAGATTAATTCTGAATATTGAGGAAGTGTATACTGGCTACGGCGTCTAAAGATGAACAAACAGTACTATTGCCGCTTTTTTCTCGTTCTTTTAAGGGAGTATGCGAGCTGAACAGAAGCATGCGGAAGGCTTAAGTGATGTTATGGTAAAAACCACAGAAGGTCTAATATTCTCATAGTCACGGTTATTCAACTCATACCTTACGAGAAGGGCAATTAAAGAGAGAAGGACAGAACGAAAGGGTTGGGGGAAGAAAGAGGGGATGAAAAAGTGACAGAGGAGATAAAGGAGACAGAAAAAAAGACAACCAGACAACCAGTGTCAGTAAGAAAGAGGAAAGGAAGTAAGAAAAATATTGAGTGTATACGAACATCTTGGTTACGGCCCAGCGTGTGCCTCTGCTCCACCTCCTCAGCCAGTTTCTTCTTAAACTGGGTGAGCTCTCTCTCCAGTCTCTCTATCTGGCTGTTCAGACGCTGCCCGGTCTCGGTCTCAGTACGCTCCATCGTCAGCTAGGGGACAAGAGTAAGGCAGGGAGGTGATCGTCATTAAACAAAACAGAGAAAGTGTGCATAGATCTTTTCTACACTAGAGTAGTGTGACTGGACTCTGCGGCAAACCACAGATTTGTCCTTTGAGGCATTTTCAATTACTAGAGGCCCACTGTGAGGAGTCTGTCAGGATAGGCCTCAGTAAGTGTGCAATGTGTTTGTGTAACTGGTTGACATATGTAAGAGCAGTGTGTGTACCTGGATGGACTTGAGGTTGGTGAGCAGGAGGTTCTGGTTGCGCTGCTCAGCCATCATGGCTTCCTTCTCCTGGTTCAGTCTGGACTCTGCTGACTTCAGCATGTCTCTCTCTTTCTTCAGGTTCTCACCACGCACCTGATGGTGGGGGGAAAGAAAGAAAAGAAAGGAGAAAGAAAGAAAAAAATGGAGAGAGGGGAGAAGAGAAATGAATAAACATACATACCCCATCGCAGCTTAACTAGCCCCGCCTGGGCCAACCTTAACCTCCTAACCTCTGCCATGGCCAGCTTCTCATTGGCTGCCCGGAGATCCTGGGTCATGGTGTGGATGATCTGCTCATGTTTCTGAGCCGTGGCGGCCATCTTCTGGCTCTTATCGTGCAGAGCAGCGATCTCCCGCCTGTAGCCGTTTACATTCTCCTGCAGCATCTCGTACCTGACAGAGACCAAACATGATTTGATTTACTTCAGCAGATGGACACTTCTGCCCCAAAAAATACATATGAGATGTGTTTGTTCAGAGCATTCGAAAAGGGAAGCGGAAAATGATCAATATCCAAAATAAAAAATGCAACAGAAATCAATTTTCTCAGAATTTTCTAAAATAAGTCAGGTGAAGTATGAAAAAGCAATGCAGGACATACACATCACTATTGTCGTTGGATTTAGTATAACTTAAACAACAACTAAGCAGTTGGCTAACTTACCTCTTGGAGGCGAACTCCAGCTGTGTGGAGAGCTTGGCCTTCTGGGAGCGGACCGCAGACAGCTGCTCCTGTAGCTTCTCGTTCTGCTCATTCAGCATCCTGTCGTTCACCGCCTTCTCATTCTTGTATGTGGTGAAGGAGTCGTTCAACTGGAAGGGGCAGAGGTAAAAAATATTTTTGTGAACAGGGTTGTGTACCTAATAAACTGGCCACTGAGTGGGAGTGTGCGATCGTTCCCTTTTGATCACTGAGTGTAAGTTAAATGGGTTTCCATCGCATTTTCAACTCTACGGATTGTTTTGTCACAAACTGTGGCAATAAATCGCGAACTTGCTCAATCTGGTTTTGGCACATGCTCTCTAAACAGTTCACTGATAATGGACAGGGTACGTTATATGATGAGATATGGATAAGAGGAATATAATTTATATTTGATAATTGATGCCAACCATTGATTATCATATGTCACCAGCACTCAAGTAATATTCTCAATATTTATTGTAAATTTGCATCAAGCTCACCACTGTCCTTCACCACCATGAAGTTATTGATAATTTATTTAATCTGCCTATAAACTCTTAGTGGTAGTAAAAATTATATCACATGACTCCAAGTTTACTTCGATATGATGGTTATTACATCAAAATACAGAATATTTTGTAACAACTGATGAGTCCTCTCTTTCAGTGCCAAACTGCATGTCACTGCAGTGACAGTGATCTACAAGTCATTTTGCATGCTGGACAACCCCAGGCAATAACAGTAGCCTAGTCAAACTACACACTGTGCCCAGTTTCACACGCTGACCAACGCGAGGTAAGTAAACAAATTCATAACATAGATGAGATACTATTCAATTTCCTTTGATTCAACAAAGAATCAATTAAAATGTCAACTTCGATGTTGTCTGACTGCCTCTCCCGTCTCCCTGGTATGCATCTGACCTGTTTGAGAGCAGCCTTGGCCTGGATGGTCTGGGAAGACTCAGCGGCTGAAGCCCTCATGGGGGTGGACCTGGTGGGAGGGGGGAAGGAGGGCCGGCTGGGGGTGTACGTCTGGGGGGCTGCCTCCTGTGTAGGACCTGAGAATAAGAACATATATAATCCTGTCAGCATAACAAAGATCAATGAATTGATCTAAAGCTCCAAGGCCCAATAAATAAACATGCCCGTGTCCATGTACTGATTTGGTTGAGTGTGAAGGTAGGCTCAATGCATATATCTTTGTCGTGATTAGGGTTAGGCTGAGGTGTGGTTATACTGTGGTGGTTGAGGTTAAGTTTAAGTTGATGAGTGTTTACAGTGCGTAGGTTGGGGTTAGGTTGTTATATGGTTGCTGAGAAGTTCACCTTGTGGTGGGAGGTTGAAGCCGGTGCTCTGGGACAGCAGGATGCGGTACATGTCTCTCTGGCGGCCGTTGGAGTCAGCCAACTGCTTTTGCTGGTTTCTCTGCTCCTTTATAATCTCCAGCTCCTTCTGGACCTTCTCTAGCTGCTGTTCCAGCTGGGTCACACTACATATACACAAGACAGGAGGAATAGAGTTTGTTTTCAGAAATAGTGCATTTGTAAAAAGCACTAAGCAAATGAAATCTGACTGTATGACTGAGATATTATGTTCAAGGGTGAGGAAGTACAATGTCAAGGGGTTGATAAACGTTCCCTACCGTGCGGACTTGGCCTCGGTCTGCTCTCTCTCCATCTTCTCCCCCAGCTCCCGGAGACGTGCCAGCATGCTCTGGTTCTGCCGCTGCAACTCCTCCACACTGCGGAAGGAAACCTGCCGCGGGTTGATGATCTCAGAGCTGCTGCTCAGGTTCATCGTCTCCTCGCGGACCACCGGGTTGCCACGCGCCTCCTCCAGCTCCACTAGCAGGACGCGCACCTAGAGGGCGCGAAGAAAAGGAGTAAAATCTATATGAGAGCAACTTATTAAAGGCAGTGGCTCCTACTCTTATTCCTGGAGGAGCTTCTCTTGATTTTGTTAAGGCAAGGAAAACCAAGACACTTTGATAGCCACCAAATTGTTAAATTCATGTTTTAAGTATCCCTATATTTCTGTTATTACGGTGCTATTACTCTGTTATTAGTACACCTGGACAGGAGTCTCACTGTTGATGGACCTGGCCTGAGTGCAATGGACACCATGTATTGTGGAAATATGGTTCAGTAAACGTTGTTAAACTGGAACGTAGTTGTCATTTTAAGTTAACAGTTATAGTAATATGGTAATGGTAGACACTAAATGACACCATGGTATACCTGCTGGGACATGTCCTCCAGCTCTCTCTCAGAGTGCTGGTTGTCCTTCTCCAGGTTGGAGCAGTGCTTTTTGGCCTCATCTGTCTCTTTCTGCAGGCTGTGGATCTCCTGAAGATTACAAGAGATCGAGATTGGTCAATCCAAGCCTCAACTCAGACATTAGCACTGATATATGCCTATATTTTTCTGCGTCGTATTCTCTCCCCCCTTCTGTGTGATGTATCTGGGTTTTGTTCATGAAATGGAAAACATTTCAAAACTAAAATTAGCATTTCTTATAAGTCTAGGTAGTCCCTCCCTTTTTACTGTCCGTTTTCTTCAGTTTGGTGCCTAATGAACACAACCCAGCTTCTTCCTCTGTCAATTTCTATTTTCCCCTCCCCCACATATAGATCCTCACTCATCCAGTCCTGCCATCTCTCCCGCTCACCGTCCTGGCCTGTTCCAGTTTGGCACAGAGGCTGTTCATGGACCTCTGCATGCTCTCATACTCCTCCCGCTGGCGCTTTAGGATGGGCGCCTTCTCCTCCACCTCCTGCACGATCTCGTCCAGCACGCGCGTCACACGCCGGTTCTCCTGCTTCTCCACGAGCAACTGGTCCTGGACGTCCACGAATGCGTTGTACAGCTAAGAGAGCGGGATTGTTTTGTGTGTTTTTTTTTTTAAAGATGTTAAGTCATGACTAAACATTTGCCATCAGAAAGTATTCATACCCCTTGACTTATTCCACATTTTGTTGTGATATTGAATTCAAAAACAGATTAAATGACACACAAACCCCCAAAATAACAAACTGAAAACATGTTTTTTTGTTGAAATGTTGGAAAATTTATTGAAAATGAAATACAGAAATCTAATTTCCATAAGTATTCACACCCTTTTGCTATGACACTCCAAATTGAGATCGGGTGCATCCAATTTTGTACCCCCCCCCCCCCCCCCCCCGAAAATAACTTTTGGATATTAGATTGACCGTCAGTCACCAGCATATCGACTTTCCTGAATTGGATCCTTTGTTTGAACCCCCTCCAATAAAGTAGAGGGTGGAGGGTGAGGATTTCCTTCCTGAGAAGAATCAGGGACTGCAACATACTCTGTTTTACAGCATCAAGGGTGGAGGTGTACCTTTCTTGACTAGCTACTCATGGTGTGATTGTGGTAACGTACAGGAACTCAAGTCCTTTTGTTCTCCTGATCTGGAATACCTCACTATCAAATGCCGACCTCATAACTTCCAGAAAATTATTTTCGGTAATCGCCACGGCCGTATATATTCCCCCTCACACCGACGACGTGATGGCTCTCAAGGAACTACACTGAACTTTGTGAAAACTGCATATCCTGAGGATGCATTTATTGTAGCTGAGGACTTTAACCAATAAGAGTCTAAGCCGGGGGGGGGGGGGCTCACTGCATGGAACAGATAGTCCCCCACCAAAAAAATCTATAGGAAGTTTGTTCTGAAGTGTCTGTCCTAGAGGTCGACCGATTATGATTTTTCAACGCCGATACCGATTGGAGGACCAAAAAAAGCCGATAACGATTAAATCGGCCGATTTAAAAAAAAATATATATTAATATATATTTGTAATAATGACAATTACAACAATACTGAATGAACACTTATTTTAACTTAATATAATACATAAAATTAATTTAGTCTCAAATAAAAATTAAACATGTTCAATTTGGTTTAAATAATGCAAAAACAACGTGTTGAAGAAAGTAAAAGTGCAATATGTGTAAATAATGCAAAAACAACTTGTTGAAGAAAGTAAAAGTGCAATATGTGTAAATAATGCAAAAACAACGTGTTGAAGAAAGTAAAAGTGCAATATGTGTCATGTAAAAAAGCTAACGTTTAAGTTGTTTGCTCAGAACATATGAAAGATGGCGGTTCCTTTTAACACGAGTCTTCAATATTCCCAGGTAAGAAGTTTTAGGTTGTAGTTATTATAGGACTCTCTCTCTCTCTCTATACCATTTGTATTTCATATACCTTTGACTATTGGATGTTCTAATAGGTAATTTAGTATTGGCAGCCTAATCTCAGGAGTTGATAGGCTTGAAGTCAAACAATGCAATGCTTGAAGCAGAGTGAAGGGCTGCTGGCAAATGCAGGAAAGTGCTGTTTGAATGAATGTAGTCAGAATGCTCTTTCAAATCATAGACTTAATTATAATATAATAACGCACAGAAATACGAGCCTTAGGTCATTAATAATGGTCAAATCCGGAAACTATCATTTCGAAAACAAAATGCTTATTCTTTCAGTGAAATACGGAACCGTATTTAATCTAACGGATGGCATCCCTAAGTCTAAATATTGCTGTTACATTGCACAACCTTCAATGTTATGTCATAATTATGTACAATTCTGGAAAATTAATTACGGTCTTTGTTAGGAAGAAATGGTCTTCACACAGTTCGCAATGAGCCAGGCGGCCCAAACGGCTGCATATACCCTGACTCTGCATGCACAGAACGCAAGAGAAGTGACAATTTCCCTAGTTAAAGAAATTCATGTTAGCAGGCAATATTAACTAAATATGCAGATTAAAAAATATATACTTGTGTATTGATTTTAAGAAAGGCGTTGATGTTTATGGTTAGGTACACATTGGTGCAACGACAGTGCTTATTTCACGAAAGCGCTTGTTAAATCACCCGTTTGGCGAAGTAGGCTGTGATTCAATTATAAATTAACAGGCACCGAATCAATTATATGCAACGCAGGACAAGCTAGATAAACTAGTAATATCATCAACCATGTGTAGTTAACTAGTGATTATGTTAAGATTGATTGTTTTTTATAAGATAAGTTTAATGCTAGCTAGCACCTTACCTTGGCTCCTTGATGCACTCGCATAACAGGTAGTCAGCCTGCCATGCAGTCTCCTCGTGGAGTGCAATGTAATCGTCGTCCAAAAATGCAGATTACCGATTGTTATGAAAACTTGAAATGGGCCCTAATTAAATCGGCCATTCCGATTAATCGGTCGACCTCGAGTCTGTCCTATATCTGAGAGACAAGAAACATCTGGAAACATGCATTTTCTGTTTTACATTAACCCCTTATTTTTTTTGACACGAAACAGTCTCCATATATACTTCCATTAATTTTTTCAGCGGGTACTGGGGGACCTTCAGACGGGTATTGTGAGGCCTGTGGTCATGTACGTGTTCGTGAGTCTTATCTTTCCATAGAGGGGTCATAATAGTTTTGCAGGCCAAACCGTTTGGACGCTACAAACGATTTAGTGTTAGCCAATCACCAACAAAGGGGTGTAGACTTTGGCTTGACTCCAGAATTGTTTTTATCCAAAACGTCACAAAATGTCTTCATAATATATGCACAAACTCTTCCTACCCGTTTCAGCTGGGAAGCATACGGACACCTTTAGACTGAGGCAAAGATTAACGTTCCAACAGGACAATGACCCCAAGCATTGAGCCAAAACAACACTGGCATGGCTTCAGAACAAGAATGTGAAAGTCCTTGACTAGCCCAGCCAAAGCCTAGACTTGAATCCAATTGAAAATCTGTGGAAAGACTTGACTGCTGTTCACCGTCGCTCCCCATCTAACTTAAGAGCTTGAGAAAACACCCAAATCCAGATGTACCCAAGACGACAAAGCTGTAATCGTCGCCAACGGTGCTTCTACAAAGTATTGACTCAGGGGTGTGAATTCTTATGTAAATAAGATATTTCTGTATTTCATTTTCAATAGATTTGCCAAAATTTCTAAAAACATGTTTTCACTGTCATTATGGGGCATTGTGTGTAGATGGGTAAGAAAAAAAAATCTATTTAATCCATGTTTAATTCAGGCTGTAACACAACAAAATGTGGAATAAGTCAACGGGTATGATTTTTTTCTGATGGCACTGTATCTTCGAGACTTTTGGACCCTTCATTTCATTGCTTCATCACAATGTTAAAACATGTCATTTTACCTCCATGAACTTCATTCCAGGCTTGACAATCTTGGCCACAGCAGCTGCGGTCGGACACATGGAGTCCAACTCTTCCTCTGTGAGCACTGGCATGCCTGAGGAAATAAGCACTTTTTAAAAAACAATCCTCATTCAACAATCCTGGACACCTCGTCTTGCAGTATGAGATAATATCTCAAATAAGCAATTTAAAGTGAATATAGGACTGAGGAGTCCAAGGTCAACAGATTCAGATTGTAGCGAAAGGAAAATTCCAGACAATACAGATATACAGTACTGTCCCATACTTCTTTTCTTATCTGAGGCACGCAGGTTGGCGTTCTCCAGCTCCATCTTCTTAAACTTCTCCTTCATCTCAGCCTCCTGTTTGCTCTTTGACCCCTCCATGTCTGCCAGCTTCTTCTCCATGTTCTGTCTCGCTGTTGGAAGGAAGAGCAATGACATAATCATTAAAAAAATTATAAACATTTTTATTAATTTTTCTATTAGATTTCAGCCAAACCAAAGTGTTACTTTTTCCTATAACATTTGGGTCTTTTCAAAATGTGATATTATTTAGATAGATTGTATCAATGGTTGACAACAACCATTAGGAATTGGAAACAATAGAGTGAATGCATTGTGTCTCTCACCATCACCAGCTTCCTTCACCAGCTTGTGCAGCTCCTCCACGGCCCTGTTCAACTCCTCGTTCTTGGACTCTGCATCTGACGCTGACCCCTAAAGAAACCACATAAAAGAACGGACCATTAGCAAGCTACCACTGCACTGCTATGAATGCCTTATATGCCTAAATGTTCACACTAAATATTGTACATAATGCAAAACAGTGCTAAAAGATACCCCTGCATACTAAAAAACAGTGCTCATACATATTCCAACATAGTACATTAGAAGAATAGTCAGATAATTACCTTGTACAAGTTGGAGAGCTTGATGTGGGCATTCTGTTCATTGCGGTACTTCTCCTCCATGGTGCTATGATGGTCTTTAGCCTACAGTACATAGATGTATTGATAACAGTATAGTTCCTTATCAATAATCCCATTTATAATCAGTTGAATTTACACCAAACCTCTTTCAGTTTTGTCATCAGGTCCTCCACTCGCTTCTGCAGGTTCTCACTGCTCTTCTTCAGATTGGTGACTTGGGTTTGAAGTCTTGTGACCTGGAGAGAGGGTGGAAGCCACAGGGTGTAAGGACATAACAGACTGCTCTATATGGTCACAACATTCATACCAAAGAAATGTAATGCTCACCAAATCATTATTGCTAAGAGTTATATTGACATTTTCTATGTCTATTGCTTTGTATACTGTTATCCTAAACAAGATCATACAATTACAGGACAGCCTGGTGAAATTGAAGCATATATGATATATTTGCACAAGAAGTCATAAAACCAGTGGGCCGTATGGTACAGTACCTCGTCCTTCTTGCACTCAAAGCTGCACTTGAGCTCCAGGATCTCCTTGCCCTTGTCCCTGGAGACTGATAGCAGCTCCTCTGTCTTGGTCTTCAGTTCAGAGTTCAGCCACGTGTTCTGATTCTGCAGCAGCTCCTTCTCCTGCTCCATACGTTTCTCACGGTGCTGGAAATACAATGTGTAAAGTCATTAAGCAATCATTGTAATCAATACAATATAGGGATGATCGGACAGGTGCATTCTCAGAGGCACCCCATCTCAATCTGCTTCTCAAAGTGCTTGAAATACAACCGTGTTATGTTGGCAATGTACTTAATAAAAAGTAAAGGGCTAGCAAGCTCTGAGGCTCTGGAATTTTTCACCTGAATGGAGACCTCAGAAGATTGGATGTCATCCAGTTTGAGCTGTAGATCTATTTTGGCTGTGTTGGTCTCCACCAGCTTGTCATTGAGCCGCTTGACATCCTCTGCGGAAAACAAATGAACACATTTATCATATGGAACAATAGCAGATAGTAAGACAAACAAATAATTTACAATGAGAACAACTCGCATGTGCCGAGTCCGTGTCTTACCGGTGAGATTTTCCACTTCTTGAGTTCTCTTTTCAAGCAGACGAGCCAGTTCCCGCCTTTCGGCCTCAATCTCATATTTGGCTTTGCTCTGAGATAGAGTTATGATATATGTTAATGCTCATGCCCTTCCCTGAAGTTTGATGAGAAAGCTTTCTGCATGCATAACGGTCATGTGGACAAAGAAAGATACGCATATTCTCACCGGCTGCTGTGATTCCTTCTCCTCTGACGATTCCACATCCACACCTTTCAGATTGTTCAGCTCTTCGACTAGAGAGAAAGAAATTATAACATTTAACCTTCAATCTAACCTTCTGGACTTGGACTGTGTGACAGGTGCAATGTCAACATTGGTAGTGTGGAAAACAACAGACTACTTACTGAGTTTGGTATTCTCCTCTTTGAGAGTCTGGTAATTCCGGGTGTGAGACACAATCTGCTCCTGACTCTCTGCCAATCTCTTCTCAACGTCAAAGTATTGCTGCTCTAAATGTGTAGTAAGGCATGGGGGATATGTCACACATGGGCAGGCGATAGGCTAGCTCTCAAACACGTTAAGAAATGTCAACAATCATCGCTTGCAATATGGCTTTCGTAGCATATGGCCCTTATCCTTCATCAGCAAGAAATAATCCTTATACACTTACTGTAGCATTCTTGCACAGATCCATACAGCTATGGGTGCCTCCAGCTGACGAAACTATACTTCAGCTAAACTTCCCGAGTTAGCTTACACACAGGCGTTCGAAGCATGCTAGATAGCAAATTAGCAAAGGTGGTCGCCTCTTGACTGGCCGGCTTGTGGGAACACTAACCCCAACTCTGAGTATCAATGTAACTTTATTTTATTATTTCTCGCTGATATTAAAGGTCATTATGCTTCCTAAACCGTACCGCAAGCGATACGTGTTAATGATCAGATTGAGCGTCAGGGCTCTTAACAAAACTCCCCCGTACAGAAGACGCCTTCGTCCAAATAATATTATGTAATGGAAAATTGTCATGAGCAAGGGCTAGCGATACAATGTAGGTACAACACATTGACATGGGATGCAATAGTATGATGTAGGTAGCTGGTGTGTCTAACGTTAGTCTTCTAGACAAGAATGAGTAACACTGGAAATATGAATGAGAAACGTGTAAGAGACAGATTTTGAGGATGGATATGGAATAAAACGTGATCAGTTTAGTCACCCCTTCCTAGACCGTAGCGAGCTAACTAATTCGCAAACTCACTTTACTTTTAAAACGCACTTGCAAAACAATCATTGCACTCAACCAGCTAACGTTACAGTACAGGGCCTGTACTACTGCCATCTCAGGCTATAACGTTACTGCTGTGGTAGCTAATAAATAAGGCCAGCTTCATAGATTATTAGCTAACTAGTAACGTAAAATATAACCAACCAGCTGCTAAAGTTATATTGGTTGACATAAATAGCTAACTAAACCTAGCTAACCGGCTAGCCAGTGCTCCACTTACCACAGTCCGCTTTGAACCGCTCGTGCTGCGTTTTGAGGGATTCGATTTCATTCTTTTGGTCAGTAAGGAACTTTTCTAATTTGTTTTGAGCAGCTTTAGGAAGTTTATTAAGCTCTGTACGCTCCAAAACTTGGAGCAGAACTGCCGCCATCTCCCAACCAGTCCGAAACAGCGCAAAGCAACTTCGTTGGGCTTAGTATCAGAAGAAAAAAATGGACCTCGAGTAGCATAACCTACGCTGCCAATACGCGACAGATAACATTAACCGCGGAGCATCACGGGAGATTGAGTATATTGTCCAATCATCTTCTTCGGATGCAGTGACGTATTATTTAAGCGATGCCACACGTATCAACCAAAAACGTTTTAGAACGAACTCGTTGTTCTGTGTATCAACCAACGTTTTTTAAATAACTAAACCAAGATAGACCAAAGCCCATCGTTTCAAAAGGGAATACATTTGTCAAAGTGGGCAGAACAAGCAAGGAGGAGGGCAAAGCCAAGCACGAGCTAGCGAGATCCTATTGGGGCGTTCTATCATAATTTGTATATTTCCGTTAGGGAACGCCTACTTGAATGGGAATCAACGCCCCATCCAACAGACTATTGACCAATCGCGTTCACGTTGGCAGGCTGCGTCACGTGGTTGCTAAACTCAAACCCTTCTAAAGGGCAGGGTATTGCCGCGTTCAAGACAACTGGGAAATGTTTGACTTCCGAGCGTTCACAACAGTTAGTCTGTCGAAAAAAATAGGAGCTCTAGAAAGCGGCCAGAGTTCCCGAGTTGGAATTCCGAGTTGGGTGACCGTTCAAATCGATTTTTCCAAGTCGGAGCTCGTTTTTATTCAGTTCCCAGTCTTGAACGCACGATTGTCGGATACTTTCGAGTAACCCGTTGTTTTGAACGCGGCACCTGCCTATTTCCCTCGAAAGTACTTAATGTAACGATTTCAATAGAGTATTACAAAAAAACAAGTTATTCCCATCTCTCTCCCATCTTTTCAAAGTTGCCGAAATATCAGGTGCGTCCACTTATGTCTGTGTATTCGTAACAGCCTAACCATAACGAAACGTTTATTCGATCAAATAAGCCTCACAATAGAAAATGAGTAATTACATTTGTGTAGACAAATTCGACACTCCCATTGACTTGCATTACACAAATTCCTCTCTTTGTGGTTTTATTTCGTAGACAGATTTTAGGCGGAGTAAACCCTCTCGCTTCGTCTTTTCCTCTCTGGTTTCCACTAATTTGGTCCCTTATTTAAGTTTAGGCATAATATTAGCAGTGTGGTTAGGTTTAAAATCAGATTTAAAAAAATATCAATTGTAGAAATGGGTGGGGTTTAGCTATAATTATGACTGTCTTTGTGGCTGTGTTAATTAGTGACGACCAATATTAATTTGCTGCTGGAACTGTTCATGAAGTAACCACTCATGTCAACCAGGTAGCTAACGTTATAACGAATTTAAGCCTACATTTGAATAGATTTAGGCTGAACTCATAAGGATACAATCTTACACCTCTGTGCGATTGTCAGGATTTGTGTTTGTTTTGTTTGAAAACCAAGTTACCTTTCCATCCACTAATGTAACGTGTCATGCTAGACTGAGCTAGCTAACTATAACGTTAATTTCTGCTGAAGTACTGTCCATTAGTTATCTGAAATAATCTACTGTGATATTTTGGAAAATGTCGTGTTTCACAGCTTCTGAATATAATTTGCAGGGCTTCATGATTGAAGAGAAAGCTAAAGTTCTCTCGCTGCCTTTCTCCGTCTTTATTCTGTCGTTAGAATGGGCAGAGACTACATAGTGGAGGGTGTGGTGGTGAAATATCTGTTCAATCTCCGTGCATCTTGTGTCACAGGACTTCTCATTGGCCAGGTAAGGTTCACTTATCATGGATCTATGCGTCATTGCCTAATGGTGTCAGGATCGTATTCATTAGTAGGCTACACATCGTAGCAAAACGTTTTGCAATGGAAAACGAAAAGTACCACTTCAGGTAGTCCCTCCCTCCCTGTTTTATTTTATAATTATTTCAGATTTATTTTAATTTGCAAACATCAGAAAACATACATAGACAGTATACAATAGACAAACGCACACAAATTCCAACAAACATCAATGACATCACACCTACTCAAACCAACATGTTCCCACCTGATCCATACCCATCCCATTTCTCTCACTCCAACATTCTCTCTCATTCTTCATACCTTGGGCGTTTCCAGTGCTTGTGACACTATGCCATATGGCCCCAAATTGCACTATTCTATTTCTCTCTGTAGACACGTTTTAAAAAAATAATAAAGCATTTGATTCATCTACTGTTTTTAACAATGGAGGATAATTTAATTTACAGTTTAAGTAAAAGTTTTTTAAAAATGATTTTAGAGAAAAGTATGGTCCAACCCATTGGGAATCTCACCACACCCTGAAATATGCAGATACTTTAGCTTTCTCTTCAATAATGAAGCCCTGCAATTGGGGAGAAAAGGGGGTAAAATTTAAAAAAAAAAAAAAAAATAAGAGAGAGAAGAAAAAAAAGTAATCTTAAATTGTTAAATTTATGACAGCCAACTTTCTAACTCCGCCCACAACTTTTGTACTTTATCGCACTCCCAGAAGGCATGAATTATTGAGTCATTGTTCGTTTTCCACTTAAGACATGATTCTGCCATTGTGCTGTAGAATTTGTGAATGTTGTTCACTTGTATAATACATTCTATACATTAGTTTATACTGGATTAAGCGTACATTTTCGTGAACTGTAATTTCGTTAGTTATGTTCAAACACTCCATCTTGTGCCAATCAATATCTCTTTTTAATTCTTGGTTGGAGAGGCTCTCTGCAAGGTTTTATATATCTTATCTATCATATTAGTATAATTTCTGAATCAAAGTGTAAGGGGTGCGTACTGGCGGCAGAGAAGTCAGGCGCAGGAGAGCAAAAACTGTGTTTACAACGGAGCACTTTAATAATAAAAGCCACCGGAAACAGAACAAACAATCAATGGGTACAAAACCCGTCGCACACCAGATAAACGTGCACATGCACTTACAACAAACAATTCCGGACAAGGACATGGTGGGAACAGAGGGTTAAATACACAACATGTAATGATGGAATTGAAACCAGGTGTGTGGGGAGACAAAACAAATGGAAAATGAAAAGTGGATCGATGATGGCTAGAAGACCGTCGACTGCCGAACGCCGCCCGAACAAGGAGAGGAACCAACTTCGGCAGAAGTCGTGACACACAGGATTCCCTCCACATTGCTCTGATGTCCAAATGATTTCAAATCACATTTTCGTAATATGAAACTTAAGTTACATGTATTTGAAAATATCTACATTGGTCAGAACAAAATTGCTTTATAATTCTGTAATTGAAATAACTTTATTTCCTGTTACCAAGTCATTTATGGTTTCTATGCCTTTAGTGTTTTCTATGTGGACCAGTTTATTGTGAATTCTGAAAAGCTATCCAAGAATTGTTCCATAGGGGTGTGTTTTTTGGGAGTGATATTGTTTCTTGTAGAATGTTTCATTTTCTTCCATATTGTTATAGTGTTCTTATTAAGTTTTTAATGTTCTTAGCTTTATCCTTTGAAAATAATATGTACCCATTGTTCCTCTTTAGTGCATTTAACAATACACTGAGTGTACAAAATATTAGGAACACCTTCCTAATATTGAATTGCACACCCTTTTGCCCTCAGAACAGCTTCAATATGTCGGGGCATGGAATCTACAAGGTGTCGAAAGCGTTCCACACGGATGCTGGCCAATGTTGACTCCAATGCTTCCCACAGTTGTCAAGTTGTCTGGATGTCCCTTAGGGGGTTGACCATTCTTGATTCACACGGGAAACTGTTGAGCGTGAAAAACCCAGCAGCTTTGCAGTTCTTGACCCATTCAAACCGGTGTGCCTGGCACTTACTACCATACCGCATTTAAAGGCACTTCAATCTTTTGTCTTGCCCATTCACTCTCTGAATGGCACACACGCAATCTGTGTCTCAATTGTCTCAAGGCTTTTTAAAACCTATCTCCTCCCCTTAATCTACACTGATTGAAGTGGATTAAACAAGTAACATCAATAAGGGATCATAGCTTTCACCTGGATTCACCTGGCCAGTCTATGTCATGAAAAGACCAGTTGTTCCTAATGTTTTGTACACTCAGTGTATGTCTCAAGTAAAAGTCTTGGGTGGCGAGTTGACAGTAGCGGTGCATGGGTAAAATCACTGGAGAAGCCAAGACCCCCACTTCAATATCATCAAATCACCTCTGCTTAGTCTAGTACAGTGACAACTAAAATATACCAAAAACAATTTAGTCCAAACAACGTAAGCTAAATATGATGTGGCTTTCAATGATTTTGATTTCTGTGTGTGTGTGTGTGTGTGTGTGGATGCATTCGTGCAAATAGAAAAACCATGTTGATTCACCCTACTTGTAGAGGAATGCCAATGCCATCCTCCTCTCTCATGTTGACGAAACGGTCTATGACTCTGTTATAAAGTACACGCTTTTATTTTTTGTTGTCCTAGACTACCTTGCTAAAATGCTTGCTCGCTAGCCTAACTTCCTTTCATGGCCAACGTTAGCTAGTTAACATTAGCCTTCTACATCTAGCTAACGTTACATATTGAACTTCCATCCTCTCGGGCAAGGGGCACAATGTATGAATTTATGGTTAGATCAGAATCGCCGGTAACAACCATTGGTCAGTACAGAGAATTAAGTAAAACCACAAGTCCAAATCCCAATCTCCAACCATAGCTAATTTAGGAAAGGGCCAATTTTAGCTAGCTAGCCACCTGAGGACATCAATATAATGAGATGCAACAATTCAAGTTGTCTGTCAATGATGTATACTCTCGATGCCATGTGATAGGAGTGAAGCCATATCCAAACTGGCTTCCCTTGTCACTTTATTTCAGTGCGCCAGGGCCATTCACAATTGAGCTCACTCAGTTTAGCTCAATGCTGATTGGCTATTATTTTATACTTTTTTTTGAATCAAGGGAGGCCAAATACTCGCTGGCTTCCTTTGCATTCAATGCTACAGGTGGCAACAATGTAATACACTTTTTGACCAGAGGAGTGTCAGATGGCCTACACATACTGAGACAGTGGGGCGCTGTTTTCTCTCGCTCGGATGCTTTCTCCGGTGAGATACATTCAGACTCTTGTAAATTGAAGGAAAATTATGAAACACAGAGAGATGAAAGAAATATTTTATATGTGTTTTTTGTTGGGGTTTTTTGTCCGTTTTTTGGGGAAGCCTGGCTTCCCTTGGCATCCAGGAATACACGCCACTGCGTGTTGATACAATTCCAAGTCTGGGAGGTTAAAACCACCCTCAGACTTGGGGAGATGTAAAACTTTCCTTTTATTCTATGAGTTTCAGTTTCCCACATAAAGTCTGTTATGACCGAGTATACTTTTGAAAAATATTTTCTGAATACTCTAAAATCAGAGGATGTTGTAACGTCCTGACCAGAGTTCTTATGTGTTTTGCTTGTTTAGTGTTGGTCAGGACGTGAGCTGGGTGGGAATTCTATGTTGTGTGTCTAGTTCGTCTGTTTCTGTGTTCAGCCTAATATGGTTCTCAATCAGAGACAGCTGTCAATCGTTGTCCCTGATTGAGAATCATATATAGGTGGCTTGTTTTGTGTTGGGGATTGTGGGTGGTTGTTTCCTGTCTCTGTGTTTGTATTCTGCACCAGATAGGTCTGTATCGGTTTGCCACTTGTTATTTTGTATTTGTTTAGTGTTCACTGTAGTTTTTGTTAATTAAACATGTTGAGCACTGGCTACGCTGCGTGTTGGTCCGATCCCTGTTTCACCCCCTCTTCTAGTGAAGAGAGGGAAGGCCGCCGTTACAGATATAAAATTAACATGGTTAAACTTAAATAATGCCAATAGGAAAAAGAATAACTCATGATCTACAGCAATCCTTTAAGTGGACCATGAAAAATATTAAATACTTATGATGCTTAATCAACAAATATATAAAGATAACTTTATCCCATTATTCAACAATATGAAAACAGATCTAATTAAATGGAACAATTTCCCCAAAAATCTTACAGGTAGAATAAACCTTTTCAGAATGGCATTGCTCCCAAATCTATTTCCGGTAATACCCAATTACCCCACCGACGACATTCTTTTAACAAGGGGGTATTGAGTTTTCCATATTGATCAGGTATATCAGGAGATCGTCTGCAAATAAATGTAGTTTATACTCATGTTTACACAGCCATGGGAAGCAGGGGTGCTGAGGGGTGCAGCACCCCTTGAAAAATCGGAAATAAAAGAAAAATATATAATTATTTAATCTATATTTTTATTAAATGTATTATTTCAGCTGGAAAGTTGTTTTAGTCCGTTTTTTCCCTTCAGTTTGGTGTCTAGTGAATACGACCCAGGTCTTTTCCCTGAGCACACAATTTGACCAGAAAATAGCTTACTTTTTACAGAGGGCCCTGAGTTTTTCTTATTCAGGTCATGTGACTCAGAAAAACTCCTGGTAGGACTTCTAACTACTCCTAAGTAGGACATCCTAGTCCCCTCTGTCAGAGTTCGTCCCAGAGAGACTTTGTGGTGCTGGCTATGAGGACACCTCAGAAGGACACAGAGGGACAAGGGTCTCCATCTGTCAGCAGGAGAGCTGGGACCTCACTGGACCACCTGGACTTGGGCTGGGTCACTGAGCATGCCAGACAGGTAGATAATGATAATAGTGCATTTTATACAATAATAATAATCATAATAATACAACTTTTAAAATGAAAATGTCAGCTCTTATAGTTAGTTCCCATAACATGACACAGTTTTAGCACTGTGAGCAATTACTTGTATCTCAGTCTCACTCTGTAATAATGTTTAATTATGTAGTAATGTAGGTTTCCTGAAGGTTTCCCGGGTGTTACAGGGAGGTTTCTCAGTTTTTGGTATATTTCTTGTCACCCCACCTGAGCTGCCCAAAGAGGCTCAAAATACATTGAGACAGTTAAGCAACTCATAAACTAAAGCTGGGGGCAATAATGTTTCAAAAGCCTAAATCCATCTGAGTATTATTATATATAGAGATCATGCATTTTAATAACAGGAACTGCATTACTAGAAAGTGGGCTTCTTAAAACTAGTTTGTTTTTAGTAGTTGATCTTTGCAGTGGGCAAGCAAATATCCAAGGGACGAATATGGAGTCTCACAAAGGAGGATGTTACTGAGGTCACGCTTCACATCTGCTCAAATTGGTCTCAATTGCATCATCTATTTACTGCCCAAAGACAGTAAATGATGAACAATGGTCTCACTAAAGTCCATGATAAATGTAGTGACATCTTTGCCGAGTTGTGTGGTGTGCTTGATACAAGGAGAACCCTTAGCATTGGAAAACATTGGTATCACTCTCAGAGCCGTTTGCTGAACATTTGATGTTCGAGATCCCAAGATGAGTTAATATGTGTGACAGTATGGCCTTTTTTAAAGTGGTCCATTTTCCTCTACTTTCTCTTTTCTGTATTCAAATTCAGCCCTGGAAATACTACAAGCCTTAACTTTATTCTGATTGGTGATTTCAGAGTTTTGCCAAGCCTGCTGATTGGAAGTACCAGTGGTGGGGGTGTACTTCCTGGCCAATGTTTACATGTTCAGTGAAACTGGACCTGCTGTTCCCCGTGTTAGAGATGCATGTCTTACCACAGGACATGGAAAAGTGTGTGAAGGGGATGGGGGTTATATTGGATACTATTACCTGATGTATTGTTATAGCTCCATATGAATGTTTATAACACACTTATTAAAACACCTTTATTAAGCGTGTCAGCATTACATCACTATATGAGAGATGAATAAACAGTACATTTTAGGAAATGCCTAGTGAGTTCCTCTTTAGCAGAGCTCACTTTGCCTTTTTTTATATTCTCAAATAGGACAGTGGATTAAAATGTTAGTTCTAGTGAAACTAATCATTTGCTTTTGTGTTTCAGGAGGAACTTCAAACATGGGCGAAGCAGATTGAAGATGGGCTTTGCCTCATCAATGGCAAAACGATGCCTGATGAAGTGTAGCTAGTGGCAGGGCAGGTAAGCACAGCGTTACTTTTGGTGGCACAATGTAGTTCATAGGAGCGTATTACTGCTTATTACAAGTAACTGTTTTTCTGTTCAGAAAAATAACGTAAAGGCTGTTTAGCTGACGTTCCGAGCCCAGATTATCATCCTATTCGTAAGAATGTCATGAGTAGGGAGTTATTTTGTAGCCCATAACAAGGGCTCAGAGTTTCCTTGCTGAAGATAATTTGTATGCGTACATGCTTGTTTGTGTGCCTGCGCGTTCGTCTGTGTGTGTTATGCTTTTGTGAGTGTGTGCCTGATTTCGTGTGTGTATCGTAGAAATAGAATTAATAGAATGGGCATGCCCGTTCAAGTAAATGGTGGCATTGTGGGTAGACTGGCAGCCATTGCGAGTGAAAACCAGGAAGTTTACCCTTCAATCTGTGCTGTGATTTGTTGACATTACAAAAAATGCATTCCATTGCATGAGCCACAACAGTTAGCATCTTTGAATGAACATTCTACCTGCCGCCTTTGTGATAGGTCAAAATAGATATCATCCAGTGTAAAGTATCAAAAGTAAATAAAAATAAATAAATAAATAAAAATCACAAATGTGTAAATCATTTCAAATTCTTTATATTAAGCAAACCAGACGATACAATTACATTTTTTCTTTAATTTACAGATATCCAGAGGCACACTCTTACACTCAGACATCATTTACAAACAATGTATTTGTGTTTTAGTGAGTTTTTTTCAAATTTATTTAAAACATTGTACCTTTAACTAGGCAAGTCAGTTAAGAACAATTTCTTATTTACAATGACAGCCTACACTGGACAAACCCAGCGCCGCCCTATGGGACTCCCAATCACAGCCTGGATTCGAACCAGGGTGTCTGTAGTGACACTTCTAGCACTGAGATGCAGTGCCTTAGACCGCTGAACCACTCGGGAGCCCCAAGTTACCCAGATATGAGGCACTAGAGATGACCACTCTTGAGAAGTGTATGAATTTGACAATTTTCCTGTCCTGCTAAGTATTCAAAATGTAACGAGTACTTTTGAGTGTCAGGGAAAACGTATGGAGTAAAAAGTACATTATTTTTTAAAGATTGTAGTAGTAGAAGTTGTCAAAAATATAAAAAGTGAAGTACAGATAACCCCAAAAGTATTTTACTCCACTAATATGAACATAGTGTCCAGCAGAGTGGAGATGTTCCTGGAAGATATTTTAATAGAGAGAGAGAGGACAAAGGTACAGTATTAGTTCTCTGCTTTAGCATTGGATTTCAGGCTATGCAGATCAACCACAAGGTGGCACTGTTGACCATTCACTGGTTGTCGCTATACTCACTGTCCCATCATTTACCTGTTCTCCTGCATTACAGTATATATTCCCCCAAACAATAACAAATCAAATTTGAAGGGGTGTCCACATACTTTCGTATATATAGTGTACTATGCTGGTATTTCCTTTTAAATACTCTCTTCAAACAACCATTTCCTCAGAATTCATGAGGTAGAAAGGAAAGGAACGGGAAAGGGGGATACCTAGTCAGTTGTACAACTGAATGCATTCAACTGAAGTGTGTCTTCTGCATTTAACCCAACCACTCTGAATGACCAGGGAAAAACTCCTGGCTGTCATGATTTGAGTTAACAATATATCAATAGCTATTGAGAAAGACTGAAGCGTGTGTATGTAAAGGCATGTACAGGAAGTATCGATAGCTAAAAGATTAGGGTAATGGTTGTGACATGGTGAGTTTGGACCCAGGTGCAACGAGACCAGACGAGGAATCAGTGGTTAAGGATAAACATATTACTTTACTGAGAAACGGTAACAGAAGGATCACAGTAACACTGGGAGACCAACAAACACTGAGTCTCGAAAACTCACTCAGGAGACAACCGCACACGGCACATAATACAGGCTTCTGCACAAGAAAACACCTCCTTTTAACAGGGAAATCATAATGAGTAAATAGGACACACCTGAGTGTCGTTAATGTCTCTAGGACGTTTTTTTTGTGAACCACTAGGCAAGCACCTCTCGTGACATTCCTAACACCTAACCCAACCTATTAATCAGAATCATCAGGTATGTAACATAGCTGTCTCTTGACTCAGCCGGATACCGTTGTGTAGGTGTTGCCATGTTGTGTAGGTGTTGCAATCACTCTCCTAGCCACGGGCAACTTGCTGCTCTACCTGAGCAACAAGTGGTGGACGCACACAGGATACACACACAACAACAGCTGGTCCTATGTGGAGTGACTAAATCGCTTGATTTAATTACATTTTCATGAAATTGAGTTTACATTATTTATTATTATTATACAAGCATATGCAAGCTGTATGTTTCCTATTGATCATTTAGCATATTTATTTTCATATGAATTGTAAAGCAGAATTATATAGAGAGAGAAATAAAGAATTTACTCAGAGAAGCATGTGTATAGCATATGGTGTAATGTCTTTCAGTAAGTGTGTGTCCAATTAACATGTTGAAGCATATATTTAAAATTCCCTCTATGATTTATTATAATGGGGAAAATGGACCCGCTAATTGTTATTTTCAGTTCATTCAGGCGTCATAAGATATTCTGATGTGAGATAACCACAAACTTTCCACTCTGTTCTGACATGTTACCTCATGCCACCCACACTTCATGCCAACAACCATATCGGACCACTCCTCACCCACAGTGCTGGCACAACGAACAACGGAAATGCATCAGAAGTGCTCAGAGCGTTGGTATTCAATACAGTATTTTGCGATGACCTAGGCCTACAGTATGGTCTTGTATGGTTATGCTCAGTATAGAGCTCGCCAGCTTGTAGTCCTAAAAAACAGCAATGAGTTACCTCTGGTTCGTTCAGCCATTCCTACGGGGAAGGACGTTGTTTTTTGGATAAATGCCGAAAATAAGGTTGCAGGTTAACACAGGTTTAGAATACAGTATTTAAAACGTTTTGTTCTGTCAGATAATATCAGTCAGTTAACATGACCTTTATGAATTTATGAACAATTATTATGTACAGTGCTTTATGTGCTTGTTTTGATTACATAACTGCTTCAAAATTCACAAAAAGCTACATTAGCTGATTCTCATAGAACAAAATGTATAACATCTCCTAAGCCTGTTGTTACCACAGACTTATTTTCAGCGTTTATCTAAAATCCCTACGAAACCTCCATTCATTTCCCTATAGGCTTGTTAATATTGATAAAACAATTAGACTGAGAAACCAACCAACACTTTCATGGGGAAATACTGCTTTTAATGACTGATTGGGGGTTAACAACTTTAACCCTATTGAATTCAAACATGAAAATATAGCACAGAATACATTGGGTCAGTAGTGATAAACAAGCCCAAGCCCTGAAAGGGGGTTCATTACTCCAACCGCAGGATCATATACTGTGTCGCCAATACAACCTTTAACAAAGATTGCAATATTATCCACTAATCAATCACACACACATAGAGAATAAAATAATTTTATAGTGATACACACATACAGTATTGAGCTGATGTCTGAAATCTGTAGCTTTGCCGATGTTAATGTACGCTGCCTGTGATAAACTTAAACGGCCTTGACTGGATAGTGGATACTGTTAACTAAAAAGATAGCATTTACAGCAGCCTAGAAGGCTAATAGGTTCAGAAATGTGCACTGACTGTCACTGACACCCTATTAAGACCCTTATTCCACCTCCACACCTGCCTCCTCCTCATCAGGACAGGCCGCAAACTCCTTCTCGGGCAGCAGGCCGTACTCGCTGAGGAAAGCCTCGATATTGGTAGCGAAGAACTCCTCGCTGAGGTGCTGTGTCATGGACAGGAAGTTGCCTACTAGCTCGCCTGCCTTGTACACCAGAATGGTGGGCAGCACGTTGTCTGAGAAGCGCTCGCCGGCACCTGTTGCGGCCGCCTGGATGCGGCAGAATTTGATGCTAGGGTACTTGGTGGCCAGGCAGGAGTTGAGTGCCTCGCAACCTTTGACCCCGTCCTCGTAGATGTGTACGATCACCAGGGTGAGCCTGTGCGCCTTCTCAATGAGCTCCAGGAAGGCCTCGGCGCTGTCCAACTCCACCACGCTTTCGAACTTAGGGCCAAAGCTGAGATGCTCGTGCATCTCCTTCATGCACTGATGCCGATACTTGCGCAGTCACTTCTCGTCCTCCTCTGCGATCATTTCATACTCCTGGACACTCATCTGTATGGAGACAAATGGGGTGATGGAAGCTGAGTCAAGGCTCATGTCTAGGATGTATAGGGGTCTGAAACACAGAAATAAAATTGACTTGAATGGAGGGTCTAGTCATTTTATTTCATTGGGTTAAAATAGGTAAAGTAAACATGTTTTGATTTGCACAGGAGCTTGTAACACTTGTGTCTCCCTCTGTGGTCGAGTCACTTACTGTCTCGCCGTGTGGTTGTGATTGAACACTGACTGACCGTGTGGTTGTGGTTGAACACTGACTGACCTTGTGGTTGAGTCTGTCGGGGATGTCATCGCTCTGGGGGTTGGACATCTGTCTGAGGAGCTCCTTCTTGCTGGGAGGGGTGTCCTGGTCCTCACACTTAAACTTCCTCCAGTCATTGATCACACCCTTGGGGCCTTGTAGATAAACCACAAAGTAGTTGAGACAGGGTTCTATATGTAATTATATGGGTTGAGAGGGTCCATCAATAGGTGAAAACAAGAGCCGAGTTTTACAGAGAAAAAAGTCTGCATCAGAAAGACAGTTTATACAGAATTCACTCTCATTTCATGTGAGGTTTGGATTGTAAACAGTGTAGACCTATAAAGAGTCAGGTCACTAGAAGGGTTGATATTAGTTGATGATTTGTCTGTCACCTGTTTGGATTGCTGGCACCTCATCTTCATCTGGGCTTGACATAATGAACTTTCTGAATGAGGAGACAAAATAAAGTTTATCAATGAAAACCATTTTCTTATCACCACTTCCTCAAAGAGACTGGCTTGTAACAAAGCTTTCGCCTTGGCAGCATTGTAGCATCGCATTGGTTCATAGGTGTGCCTGGCTTGTGTGCTGTATGCAGCATGTTGAAACTGTCAGAGACATTCAGAGGGAGCCAGGCTGATGCTGTATTATCAGATTAAGATTATGTCTAATATTCAGGGTTTTCTAAAACAGAGTTAATTCATGGGTCTGCGTGGGACTACGTGTGTAAGACGCTGCTGGGAGATAAAGATGACAATGTGGCATGTATTGTTTGTATGACCTATGCAGATCCCCTAAGCCACTAAGCATTAGATCAGGGAGCCAATACAACTCTTCAGGTGGAGCATCTAAAGAGGCCATACAACAGCAGCTTGTTTAGACATGATGCGGCTGAGTCTGAGTAATGACATTCATAGGCCTGCTCAAAACAATGCGTCAAACCTAAGTTTACTAATCTGGACCATGCCAATCCTTGTGATATTCACACCGTCCCCCCAAAATCTCTCCTCCATCTCCAGTGTTAGAGCAACTACAATATAACATCTCAATTTCACCTGAAACCTTTCTCATTTGATCTGTCGCTAAATTTGAAAAGCTACTTTGCCCCCCCCCCCCCCCCCCCCCCCCCCCTAGGGCAACCATAACCATAAAGCTTCTACAGAGCTGAAAATAAAACATTATCTTTGATGATAACGCTGCCAACACAACTTGCTAGATTCTTACTAAATGTGTACAGTGTGTCAATGTATTTTGGTTTGTCTTGTACGTCATCATTGTGTCCAAGGTGACGTTCCTCAAATGTGTGCTGTGTGGCAGTAAATTACAGAATAGTCTTTATATGTATCCATGCACAAGCAAAACATTTCAGTGGTTTCGATAATGTTGAGCATAAATTATGATAAGGCCTGATGTCGTTTTATATTGCTCCACCTAGTGCTGACTATTGCGCTGGTCATCTGAAATGATCGGTTGCAGATTTTAACCATCTGAATGTGCATTCTAATCCCAGAGACATGAAACATGGTCCTTACTACACCTGTCAGAACACAGTGACGCACAATACACTGTAAAACCATACACCTATAAAGGGAAAATCTGCAGCTCAAGCAATAACAAAGCCCGCCACCGTTTAGTAAAACTTTGATGGATGTTGCTGGACAAATTTAACCACTCTCAATTCAATAGAAAGAGCTATGGGTGCAAGGACTGACTATCCATGATATCAAAATTATATTTTTAACCATGTTTTGAGGCTATATAGGGTTTGTTTACAATTACATTGTTTACAAACAATGAAGTAAAACCGGCTTGTATATTGAGTTATGATGGGGTACGACAGTTGAACTAAGCTCCTAAGGCAGCGTTTCTTAAAGTATGGGTCGCGGACCTGTTAATGGTGGGTCGCGACGTAAATGTATAATTATTTCATTAATTAATGGAATTTATTTGGCCAAGTGCAACTGCGCTCTCGGTTCAGTACGCTCTCTGCCCAGCAGAGATCTCTGCTCAGTTTGGTAGCTGGGCGAGTAGGAGAGGGAGATGTCCGTGTGCTTCGCGGTTTACCGGATCTTTTCTCTGCCGTTTTGTTGAAGATCACTCCGCGGCCCACACGTTGCAGCGGTGTAGTTCAAGCCACTGACTTGTTATTCCCACTCGCCATCACTCACCGCTGTCATGGAATGGACTCATGCTAGACACAAGTTCTGACTGAGCTCAATAGTCATGAAACGCAAAAACAGTTAGGACTTTTTGTCTCTTTCATACAAACTTCGAGAAATAACGAGGAGCGCCCACAATGTGTTTTGTGTGGGGAAGTGCTTAGTAATGAGTCTCTCAAAACGAATAAATTAATAAAACGACACGTCCTGACCAAACATCTAGGCACAACATGACGGTAAACCCAGGGAGTTCTTTCAGAACAGGGCAGAATGCTTCAGGAAACAGTGCTTCGAAAGTGGAAAAGTAAGTCAACTAGCAAGGCATTGTTGTCATTTTATAACAGGTGATGATATGCAGAAATAAGGGAGTACTATCTTTCATAGTAGTAGATGTGAGTTTCTCTTTCAAACAATCCCCTGGCCTTTTAACCTTACACAGCTAATAGCTAACGTTAGCCAAAGCAAGCTAACTAGCTACTGATAGTGCAACCCTAAGAAACAGTACAGATGAAAAATGATCAGGCCTACTGTACATTTTACTGTAGAAATGTTTGTTGAAAACACGTCTAGGTTGGAACTGTTGCTGTTAAAATAAAAGTAATCATTTTTATTCTGAACTGGAATAAACTGATTGAAGCAAGATGTTTTTTTTAGACAAACACTCACAAAGTTCTGGGCTGTTCATCTACAGCAGGAAGCGGTCTCCTGCCTGACAGAGAAAGCAGATGTTCTGATCCAGTTTGGCACCACATACATATGCAAGTCAGGGTTCTCAAGTACAGAAACAGTGTCAATGCTGAGCATGACCTCAGTGTTGCACTATCAAAACCTGAGCCCAGAATAGACGTGCTTGTTGAAATGTTCAACCAGCCACACACACCTCATTGGGACTGTGTGTATGTGTGTGTTTTTTGGTCTACATCTGTGTGATGTGATCAATCAGTTTATTCCAGTTCAGAATAAATAAATAAATACATATTTTAACAGCAACAGTTCCAACCTAGACTTTCAATCAACAATAATTTCTACAGTAAGATGTACAATAGGCCTGAATGGTTTTATCTGTACTGTTACTTCGGGTTGCACGGTCAACAATCCTGTGTGTGTGTGTTGTGTTATACATCTGTGTGATGTGATCAATCTGTTTATTCCAGTTCAGAATGAAATTATTTATTGTATTTTAACAGCAACAGTTCCAACCTAGACAGATGTGTTTTTAATGGGGAAAAATAAACATGAAAATACATTTATGGGTATTTCACTGTTATTTGTTTTTGTCTATATTGCATTTTTTTCGGCATAAAGGCAATGAAATGTACCGATATTTACGTATAGTTGCATATTTTCCTTGGGTCATAGGAAAACACAGAATTTCTAATTTGGGTTCCTGGCTGAAAAAGTTTAAGAACCCCTGTCCTAAGGCATTTATTTATACGTTATATTCTTCAAGACTTAATGGGTATACAATATATCATTAATTTATAATTCCAAACATGGATGTAGCGACTAAGGATTCTAGCTTTAAAATGTTAAAATCTCACACACTCTGCAGAAACAGCATAGAGTATTCCAAACGTGTTCCACGTGTAATTTCTAACATTATGGAGGATCACTTTAGATTTGATCACATCTTTCATTACTTATTTCTCTTCTTCAATCCCAGTGGAGAATTAGACCACATCTTTCACTGCTCTATGTCAAATAGAATCAATATTAATCAATAGGATAGCAGACAGTCATGCTCACCTGTGTGGTTAGCTGCACTTCCTTCCTGAGTCTCCCTAGTCCTGACCAGACGGGTTATCACTGATGTGTTGCAATGGGTTTCTTCTGAGGACAGCTGGGGAAGGCTGTGCAGGATTAATTAGAGATATTTTCATAGTGACAAGTAATATGGTGACGTGTATAATAGGCTCAGGAATTAGACCTGCTCAGATAAGATTATCTGTGTGTGTGTGTGTGTGTGTGTGTGTGTGTGTGTGTGTGTGTGTGTGTGTGTGTGTGTGTAAGAGAGAAACATGGAAAGAGCAACAGATGAGCTACACTACCGGTCAAAAGTTTTAGAACACCTACTCATTCAAGGGTTTTTCTTTATTTTTACTATTTTCTACATTGTAGAATAATAGTGAAGACATCATAACTATGAAAAAACACATATGGAATCATGTAGTAACCAAAAAAGTGTTAAACCAAGACATGGCGGTTGGAACCAAAAATCTCCAATTTGGACTCCAGACCAAAGGACAAATTTCCACCGGTCTAATGTCCATTGCTCGTGTTTCTTGGCCCAAGCAAGTCTCTTCTTATTATTGGTGTACTTTAGTAGTGGTTTCTTTGCAGCAATTTGACCATGAAGGCCTGATTCACGCAGTCTCCTCTGAACAGTTGATGTTGAGATATGTCTGTTACTTGAATTCTTAAGCATTTATTTGGGCTGCGATTTCTGAGGCTGGTCACTAATGAATTATCCTTTGCAGCAGAGGTAACTCTGGGTCTTTCATTCCTGTGGCGGTCCTCATGAGAGCCAGTTTCATCATAGTGCTTGATGGTTTTGGAGACTGCACTTGAAGAAACTTTCAAAGTTCTTGAAACGTTCCGTATTGACTGACCTTCAGTTCTTAAAGTAATGATGGCCTGTCATTTCTCTTTACTTATTTGAGCTGTTCTTGCCATAATATGAACTTGGTCTTTTACCAAATAGGGCTATCTTCTGTATACCCCCCCTACCTTGTCACTATACAACTGATAAGCTCAAACACATTAAGAAGGAAAGAAATTCCACAAATTAACTTTTAAGAAGGCACACCTATTAATTTAAATGCATTACAGGTGACTACCTCATGAAGCTGGTTGAGAGAATGCCAAGTGTGCAAAGCTGTCATCAAGACAAAGGGTGGCTATTTGAAGAATCTAAAATATAATTTTGATTTGTTTGTTTTTGGTTATTACATGATTCCATATGTGTTATTTCATAGTTTTGATGTCTTCACTATTATTCTACAATGTAGAAAATAGTAAAAATAAAGAAAAACCCTTGAATGAGTAGGTGTTCTAAAACTTTTGACCGGTAGTGTATATTAACAGCTGTTAAGGGGGTGTAGATGGGATTTTTTTGTCAATATTAGCCCAATTCTGATATTTTTTGTCAATATTGTCTGCTTTACACAGGCAGCCAAATTCTGATATTTTTGCCAGTAATTGGTCTTTTGACCAATCAGATCAGATATTTTGTCAATAATTGGGCAAAAGATTAGAATTGGGCTCCCTGTGTAAACGCAGCCTATGTAATGTGCACTTTCTCAATGTATGTGATTTTCAACACCGGCATTGTCATTCAAATGTATATTAGTGTGGACCACATCCATTCAAAATCTTCAATCTGGGAACATTACATAATGTAGGCGTATTGTACACCATGCAAGAACATGACTACCTCATGGAGCTACCTCAGATTGTCTGCATGCGTATATTCATAGATTTTAAAGGCTTATAGGGTCTTACAGTGTGTATTGTGCGTCACTGGGTTCTGATAGGTGTAATGACCATGTTTCATATCTCTGGGATTAGAATGCACGTTCAGATTAGAATTTGCAGTTGAAACAAAAACAAAACAGTCACCCCGCCTATATATCAATTGATTCTTTAAGAATATAACTTATAAATGCCTTATTAGCTTAGTTCAACTGTCATACCCCATCAGAACCCAAAATACAGTAGTTTTAACCATGTTTTGAGGCTAAATAGTGTTTGTTTACAATTATAAACTGGGTGGTTCGAGCACTGAATGCTGGTTGGCTGACAGCCGTGGTATATCAGACCGTGTATCGCGGGTAATTTTGCTGCTCTAATTACGTTGGTAACCAGTTTATAATAGCAATAAGGCACCTCGGAGGTTTGTGGTGTATGGCCAATATACCACGGCTAAGGGCTTTATCCAGGCACTATGCTTTGCGTCGTGCATAAGAACAGCCCTTAGCCATGGTATATTGGCCATATACCACACCTCCTCGTGCATTATTGCTTAATTACATGATTTACAAACAATGGAGTAAAGCAGGCTTATGTTGGGTTCTGATGGGGTATGGCATTTCTAAGTTATATTCTTCAAGAATCAATGGGTATATATCATTAAGTCAAAAATGGATGTAGCAACTGCGGATTCTAGCTTTAAAATAAATGTAACTAAAATTTGCAACCAATAATTTCAGATGACCAGCGCAATAGTCAGCTCTAGGTGGAGGTAAAACTCTGTTGTGTTAAACTAGGGGGAAGCTTGTCCATCAGTCTCTCTTCTCTCATCAGTCTCTCTCTCTATCTAGAAAGGAAATTGGGAAATTCTCTGGCCTCTGTTGCAGACTTTTTATATAAAGAAGGTATCCATGAACATTCTATGCATTTTGTGAAATGTCTCATACTACAGGGATGGCATGTAGATTACAAGTTGCCGTTTCAATGCATGCCTTTCATACAAACACAAAACAACTCAGTGCGCACAGTTTCTCTAGAGATTAATCAGATCCAGCCTGGGCTGTACGATGTAGTAGGGAGTAGTAGTTTCCAACAGGCCAATAATCAACATTGTTTCGACGTGGTAATTAACTACAATGACCATAATTCATTGCACATCTACCTGTCCGATCTATTACTTTTATGCCAGCTATGGAAGAGAGAAGAATGCACGATTGTGAAGGTATATAGAGCAGCTGTTGCTTCGCGAGATATCTTTACCTGAAAATGCATGATCGAAGTGATTAATAGTTGGCATCATAAAAGTATGCCTTATTTACTTTGAATAACTACAAAATAATTATTTTGTCTGACAGCATAGGCAGCAGCTCTGTAGAGATGAGATGAGGACTTGGAATTATTTTTTTATTCTTATTATTTCACCTTTATTTAACCAGATCGGCCAGTTGAGAACAAGTTCTCATTTACAACTGCGACCTGGCCAAGATAAAGCAAAGCAGTGCAACAAAAACAACAACAGAGTTACACATAAACAAACGTACAGTCAATAACACAATATAAAAATCAATATACAGTGTGTGCAAATGTAGAAGAGTAGGGAGGTAAGGAAATAAATAAGCCAAGGAAGCGAAATAATTGAATTGCGTGCTACGGGTGGGTGTTGCTATCGTGACCAGTGAGCTGAGGTAAGGTGGGGCTTTACCTAGCATAGACTTATAGATGACCTGGAGTCAGTGGGTTTGGCGATGAATATGAAGCAAGTGCCAGCCAACGAGAGCATACAGGTCGCAGTGGTGGGTAGTATATGGGGCTTTGGTGACAAAACGGATGGCACTGTGATAGATTACATCCAGTTTTCTGAGTAGAGTGTTGGAGGCTATTTTGTAAATGACATCGCCGAAGTCAAGGATCGGTAGAATAGTCAGTTTTACGAGGGTATGTTTGGCAGCATGAGTGAAGGAGGCTTTGTTGCGAAATAGGAAGCCGATTCTAGATTTCATTTTGGATTGGAGATGCTTAATGTGAGTCTAAAAGGAGAGTTTACAGTCTAACCAGACACCTAGGTAGTTGTCCACATATTCTAAGTCAGAACCGTTCAGAGTAGTGATGCTAGTCGGGCGGGAGGGTGCGGGCAGCAATCGGTTGAAGAGCATTCACTTAGTTTTACTTGCATTTAAAAGCAGTTGGAGGCCTCGGAAGGAGTGTTGTATGGTATTGAAGCTTGTTTGGAGGTTTGTTAGCACAGTGTCCAAAGAAGGGCCAGATGTATACAGAATGGTGTCGTTTGCGTAGAGGTGGATCAGAGAATCACCAGCAGCAAGAGCAACATCATTGATATATACAGAGAAAAGAGTCGGCCTGAGAATTGATCTCTGTGGCACCACCATAGAGACTGCCAGAGGTCCGGACAACAGGCCCTTCGATTTGACACACTGAACTCTATCTGAGAAGTACTTGGTGAACCAGGCGAGGCAGTCATTTGAGAAGCCAAGGCTATTGAGTCTGCCGATAAGAATGCGGTGATTGACAGAGTCGAAAGCATTGGCTAGGTCGATGAAGACGGCTGCACAGTACTATCTATTATCGATGGCGGTTATGATATCATTTAGGACCTTGAGCGTGGCTGAGGTGCACCCATGACCAGCTCGGAATCCAGATTGCATAGTGGAGAAGGTACGGTGGGATTCGAAATGGTCGGTGATCTGTTTGTTAACTTGGCTTGCGAAGATTTTAGAAAGGCAGGGCAGGATGGATGGATAAAGGTCTAAAACAATTTGGGTCTAGAGTGTCTCCCCCTTTGAAGAGGGGGATGACCGTGGCAGCTTTCCAATCTTTGGGGATCTCAGACGATACAAAAGAGAGGTTGAATAGGCTAGTAATAGGGGTTGCAACAATTTCGGCGGATAATTTTATAAAGAGAGGGTCCAGATTGTCTAGCCCAGCTGATTTGTAGGGATCCAGATTTTGCCGCTCTTTCAGAACATCAGCTGTCTGGATTTGGGTGAAGGAGAAGCAGGAGGGGCTTGGGAAAGTTGCTGCAGGGGGTGCTGAGATGTTGGCCGAGGTAGGGGTAGCCAGGTGGAAAGCATGGCCAGCCGTAGAAAAATGCTTATTGAAATGATCAATTCATGTAGATTTATCGGTGGTGACAATGTTTCCTATCATCAATGCAGTGGGCAGCTGGGAGGAGGTGCTCTTATTCCCCATAGACTTTAGTGTCCCAAAACTTTTTGGAATTAGGATGCAAATTTCTGTTTGAAAAAGCTAGCCTTAGCTTTCCTAACTGTCTGATTTATATTCATTCCTGACATCCCTGAAAAGTTGTATATCGCGGGGGCTATTCGTTGCTAATGCAGAACGCCACAGGATGTTTTTGTGCTGGTCAAGGGCAGTCAAGTCTAAGGTGAACCAAGGGCTATATCTGTTCTTAGTTCTACATTTGTTTGAATGGTGCGTGCTTATTTAAGATGGTGAGGAAAGCACTTTTTAAGAGCAACCAGGCATCCTCTACTGACGGGATGAGGTCAATATCTTTCCAGGATACCCGGGCCAGGTCGATAAGAAAGGCCTGCTCGCTGAAGTGTTTTAGGGAGCGTTTGACAGTGATGAGGGGTGGTCGTTTGACCGCAGACCCATTACGCACGCAGGCAATGAGGCAATGATCGCTGAGATCCTGGTTGAAGACAGCAGAGGTGTATTTAGAGGCCAAGTTGGTCAGGATGATATCTAAGAGGGTGCCCATGGTTACGTTTTTAGGGTTGTACCTGGTAGGTTCCTTGATAATTTGTGTGAGATTGAGGGCATCAATTTTAGATTGTAGGGCGGCCGGAGTGTTAAGCATGTCCCATTTTAGGTCACCTAACAGTACGAACTCTGAAGATAGATGGGGGGCAATCAATTCACATATGGTGTCCAGGGCACAGCTGGGGGCTGAAGGGGGTCTATAACAAGCGGCAACAGTGAGAGACTTGTTTCTGGAAAGGTAGATTTTTAAAAGTAGAAACTGTTTGGGCACAGACCTGGATAGCATGACAGAACTCTGCAGGCTATCTCTGCAGTAGATTGCAACTCCGCCCCCTTTGGCAGTTCTATCTTGTCGGAAAATGTTATAATTCGATTTTTTGGTGGCCTTCCTAAGCCAGGATTCAGACACGGCTAGGACATCCGGGTTGGCGGAGTGTGCTAAAGCAGTGAATAAAACAAACTTAGGGAGGAGGCTTCTAATGTTAACATGCATGAAACCAAGGCTTTTACGGTTACAGAAGTCAACAAATGAGAGCGCCTGGGGAATGGGAGTGGAGCTAGGGGCTGCAGGGCCTGGGTTAACCTCTACATCACCAGAGGAACAGAGAAGGAGTAGGATAAGGGTACGGCTAAAGGCTATAAGAACTGGTCGTCTGGTGCGTTTGGAACAGAGAGTAAAAAGAGCAGATTTCTGGGCGCGGAAGAATAGATTCAAGGCATAATGTACAGACAAGGTTATGGTAGGATGTGAGTACAGTGGAGGTAAACCTATGCATTGAGTGACGATGAGAGAGGTTTTGTCTCTAGAGGCACAATTTAAGCCAGGCGAGGTCACCGCATGTGTGGGGGGTGGAACAAAAGTACTAGCTAAGGCATATTGAACAAGGCTGGAGGCTCTACAGTGAAATAAGACAATCACTAACCAAAACAGCAATAGACAAGGCATATTGACATTAGGGAGAGGCATGTGTAGCTGAGTGATCATAGGGTCCAGTGAGTAGCTAGGCGAGATGGAGACACGGCGATTCAGACAGCTAGTGGGCTGGGGCTAGCAGATGGGCCTTTGGGGGACGTCGCAACGGAAGAGCCTGTTGAAACCCCCTCGGATGGTTACGTCGGCAGACCAGACGTGATGGATCGGCAGGGCTCCGTGTCGGCAGTAAAATGGTCCATGCCAATTGGCAAAATAGTTATTGTACCCCAAGAATTGGCAGATGTACCTCTTCAGCTAGCCTGGAGATGGGCCTAGCTCGAGGCTAGCTCCAGGCTAACTGGTGCTTACTTCGGGACAGAGACGTTAGCCAGGAGTAGCCACTCGAAGTAGCAGCTAGCCAGCTGCAATGATCCGGTGTAAAGGTTCAGAGCTTGCGGTAGGAATCCGGAGATGTGGTAGAGAAAAGCAGTCCCATATGCTCTGGGTTGATATCGCGCTGTGCAGACTGGCAGGAATTGCCCGGGCTGAGGCTAGCTGATGTCTGAGTTAACGGTGATGACCGCTGGCAGTGGCTAACTGACTACTAGCTAGTAGCTAGTTAGCTGGCTAGCCTTTGATGGGGGTTACGGTTCTAATGTGTGTCATGACGTTGGGTCAAAGACACGACATGTGTATAAAATGGCAGATCCATACCACATTGGGTGAGGCGGGTTGCAGGAGAGTATGTTCAGTCCTTAGATGGAAATTGAGATGTAAAAAAAATATAAAAAATATATACAAAGAAAAAGATATACGGGACAAGACAAACAGACGTTCTACTTCTACGCCATCTTGGAACACCAAGATGGCCCACGAGTTTCCACTAATATAAATAATAGTCATCAAATAAAATATAATGGTTAATAAGTGATTAGCACCAATGGGCAGTCACTACCATCATGGGACTTTTATTAATTGTTTTATTCTGTGTTGTTACACCATTCAACCCACATAATGAATAGTCCATTTAATCAAAAACCCGAGATTATTTTTGAATAACTGAACCGAAACCGAATCGACCTCAAAAAGCAGTAATCACTCAGCTCTAATTGCGTAAGATAAGAAAGTCTATGTATGTAGCAGGAATTGAAACACAGTGATGTTTTAAAGGAATCTCCCCATGTCTTCGTCACCCCTTCTGATTTAAAAAGTGAAGGTGACAGTATGGAAATGCTTTACTCAGCAGTATAAAGGAGGATGAGGAGGATATGGGAAATGACGCTGCAACCCCCTATCTCTGACCTCATAGCCAGAACCAGAAACCCATATCCAAAAATCCCTCACAGGTCAGGAATGTTTCACTTTTCTTCACAGTGGCCCACTAGTTCCCACTAAAGTGAAGTTATTGCATGAGCAGAGTCCAACCCTTCCCCATCCTTTTCCATGAACCTCTCCACTAGGTGGCGATAGCGTCAAGACAATATGAATAATACTGATTGCAGGTAGAGCTTGCTGGCTGTTGCCCAGATCTGGGACCAATTTCCTCATTAATGCTTGATAATATGGGAAAGGAAATCTGAACACAAATCAGCCTGCGGTAAAAAGCTTCACTAAAATTGCCAGGAATTTGAATAAAAATGTGTATAATTTATGAAATCTGTTCCCAAGAATAAAGAAAGATTGTGTCTCAATGTAATCAAGCTATGAAATTATTGTTATTTTGAAATAAAAGACTGTATGTGTCTTAGTTGTGGTCAATTTGCAGTGTTCAAATTATTACAATTATGTTCCGGACCCCCGACCATCCGTTCTGACATAAATAGGCCCGCGGCTGAATCTAGTTGCCTGTGCCGTACAGTCATGGCCAAAAGTTTTGAGAATGACAAATATACATTTTCACAATGTTTGCTGCTTCAGTGTCTTTAGATATTTTTGTCAGATGTTACTATGGAATACTGAAGTATAATTACAAGCATTTCATAAGTGTCAAAGGCTTTTATTAACAATTACATGAAGTTGATGCAAATAATTAATATTTGCAGTGTTGACCCTTCTTTTTCAAGACCTCTGCAATCTGCCCTGGCATGCTGTCAATTAACTTCTGGACCACATCCTGACTGATGGCAGCCCATTCTTGCATAATCAATGCTTGGATTTTGTCAGAATTTGTGGGGTTTTGTTTGTCCACCTGCCTCTTGAGGATTGACCACAAGTTCTCAATGGGATTAAGGTCTGGGGAGTTTCCTGGCCATGGACCCAAAATATTGATGTTTTGTTCCCCGAGCCACTTAGTTATCACTTTTGCCTTATGGCAAGGTGCTCCATCATGCTGGAAAAGGCATTGTTCGTCACCAAACTGTTCCTGGATGGTTGGGAGAAGTTGCTCTCGGAGGATGTGTTGGTACCATTCTTTATTCATGGCTGTGTTCTTAGGCAAAATTGTGAGTGAGCCCACTCCCTTGGCTGAGAAGCAACCCCACACATGAATGGTCTCAGGATGCTTTACTGTTGGCATGACACAGGACTAATGGTAGCGCTCACCTTGTCTTCTCCGGACAAGCTTTTTTCCGGATGCCCCAAACAATCGGAAAGGGGATTCATCAGAGAAAATGACTTTACCCCAGTCCTCAGCAGTCCAATCCCTGTACCTTTTCCAGAATATCAGTCTGTCCCTGATGTTTTTCCTGGAGAGAAGTGGCTTCTTTGCTGCCCTTCTTGACACCAAGCCACCCTCCAAAGGTCTTTGCCTCACTGTGCGTGCAGATGCACTCACACCTGCCTGCTGCCATTCCTGAGCAAGCTCTGTACTGGTGGTGCCCCAATCTCGCAGCTGAATCAACTTTAGGAGATGGTCCTGGCGCTTGCTGGACTTTCTTGGGCGCCCTGAAGCCTTCTTCACAACAATTGAACCACTCTCCTTGAAGTTCTTGATGATCCGATAAATGGTTGAATCAGGTGCAATCTTACTGGCAGCAATATCCTTGCCTGTGAAGCCCTTTTTGTCCAAAGCAATGATGACGGCACGTGTTTACCATGGTTGACAGAGGAAGAACAATGATTCCAAGCACCACCCTCCTTTTGAAGCTTCCAGTCTGTTATTCGAACTCAATCATCATGACAGAGTGATCTCCAGCCTTGTCCTCGTCAACACTCACCTGTGTTAACGAGAGAATCACTGACATGATGTCAGCTGGTCCTTTTGTGGCAGGGCTGAAATGCAGTGGAAATGTTTTTTGGGGATTCAGCTCATTTGCATGGCAAAGAGGGACTTTGCAATTAATTGCAATTCATCTGATCACTCTTGAAAACATTCTGGAGTATATGCAAATTGCCATCATACAAACTGAGGCAGCAGACTTTGTGAAAATGTATATTTGTGTCATTCTCAAAACTTTTGGCCACGACTGTACAGCATGCTCAGGGGGTAAAGCAAAACAAAAGTTATGTCAATATCTTTTCTTCGTTCTTCAGGCTTGTTATATATTTCCTTCCTGTTGCTTTGGCAATATTACATACACACAGTCAAGACCTAACTTGCCAGGGCCTTGAAAGGGAAAGCTCGCCACCAGTGCCTTAGGTCAGTCATAGAAGACCAGGATATGTTCTCATGCGTAGTTTCGACTCAGGAGTGTGTTCTGAAAGCAAAATATCAGCAACACAGCCGCTAACTGGATGAGTCACATAGTTTATTTTCATCTGTTAAACATGCATCACCAAATAATCCTCTGTGGATGTGTCACTGTATCACTGTTGATGTAAAGTAAGCAAACATTCTGTAAACAACATCTGAGATGCACGCAGAGTCAGACCACATCCTAAAAGTGTTCTCTGGACAGTGCAAGGGCAAGATAGGTTCCAAAACTGTTTGTGCTGTCTTGTCAACTCCAATGTTCATTGTGAGTTTACCATGGGGGTGGGCCAGACGGCACAAACAGATCTGGGATCAAGCTAAAATGATTAGACCCGCTAGTCTCTTACTGGCCATCGTTTTCATGTTGGGCAAATAATACCATGATTTTTCATTCTGGTAACTCATTAAAGTGTAGCTAGTTTGATTCACTCACATGTTTGACATGGCAAAAAAGCTACACAATCACAATGGGAACATCAGTTTTCTACCGCCCCCCCAATTTTAACAATTTCACTCCTGCAATTTTAAGGGCCCCTCATAGTGCCAGCAGAGTGCCCAACTCCAAGCATAACACATGCTGACTCCGGGAAGCTGGGCAAGAGAAGACTGTCCAAATGTTTCATTATTTAAAAAAGTCTGTATGGATTATCATAACCTAACAAGGTGACAGAGGTTATGAATGGTTAAAATGAGACAGAATTTGCGCATGGCATAACTGACTATTGGACTGATGATTGATGGGGAACCAGTGGTGCAGGGATGCTGCTAGACTTTTGTTTAATCTTTTTCTATTGAAATCTGTTGAAGAGAATGATAATGGAAAGATTTTAAAATGAAAAGAGTAGTTTCCTCTTTGGGACTGCGATTGACTGCATGTGTGACTAGACATGATTGTGTATCATGGGAAACATTAATTCTTTATTAGAATAGAATAATTATATATTCAGTCTGTAGGCCTCTGAAAAAGATTTTCCAATAATTCTTGAAATCACATTATCACGCATACATTGCAGGGCAAAACAAATAGCATAGACTGTTCTATGATGAATTTAACAAATCTGAATTCAGACTGAATTTCCTTCCTAGACAGCATGATTCATAACAGGGATTCCCTAATTCCCACACAGTCATATTTACAATATTTGTGATTCTGTTGGTTTAAACTTTTGCCCTCACATTTTCTGTGACTCACACAGCTCTATCCTAGTGAAAGGGATGTACGTGTATATGGTTGTCAAAGCGATGAGGATTACATCATGACTAAGACGAGACGTAATCCTCAGGCCCAGAAATGAATTGAAATAAAAATATATATTTGGCATCAATTTAAACCAAACCCAATACTGCTGTCAAACATGAATAGCTGTGTGAATATTGATCATTCTGACACTAGCGATGGTTTCATGCTGTCTTGGGACTTTCAGACCAGGGCATACTTCTGTATATGCATGGCAGATTGACAGATGTTTTTCATACAGGATGATTGCTTTCCGGAAAGCTGCTGCTATAATATCTGAAACAGATGTGGATAGAGGCGGGTGGAAAGTTACAATCATTCTCATTGGAAGCCAAGCACAACTGTTTATATAATGTTTTATATTACAATTCGATGTTAAATGAGTAAATTACAATGGAAAGAAAAAGTATGTGAACCTTTTGGAATTGTCTGGATTTCTGCATAAATTGGTCATAAAATTTGTTCTGATCTTCATCTAAGTCACAACAGACAAACATAGTCTGCTTAAACTAATATCACACACGTTATTGTATTTTTCTTGTCTATTTTGAATACATCATTTAAACATTCACAGTGTAGGTTGGAAAAAGTATGTGATCCCCTAGGCCAATGACTTCTCCAAAATCTAATTGGAGTCAGGAGTCAGGTAACCTGGAGTACAATCATTGAGACCAGATTGGAGATGTTGGTTAGAGCTGCCCTGCCCTATAAAAAAACATTCATACATTTTTAGTTTGCTATTCACAAGAAGCATTGCCTGATGTGAACCATGCCTCGAACAAAAGAGATCTCAGAAGACCCAAGATTAAGAATTGTTGACTTGCATAAAGCTGGAAAGGGTTACAAAGTATCTCTAAAAGTCTTGATGTTCACCAGTCCACGGAAAGACAAATTGTCTATAAATGGAGAAAGTTCAGCACTGTTGCTACTCACTAGGAGTGGCCGTCCTGCAAAGATGACTGCAAGAGCACAGCGCAGAATGCACAATGAGGTTAAGAAGAATCCTAGAGTGTCAGCTAAAGACTTACAGAAATATCTGGAACATGGTAACATCTCTGTTGACAAGTCTACGATACCTAAAACACTAAACAAGAATGATGTTCATGGGAGGACACCACGGAAGAAGCCACTGCTGTCCAAAGAAAACATTGCTGCACATCTGAAGTTTGCAAAAGAGCACCTGGATGTTCCACAGCGCTACTGGCAAAATATTCTGTGGACAGATGAAATTAAAGTTGAGTTGTTTGGAAGGAACACACAACACTATGTGTGGAGGAAAAAAGGTGCAGCACACCAACATCAAAACCTCATCCCAACTGTAAAATATGGTGGAGAGAGCATCATGGTTTCGAGATTCTTTGCTGCCTCAGGGCCTGGACAGCTTGCTATCATTGACGGAAAAATGAATTCCCAAGTTTATCAATAGATTTTGCAGAAGAATATAAGGCTATCTGTCCGCCAATTGAAGCTCAACAGAAGTTGGGTGATGCAACAAGACAGCGACCCAAAACACAGAAGTAAATTAACAACAGAATGGCTTCAACAGAAGAAAATACGCCTTCTGGAGTGGCACAGTCAGAGTCCTGACCTCAACCCGATTGAGATGCTGTGGCATGACCTCAAGAGAGCGGTTCACACCAGACATCCCAAGAATATTGCTGAACTGTAACAGTTTTGTGAAGTGGAATGGTCCAAAATTCCTCCTGACCGTTATGCAGGTCTGATCCGCAACTACAGGAAACGTTTGGTTGAGGTTATTGCTGCCAAAAGATGGTCAACCAGTTATTAAAAACAAGGGTTCACATACTTTTTCCACTCTGCACTGTGAATGTTTACACGGTGTGTTCAATAAAGACATGAAAACGTATAATTGTTTGTGTTAGTTTAAGCAGACTGTGTGACTTAAAATTTGATCTGATCTTCATCTATGACCAATTTATGCAGAAGTCCAGGTAATTCCAAAGGGTTCACATACTTTTTCTTACCACTGTACTTCTTCATCATATTATTTTAGTGGGAACACGTTCTGTTTTTCTAAGGGATTGACATTAAAGTCTGAAAGGCGTTTGACCATTGGGCAAGTCAGGATAATTTCTTTGGTTACCCAAAGATTATGATCACTTGCCCAAACATTGTAATTAGCTTTTTACATTCAGAAGTGCCATATATGGCCTGCATTTCACCTACACATAGAGGAGGAATCAGAAAGATCAGTACTGGAATTCTTTATTTCGGTTGTTATCAGTAAAAAAAAATCTCAGAGCCGGCTCAACTTGCCTGACTGCCATAAATACCATAAATTGTTTGTCTTTCACTTAAACAAAAGGGAGGAACCAGAAAGATCTGTTCAGGCTACTGGAATTATTTGCAGTTTGGTTGTTTAAAAAATATGTAGCTCAATGGAGCAACCTCAGAGCATGCTCAACATGTGCAACTGCTAGTTCACTTTCCCCAGGCAATAAGGAAACCCTTATTGTTAATCCCTACTTATATATAATAAAGAGCTCATTGTCCTTATAACAACCCTCAATGTCATGTTGCTTACATTACAGTAACTGAGTATTTGTTTTAGGTTGTCACTCTGTCCTTTGCACTTCCTGAAAGGAGTGGCATCGATTAGATGTAAAGCGGAAGAGACTAAATGTATACTGTTTTCATCTTGTTGCGTATCTTTGTCCCTTTCATCCATTGTTTATACCCGCATCACAAACTTATCAGCGTCACACACTCAGAGAATCCAGTTGTCTTGTGGTCAATATTTAAAAAAAAAACTGATTGTTCCGCCTTTGATGATACCAACCAGTTCTTATCATACTTTTCTCTGTCTCTATTCTGTCTGAACGAATTGTGTGTCAGGGTCAGTTTTAGTCTACCTGAACGAGGACACCAGATTGTCTTGAAAGTATACATGTTTCTGATACACTGATGTCATACAGTAACACATGTTTTATTCTGTCACTTCCTGGATGATGAGTGATTTTCAGGATACACACTGTAACCTCACATTCACAACCTTAACGTATCTCTTTGTTGATGTTTTGTTCTGACCAGAGTAGCCTGGTTACCTTAAACTGTCACCATCATGTCCCCATCCTGTCACCTACTCCATACAGGTGTCTACTGTCTGAAGTATAGGTGCCACCCGTGCTGTCATTGAAATCCTGCACACATTGTATGAACTGCTGCTGATCTGCTGATAGGGCAGCAAGGCAGAGTCACATATCTCAGTGGGAATCTTTCTTTCTACCCATATCTCTCACCCTCTCTCTTTCTCTCAATTCAATTACATTTAAGGGCTTTATTGGCAAGGGAAACATATGTTAACATTGCCAAAGCAAGTGAAGTAGATAATAAACAAAAGTGAAATAAACAATAAAAATAACAGTAAACGTTACACTCACAAAGTTCCAAAATAATAAAAACATTTCAAATGTCATATGTGCAAATAGTTAAAGTACAAAAGGGAAAATAAATAAACATAAATATGGGTTGTATTTACAATGGTGTTTGTTCTTCACTGGTTGTACTTTTCTTGTAGCAACAGGTCATACATCTTGCTGCTGTGATGACACACTGGTATTTCACCCAGTAGATATGGGAGTTTATCAAAATTGGGTTTGTTTTTGAATTCTTTGTGCATCTGTGTAATCTGAGGGAAATATGTGTCTCTAATACGGTCATACATTTTTCTGTTGGTTTAAACTTTTGCCCTCACATTTTCTGTGACTCACACAGCTCTATCCTAGTGAAAAGGATGCACGTTTATATGGTCGTCGAATCGATGACGATTACATCATGACTAAGACGAGATGTAATCCTCAGGCCCAGAAATGAATTGAAATAAAAATATCTATTTGGCATCAATTCAAACCAAACCCAATACTGCTGCCGAACATGAATAGCTGTGTGAATATTGATCATTCTGACACTAGCGATGGTTTCATGCTGTCTTGGGACTTTCAGACCTGGGCACACACACACACACTCATTGTACTATGAACTGCTGATGATCTGCTGATAGGGCAGCAAAGCAGAGTCACTTATCTCAGTAGGAATCTTTCTACCTATATCTCTCACTCATAAATCTTGCTGCTGTGATGACACATTGTGGTATTTCACCCAGTAGATATGGGAGTTTATCAAAATTGGGTTTGTTTTCAAATTCTTTGTGGATCTGTGTAATCTGAGGGAAATATGTGTCTCTATGGTCATATATTTGGCAGGAGGTTAGGAAGTGCAGCTCAGATTCCACCTCATTTTGTTGGCAGTGTGCACATAGCCTGTCTTCTCTTGAGAGCCAGGTCTGCCTACGGTGGCCTTTCTCAATAGCAAGGCTATGCCCACTAAGTCTGTACATAGTCAAAACTTTCCTTAGGTTTGGGTCAGTCACGGTGGTCAGGTATTCTGCCACTGTGTACTCTCGGTTTAGTGCCAAATAGCATTCCAGTTCTGTTTTTTGTTAATTCTTTCCAATGTGTCAAGTAATTATCTTTTTGTTTTGTCATGATTTGTTTGGGTCTAATTGTGTTGCTGTCCTGGGGATCTGTTGGGTCTGTTTGTGTTTGTAAACAGAGCCCCAGGACCAGCTTGCTTAGGGGACTCTTCTCCCAGGTTAATCTCTCTGTAGGTGATGGCTTTGTTATGGAAGGTTTGGGAATTGCTTCCTTTTAGGTGGTTGTAGAATTTAACGTCTCTTTTCTGGATTTTGATAATTAGCAGGTATTGGCCTAATTCTGCTCTGCCTGCATTATTTGGTGTTTTACATTGTACACAGAGGATATTTTAGCAGAATTCTGCATGCAGTCTCAATTTGGTGTTTGTCCCATCTCTCTCTCTCGCTCTCTCTACCATTCTCTCTCCCTTTCTCTACTTATTTCAAACACAGCTGTGATTTGTACACGAAGTAAACACAGATCACAGCTGTCTTTCCTATTTACAGCATGTCAAGACAGACCACCGCTGTTGATGTTTTTGTGTCATTGATTAACTGCTTTCTGTGCCACTACCTAATTACTAGTGTAAGCACCTCCCTCTACTTCCTTCCACTGCCATATAAGGCAGCTGACCTGTTTGCATCCAGACCCTGGGAAAGCACTACGTAGATACCATAAGAATACTTCACAAACCATTTACATAGGCCACAGGTCTCCTGTAAGAAAAACACAGGTGTGCCACCCAGAAGAGCTGTAGATTCCTTACACAAGTAAGCTTATATAAACAATCATCAAAGGTCACACACTTAATACAGAAATATCTTACGGTATGACACAGTACTATCCTAATAACATTAGACCTTTTGATAACTTGTGACTCCAGGAATTACAAATGAGGAAAGGAAACGTTCAAGTTCATTGAATGAAAAAAGAGAGATTATATGATATGTACAATACAACCACACACATGGATACAATGCATTTACAAATCAGAGGATAACACAAGTTTGGAAAAGTATTTCCATTGTGGTCCTCGTTAACAAAATACATAATTCATCAATGAACAACAAATTAAATATGAAAAACGAATGGAGTTGATGCAGTTTGGAAAAGTCAGTATGGCTTGAGCAGAGGTTGCATCGCTGGTACATTACAGCCAGGGCTGTCAGACAAGACAGTAGCTTTAAAAAAATATATATATATTTTTTATTTCACCTTTATTTAACCAGGTAGGCAAGTTGAGAACAAGTTCTCATTTACAATTGCGACCTGGCCAAGATAAAGCAAAGCAGTTCGACACATACAACAACACAGAGTTACACATGGAGTAAAACAAACATACAGTCAATAATACAGTATAAAAATAAGTCTATATACAATGTGAGCAAATGAGGTGAGATAACGGAGGTAAAGGCAAAAAAAGGCCATGGTGGCGAAGTAAATACAATATAGCAAGTAAAACACTGGAATGGTAGATTTGCAGTGGAAGAATGTGCAAAGTAGAAATAGAAATAATGGGGTGCAAAGGAGCAAAATAAATAAGTACAGTAGGGGAAGAGGTAGTTGTTTGGGCTAAATTATAGATGGGCTATGTACAGATGCAGTAATCTGTGAGCTGCTCTGACAGCTGGTGCTTAAAGCTAGTGAGGGAGATAAGTGTTTCTAGTTACAGAGATTTTTGTAGTTCGTTCCAGTAATTGGCAGCAGAGAACTGGAAGAAGAGGCGGTCCAAGGAGGAATTGGCTTTGGGGGTGACCAGAGAGATATACCTGCTGGAGCGCGTGCTACAGGTGGGTGCTGCTATGGTGACCAGCGAGCTGAGATAAGGGGGGGCTTTACCTAGCAGGGTCTTGTAGATGACCTGGAGCCAGTGGGTTTGGCGACGAGTATGAAGCGAGGGCCAGCCAACGAGAGCGTACAGGTCGCAGTGGTGGGTAGTATATGGGGCTTTGGTGACAAAACGGATGGCACTGTGATAGACTGCATCCAATTTATTGAGTAGGGTATTGGAGGCTATTTTGTAAATGACATTGCCGAAGTCGAGGATCGGTAGGATGGTCAGTTTTACGAGGGTATGTTTGGCAGCATGAGTGAAGGATGCTTTGTTGCGAAATAGGAAGCCAATTCTAGATTTAACTTTGGATTGGAGATGTTTGATGTGAGTCTGGAAGGAGAGTTTAGTCTAACCAGACACCTAGGTATTTTTGGTTGTCCACATATTCTAAGTCAGAACCGTCCAGAGTAGTGATGCTGGACGGGCGGGCAGGTGCAGGCAGCGATCGGTTGAAGAGCATGCATTTAGTTTTACTTGTATTTAAGAGCAGTTGGAGGCCATGGAAGGAGAGTTGTATGGCATTGAAGCTCGTCTGGAGGGTTGTTAACAGTGTCCAAAGAAGGGCCAGAAGTATACAGAATGGTGTCGTCTGCGTAGAGGTGGATCAGAGACTCACCAGCAGCAAGAGCGACATCATTGATGTATACAGAGAAGAGAGTCAGCCCAAGAATTGAACCCTGTGGCACCCCCATAGAGACTGCCAGAGGCCCGGACAACAGGCCCTCCGATTTGACACACTGAACTCTGTCAGAGAAGTAGTTGGTGAACCAGGCGAGGCAATCATTTGAGAAACCAAGGCTATTGAGTCTGCCGATGAGGATGTGGTGATTGACAGAGTCGAAAGCCTTGCACTGTTTTGATTTACAGTAGCTATTACAGCGAAAACATGCCATGCAATTGTTTGAGGACGGCGCCCCATATCAAAATATTTTTCCACCGGCACAGGTCTCATACTTTCACAAATAACCATTAAATATACACTTATTTTTTGAAAATCTTCCTCTGATTTGTCATCCAAAGGGTCTCAGCTATAACATGTAGTGTCGTTTTGTTAGATAAAATCCTTCTTTATATCCCAAAAAGTCGGTTTAGTTGGCGACATCGATTTGAGTAATCCACTCGTTCAACATGCAGAGAAAGGAATCCGAAAATCTACCCCTAAACTTTGTTTCAAAATACGTTTCTATTTACCCCTCAGATACCCTAAAATGTAATCAAACTATAATATTTATTTTGGAAAGAAGTATGTTCAATAGGAAGCAGGTGCGTAATGTTTTCATGGTGCGCGCAAACACGAATTTCCAAGACTGTGTCCCTCTGCTAAAACGGATATTTCTTATTCGTTTTTAAAGTTACAAGCCTGAAACCCTGAACATAGACTCCTGACACCCTGTGGAAGCCATAGGAATTGCATCCAGGGAGCTAATTTTCAATATGACCTTTCTCTTGCAATTCTAAGAGGATGGTCTCTCTCAAAATAAATCTGGTTGGTTTTCCTTTAGATTTTCTCCTACTATATCTATTGTGTTATATTCTCCTAAATTATTTTAACATTTCTACAAACTTCAAAGTGTTTTCTTTCCAATGGTACCAATTATATGCATATCCTGGCTTCATGGCCTGAGCTACAGGCAGTTTACTTTGGGCACGTCATTCAGACAGGAAGTGGAGAAAAAAGGGGCCTAGCCCTAAGAATGAAAAAGACTGAAGAACAGTCTGACTAGCCCCTAGAGCTCAGAACAACCCTAACTAACCCCTGCAGAGACAGGCAGCCATCTTAATCTCCCATAAAGCACTACACCTGAGCATTTAACACCTTTGCAGAGACCAGGTGGACGGAAACAGAAAACACTTATATTAATAGAAAACACTTTGTCAAACTAAGCCAATAAATAATTAACAAAGTAAACAGCTCTACAATAACTGTTTAGATACTATAACCTGTACGATACAAACATATGTAGAATACTTGTAAAAAGCTGGACTAGAGCAGAAACTCTTTCCCTCCAATTAGTAATGGAGTGTGTTTTCTTAATGAGCAGACCATGGTCACCTGTGTGCTTGTTGGCCATGCCCCTCCACATGCTACATGACAGATCTCACACAGAAACATTTGTAATTACCGCTTTAGACTAGCAACATAACTAATGCACTTTATCTGATTAGTCCCATTTCACAGTGTACATGGTGATTTAATTGCTTGGTCACCTCACCAAATATTACCTTTGGTTGAGTGTGTCACCTGTGTTTGATCTGTGCTAAGTCATTTGTAAACATTTAATATAAATTACAGAAGACAAGTGAGGAAGCACCAAGTTAGCTTTCTTACACCCAGCTTGTGCCTCCTGTAACCCATATTCTCTGCACTACATTGGCCCTGGCCCAGCCCATTTCCCAGGCTCCTAATTTCAGCAGTACACCAGCACCATCCACAGTCTCTTTCTCTGGTCCAAACCCCATCACTATCCTAGCTCCCCTTAATGTGGCCCCCATTACATTGGCTCCACTGCCTTCTCACAACCCTTAACCTGGCCCCAACTATTTGCAATGTGCTGACTTAGAGAACTGGTCTACCGCAAACGGCACCTGGCATTCTACAATGACGCTTTGTAATTAATTATTCTTCCTCTCCCCTTATCCAATCATTATTTGAACCATTTAAATTGCTCACATTTTTTTTTCATCAGATGAATAACTTCACTGTCAACATCCTTGTTCCACTTTCTTTAAATGCAAGAGGGTTTGGAACCTGACAGATTTGAACACATCAACCCAGAAACCCTGCTCTCTGTCATTGGTAATTGAACTTGACTGCAGATATTCTGAATGTAAGTAAGTAGAGAGAAGCCAAAATTGTAGATATGTACATAATGCCAAAAAGAAAACCGGCCAATTTGCCCCAAGTTTAAAATCGTTTTGGTTGATGTATCCTATACTATTTACAATCTCAGAGTGAAAGTGTTCATTAGATTATTACATAATGCATGTGTATGGATGATGTATACTGAAGAAAAATATAAACGCAAGATGTAAAGTGTTGGTTTCATGAGCTGAAATAAAAGATCCCAGAAATGTTCCAAACGCACACAAAACTTATTTCTCTCATTTTGTGCACAAATTTGTTTACATCCCTGTTAGTGAGCATTTCTCCTTTGCCAAAATAATCCACCCACCTGACAGGTGTGGCATATCAAGAAGATGATTAAACAGCATGATCATTACACAGGTGCACCTTGTGCTGGGGACACTAAAAGGTCACTGTAAAATATGCAGTTTTGTCACACAACACAATGCCACAGATGCAGTTGGCATGCTGAATGCAGGAATGTCCACCAGAACTGTTTCCAGAGAATTTAATGTTCATTTCTAACATAAGCTGCCTCCAACCTTGTTTGAGAGAATTTGGCAGTACGTCTAACTGGCCAAGGACTGCCACATCCGGCTTCTTTACCTGCGGGATTGTCTGGTGTGGGTGAGCAGTTTGCCAATGTCAACGTTGTGAACAGAGTGCCCCATGGTGGTGGGGTTATGGTATGGGCAGGCAGGCATAAGCTATGGACAACAAACACAATTGCATTTTATCAATGGCAATTTGAATACACAGAGATACCGTGACGAGATCCTGAGGCCCATTTTCGTGCCATTCATCTGCCGCCAACACCTCATGTTTCATCATGATAATGCACGGCCCCATGTCGCGAGGATCTGTACACAATTCCTGGAAGCTGAAAAAGTCCCAGTTCTTCCATTGCCTGCATACTCACCAGACATGTCACCCATTGAGCATGTTTGGAATGCCCTGGATCGATGTGTACGACAGTGTGTTCTACTTCCCGCCAATATCCTGCAACTTTGTACAGACATTGAAGAGGAGTGGGACAACATTCCACAGGCCACAATCAACAGAAACTCTATGTGAAGGAGATGTGTTGCGCTGCATGAGGCAAATCGTGGTCACACCAGATACTGACTGGTTTTCTGATCCACGCCCCAATTTTTTTTTCCGGGGTATCTGTGACCAACAGAGGCATTTCTCTATTCCCAGTCATGTGAAATTCATAGATTAAGGCTTAAAGAATGTATTTCAATTGACTGATTTCCTTAAACAGTGCATTTGGAAAGTATTCAGACTCCTTGACTTTTTCCACATTTTGTTACGTTACAGCCTTATTCTAAAATTGATAAAATCATTTTTTCCCCTCATCAATCTACACACAATACCCCATAATGACAAAGGGAATTTTTTAGTTGTTGAAATTTTGGAAATGTATTAAAAATAAAAATAAAATACAGAAATGCCTTATTATTTACGTAAGTATTCAGACTCTTTGCTGTGAAACTTGAATTTGAGCTCAGGTGCATCCTGTTTCCATTGATCATCCTTGAGATGTTTCTACAACTTGATTGTAGTCCACCTGTGTTAAATTCAATTTATTGGACATGATTTGGAAAGGCACACACCTGTCTATATAAGGTCCCACAATTGACATGCGGTTCAATCATGAACAAGTGATTGTGGGATTGAGAACAGGTGTGTGAAACAAAGACAAAACAAATGGAAAATGAAAAGTGGATCGGCAGTAGCTAGAAAGCCGGTGACGTCGACCGCCGAACGCCGCCTGAACAAGGAGAGGGACTGACTTTGGCGGAAGTCGTGACAGTACCCCCCCGCCGACACCGACCTCGGGAACGACCCGGAGGACGAGGCGCAGGGCGATCCAGATGGAGACGGTGGAAATCCCGCAGCAACGAAGGGTCCAGAACAGAACGTCCTCCACCGGCACCCAGCATCTCTCCTCCGGCACCTCGAGTCAAGGATAGCTCGAACAGCATACGCCGAGGCCCCCTCGATGTCCAGAGGGTGTGGAGGAACCTCTCGCACCTCAGCTTCTTGGAGTGGACCAGCCACCACCAGCCTGAGGAGAGACGCATGGAACGAGGGCTTAATACGATAATCTGGGGGAAGCTATAACCTGTAACATACCTCGTTCAGTCTCCTCAGGACTTTAAATGGCCCCACAAACCGCAGACCCAGCTTCCGGCAGGGCAGGCGGAGGAGCAGGTTTCGTGTCGAGAGCCAGACCAGGTCCGGTGGCGGTCAGCACCCTCTTTTTGCCGCCTCACGGCCCGTTGTAGGTGCACATGGGCGGCGTCCCAGGTCTCCTCCAAGCGCTTGAACCATTCGTCCACCGCAGGAGCTTCGATCTGGCTCTGATGCCACGGTGCCAGAACCGGCTGATACCCCAGTACGCACTGGAAAGGAGAGAGGTTAGTGGAGGAGTGGCGGAGTGAGTTTTGGGCCATCTCTGCCCAGGAGATGAACGCCGCCCACTCCCCCGGCCGGTCCTGGCAATATGACCGCAGAAACCTACCCACATCCTGGTTGACTCTCTCCACCTGCCCATTACTCTCGGGGTGAAAACCTGAGGTGAGGCTGACCGAGATCCCCAGACGTTCCATGAACGCTCTCCAGACCCTGGACGTGAACTGGGGACCTCGATCAGAGACTATGTCCTCAGGCACCACGTAGTGCCGGAAGACATGAGTGAACAGGGCCTCCGCAGTCTGTAGGGCCGTAGAAAGACCGGGCAAAGGGAGGAGGCTGCAGGACTTAGAAAACCGATCCACAACGACCAGGATCATGGTGTTGCCCTGTGAGGGAGGATGATCCGTCAGGAAGTCCACCGACAGGTGCGACCACAGCTGTTGTGGAACAGGTAGGGGTTGTAATTTCCCTCTGGGCAGGTGCCTGGGAGCCTTGCACTGGGCGCACACCGAGCAGGAGGAAACATAAACCCTCACGTCCTTGGCCAAGGTGGGCCACCAGTACTTCCCACTAAGGCAACGCACCATCCGCCCGATGCCAGGATGACCAGAGGAGGGTGATGTATGGGCCCAATAGATCAAACGGTCGCGGACAGTAGACGGAACGTACAGGCGCCCAGCTGGACACTGGGGGGGAGTGGGCTCTGTGCGTAACGCCCGCTCGATGTCCGTGTCCAGCTCCCACACCACCGGTGCCACCAGGCAAGAACCCGGAAGTATGGGAGTGTGATCCATGGACCGCTCCTCTGTGTCATACATCCGGGACAGTGCGTCTGCCTTAGCGTTCTGGGAACCTGGTCTGTAGGAGAGGGTGAAAACAAAACGGGTAAAGAACATAGCCCACCTTGCCTTGCGAGGGTTCAGTCTCCTCGCTGCCCGGATGTACTCCAGATTGCGGTGGTCAGTCCAGATGAGAAAAGGGTGTTTAGCCCCCTCAAGCCAATGTCTCCATGCCTTCAGAGCCTTGACAACAGCCAACAGCTCCTGGTTCCCCACATCATAGTTTCGCTCCGCCGGGTTGAGCTTCTTCGAAAAGAAGGCACAGGGGCGACGCTTTGGTAGCGTGCCCGAGCGCTGAGAGAGCACGGCTCATATTCCAGCCTCGGACGCGTCCACCTCAACTATGAACGCCAAAGAGGGATCCGGATGAGCCAGCACGGGAGCCGAGGTAAATAGAGCCTTCAGGTGACCAAAAGCCCTGTCCGCCTCAGCCGACCACTGCAGCCGCACCGGTCCTCCCTTCAGCAGTGAGGTAATGGGAGCTGCTACCTGACCAAACCTCCGGTAGTAGTTGGCAAACCCCAGAAACCGCTGCACTTCCTTTACCGTGGTGGGAGTTGGCCAATTACGCACGGGTGAAAAGCGGTCACTCTCCATCTCCACCCCTGACGTGGAAATGCGGTACCCTAAGAAGGAGACGGACTGTTGGAAGAACAGATATTTCTCAGCCTTGACGTACAGGTCATGCTCCAACAGTCGACCAAGCACCTTGCGCACCAGGGACACATACTCGGCGCGTGTAGCGGAGTATATCAGAATGTCGTCAATATACACCACTACACCCTGCCCGTGCAGGTCCCGGAAAATCTCGTCAACAAAGGCCTGGAAGACTGATGGAGCATTCATCAACCCGTATGGCATGACGAGGTACTCATAGTGCCCTGAGGTGGTACTAAATGCCGTCTTCCACTCGCCCCCCTCCAGGATACGCACCAGGTTGTAAGCGCTCCTGAGATCCAACTTTGTGAAGAAGTGAGCCCCGTGCATTGACTCGATCACACTGGCGATGAGAGGCAGCGGGTAGCTATACCTCACAGTGATCTGATTTATCCCTCGATAGTCAATACACGGGCGCAGACCCCCATCCTTCTTCTTCACAAAAAAGAAACTCGAGAAGGCAGGTGAAGTGGAGGGCCAAATGTATCCCTGCCCCAGGGATTCAGAGACGTATGTTTCCATAGCCACCGTCTCCTCCTGTGACAGAGGATACACGTGACTCCTGGGAAGTGCTGCGTCTACCAGGAGATTTATCGCACAATTCCCCGTCGATGAAGTGGTAATTGAGTCGCCCTCTTCTTACAGAAGGCGTAAGCCAAATCTGCATATTCTGATGGGATGTGCACGGTGGAGACCTGGTCTGGACTTTCCACCGTAGTCGCACCGATTGGAAACCCCCACACACCTCCCTGAGCACTCTCGTGACCACCCCTTGAGATCCCCCTGTTGCCACGAAATAGTGGGGTCATGACAGGCCAACCAGGGTAAGCCCAGCACCACGGGAAACGCAGGAGAATCAATAAGGAAGAGACTGATTCTCTCCTCATGACCCTCCTGCGTAACCATGTCAAGTGGAGCGGTGGCCTCCCTAATCAGCCCTGACCCTAATGGTCGACTATCTAGGGCGTGCACAGGGAAAGGCATATCCACAGGAACAAGGGGAATCCCTAAAATATTAGCAAATGAACGATCAATAAAATTCCCAGCCTGAATCTACTAGTGCCTTATGCTGGGAATGCGGGGAAAACTCAGGAAAAGAAACAAACACATACATGTGAGCAACAGGGGGGGGCTCTGGGTGAGCCTGGTGCCGACTCACCTGGGGTGACACAATAGTGCCCTGCCTGCTGCCTCAACTCCCTGAGGGACCCCTCCTGCACCAACCAGCAGTGTGCCCTCTGCGGCCACAAATTGTGCAGGGAATGGCCCCTCCGGTCGCCCTAAGTGCAGCACCCCCTAGCTCCATGGGCGTTGGAGCGGAGGTGCTGGGGGATGGAACTGACAGGTCCCGATCCGTACGTCCGTGGGCAGTCAGCAGGTTGTCCAGCCGGATGGACAGGTCCACCAGCTGGTCCAATGTGAGGGTGGTGTCTCTGCAGGACAACTCCCGATGGACGTCCTCATGCAGACTGCACCTGTAGTGATCGATCAGGGCCCTGTCGTTCCATCCCGCGCTGGTGGCCAGGGTCCGGAAGTCCAAGGCGAAATCCTGCGAGCTCCTCGTCCCCTGCCTCAGGTGGAACAGACGTTCACCCGCCGCTCGACCCTCAGGTGGGTGGTCGAACACTGCCTGAAAACGGCGGGTGAACTCTGCGCATCTCCCTCACACCATACGGCGTTGGCCCACTCCAGGGCTTTGCCGGTGAGGCAGGAGACGAGGGCGGACACACTCTCACGCCCCCGAAGGAGCCGGGTGGACGGTTGCCAGGTAGAGCTCCAGCTGTAGTATAAAACCCTGGCATCCGGCAGCCGTCCCATCATACTCCCTCGGGAGCGCGAGTCGAATCGCGCTGGGACCATGGGAAAGAGGGGTGGTCAGTGGGACCTGTTGTAGTGGAGCTGGTGGAGGCGCTGAAAAACCTCCTCTCTCAAAACGATCCATAGTCTGCAGCACGCGATCCATGGCAGTGCCCAGACGTTGGAACATGGTCGCGTGCTGCTGAATGCGCTCCTCCACTGGAATAGGGAGGGCGTCTGCTCCTGCTGACTCCATTCTTCGGGTGAGTGATTCTGTATGATTTGGAAAGGCACACACCTGTCTATATAAGGTCCCACAATTGACAGTGCATGTCAGAGCAAAAACCAAGCCATGTGTAATGAGTCCTGTGTGTAGCTGGTGAGAGAGTCAGGCGCAGGAAAGCAGATACGAGTAAAAAACATGTTTTACTCAAAAAAGGACAAAAATACAAAGTAACATCTTGAGCACACACAGACGGACTGAAATATACAAAAAACAATCACTCACAAAAACGATGTGGGGAACAGAGGGTTATATAATGAACAAGTGATTGTGGGATTGACAACAGGTGTGTGAAACAAAGACAAAACAAATGGACAATGAAAAGTGGATCGGCAGTAGCTAGAAAGCCGGTGACGTCGAACGCCGCCCGAACAAGGAGAGGGACCGACTTCGGCGGAAGTCGTGACACCATGAGGTCGAAGGAATTAAAGAGCTCCGAGACAGGATTGTGTCGAGACACAGATCTGGGGAAGGGTACCAAATAATGTATGCAGCATTGAAGGTCCCCAAGAACACAGTGGCCTCCATCATTCTTAAATGGAAGTAGTTTGGAACCATCAAGACTCTTCCTAGAGCTGGCCGCCTGAGCAATCGGGGGAGAAGGCCTTGGTCAGGGAGGTCACCAAGAACCCGTTGGTCACTCTGAAAGAGCTCCAGAGTTCCTCTGTGGAGATGGGAAAACCTTCCAGAAGAACAACCATCTCTGCAGCACTCAACCAATCAGGCCTTTATGGTAGAGTGGCCACTCCTCAGTAAAAGGCACATGACAGTCCACTTGGAATTTGCCAAAAGGAAACAAGATTCTCTGGTCTGATGAAACCAAGATTGAACTCTTTGGCCTGAATGGCAAGTGTCATGTCTGGAGGAGACCTGACACCATCCCTACGGTGAAGCGTGGGAGAGGGGATGTTTTTCAGCGGCAGGGACTGGGAGACTTGTCAGGAGCAAGTTACAGAGAGATCATTGACGAAAACCTGCACCAGAACGCTCAGGACGTCAGACTGGGGCGAAGGTTCACCCTAACCACACAGCCAAGACAATGCAGGAGTGGCTTCAGAGCAAGGACTTGAACCCGATCGACAATGCAGCGACACTCCCCATCCAACCTGGCAGAGTTTGAGAGGATCTGCAGAGGATCTGTAGAGAAGAATGGGAGGAACTCCCCAAATACAGGTGTGCCAAGCTTGCAGCATCATACCCAAGAAGACTCGAGGCTGTAATCGGTTCCAAAAGTGCTTCGACAAAGTACTGAGTAAAGGGTCTAAATACTTATGTAAATGTAATATCAGTTTATTTTTTATACATTTGCTAAAATTTCTAAAAACCAGTTTTTGCTTTGTCATTGTGGGGTATTGTGTGTAGATTGATGAGGGAAAAATGCAATTTAATCGATTTTAGAATAAGGCTATAAATAACATAACAAAGGATGGAAAATGGTCTGAATATTTTCCAAATGCACTGTATGTAACTCAGTAACACCTTTGAAATTGTTGCGTGGTGCATTTATAATTTTGTTCAGTGTAAATCAGTGGTGTAAAGTACTTAAGTAAAATACTTTAAAGTACTACTTAAGTATTTTGGGGGGTTATCTGTACTTTACTATTTATATTTTTTGGCAACTTTTACTTCATTACATTCTGAAAGACAATAATGTTCTTTTTACTCCATACATTTTCCCAGACACCCAAAAGTACTTGTTACATTTTGACAGGAAAATTGTCCAATTCACACGCTTATCAAGTGAACATCCCTGGTCATCCCTACTGCATCTCTGGCAGACCCACGAAAAACAAATTCTTAGTTTGTAAATTATGTCTGAGTGTTGGAATGTGGCCCTGGCTATCTGTCAATAGGAATTTTACATTATTTTTTCTTTTGATACTTTAAGTGCATTTTAGCAATTCCGTTTACTTTTGATACTTAAGTATATTTAAAAACAAATACTTTTGGACTTTTACTCAAGTAGTATTTTATTACGTGACTTACCTTAATAGAAAATTACTAAAGTAAAAGTATCTTTACTTTACTCAAGTATGACAATTTAGTACTTTTTCCACCACTGAGTGTAATTCACATTGTTGAATTGCATGGTACCGCTCCTAGTTTGGGAGATCTAAGCTGCATAGCCATTATGGCCTTAGTGTGAGTCTGTGACTCATGACATATTGTGCAGCAGGTTTGATCCCCTATACCCTCTTCTTGTAACAACATGACTTTTTTGCTACCCCTCCTTTCATCCTTTAATTCCTTTTAATTCCCTATTCTTATGTTAGTCACGGCACATGTTTTATTTGACTCTTATCTATCCTGATGTTTAGTCACTTTACCCTGCCTTTACGTACACATTTACCTCAAATACCTCGTACCCCTGCATATTGATCTGGTACTGGTACTCCCTGTATATAGCTTCATTCTTGTGTATTTTATTCTGCTGTGTTCCAAGTTCTTTTTTACACTGCATTGTTGGGAAGGGAAAGCATTTCATGGTAAAGTCTACACCCGTTGTATTCATCGTATGTGACAAATACAATTTAATTTCATTTGACTGTTGTTGGACAGTCAATTTCCCATTCCACTAATCCCCCTCCTTAGCCAAGTCAGTCAGCCCTGACTATCTCTTCACACGCGAGTCTTTGGCCGTGTTCGAGAGCACCAAAACCGTGATATTTCATGGGTAACTGATCTACATATTATTTTGAGTAGGTATTTATGATGTAAGATGATTTGTAGATCCGTCAGTCTTGCCTCGCCTTTAAAGTCTGCTGCAATGTTGAACCCGCCCTTCGTGAGTGTGTGTGTGTGCTCGCAGGTAGGCATGCCTCTTTAAGGATGTTTTTCTGATTGATGATTAAGAAGATTATTTCCTTTTCTTAGTCAGATCCTTTCCAGTTTAGAAGTTATTAAGAAGAGACAGAGTCTTTTGACTGCACATGTCTGTGCCACGGTAGGTCATGTTGTCATCCCACTGGGCACAGACGTCAGTTCAACATCTAGTTTTGATTTACATTTGGTTGAGTTGTCAACTAACATGAATTCAATGTGAAATCAGCAAAAAAAAATGGCACCATGTTCTTGAATTTAGTTTAAAAGTTGGGTGAAAGAAATATGAAATTCCCTTACCTTGATGATTTTTTCCGCGTTGATTCAACATCACCACATTGAATTTTTTGAAATGTTGACGTTGAAATGACACGGAGCGTTGAAATGACACGGAAACAATGTTGATTCAACCAGTTTTTGCCCAATGGGATGCGTTCCAGCATCCTAAATGAATGTGATGGGAGAGCAAAAAAAACATTCCCCTACAACAAAGAGGCATTAGCAACTACTCTAAATGTTTTGTTGTGGTCAAAACCTACTGGTCTTGTACTAAATGTGCTGTGCCTGTAGGCACACTCAACCATTAGACCTATATTACATGACATTGATAAGGTGGCTCCAACATCTTAGGTAAATTATGAATTTCATTTATGTGACCACATACCTTTTCCCAAAAGACCATTACTAAATGCAGACTTTACATATTACTACAAGTTTATAATTTTACTTGGCTGGTGAGTTTCCAAACAGAACAGGTCCTCTAACTTACCACAGCTTCAGTGAGACCATGTTATTCCGTGGAATTTTATGGTCCTACAATTGAATTAGCTATGAAAATAGTTTGGAATCGTTTGGAAAATAGTTTAGTTTAATCTCAAAGGTAATTATCTTGCTTTGAATTGGAACCACGACTCTTTACAGGCTACACACTTCCAGCATTGGGTCCTTACCCACTGGTTGAATCAATGTTGTTTCCACGTAATTTCAATGAAATGACATGGAAATTCCTCTACTAATGCCTCTTCCAGCATTCAGAGATGCTTAGTACAACTTTCCCAGAAGAGCTGCCTGTAAGTGGACTGTGAGGCTCGTTGACATGCGCGAACACACACCCACACACCCACACACCCACACACTCACACACCCACACACACACACATTGAGTTGGGTTTTTCCAGGTCTGTTATTGGAGGCATAACCACCCTGCAGAGCTCTTTCCAGTACATGACTCCTCCCATTCATTTCCAACATGCCTGTATCGGGTGGTTTCGTGCCTGGAAGCACATCTGACATTCCGACACCACATGTTTTCTTTACATCACAGATGAGGGAAAGTCCAAAAAGACTCACATCCCCCTCTTTCGCTTTACACATCCCCCTCCTTCGCTTTACACTGCTGGTTTCGATTTTATTTTATTAGGATCCCCATTCCATGATGACAGCAAGTCTTCCAGGGGTTCCAACACAACAAAAAAGACATTACAGACAGGTCCTCATACAGATAGACAGCTCAGTTGTCCATGTACAGTTGAAGTCCACTCCACAAATTTCTTGTTGACAAACTATAGTTTTGGCAAGTCGGTTAGGAGATCTACTTTGTGCAAGACACAAGTAATTTTTCCAACAATTGTTTACAGACAGATTATTTCACTTATAATTCACTGTATCACAATTCCAGTGGTTCAGAAGTTTACATAAATCAAATCAAATGTATTTATATAGCCCTTCTTACATCAGCTGATATCTCAAAGTGCTGTACAGAAACCCAGCCTAAAACCCCAAACAGCAAGCAATGCAGGTGTAGAAGCACGGTGGCTAGGAAAAACTCCCTAGAAAGGCCAAAACCTAGGAAGAAACCTAGAGAGGAACCAGGCTATGAGGGGTGGCCAGTCCTCTTCTGACTGTGCCGGGTGGAGATTATAACAGAACATGGCCAAGATGTTCAAATGTTCATAAATGACCAGCATGGTCAAATAATAATAATCACAGTAGTTGTCGAGGGTGCAGCAAGTCAGCACCTCAGGAGTAAATGTCAGTTGGCTTTTCATAACCGATCATTAAGAGTATCTCTACCGCTCCTGCTGTCTCTAGAGAGTTGAAAACAGCAGGTCTGGGACAGGTAGCACGTCCGGTGAACAGGTCAGGGTTCCATAGCCGCAGGCAGAACAGTTGAAACTGGAGCAGCAGCACGGCCAGGTGGACTGGGGACAGCAAGGAGTCATCATGCCAGGTAGTCCTGAGGCATGGTCCTAGGGCTCAGGTCCTCCGAGAGAGAGAAAAAAAGAGAGAGAGAGAATTAGAGAGAGCATACTTAAATTCACACAGGACACCGGATAAGACAGGAGAAGTACTCCAGATATAACAAACTGACCCTAGCCCCCCGACACATAACTACTGCAGCATAAATACTGGAGGCTGAGACAGGAGGGGTCAGGAGACACTGTGGCCCCATCCGATGATGCCCCCGGACAGGGCCAAACAGGAAGGATATAACCCCACCCACTTTGCCAAAGCACAGCCCCCACACCACTAGAGGGATATCTTCATCCACCAATTTACCATCCTGAGACAAGGCCGAGTATAGCCCACAAAGATCTCCGCCACGGCACAACCCAAGGGGGGGGGGGGGGGGGGGGGGCGCAAACCCAGACAGAACATACACTAAGTTGACTGTGCCTTTTAAACAGCTTGGAAAATTCCAGAAAAATATGTAATTTAGAAGCTTCTGATAGGCTAATTGACATTTCAGTCAATTGGAGGTGTACCTGAGGATGTATTTCAAGGCCTACCTTCAAACTTAGTGCCTCTTTGCTTGACATCATGGGAAAATCAAAATAAATCAGCCAAGACCTCAGAAAAAAATTGTAGACCTCCACAAGTCTGGTTCATCCAGACAATTTCCAAATGCCTGAAGGTACCACATTCATCTGTAAAAACAATAGTACGCAAGTATAAACACCATGGGACCATGCAGCCGTCATAGCGCTCAGGAAGGAGACGCGTTCTGTCTCCTAGAGATGAACGTACTTTGGTGCGAAAAGTGCAAATGAATCCCAGAACAACAGCAAAGGACCTTGTGAAGATGCTGGAGGAAACCGCTACAAAAGTATCTATATCCACAGTAAAACGAGTCCTATATCGACATAACCTGAAAGGCCGCTCAGCAAGGAAGAAGCCACTGCTCCAAAACCGCCATAAAAAAGCCAGACTACGGTTTGCAACTGCACATGGGGACAAAGATCGTACTTTTTTGAGAAATGTCCTCTGGTCTGATGAAACAAAAATAGAACCGTTTGGCCATAATGACCATCGTTATGTTTGGAGGAAAAAGGGGGAGGCTTGCAAGCCGAAGAACACCATCCCAACCGTGAAGCACGGGGGTGGCAGCATCATGTTGTGGAGGTGCTTTGCTGCAGGAGGGACTGGTGCACTTCACAAAATAGATGGCATCATGAGGGAGGAAAATTATGTGGATATATTGAAGCAACATCTCAAGACATCAGTCAGGAAGTTAAAGCTTGGTCGCAATTAGGTCTTCCAAATGGACAATGACCCCAAGCATACTTCCAAAGTTGTGGCAAAATGGCTTAAGGACAGCAAAGTGTATTGGAGTGGCCATCACAAAGCCCTGATCTCAATCTCATAGAAAATTTGTGGGCAGAACGGAAAAAGCGTGTGAGAGCAAGAAGGCCTACAAACCTGACTCAGTTACACCAGCTCTGTCAGGAGGAATGGGCCAAAATTCACCCAAATTATTGTGGGAAGCTTGTGGAAGGCTACCCGACACGTTTGACCCAAGTTAAACAATTTAAAGGCAATGCTACCAAATACTAATTGAGTGTATGTAAACTTCTGACCCACTGGGAATGTGATGAAAGAAATAAAAGCTGAAATAAATGATTGTCTACTATTATTCTGACATTTCACGTTCTTAAAATAAAGTGGTGATCTTAACAGACCTAAGACAGGGAATTTTTACTAGGATTAAATGTCAGGAATTGTGAAAAACTGAGTTTAAATGTATTTGGCTGAGGTGTATGTCAACTTCCGACTTCAACTGTAAGTCCAGTGAGAGAGATTATGCTACTATTAGTCTTGCGTAGCCATACCTCCAACATCACGCTGTTGTCACGCCTAGGAAGCCTGGTTTTCTACTATAGCAAACCTATTGAACCCTATTGAATATTGAAAAGAATAGCAGCCAAAAACATTTCAGAGTAATGATTGTGACCTTCCACTTTTTGAACTAGGCAAGTCATTTCTTATTTACAATGACGGCGCTGGGCCAATTGTGCGCCGCCCTATGGGACTCCCAATGACGTCCGGTTGTGATACAGCCTGGAATCGAACCAGGGTCTGTAGTGATGCCTCTAGCACTGAGATGCAGTGCCTTAGACAGTTGCGCTACTCAGGAGCACATGTGTCCATTTGAATGGACATTTGGATTTGGACTGTAAGTTATGACTGCAAACATAGACCATTAGTGAAAATGCATTTTTTCATTGCAAAAAAAGAAGTTAATGCAGAGGGACGGTTTCACACATGTACAAGTGTGTATTATACACATGTGAATTGGAAATTTATTTTTTGTATATCCCAACTCTCCCTGAAACACCCTTGGAGATTGGGGTCACGGCCAGGGTCAGCTATTATAAACAGCTACCCTGGAGCAATTAGAGTTTAGTACCTTGCTCCAGGGCACATCGACCAAATTTTCCCCTTTTCTGTTGAGGGATTTGAACTAGTGACCTTCGCAGTTACTCGCAGTTACTTACCCTCTGCTAGGCTGCCTTCTAATGAAAAAAGGGCGAAAGGCCAGCTCCAGGCATTTATTTTTTGGGAACTCAGTTGATGTCTCAACCTACTGTTGAGAGTTACAATAGTAGAATACACAAGGTGCAAGTTCGAAATTTGGTTGTGCATCATCAGTTTCTCTTGTTTTGTCACTGACAGTCACTCAATCAGCCATGTCAGCTGACAGTTTTTAGCTTGGTAAATTAGGATAGCCAGTTATCTAAACTTGTAGTAATCAAGGTCGAGGGGGTCAGGGGCCCTGACCTCCAGAGTTCTCCCATTGATTTTGTTAGTCACTCTCACTCATATCAATAACATGGCATAAGTCATGGCAAAATGTGTAGAATTGCAGGTAATTAGCTTTAAAACTGCAAACAATTCTCCCCACCCCATGGCAAAATGGGTAGAAATGCAGGAAATGTGCATTAAAACTGCAAAAAAATCTCTCTGCCCCACGGCAAAATTTGTAAAATTGCATGATATTTGTTAGAAAATTGCAACATTTTCTCTCCGCCCCATGGCAAAATTAGTAGAATTGCATGAAATGTGTTGTTGTCACGTTCGCTGGAATAATTATCGGACCAAACTGCAGCGCGATATGGTTTCTACATAATATTTAATTGAAAACGCACAAAACAACAAAGAAAGAAACAAACAACGAACCATGACTACAGAGGTGCTATGTGCACTAACTCAAAACAATATCCCATAAAACACAGGTGGAAAAAATGCTACTTAAATGTGATCCCCAATTAGAGACAACGATAGCCAGCTGCCTCTAATTGGGAATCATACCAAACACCAACATAGAAAAACTAAACAAGAACCCCACATAGAAAATAATAACTAGAAAACCCCCCAGTCACGCCCTGACCTACTCTACCATAGAAAATAAGGGCTCTCTATGGTCAGGACGTGACAGTTGTACAATTTCAACATTTTCTCTCTGTGTCCAGTTTTCTGAGGGTTAGAATATTCGATCAATGTCCCACCAAACATACACAGAAAATGGTTGCCATGTTCTTAGAACATAAGATAATGATGTTCTAGGAAAGTTTAATAGGAACGTTGCCAGATCGGCCCTGATTGGTGAACCATCCATAGCTCTTTGTCTGTTTGCAAGGTTAAGGATACTCACACATAATGCTTTTAACTTACATATTTGAAACACATGTTTACATTGTGCGTTTATATAGTTATTATTATTCAACATGTCCTCACCTGGGATTTGCACTCACAACCTCTTGGTTCACAGGACTCATGCGATCTTCATGCTACGCCATCATGTCCATATTAGTTATCAGTTTATATGACTAATCATTGATTTTATTCACTTATTTCAGCAATTTAAGGGTTTTCTGTATAGTTGTCTAATGTTGGTGGGGCATATTAACCTGTTTTAATGATACTCCTGAATCACTATGATCAATAAAATATTTTCTTGAGTGTACTTTTAAAAGAGCTGAAATTTACTTCAAAGTCCATTCACCTTATTGCTTACACCCATCAAATTGTTTCAGTGTCTAGTGAGGAGGGGGTTAGGTTTTCTTCTGGACAGAGCCTAACTACACTGGCCCATTAAGCACAAGTTAAGCACGATATCCCTTATTGGGACAGTGGTTTGGGCATTCGTCATTGATGCTGGTGGTCTGCGTTTGAGACCCCGATAGGGCAGTCACCCTACGCTCACATTCTTAGCAATATATGTTGATGTCATTATTGCCGTTTTGAATTGCATATATCGGACATTTCAATTGTTGATATAGAAATGTCGAATAATATTGGAAATATTATTAATGCATCTTTGTTACGTATTTGTGGAACATTGGCTACCAGCTTTGTGCCTTTGTTCACGACCTCCAGATTACTTTTTAGGTTTGATGTGGTGTTTCTGGACAAGGAGATCCATGCTGCCTTTGCATAGTTTACATTTGACAAAAATGTTATTCTCTTTCTCATCGATTAACTCAAACTAATGGGAGCATTCCCACAAGGAAAAGGTTAAGCGGGGTAACTACACAGCTGCCATCTTTCTTAGATTTTCGGGTTTACGATAGCTAGTTGAAAATGAGTTAGCCTACAGCATGAATTCTGTCAGCATTAGACAAGGCTTTAAAAAAGACATATAACACGCCGGTAGAGATATGCTTCTGAAAGTAATATGTGGGTTACTTGAAAAAGTAACTGTAATAATTTTACAATATTTTAAGACAGTAAGTCATTATATTACATTTTACATTTACATTTTAGTCATTTAGCAGACGCTCTTATCCAGAGCGACTTACAGTAGAGTGCATACATTTTTACATATTACATATTACATTTTTTTTTTTTACATACTGAGACAAGGATATCCCTACCGGCCTAACCCGGACGACGCTATGCCAATTGTGCGTCGCCCCACGGACCTCCCGGTTGCGGCCGGCTGCGACAGAGCCTGGGCGCGAACCCAGCCCAGCCTGGGCGCGAACCCAGAGACTCTGGTGGCGCAGCTAGCACTGCGATGCAGTGCCCTAGACCACTGCGCCACCCTGCGCCACACTGCGCCACTCCGTTACTTTTAATATATTACCCCCAACACTGGTCCCAAGTGAATATTTAGCAATTTGTCTATTCCACATTAAGAGATGGAACTCTGTTGTGTATTGTTTTGGTAAAACTGGCATCATCATTGCTTAAATGGCAAATTTGAGACATCTTACTGTAAAAAAGTACAATCATCATACTGTAAATATACACATTTCTGATCATTTTGAGAATATGGCAACCATGTATGTATGGTATGTTTCGATCAGAATCAACACTACCACCTGGGCCATGATTCTATCAGAAGCAACACTACCACCTGGACCATGTTTCTATCAGAAGTAACACTACCACCTGGGCCATGTTTCTATCAGAATCAACACAACCACCTGGGCCATGATTCTATCAGAAGCAACACTACCACCTGGACCATGTTACAGATAGAGATGCAATGACAAGTGCGATGTGATTCCTAATCAGAGACACATGTTTGTTCTATGTGGTGTGGATTTCAAAAAGACGACAGAGTTGTTCTCTTTGAGATGCTCAGCTATCTAGAATTCTACCGATTCCCTTCTTTCAATGAGAAAAACTTTTTTATTAGATCATGCCGAATAATGACATTAATATACAGTACCAGTCAAAAGTTTGGACACTAGAAAGCCGGTCTCTTTGGACACAGATAAGATAGAACGCTGACAGTGTTCTGAGTTATACAGTTATAAGGAGGTTATAACATAGGTTGTTATACAGTACCTGATACCCCCTGATGTAACTCATCAGAAGACTCTGTGACTGGAAAAAGCTGTGTGCGCATAAGTGCTCCACATTCTGCGAGGCAATCTGAGATAAAGAGGAAGGGAGACATCATGTTCTGAAACTCACTGAAGCAATGTTCCATCCAACATGGCTGCCGCCAATCCACATCTCATGGTGCATTGCTTTGAATTGGATTGTCCATTCAACTTATTCGAATTCTATGGCGTATATATTGCATTGACATTGAACAGCCATGATTTGAATGGACTCTCAGTGGATATTCTGAGGGCAGCTCTGCCTCGAGGGCAGAAGGAATGTGATTGGTTGAAAGAAAGCTCAACAGTCAGTGGACAGAGCTTATTTCAGACACACATACAGTAGTTCATGCCAGGAATGGAACTGATTATAAATCAGTTTCCATGGAGACAAAATCAAGGACTTCCTACTCTCCTTTATGACATCTCAATTAACATTATACTCTACAACATGGAGAAACCAGCTAGGAGAGGAAAACATGTCTTACCTTCTTCACCACAGGCCCACAATACAGTGGACTGTATTGCCATGGTACCACCTGTCCACAGTACAGAGGACTGTACCCCCATGGCAACAGCAGTCCACCTGTCGAAGCCACCTCCTAGAACACAGAAAGGACATACCATATAAGGAATTATGGATGAGTGTCTACTAACATTGATATTTCTAGACTTGAAGGTGCTATATTTCTCTCCTGGTGTGAAGACATACAGAGGGAGGCTCCTGTTGGTCTAGTTGACCTAGGTCTGCGTTGGCCCACAGACAGGCCACAGCCAGTCCCTTTTGATTGGTCAGGGTCAGGGTTAAAAACATGGTTTAGTTTATTTAATGGGTTGTGAGAATACTTTCAAGGCTTTCCATAGCTACATGATTTAATTTGGACCAAACAATTTCTAGTTGTGAAGATCAACCTTTGCTAATTTAATTTTTATCTGCTGCACATTCAGTAACTGACTTCAGCTTACTATTCTCATTGTAAATCACCTGGACCTCTTTCTTGGGTTTGATGGTCTTCTGGGCCTTCTGATAGTAGAAGTAACCAGTGGCGGCTGCAGCTGCCCAGCCTTGTCTCATAGACTAGAAGTAACCTAGTAAATGTCAATCCGGCACACTCAAATTAGTATGATATGTTGCTTTTGGTATGGTTACATAAGACAGATGGTTACCAAAGGTTGCGAATTCGAATGTCATCACGGACAACTTTAGCATTTTAGATAATTAGCAACTTTTCAACTACTTAGTACTTTTTAGCTACTTTGCAACTACCTAGCACGTTAGTTAACCCTAACCTTAACCCTTTTAACTAACTCTTCCCCTAACCTTAACCGTTTAACCTAACTCCTAAACTTAGCCCCAACCTTAACCCTAAATCCTAGCCTAGCTAACGTTAGCAAGCTAGCTAATGTCAGCCAACAAGCTAGAATTTGTAAAATATCATAGATTTTTGCAAATTTGTAACATATAATACGAATTGTAATTTGTAACATGTCATACAAAATGGGTGATGGACATCCATAAATCAATACATAATATACGAAACGTAACATATCATACTAAAAAGAGTGTCTCTGATTTACATACAGAATAATACAAAGTGCTCTTAGACCACATATACAGTGGGGTAAAAAAGTATTTAGTCAGCCACCAATTGTGCAAGTTCTCCCACTTAAAAAGATGAGAGAGGCCTGTAATTTTCATCATAGGTACACTTCAACTATGACAGACAAAATGAGAAAAAGAAATCCAGAAAATCACATTGTAGGATTATTTTTTTTTTTTTATTATTTTTTTTTTAAAAATTTTTATCCCCTTTTCTCCCCAATTTTCGTGGTATCCAATCGCTAGTAATTACTATCTTGTCTCATCGCTACAACTCCCGTACGGGCTCGGGAGAGACGAAGGTCGAAAGCCATGCGTCCTCCGAAGCACAACCCAACCAAGCCGCACTGCTTCTTTAACACAGCGCGCCTCCAACCCGGAAGCCAGCCGCACCAATGTGTCGGAGGAAACACCGTGCACCTGGCCCCCTTGGTTAGCACGCACTGCGCCCGGCCCGCCACAGGAGTCGCTGGAGCGCGATGAGACAAGGATATCCCTACCGGCCAAACCCACCCTAACCCGGACGACGCTAGCCCAATTGTGCGTCGCCCCACGGACCTCCCGGTCGCGGCCGGCTGCGACAGAGCCTGGGCGCGAACCCAGAGACTCTGGTGGCGCAGTTAGCACTGCGATGCAGTGCCCTAGACCACTGCGCCACCCGGGAGGCCCCTCATTGTAGGATTTTTAATGAATTTATTTGCAAATTATGGTGGAAAATAAGTATTTGGTCACCTACAAACAAGCAAGATTTCTGGCTCTCACAGACCTGTAACTTCTTCTTTAAGAGGCTCCTCTGTCCTCCACTCGTTACCTGTATTAATGGCACCTGTTTGAACTTGTTATCAGTATAAAAGACAACTGTCCACAACCTCAAACAGTCACACTCCAAACTCCACTATGGCCAAGACCAAAGAGCTGTCAAAGGACACCAGAAACAAAATTGTAGACCTGCACCAGGCTGGGAAGACTGAATCTGCAATAGGTAAGCAGCTTGGTTTGAAGAAATCAACTGTGGGAGCAATTATTAGGAAATGGAAGACATACAAGACCACTGATAATCTCCCTCGATCTGGGGCCCCACGCAAGATCTCACCCCGTGGGGTCAAAATGATCACAAGAACGGTGAGCAAAAATCCCAGAACCACACGGGGGGACCTAGTGAATGACCTGCAGAGAGCTGGGACCAAAGTAACAAAGCCTACCATCAGCAAGGGCATTGAAGATGAAACGTGGCTGGGTCTTTCAGCATGACAATGATCCCAAACACACCACCCGGGCAACGAAGGAGTGGCTTCGTAAGAAGCATTTCAAGGTCCTGGAGTGGCCTAGCCAGTCTCCAGATCTCAACCCCATAGAAAATCTTTGGAGGGAGTTGAAAGTCCATGTTGCCCAGCAACAGCCCCAAAACATCACTGCTCTAGAGGAGATCTGCATGGAGGAATGGGCCAAAATACCAGCAACAGTGTATGAAAACCTTGTGAAGACTTACAGAAAACGTTTGACCTCTGTCATTGCCAACAAAGGGTATATAACAAAGTATTGAGAAACTTTTGTTATTGACCAAATACTTATTTTCCACCATAATTGTGATTTTCTGGATATTTTTTTCTCATTTTGTCTGTCATAGTTGAAGTGTACCTATGTTGAAAATTACAGGCCTCTCTTCTTTTTAAGTGGGAGAACTTGCACAATTGGTGGCTGACTAAATACTTTTTTTGCCCCACTGTAGCTGCCCACACAAATAGTTGGCAGCAGTCTGCAGCCTCCCAGTTGGGTCAGCAGAGAATTTATGATCCAAAGCTATGCACCAACCAAACCAGGCACTAATTACGCAACGCAAGCACTAATTGGGCAAATCAGGTGATACCATAGACAATCTATTAAACACTGAATAGGGTGCTTATGTTCTGTTCCTTGTACACCCAGAAAGTTGGGCATTGTGACTTAATGTGTGACAGGTAAGCTAGGCGTTAGGCTTACGTCCCAATGCACACAGTATGTCATCACAATACATTTTTTTGTGGCATGTTGTGTACAAACTACCATTAGGCTAGCCTGGGTGCCAGTTTGTATCTCTTTTGATAACTCCTTATGGAATTGTCATGTTAATGATAGCAATGGAGTTGGCAAGAGTACAAGCAGATCTTGGACCCAGGCTACTGTTACGCCTACACATTTCTTTCCCCTTCTAAAATGACTACAGGCTCCTTAACTTTCAAGACATCTTCAGTACTGACATTATTTCTCATGCCACTATTGTGATAGCATCTAGCACTGTGATGGGTTTCAAGCACAATAAATAGACCTGTCATGATTGATAGACTTGGTTTCATACCATAACATAGCCAAACCATCCACAAAACCTTTACCTGCATTTGACCAATATCAAAGTAACACAAATGAAATAAAATGCCAATAAATTCCCATATAAAATTCTCAGGATTATAATGAAGTCCTTGTTGCTAATGGATTTGGATTGTTCACATTTTCCTTCCTGGCTGCTCACACTATTTAACTTGGTATGTGGCTGTGTATTCATTTCCTTTGTTCAACGGTTTGTTGGCACTCAGTCTCAGTGGCTGAGCCAAAACTTCATAAACTAGAATCCAAGTTGCAAGTTACTGGTATAAGCAGGGATTGACATTAAGCGTTGCCCTATTGGCTGGGGCAAGTCAACTGAGCAGTTGAGCCCGATCTGAGATTGCCCCATTTGGCCGGTGATAAAACAATTATAGTTAAAACAGCCAAACTGCAAAGAATTCCAGTAGCCTAAAACTTATATTTCTGGTTCCTCCCCATTGTTTAAGTGAAAGACAGACAATTTCTGGCAATTGTGCAAGTTGAGCCAGTACTGATCCAGTACTTATCTTTCTGATTCCTCCCCTACTGTATGTATAGGTGAACGCCAGGCAATATATGGCACTTCTGCCAGTAACAAGCATTTCACATTTTTGGACAAGCGATCTTCAACCAACCCAAAAAAATACTCCTGACTTGTCAGATGGGCAAACACCTTTCAGACTTTAAAGTTAATCCCTGTATGAGTAAAGGAAAGTTTGAAATGAGTAAGAATGACAGACTACATTAAAGTGAAAGGGATGTTCTCTGTTCCCTTCTAAATCTATTAAGCAAGAGCATCCTTCTAGCTAGTTTCATTAGAGTGGTCTGGGTATGAGATGAGTGTATGTGTGACGTGGGGTAAGCCCACTCATTACAATGTTGATTTTTTTCTATTGTATTGCATAGTGTTGTGTCTACAATCCCACGAATATTAGCCCAGAAAGACTAATGGTTCTTAATAAATAAAGCACTATAATAAATGCAATGTCAAATTTAACTTGTTTTATTCACAGGCAGATGGGTGAATTATTTTTTATATGCAACCATGTTAAAGGGGCAATCTGTGATTCCTACGTCCATTCTTACATTTTTTATTAATGATATGTACCCATTGATTCTTGAAGAATATAACTTATTAATTCCTCATGAGCTTTGTTCAATTGCCATACCTCATCTGTAAGCATGTTTAATTTGTTCCATTGTTGTTTAACAATGTAATAACAGTGTCTAGCCTCAAAACATGGTTAAAACTATCATTTTGATCTCATGGATGGTCAGTCCTTGCATCTATAGCCTTATCTATGAATTTAAGACTGGTTATACTTCTCCAGCCCCATCCCTCAGCTGTTTACCAAAAACTGGGGCAGGGTGTCCACTTTGTTGTTGTTTGAACTGCAGATTGCTCCTTTTATAACAGTAAAGTCACAATTTACATTCAAATTAAAATGGTATGGCACTTAAGAAAGCATTAAAAGACAATCAATTTATCAAGAATTTTATTAGTGTGATTCATTTGCATTCATTCATTTCACTCTGTAATAATACAGTCTCACAAATATTCACTTCACCCATTTGCAATAACATTATATTTGACCAAAAAAAAGACTGACAAATACACCCCAGCTGATTTTCCATGCGGTAGTTCAAGTTCTAGACAGACAAACAACATAAAAGTATTTCGGATAGGTCTTTGCTTCAAGCAAGGAGATACCTAGACAGTTGCATAACTGAATGCATTCCACTGAAAAGTCTTCCGCATTTAACCCAACCCCTTGGAATCAGAGAGTTGCGGGGGGCTGCCTAAATTGACATCCACATCATCGGCACCCGGGGAGCAGTTGTTGTTGGGGGTTAACTGCCTTTCTCAAGGGCAGAATAACGACTGATTTTTCCTCCTTGCCAGCTCGGGGACTTGAACCAGCGACCTTTCAGTTATTGGCCCAATGCTCTTAACCGCCCCATGTAACTCCAAGTTTCACAGTGTATACAGAGAAAACTAACTTACTTTTGTTCATGTTAAGCATTACAAATTAGTAAACGGTTTTCATATTTAAAAACATAAATCATGACAAAATAACTTAATCACAACTAAATAATCAACAATACACTAATAAATATTAAATACATAAATTAATAAACAATAAATAACTAAATAAGTCCCTCAAGGATTCCGCGATCCCAAATTATAATATTTATAAATATATTTATAAATATTTGTCCAATCACTGCACTATTTCCTCATAAAACAGTTAAATCATCGAAATATTATTGCATACAAATTACCCATCACTGCAGTACAAAAAGAGGCCTGGCAACTTCAAATAATTACGCACATTTACCGCATAATATGGTTAAATTTAGCCAAATGTCAACAAATGTTCTCTCTCGTCAGTGCAGTTTTGCAACAAATTGGACAAAATAATTGCATATTGCCATGCTAAATGTCATAATTGCTGCAGCAAAATAAATCCTTTTTGCTTGCAAATATCACAATAAAATCTTAAATACAGCAAAACGACCTAAAATGAGAGCAACTTTAGAACACTAGACACTGCTAAGTGTATTTGAATAAAACCTATTGCTTTAGCTCTTTAAAGCTCTGAAGTCCTTTCTTTCAGCAGAACACCTGGGTTCACGTCACTCGGGTGTGTCTCGCTTGCGTTGGCTGACGCCTGCTCAAACACTCTAAAAAAATCTGGCACTTGAAAAGACACCATAGGACAAGGACCTTTGACATTGCTGCACACCAGCCTCTCCAATGAAGCAGTGTTGACGATGTCAAAGCCCACAATCCCTCCGAAAGTGCTGGGCATCCAGTATTCCGGCGAGCAAATGGGGTTTCCCAGGAGACCTTTCAGGGAATAGGGGGAGCCCATTTCGATCATAGTCTCCCCGAAGACAGAGTTAGGTCTGGGGCGCTCCACCAGAAGGCCTGGGTACAGCTCCACAGCATCCACTTCCCCATATAGACTCTCCAGCTCCGCAGCCAGCTCTTTCTCTCCTGCAACACCCACAGAACAACTAAGGGTTAATAAATCTAGCCTGCTAGTCACCAATGATGTATATAAACCCTGGATTGCTGAAGCTATGTATTGGCCATTATAAGGCTTTGAAGCCACCAGTCGGCCATATTGGCACTATCAGTCATCTAGCGTATATATAAGGCATTGCTAGTCACACGCGTCTATTAAATCCTTCACTCACAAAATAAAAAGTAAACAAACAACCCACTGGGCACAGACGTCAATTCAACATTGGTTCAACGTAATTTCATTGAACTTATGTGGAAACAACTTGGATTCAACCAGTGTGTGCCCAGTGGAAAGGTGCATGCTATGACAAGTCTGTGTTTTGGTCTTTATAGGAACTCAATGATGCAAGTATAGACACAGTACAGTTGAACCTTGTGTGAATCTCACGTGAGAGTGTAAATGTGTATGTGATTGTACGTTGAAGATTACATGTGCAGACTTCAATAATACACCCTCAGGGTATAATAGGCGGCAGACACTCCCTGCCCACCCTCTATATCAGCAGCTGCCATGTAGGTAGTAACCATGCCAATAACAAAACAGCTGGGCTTGACTGAACCAATCCTGTCGCTTTATCCAGGGACTACTTCAGTTGCCATGCACCTGTGCTTACTAAATGAAACCTTTCACCTAGTTAGACTGAGGATAAATAAATAGCAATAATAAAGGGACACTTCGGGATTTTGGCAATTAAGGCCTTTATGAGTCAGATGAACTCATGGGGATACCATTTTATGTCTCTGGAAAATGGTATCCACGGGCTCGTTCATCTGACTCTGGGAAAGTAGATACAGGGCTTCATTGACAAAATCCCGAACTATCCCTTTAAGATGTGTGTCTCACCTGTGAGATCCTCGAAAGAGGAGTAGGCCCTCATGTTGAAGCGTTTCCTGTAGGCGTTGAGGGACTGGTAACGCATGTCTCTGCTGTGCTCCAGGGCCTTAGCTGCCACGCCCACTACTGAAGGAGGCAGGTTACGTCCACCAGCCACCTGGGAACCAATAGGAATTAAGATTCATTAGTGGAGCTGTATCAGGAGTTTGGGAATTGTTCACTTAGGAAGGACTACCACGTCTAACATTAGGAAGGACTACTACGTCTAATGTTTGAAATTGGATGTATACTAGGTTTGAAAACACACCATTCCCCAACCAGCTCCGTTTATTTGTGACAAAACAGTTCTCACTGCGGCCTCAATGAAATACTATTGCTGTAAGGATGTTCCAGTGTCGAGTGCCCCCCCCATTCCCACTACTCCCCATCAGTGGTGTAAAGTACTTAAATAAAAATACTTTAAAGTCCTACTTAAGTAGTTTTTTGGGGTATCTGTACTTTACTATTTATATTTCTGACAACTTTTACTTCACTACATTCCTAAAGAAAAGTATGTACTTTTTACTCCATACATTTTTCCTGAACCGCAAATGTACTCTTCACATTTTGAATGCCCAGCAGGACAGAAAAATTGTCTAATTCACACACTTATCAAGAGAACATCCCTGGTCATCCCTACTGCCTCTGATCTGGTTGACTCACTAAAAACATGCTTCATTTGTAAATGATGTCTGAGTGTTGGAGTGTGCCCCTGGCTATCAGTGAATTTCAAAAAAAAAAAAAAAAGAAAATGGTGCCGTCTGGTTTGCTTAATATAAGAAATTTGAAATTATTTTTACTTTTGATACTTAAGTATAATTTAGCAATTACATTTACTTTTGATACTTAAGTATATTTAAAACCAAATACTTTTAGACTTTTACTCAAGTAGAATTTTACTGCGTTATTTTCACTTTTATTTAAGTCATTTTCTATTAAGGTATCTTTACTTTTACTCAAGTAGGACAATTGGGTACTTTTTCTACCACTGCTTCCCATAGGATGCCAATGTACACTAGACAACTCACCCTTCCAGCGATCTGCTTGGTGAAGGACTCCACCAGGTTGTTGATGCCGTGCTCTGTAACCAGGGAGTTGTTGAAGACAAACTGGGGGTAGGTGTAGGCGCGGCCCTCGATGTTGAAGGTGTCAGGCATTAGTGGGTGCCAGTGGTACAGGGTATTGAACTCAGCTGCAATACGGTTCTGGTACTGGAAGCGCTGGTTGAACAGGAGCTCCGGGTCGAACTTGAGCTGGAAGTGGTAGCCGCTCAGGTGCTGGACGTAGTCCTCGATCACGATCTTTATGGTCTCGCCTGCAAGGAAGGAAGGAAGGAAGGAAGGAAGAGAATGCATGAGAAGGTTGGTGAGATATTGCTCAATAAATATCTGACACCCACTAAATATAGTGTTTTGATCTGTTTTACACAGAGCTGTTTTAATCTGTATGCATTGTACGGTTTCTAAAACACTCTCAAACATTGCCTCACTTTGATCATATACGATTCCCATTATAAGGACCTGAAGGATCTAAGACAGTACAGTAGGCACAGTAGGTGTGTCCAGTTTTAGTACTGATAACTCACCAATTAGGATGAGGCGTGTGGTCTGGAAAATGCGTTCGTCGTCCCATTCGGGATGCTCCTGCATCATGACGTCACAGACGCGGTTGTGCTCTCTCAGCCAGATGGTGGCGTACATCATGAGACCGGGGAGCAGGCCGAAAAGCTCGTGGCCCACAGCGAAGCGGTGCTCCTCGAGCACGTGGGGTGGATAGTGCATCTCAACCCCAACCTCCCTTACCAATGGGGGGTAGACCTCGCCATTCACAACCTGATACTTCAGTTTGCCATTCTTGAACTGCCTCAGCTTGTGCTGTCTCTCCAGAGTGTCTCCATAGACATGGTGTAAGTCCACCTGAAACACAGAGGTAAAGAGTGAGTCCAAACATACACTCCAAGCCTAGAAGTTAAAGTCAACCATGAAAAATTGAAAAATATTTTCAGATGACAGACCCACTATTTGTTGTGTATTGTAAATTAGACTTACGCCATGGCCCAAGGCTTTGGTGAAAGCTGGTCCTTTCTTGAAGTCTGATTTGAAGAACTGGTGGGTGAAGTGCTGGGCGAAGAAGGCGAACATAAGATTGGAACCCTGAGGATCCGGAATGAACCGCTTCCTCAACATAACCTTCTCCACCACAAGCTTGGCATCTGGAAGCACGGCTCTTCCTATAAGGAGAAGGAGCGATGTTAGCAAAATACTTGGGGTCCTACCTCAACAAAATCTTTATTCGGTTACTAACGACAGTTACAATTATGTTAATTCGACTGCCATATCGTTCAGCCTCGTCTTGGAAACTTCAGAAGGCTGTGACTTTCGACTGGTGGGAATGATTTAGAAACCGGTCTGAAGTTAATTTCTAAGGCTTCCATGGTCTTAGAAAAGGAATCCCAAAAGACTGGTTAGGAGGGAGCTCACTTACCTGCAGTTCCCATAGGTGTAGGACAGCCCTTTGGCAATGGGGGAAGGGTCCGTGTATAGTAAGACAGGTTGGAGTAAGCTTCCCAGCTCTTGTAGCCATAATCAGAATTGTAAGTCGGTGGGCTGTCCACCAAATGTGAGCGGGCTATTAAATAGAGAGGCAGAGAGCAACATTATTTAATTTGTTCAGAAACTGAGCTAATAATGTAATCTGTTAAGTTTAATGTAAGAAAAACTGACTGAAAAATATTTATCATGTATTTTTTCACTCATATTTCGTTAATTTCTTTCTTTATCTCCAACCTTCCCATATCAGTAAATATCATACAGGTATATCCAAATAATACAATGACTCAACAGTCTTTCAAAAATGTGATATTATTTCAACTTACATGTCAAGACATAGCTCATGATAGCATTTCTCACGAAAGTGATCTTGTTGATGACATTCCACACCCCTTTGTAGTGTGTAAGGAAGTAGTGCACAGTGTTCGGGGCTGGTTTCAATGATATCTTTATCCATGTTAGGAATTCAGCTGCAGAGTGGAGAGGGAGTAAGAAATATTTATAATAACAATATCGAATACTCCTCGTGAATAATGATATACATAATATCGATGGAATTTGTATTAGACCGCCTAAAAATGTTTCACTTACGAGTTGTGCAGTTCTTTCCATAATATCCAGTTCTTGTGCATTCACACTCATAGTCGTCGAAGCCTTTTGAATTACATAAGCCCCTATTTTCACATGGTTGTGCACAGCAAGGGTCCACTGAAAATATATTGCAAAAGTTTAGAATGTTGTATTATTGTATCCATTCATCTCTTTTTTCCATTACAAACATTCGAATTTGTATTAAAGCAATTCAGATAAACAGTTTATGTAAAAGTATAATTATAAACTATTATTAATAAGCCATATACAATATTTTCACAATATAATATACTTATAAGAGTATCAAAATAAATATTCTCACCTCCTTCGCAGAAATAGATCCAGACGTTAGAGAGCAAAACAACGCAGATGACTTTATTCATTCCGAAAGATTCTATTGAATCGCAATCCGGTGTAAAATTCCAGCCGACTACAGCTCACACCTGGTGACAGTGATTCTGAAATTCTTGGATGCCTGCTCCATATTTATGTACGACGCTCATTCCAAGCTCTTGCGCAAACTATTACGCTAATAAAGTCAGGGGAACCGGCCAGGACCAGAGGTGAGCGGAAAAATTGGACCAATCATCTTCCTCATGGAGGAATTTGTTCTATTCTACATCCAGTTAACATTGACATCCACACAGTGTGGTCATTTAAACAATAAAATACACGTTTCTGTATTTACAGTGTATTCAATCACTGTAGCCAACATCAGGTTGTCTTCTTTTTTTATTATATTGTATAAAGATTGATAAAAGTAACACATTTTATAAAGACTAATCCAAAATCGATAAGGGAAGGCGCAGGAGGCAAAATAAAAAACAGGAAAAACAGGAAACCGTCTCCACACACTTCTTGTCAGATGCTAATTTCTTACAAAAAGCTTTCGGTCGGTCGACCTCATCAGAGCATATCTCCACAAGCAATAGGGACAGTCTTCCAAGGCAATTACCAGTAAATTAAGGCGATCGTTGTTCGTGCAAACTATATATGGACGGTGGGAAGAATTTATTGTCATTTGGCGCCAACATGTGGCCAAATGTGTCATGGTGTTGTAATTACCGACTGGACAATGAATGAAAGTAGAATGACTGACTGTCGAGGTTACAAAAAAGTATGTAATTTGTCTTTTACGTCCTTAATAGCTAACCTATTTTGTTGTTATGTTATTTTTAGTTATTTGAATACTTACTTGCAAGAGTTAGTAACACCTGTTTATGAGTGAAATATGAACTAAACGCAACATGCAACAATTTCAAAGATTTTACTGAGTTACAGTGCATATGAGGAAATCAGTCAATTGAAATAAATAAATTAGGCCCTAATCTATGGATTTCACATGACTGGGAATACAGATATGCATCTGATGGTAACAGATACCTTAAAAAAACGTTGCCTCACAATGGGCCTCAGGATCTCGTCACATTATTTCTGTGTATTCAAATAGTCTTCGATAAAATGTGTTGTAGCTTATGCCTGCCCGTACCGCAACCCTGGGGCACTCTGTTCACAACATTAACATCAGCAAACTGCTCTCCCATACAACGCCAAATTCTCTAAAACAATGTTTATGGCGTTGGGTGGGCGACAGCTCTGGTGGACATTCCTGCAGTCAGCATGCCAATTGCATGCTCCCTCAAAACTTGAGACATCTGTAGCATTGTGTTGTGTGACAAAACTGCACATTTTAGAGTGGCCTTTTAATTGTCCCCAGCACAAGGTGCACCTTTCTGTTTAATCAGCTTCTTGATATGCCACACCTGTCAAGTGGATGGATTATCTTGGCAAATGAGAAATGCTCAATAACAGGGATGTAAACAAATTTGGGCACAGTATGAGAGAGATATAAGCTTTTTGTGAGTATGGAACATTTTTTTGTGAGTATGGTAACTTTTATTTCAGCTCATGAAACATGGGACCAACACTTTACATGTTGCGTTCATATTTTTGTTCAATATAGATCAGGGTTTCCCAAACTTGGTACTGGTGGCTCTCTTGGGTGCACGTTTTGTTTTTTGCCCTAGCAGTACACAACTGATTCAAATAACAAACTCATCCTCAATCTTTGATTAGTTGAATCAGCTGTGTAAGGGGGGGCAGGACTGAGTTTGGGATACCCTGATCTAGTGGACTTAAAGGTCCAATGCAGCTGTTTTTATCTCAATATGAAATCATTTCTAGGTAACAATTAAGTACCTTACTGTTTTCAAGTAAAATGGTCATAGCTTCTTTTTGTTAGGACTGTCTGGTAGTGGTCTGAGTAGGGAGGAGAAAACTAAAAAGTAGCTGTTATTGGCAGAGAGGTTTGAAACTCTCTTTCTTATTGGTCTGTTAATACATTTTCCACTAGGTGTTGTCAGCAAAAAAGACAGTACAGTTGGCACAGTAGGTGTGTCCAGTTTTAGTACTGATAATTCACCAATTAGGATGAGGCGTGTGGTCTGGAAAATGCGTTCAGCAAAAAACAAACTATGGATGCAGTGGGCTATAGAACAAAAACACTGGACACTGGGGAATTGTAAAAACATTGTCTGGTCTGATGAATCCCGGTTCTGGTTGTTTCACACTGACGGGAGGACTAGGGTATGGAGAAAACATGAGTACATGCATCCATCATGCCACGTGTCAACATTACAGGTTGGTGGTGGAGGTGTGATGGTGTGGGGTGTGTTTTCATAGCACACATTGGGCACCTTGATAAAAGTGGAGGTACGTTTGAATGCCACCGGATATCTGAACTTCATTGCCAATCAAGTGCATCCCTTCATGGCAGCAGTGTACTGTATGTACTTATCTGTATGTACTGTATCTGCAAATATATTTTTACACACAAATGTGGGAAGCATTGGAGTGGAATTCTTTCGACACCTTGTAGAAACCATGCCCCGACAAATTGAGGCTGTTCTGAGGGCAAAAGGGGGTGTAACTCAATATTAGGAAAGTGTTCCTAATGTTTTTTAAACTCAGTGTATATAAAACACAGGAAAATGTGCATTTTAATCATTTAGCAGATGGTTTTATCCAGAGTGAATTACAAGAGCAATTAGGGTTAAGAGCCTTGCTAAAGGGCACATCAGATTTATCACATTGTCAGCTCGGGGGATATCAACTACCTACCTTTCGGTTAACGGCCCAACGCACTTAATGCTAGGCTACCTGCCGCCCTCCATTTTTGACTGCACTGGGCCTTTAAGTTAAGAGACTAAATATTGACTGACAATTTAGGCTACTAATAGTGATTGACTACAGTATTAGCAGTTAGTAACCTAACGTAGCAGGCGTGACAAAAAAAAAACTGTTGATGGACCAGTCCAGTAAATGTGTAAGAGAAGTTAAGATGGAGTTCTGCCCAAGAGGCCAGGATTCCGGTTTAGAAGCAGAAGCCCGGTTGACTGCTCCTACAGTTTTGCTTCGGTACTGCAGTTTAACTGACAGCCCTGAAACACTAACTCCACAGACAGTCACAGAGAAGAAGTCAAATTAGAAAATTCCTAATAAGACACTTTAGTCATCACCTTTGTGCACAAAACATCCATTGAATTATTCAAATAATTTTCTTTGAGGCCGTTTTTGTCCCCATCACTCATAGCCAAAGATAATATTTTACATGTATAGTCATCCAATGTCTGCCATGTTTTTGAATGACGTGATGACGTCGTTGCTGCTCCTTGTGCGCACTGAGTGCTAGTGCGCATTTGATGTTGGTCCCTATAAACCACATTCAACCCGGATATAGACGTTCCATTAATCGGCGTATGCGAACGTGAGTAGATTATCTTGAAAACAACGGTCGGACATCTTGGATGCAGTCTCCAGTTCTTATTATACCTCAGTAATGTCGCCTTGTTAAAGTCCAAAAGTGGAAGTCGCTTCACAGGCTTTCCATTTTCTCTGAAAACCGGACGCATCCGGGTTGTTTTCCGACCCGCAGAGGGTGAATAGTTAGTGGGTGTGTTTGATCGGTAAGCCTAACGAAGCCAACTGTAGACTTGGGACTTCCCAAAACCATTCTCACAAAGTTGGAAGCACAGAATCTTCTAAAATGTAATTGTATGCTGTAGCATTAAGATCTTCTATCACTGGAACTAAGGGGCTTAGCCCGAACCATGAAAAATAGCTCCAGACCATTATTCTTCCTCCACCAAACTTTACAGTTAGCACTATGTATTTGGGCAGGTAGCATTCTCCTGGCATCCGCCAAACCCAGATTCGTCCGTCGGACTGCCAGATGGTGAAGCGTGATTCATCACTCCAGAGAACATGTTTCCACTGCATTCCACTCCAGCCGACGCCTGGCATTGCGCATGTTGATCTTAGGCTTGTGTGTGGCTGCTCGGCCATGGAAACCTATTTCATGAAGCTTCCGACGAATAGTTATTGTGCTGACGTTGCTTCCAAAGGCAGTTTGGAACTCAGTAGTGAGTGTTGCAACCGAGGACAGACGATTCCATTCTTGTGGGCCGGCTAAGGAGTATTTGTGTCTGAGGGGTCTTTGGCCTGGTTTTCTAACTACCTCTCTCAATGAGTGCAGTGTATAAAGTCAGAACATCTGCTGTCTCAGCCACTGCCTGTCACCAAGGGAGTACCCCAAGACTTGATCCTAGGCCCCTCGTTCTTCTCAATTTACATCAACAACATAGCTCAGGCAGTAGGAAGCTCTCTCATCCATTTATATGCAGATGATACAGTCTTATACTCAGCTGGCCCCTCCCTGGATTTTGTGTTAAATACAACAAAGCTTTCTGAGTGTTCAGCAAGCCTTCTCTGCCCTTAACCTTGTTTTGAACACCTCCAAAACAAAGGTCATATGGTTTGGTAAGAAGAATGCCCCTATCCCCACCGGTGTAATTACTACCCCCTGAGGGTTTAGAGCTTGAGGTAGTCACCTCATACAAGTACTTGGGAGTATGGCTAGATGGTAAACCATCCTTCTCTCAGCACATATCCAAGCTGCAGGCTAAGATTAAACCTAGACTTGGTCTCCTCTATTGAAATTGCTCCTCTTTCACCCCAGCTGCCAAACTAACCCGGATTCAGATGACCATTCTACCCGTGCTAGATTACGGAGACGTAATTCATAGATCGGCAGGTAAGGGTGCTCTCGAGCGACTAGATGTTCTTTACCATTTGGCCATCAGATTTGCCAGCAATGCTCCTAATAGAACACATCACTGCACTCTATACTCCTCTGTAAACTAGTCATCTCTGTATACCCATCGCAAGACCCACTGTTTGATGCTTATTTATAAAACACTCTTAGGCCTCACTCCCCCCTATCTGAGATACCTACTGCAGCACTCATCCTCCACAAACAACACCCGTTCTGCCAGTCACATTCTGTTAAAGGTCCGCAAAGCACACACATCCCTGGGTGGCTCCTCTTTTCAGTTCGTTGCAGCTAGTGACTGGAACAAGCTGCAAAAAACACTCAAACTGGACAGTTTTATCTCCATCTCTTCATTCAAAGACTTAATCATGGACACTCTTACTGACAGTTATGGCTGGTTCGCGTGATGTATTGTTGTCTCTACCTTCTTGCCTTTGTGGTGTTGTCTGTGCCCAATAATGTTTGTACCATGTTTTGTGCTGCTACCATGTTGTGCTGCTGCCATGTTGTGTTGCTACCATGTTCTTGTCATGTGGTGTTGCTACCATGCTGTGTTGTCATGTGTTGCTGCATTGCTATGTTGTTGTCTTAGGTCTCTTTTTATGTAGTGTTGTGGTGTCTCTTGTCGAGATGCGTGTTTTGTCCTATATTTTTAATCCCAGCCCCCGTCCCCGCAGGAGGCCTTTTGTTCTTAACTGACTTGCCTAGTTAAATAAAGGTTAAATAAAATATTAGCTCAAGTAACGTCATAGTCAGCATAGCTAATAGAACTAACGCGTTAGTAAACCCGCTAGAATCAGGCAGTAACGTTATTCTACAGTCAGTAAGCAGTTACACCGGCAGGCCCCGGTGGCAGTAAATTAGTAATACCAAAAACTTACCTTGAGTTGGAAGAGTTCCAGTGTTGTGTTGGAAAGTCATAGCCAGCTAGCTAACATAGCATCCCTCTGTTTGAGCATGGTATTTCAGTAGGCTAAACTAGCTAGCTGCATTAGCTAGCAAAGTAAGTGAAACAAATGACACTCTCTCTCTATTTCTCTCTTGTTTCTCCTTCATTTTGGAAGAAATGAATTTGTTCAAAACTGTTCAACTATTGTCTTTCTCTCTCTTTGAGTCAACTACTCACCACATTTTATACACTGCAGTGCTAGCTAGCTGTAGCTTATGCTTTCAGTACTAGATTTATTCTCTGATCCTTTTATTGGGTGGAAAACATGTCAGGTCATGCTGCAAGAGCTCTGATAACTTCTGGAGGACGTCCTCCAGTCTGTCATAATTACTGTGTATGTCTATGGAAGGGAGTGAGAACCATGAGCCTCCTAGGTTTTGTATTGAAGTCAATGTACCCAGAGGAGGACGGAAGCTAGCTGTCCTGCGGTTACACCGAGGTGCTACCCTACAGAGTGCTATTGAGGCTACTGTAGACATTCTTTGCAAAATCGTTTGTTTTAATCAGTTATTTGGTGACGTGATTCTATTTAGTATAGTTTTATCTTAAAAGGATAACTTGTTAAATGTTTTACAATTTACATTTTTATGCAATTCATTGACTCTGAGGAGCCTCCACTGGTCCACATACTTTTGTAGATATAGTGGTCCTTAGCATTTTTAACAGCTACGGGATCGGTGTCCCCCACAAGGGACGGTTGAGATAACGTGCGCTAATGTGATAAGCATGACGTTTTAAGTAACAAGAACATTTCCCAGAACAGCTTAAATTCTTGTTAATCATAACTGTCCAATTTACAGTAGTTATTACAGTGAAAGAATATCATGCTATTGTTTCAGGAGAGTGCACAGTTATGTAACAATGGCGCCGGAGAAGAAGGCTGATGTTTTACGTGTCCCCAACCGATTGTGCTTTTTTGTTTGTTTATTTGCTTGTAACTTATTTTTTTACTTATTTTGTATATAATGTTGCTGCTACCATCTCTTATGACCAAAAATAACTTCTGGACATTAGGACTGCAATTACTCACCATGGACCGGCAGAATCCTTTTTTTCCTTTAACAAGTCTGACGAGCCCAACGCGAATGATATACTGCTTTCTCGGGAATAGGCCCAGATCCCCGTGATTTTCGTGAAGAGGAGGCGGAGAAAAAGGGGCCAAATAAACCTACACTTCCTTCCATTCTGCTAGCAAACATGCAATCTTTGGAGAATAAAATAGTTGACCCTTGCAGAAGATTAAACTACCAACGGGACATTCAAAACTGTAATACCATATGCTTCACAGAGTCGTGGCTGAACGACGACACTATCAACATACAGCTGGCTGGTTGCACGCTGTACTGGCAGGGTAGAACAGCGGCGACGGACTTTGTATTTTTGTAAATAACAGCTGGTGCACGATATCTAAGGAAGTCTCAAGCTATTGCTCGCCTGAGGTAGAGTATATCATGATAAGCTGTAGACCCCACCATCTACATATAGAGTTTATCTGTATTTTTCGTAGCTGTTTTACATACCACCACAGACGGAGGCTGGCACTAAGACAGCATTGAATGAGCTGTATTCCGCCATAAGCAAACAAGAAAATGCTCACCCCAGAAGCGACGCTCCTAGTGGCTGGGGACTTTAATGCAGGGAAACTTAAATCAGTTTTACCAAATTTTACCAGCATGTCACATGTGTAACCAGAGGGAAAAAAACTCTAGACCACCTTTACTCCTCACACAGAGATGCATACTGCCCTACCAAGTATAAAGGCAGTAACTGCTCATAGCGTGGAACTGCTTTTATTTACCATGGCTTCACAGTAGCTTATTGCAGTTACTGCTAAGATGACCTCCATTTTCTCCAAAACGCAATACAATAGAGGCAGGATACTTGTCCACATGATAAAGCATGTATTTAATGTAGCAAAAATGACTAACTAATTTTCAACCAAATGAGAAGTTACTACCTTTTTGCTTGGTAGCTTTCCCCCTCCCTCCATTTGGCAAATCTGACCATAATTCTATCCTCCTGATTCCTGCTTACAAGCAAAAACTAAAGCAGGAAGTACCAGTGACTCGCTCAATATGGAAGTGGTCAGATGATGCGGATGCTACGCTACAGGACGGTTTTGCTAGCACAGACTGGAATATGTTCCGGGATTCATCCAATGGCATTGAGGAGTATACCACCTCAGTCATCGGCTTCTTCAATAAGTGCATCGACGACGTCGTCCCCACAGTGACAGTACGTACATATCCCAACCAGAAGCCATGGATTACAGGCAACATCCGCATCGAGCTAAAGGCTATAGCTGCCGCTTTCAAGGATTGGGACACTAATCCGGACGCTTATAAGAAATCCCCCTATGCCAGACGAACCATCAAACAAGCAAAGCGTCAAATACAGGATTAGGATTGAATCCTACTACACCGGCTCTGACCCTCGTCGGATGTGGCAGGGCTTGAAAACTATTACGGACTACAAAGGGAAACCCAGACGCAAGCTGCCCAGTGACGCAAGCCTACCAGACGAGCTAAATGCTTTTTACGCTCGCTTTGAGGCAAGCAACACTGAAACATGCACGAGAGCACCAGCTGTTCTGGATGACTGTGTGATAACGCTCTCGGTAGCCGATGTGAGCAAGACCTTCAAACAGGTCAACATTCACAAAGCCGTGGGGCCAGATGTATTACCAGGACATGTACTCAAAGCATGCACGGACCAACTGGCAAGTGTCTTCACTGATATTTTCAACCTCTCCCGGACTGAGTCTGTAATACCTACATGTTTCAAGCAGACCACCATAGTCCCTGTACCCAAGGAAGCGAAGGTAACCTGTCTAAATGATTACCGCCCTGTAGCACTCACGTCTGTAGCCATGAAGTGCTTTGAAAGGCTGGTCATGGCTCACATCAACAGCATCCTCCCGGATACACTAGACCCACTCCAATTCGCATACCGCACCAACAGATCCATAGATGACGCAATCTCAATCGCACTCCACCCTTTCCCACCTGGACAAAAGGAACACCTATTTGAGAATGCTGTTCATTGACTACAGCTCAGCGTTCAACACCATAGTGCCCTCAAAGCTCATCAATAAGTAAGGACCCTGGGACTAAACACCTCCCTCTGCAACTGGATCCTGGACTTACTTCACGGTAAGGTCTACACTTGTTGTATTCGGTGCATGTGACAAATAAAGTTTGATTTGATTTTTAAACGGTTTTGTTCCATGAGTGCATCTGTTGTACATGACTAATCAAATGACCTGTGAAGTCAGTTAGAAGTGTCAGCAGGGATGGAAATTAAGCTAGCCCGAGGCTAGTACTTTTCAGACTGGGCTAGTAGACAATGTGCCTGACACATTAGTGAAATTTTGCCTTTACAAACATCGCATGTCACAGATTTAGGACCTGAATGTAGAAATTGTGGTCTGCTGCCAAAAAATGCTTATATTACATCCTTGCATGTCATTCCCTTTCAGAAGATCCCCCTGTCACTGTTGGGCCTCCTCAGTGACCTTACAGCTGAGAGTTTTTTAACTTTCCTCTTGAGAATTAGAATCAGAAGTATATTCATATAGCTCATCGCAATACTATACCTCTTCGGGGCAAATAGTACCATAGACTGTCCTGATTATCTAGTTGAGCATTCCAGATAATTCCTCCATCCCAGCATAAATGTCCCATCCACATAGGATTTTAGATGTGCAGATAGACCAAAGCCCAGCCTATTTTACCGTTAATATAGTCAAGTCTGTGGGTTATGGCATTTTAATATAGATGTTACCATTTTAGTAATCAACTTAGCTAGCTAGTAAAAGTTTAAAAAAAAGTGTATTTCAGATGGGCGGACCAGAAACTAAGTGACAACACTGTGGTCTGTAGCTGCCATTTTCTGGTGGGAAAGAGAAATGGCCCCGTATTTACCAGAAAAGGTAGCTCATCCACCATGACAGAAGAGGAAGATCCAGACTGTTGATTGGGAAACAATAACAAACAAGGAGGCATGAGGATTGGGTGTTGAGTATGATAAACAATGTGTTTTCTGTCCAGATATAGATGGTGATACAGCATTGAAAAAGACCTACCACTGACCAAATGTCTCTTTGTTTTTCAGTCCAACAGGAGTGCATCCCTCAGGCCATGCTGTGCACGGACATCCTGTGCGAGTGTGATACGGTTATGGAGACTACAGCAGATTGAGCCTTACAGACAGGTCAGTAACTCATCAAATATGATACAATATTGTGTAAAAAACTGAATTTGTAGATGCATCGTCATTTTTACTTTATGTCCCCTTCTCCCCATTCTTTAGACATGAGGAGTTACATGACGAACATCAGGCTCACCCCACGAGAAGCAGTCCATGATCAATGCGACCCCCAGCAAGGAGATCTGCTGGAAGTGATGTCTTACACCCAGAGTGAGAGAGTACATCAGTTAAACATCACAGATATAAATTCCCATTGTGCCCATGATAAAATGCAATGTGAATTGTGTTGAAACTGATGTACTCAGACCAGCCTTTGATTGAACTTATGTTAACTACTTTAGTTGGCTGCTTTGACCAAAACATTCATGTAATATTGTAACGTCTCTCGTCGGAAGGCATGGACCAAAACACAGCGTGGTAAGTGTTCATGATTCTTTATTACTCAAAAACACTCAAACAAAATAACAAAGTGAAAAAAACAGAACAGTTCTGTCAGGTGCAGACACTAAAACAGAAAATAACTACCCACAAAACACAGGTGGGAAAAGGCTGCCTAAGTATGATTCCCAATCAGAGACAACGATAGACAGCTGCCTCTGATTGGGAACCACACTCGGGCAAAAACAAAGAAATAGAAAACATAGAAATAAAGAAACTAGAATGCCCACCCTAGTCACACCCTGGCATAACCAAAATAGAGAATAAAAGCCTCTCTATGGCCAGGGCGTGACAAATATAACCTATTCTAGGAGCCTATTGTTTGTGTATGATCTTTATTCATTGTTCACTTGTTTTTCAACAATATTAGGTACAGGCAGGGGTGACGGGACTTCAGCAAGTAAGACCTATTCTGAGAGCCTAGTGTGTGTGTAATATAACCTATTCTGAGAGCCTAGTGTGTGTGTAATATAACCTATTCGGAGAGCCTAGTGCGTGTGTATGAACTATGTGGAATATCTTTGGACCATTGGCTTCCCTGAAAACAGGTGCTGACAGGAGCAATATGAATCTGTCAGAGGTTGTCATGCTGATGGGGGTGGTGATGGAGGCTTTGGTGGTCCACACAATGAAGAAGCAGGTGTCCCTCCCAGTGATGTGGAGCTGACCTTGGACCTGGTGCCAGCAAGGATGGTCTTCACGGAGGCTGTAAAATCCTCCCTCCTTTATATAGAAATTATTTGACTTCACTACCTATTCAATGGTAAGGTCCCTTGCACCATAGGGACACTTGACCTCCACCACTGCTGTGGTGCCCACCAGACCATCCGGTGAGGCACGCAGGATCCCAGACCTTCTGGTGGGGCACCCAGGACCCTTTTTTAGCAGCGACGGAGTAACGGACTTGGCCCTAACCACTGCTCCATAATTGCTGACTGTCAACCTCCCTTTACTCATGGTGTGCCAGTTGGGGTTGGTGCGCTGTCCAACTGTTGCCTGCCGTATAGCCTCCTTCTGCTTGAAGGGGACATGCCATTCCACTGAACTTGCCCCGGAGACGGTTCCATAGCCACTGAAAATCCTCCTCTGTGGGCTCTAGGGACAGAGGGTTGCAGTCTTTGGTGGGGTACAGGTCCTCCACGTGGTTGGGCATGGCTGGCTTCCTCCACTCGCATTCGACATCCGTACAGCCGGTATTGTGAACCGCTAAAATAGGCAGCATGGCTACACTTATGAGCTCCATGGAGGCATTTGTATGTGGTAGAGAGAATCTCCTGGTCACCTATAGAGACCTGCCAAGAGGAAGGATGTTAAGTACCACACGCCTTTCAATTGCAGGAGGTTGGTGGCACCTTAATTGGGGAGGACGGGCTCGTGGTAATGGCTGGAGCGGAATCAGTGGAATGGTATCAATTGTATCAAGCACATGGTCTCCGAACATTATTATGAGCAGTCCTCCACTCAGCAGAATCCACTGCTATCAATGCTTGACTTTGAACAGCTTGAAATACATTCGTTGTAAGAAATGTGCTATATAGCTAAAGTTTGATTTGATTGATGACATTACAGCTGTAGAATATTTAATAAACTGTAATTTTCACGAGGACAAGTGCAGTTTTTCCATAAACTTTTAATTGATAACTTGGGATTTTATCACTTGACATATTTTTATTTATTTAACTAGGCAAGTCACTTAAGAACAAATTCTTATTTACAATGATGGCCTACCCCAGCCAACGGTGGGCCAATTGTGTGCCGCCCTATGGGACTCCCAATCACGGCCGGATGTGATACAGCCTGGAATCGAACCAGGGACTGTAGTGACGCCTCTTGCACACAGATGCAGTGCCTTAGACCACTGCACACATGAGTTCAGTTTGTGAGTGTGTGATAACATGAATAAATATGTATTGGTCAAGTAAAACATATTTTGCAGATGTTATCGCAAGTGCAGTGAAATACTTATGTTTCTAGCTCCAACAGTGCAGTAATACCTAAGAATACAAACACTACACACAAATATAAAAAATGTAAAGAAAGGAATTAAGAAATAACAGAATGAGCAATGTCCGGAATATAAATATATATGTATATGATGGTGTGTATAGACATTATGGGCAGTATATGAATAGAAAAGGTGTGTTCAGCAGTAGTTCTATAGGATGAGCCTTGACGAGAATACAGTACGTACAATGCCTTCAGAAGTATTCATATCCCTTGACTTATTCCACATTTTGCTGTGTTACAGCCTGAATTCAAAATTGATTAAATTGTTTTTTTCCCTCACCCATCTACACACAATACCCCATAATGACAAAGTGAAAACAAGTTTTTAGACATTTTTGCAAATGTATTGATAATGAAATACAGAAATATATTTTTTACATAAGTATTCACACCCCTGAGTCAATACATGTTAGAATCACCTTTGGCAGAGATTACAACTGTGAGTCTTTCTTATAAAGCTATGCACAACTGGATTGTACAATTCTTTTTTAAATTCTTCAAGCTCTGTCAAGTTGGTTGTTGATCATTGCTAGACAGCCATTTTTAGGTCTTGCCATAGATTTTCAAGCAGATTTACACTACCGTTCAAATGTTTGGAAATTCCCTTGTTTTTGAAAGAAAAGCTTTTTTTTTTTGTCTATTAAAATAACATCAGAAATCAGAAATACAGTGTAGACATTGTTAATGTTGTAAATGACTATTGTAGCTGGAAATGGCAGATTTTTTAATGGAATATCTACACAGGCGTACAGGGGCCCATTATCAGCAACCATCACTCCTGTGTTCCAATGGCTCGTTGTGTTAGCTAATCCAAGTTTATCATTTTAAAAGGCTAACTAATCATTAGAAAACCCTTTTGCAATTATGTTAGCACAGCTGAAAGCAATAAAACTGTCCTTCTTTAGAATAGTTCAATATCTGGAGCATCAGCATTTGTGGGTTCGATTACAGCCTCAAAATGGCCAGAAACAAAGAACTTTCTTCTGAAACTCGACAGTCTATTCTTGTTCTGAGAAATGAAGGCTATTCCATGCGAGAAATTGCCAAGAAAGTGAAGATCTCATACAACGCTGTGTACTACTCCCTTCACAGAACAGCGCAAACTGGCTCTAACCAGAATAGAAAGAGGAGTGGGAGGCCCCGGTGCACAACTGAGCAATAGGACAAGTACATTAGAATGTCTAGTTTGAGAAACAGACACCTCACAAGTCCTCAACTGGCAACTTCATTAAATAGTACCCGCAAAACACCCGTCTCAACATCAACAGTGAAGAGGTGACTCCAGGATGCTGGCCTTCTAGGCAGAGTTCCTCTGTCCAGTGTCTGTTCTTTTGCCCATCTTAATATTTTCTTTTTTATTGGCCAGTCTGAGATATGGCTTTTCTTTGCAACTCTGCCTAGAAGGCCAGCATCCTCTTCACTGGAAGGACGCCTGTGTCGTTGCAGTGACTGGGTGTATTGATACACCATCCAAAGTGTATTTGATAACTTCACCGTGCTCAAAGGTACAGTGGGGAGAACAAGTATTTGATACACTGCCGATTTTGCAGGTTTTCCTACTTACAAAGCATGTAGAGGTCTGTAATCAAAAATCCAGAAAATCACATTGTATGATTTTTAAGTAATTAATTAGCATTTTATTGCATGACATAAGTATTTGATACATCAGAAAAGCAGAACTTAATATTTGGTACAGAAACCTTTGTTTGCAATTACAGAGATCATACGTTTCCTGTAGTTCTTGACCAGGTTTGCACACACTGCAGCAGGGATTTTGGCCCACTCCTCCATACAGACCTTCTCCAGATCCTTCAGGTTTCGGGGCTGTCCGCTGGGCAATACGGACTTTCAGCTCCCTCCAAAGATTTTCTATTGGGTTCAGGTCTGGAGACTGGCTAGGCCACTCCAGGACCTTGAGATGCTTCTTACGGAGCCACTCCTTAGTTGCCCTGGCTGTGTGTTTCGGGTCGTTGTCATGCTGGAAGACCCAGCCACGACCCATCTTCAATGCTCTTACTGAGGGAAGGAGGTTGTTGGCCAAGATCTCGCGATACATGGACCCATCCATCCTCCCCTCAATACGGTGCAGTCGTCATGTCCCCTTTGCAGAAAAGCATCCCCAAAGAATGATGTTTCCACCTCCATGTTTCACGGTTGGGATGGTGTTCTTGGGGTTGTACTCATCCTTCTTCTTCCTCCAAACAGTGGAGTTTAGACCAAAAAGCTCTATTTTTGTCTCATCAGACCACATGACCTTCTCCCATTCCTCCTCTGGATCATCCAGATGGTCATTGGCAAACTTCAGATGGGCCTGGACATGCGCTGGCTTGAGCAGGGGGACCTTGCGTGCGCTGCAGGATTTTAATCCATGACGGCGTAGTGTGTTACTAATGGTTTTCTTTGAGACTGTGGTCCCAGCTCTCTTCAGGTCATTGACCAGGTCCTGCCGTGTAGTTCTGGGCTGATCCCTCACCTTCCTCATGATCATTGATGCCCCACGAGGTGAGATCTTGCATGGAGCCCCAGACTGAGGGTGATTGACCGGCATCTTGAACTTCTTCCATTTTCTAATAATTGCGCCAACAGTTGTTGCCTTCTCACCAAGCTGCTTGCCTATTGTCCTGTAGCCCATCCCAGCCTTGTGCAGGTCTACAATTTTATCCCTGATGTCGTTACACAGCTCTCTGGTCTAGGCCATTGTGGAGAGGTTGGAGTCTGTTTGATTGAGTGTGTGGACAGGTGTCTTTTATACAGGTAACGAGTTCAAACAGGTGCAGTTAATAAAGGTAATGAGTGGAGAACAGGAGGGCTTCTTAAAGAAAAACTAACAGGTCTGTGAGAGCCGGAATTCTTACTGGTTGGTAGGTGTTCAAATACTTATGTCATGCAATAAAATGCAAATTAATTACTTAAAAATCATACAATGTGATTTTCTGGATTTTTGTTTTAGATTCCGTCTCTCACAGTTGAAGTGTACCTATGATAAAAATTACAGACCTCTACATGCTTTGTAAGTAGGAAAACCTGCAAAATCGGCAGTGTATCAAATACTTGTTCTCCCCACTGTATATTCAGTGTCTGCTTAAAAAAAAAAAGATTTTACCCATCTACCAATAGGTGCCTTTCTTTGCGAGGCATTGGAAAACCTCCCTGGTCTTTGTGGTTGAATCTATGTTTGAAATTCACTGCTCGACTGTGGGACCTTACAGATAATTGTATGTCATTCAAAAAATCATGTTAAACACTATTATTTCACACAGAGCACATTTTTACTCCTAAACTTATTTATGCTTGCCATAACAAAGGGGTTGAATACTTACAAAACAAATTCATTTGTAAACATTTCTAAAAACATGATTCCATTTTGACATTAAGTGGTATTGTGTTTAGGCCAGTGCCACAAAATCTCAATTGAATACATTTTAAATTCAGGCTGTAACACAACAAAATTTGGAAAAATATTTCTGATGGTGTAGATGTTAAATATTATTAAAGTGACCAGTGTTCAATGACTATGTACATACGGCAGCAGTTTCTAAGGTGCAGGGTAGAGTACCGGGTGGTAGCTGGCTAGTAATAGTGACTAAGTTCAGGGCAGGGTACTGGGTGGAGGCCGGCTAGTGGTGACTATTTAACAGTCTGATCGCCTGGAGATAGAAGCTGTTTTTCAGTCTCTTGGTCCCAGCTTTGATGCACCTGTACTGTCTCCTCCTTATAGATGGTAGTGGGGTGAATACTGTAGGCCGTGGTTCAGGTTGCTGAGGTGGAGAGCCCTGCTGTTGCGGATAGTGCAATTGCCGTACAAGGCAGTGATATAGCCCGACAGGATGCTGTCAATGGTGCATCTGTAGAAGTTTGTGAAGGTCTTAGGGGCCAAGCCAAATATCTTCAGCCTCCTGAGGTTGAAGAGGCATTGTTGCGCCTTCTTCACCACACTGTCTCTGTGGATGGACCATTTCAGGTTGTCAGTGATGTGCACGCCGAGGAACTTGAAGCTTTTCACCCTCTCTACTGTGGCCCTGTCAATGTGGATGGGGTCATGTCCTCTTTGCTGTCTCCTGAAGTCCACAATCAGCTCCTTCGTTTTGTTGATGTTGAGGGAGAGGTTATTTTCATGGCACCACTCCGCCAGGGCCCTCACTTCCTCGCCGTAGACTGTCTCGTCGTTGTTGGTAATCAAGCCTACCACTGCTGTGTCGTCTGCAAACTTGATGATTGAGTTGGAGACATGCGTGGCCACGCTGTCATGGGTAAACAGGGAGTGTAGCAGGGGGCTGAGCACACACCCTTGTGGGGCTGCCGTGTTGAGGATCAGAGCAGCAGAGTTGTTGTTACCTACCTTCCCTACCTGGGGTTGGCCCGTCAGGAAGTCCAGGACCCAGTTACAGAGGGCAGGGTTCAGACCCTGGGCCCCGAGCTTAGTGATGAGCTTGGAGAGCACTATGGTGTTAAAGGCTGAGCTGAACAGCATTCTTACATAGGTATTCCTCTTGTCCAGATGAGATAGGGGAGTGTGCAGTGCGATGGCGTCATCTGAGTCTCATAACAAAGGGTCTGAATACTTATGTAACTAAAGTATCTGTTTTTTTTATTTGTAATAAATTAGCTAACATTTCTACAAACCTGTTTTTGCTTTGTTATTATGGGGTATTGTGTGTAGATCATCATTTTTATTTATTTAAATACGTTTCAGAATAAGGATGTAACGTAACAAAATGTGGAAAATGTCAAGGGGTCTGAATACTTTCCGAATGCACTGTATCCCAGTCCGCTTAATCGAAACAATCTTGAAGCATAGATTCAGATTGGTCAACCCAACGTTGAATGGTCCTTACCACGGGTACTTTCTGTTTAATCTTGTGCCTATAGGAGGTGAGGAGCAGAATGGAGGCGTGATCTGATTTGCCAAAGGGAGGGTCGGGGAGGGCCTTTTAGCCGAACCGGAAGGGGGAGTAGCAACGGTCAAGAGTTCTCAATGAGCGAGTGGTGCAGGAGATGTGTTGATAAAACTTTGGTAATGTTTTCCTCAGATTTGTTTTAAAGTCCCCAGCTACAATAAATGTGGCCTCAGGATATGCGGTTTACAGTTTACACAAAATCCAGTGTAGTTCCTTGAGAGCCATTGCGATGTCGGCTTGAGGGGGATTATACACGGCCGTGACGATGACCGAAGAGAATTCTCTCGGGAGGTAATGCGGTCTGTATTTGATGGTCAGCTATTCCAGATCGGGAGAACAAAAGGACTTGAGTTCCTGTACGTTACCACAATCACACCATTAGTAGTTAATCATAAACCTTACACCTCCACCTTTCTTTTTCCTGGAGAGTTATTTTGCTGTATGGAGAACCCCGCTGGCTGTATGGACAAGGATAGTATATCTGGAAAGAGCCATGATTCCGTGTAACAGAGTATGTTACAGTTCCTGATGTCTCACTGGAAGGAGATCCTCACCCTGAGCTTGTCTACTTTATTGTCCAGGCACTGAACATTAGCGAGTAATATACTCGGAAGCGGTGGATGGTATGCACGCCTCCTGAGTTGGACTAAAAGCCCACTTTGTTTACCTCTTCTCTGTCGACGGCATCTTGGAGCAGCCCCTAGGACGAGTGGAATTGCCTCGGGGACTACAAACAAAGGAACCAATTCAGGAAAGTCTAATTTCTGGTCGAGTGACCACTGATCTAATATCCCAAAGTTATTTTTGCCTGTAGGTAATAATGCAAAAATCTTTCGGAGCAAATAATGTAAGAAATAACACTACGCAAAACAAAATACTGCAAAGTTAGCTAGGAACAGGGTGACCATGTCTGTCGGGGCCATTTTGTTTCAACATTATGAAGAATGGCAACACTGCCATGTTGACCTGAGCCTTGCTGTTGGAAAACCACATTAATGTCCGACTTTCGGGTGTCGAACATGCAGTCGGTTGCTTTCCCCTTACCACTCAAACGTGCCCAATGGGGACACACTCTTTTCACGCCATTTTGCCCGATGGGTAGTGCTATACGTCATGGTGAACGTGGGTTTCAATGTTCAAGGACCATAGAATTAGGAATTAGAATAATAATTTAATAGGATCTCTATGGCACATTCAACCGAGAACCCTCCACCTTGGACCTCATTCATAACTTTTTCACCGACATCGCTATGGTGGGTTTATACATTATAGTTTACAATTGCACTTTCATATTAGTACATAATTATGCTTTATTTGAACTAATGATAGGTATCTACCAAGTGGCTGAACCAGTTTTCCCAAAAGTGAACGATTTTTAACGTCAAGTTTTGCTTGCTAGCCAACCTACAACATCATTGTCGCTATCAAGCCAATCTTGATGATGGCCAGTCCATTTCCCTTCAAGTGTAAAGGTGGTGGGGCACATTGTCAAGCAGTGCACAAAGAAGAGCATGTCAGTAAACGGGTCCAATACCACACAAGCTGCTAGTGTGCAGGAAAACTAGCATCCTCGGTTGCCAGGAGCCGGGCAATTCGGGGGAAATCTGTAGGCTTACGCGACAATACTTGTAGACGTGACAGGTTTCTTGAGCACGCAGTGGGCAAATGTCCAGTTGTAGATCTCAAGATTTGGGGGGGGGGTCGTCGTAAACTGTTTGCTGGATACCGGAAGCCAAGTCAGCACTATCCATGAGTCATTCTTCAGAGAACACTTATTAGGGGAAGAGGAAGACATGCTTTCTACAGCAGGATGGCTTAAGATAACAGCAGCTAATGGGTTGGACATTCCTTACTTAGGTTACCTTTGGTTAGACGTAGAGACCATGGGGATAACTTTACCCGGGTGTGGGTTCCTGGTAGTCAAAGATCCTCCGCAGTCACAGACTACAGTACCAGGTCTCCTTGGAATGAATATCATCAGCAGATGTAGACAACTAGTCCATGCTGAGTTTGACACAACTCTAGACTGTGAGTTGGATTCTGATTAGAGAGAATCCTTTCAGCGAGTACTATCAAGCCAATCTACTAAGCTTACCTGAATGAAATATATGAAACTAATCAACAAGATTTCATTTCACCGCAATTGGTTAGTCAACATGCAATAATACCTTTATGCTGTTAATCACTGAATTATTTGCGTTTAGATTAAGAAGATCCTATTAACTGAGCCTACCCTTTCCCCCCTCCCTCTTCAGTGACGGTGATGTGAACTTTAAAAAAATGCAAACCAATACTTCATTTAAGTATGATCAATGATAAATACAATGATACATGATAAATTGAGTTGTAGACCTAGCTGTAGTAGGACTTGCTGCAAGCTGTACGTGTGTGAGCTTCTCTCTCCCTCTCTCCCAATGTGATGAAAAAAATCCAAAAATCATTGTTTGGTATCTGTTAAAACTGTTAATCTGATGGACTTTAGATGTCCTTGGTCTTATTTATTTGTTTCGGGACCTATAGAGGCATACTTACACAGCAACACTCAAAAAAATGCTGAGTTAAAAACAACCCAATTTGGGTAAATATTGGACAAAACACGTTGGGTTATTTTGACCCAGCCAGTTGGGTCACTCAGTTGGGTTACTGATACTGGGTTATTGAGTTATGATCCACCGGGTCAGATCAGAAGACTTGAGGCGTTGTATAGTAGGGGCCTGGCTTTCAAATAGTTATTTTTGGCCACCCCTGAGAATAAATGTCATTCTGGTTCATTTGTTCTGTTGTATTGTTATCTGTATGTTGAGCAGACACTTTTTTAGCTTTTGTGAGGCATGGCCTATTGGGGGCATGGCTTTCATATTGTAATTTTTGCCCACCCGTAAAGGTAAATGTCATTCCATGTTAAGTTTGTAGACTGCACATTTTCAATTTTACTTCAATATTTTTGCATGTTACATATTTTAATAATATAAATGTAATAACATGATTATTTAAATATTATAACAAAGTGGTAACTGTCCTAACATTGGGATATGCATAGGCACTTGAGGAACTTGTACTCTTGTTTAAGCCACATAAGTGTCTTTGCTCAACCTTAATATGTGATGACAATGCAACAGAACAGATGAACCGGAATGACATTTACTCTCACGGGTGGCTAAAAAGAACTGAAAGCCGCACTAATACTAAGCAACACCTCAACCCAAAGACGTGACCCAACTGGCAGGGTCAAAATAACCCAAAGTGTGTTTTGTCCACTATTTACCTAGCGCTGGGTTGTTTTTAACCCAGCATTTTTTAGAGTGTAGTCTCATTACTTTGTGTGAATTATATCTCTCAACTTTAATCAATGTGAAATTCAAATACAAAATCATTTTTTTAGTTCCTTTCTATTATGTGGCTGCATGAAATTTCAAACAAAGTGAATTCAACAATGACATTTATTTACGTCGTCTTTGTGGCTCCCTGATAAAACAGTAACATCTATTACTGTAGTTAGGCTTTCCAACCTGTTCTCTATGTGTAGCCAGGTGGTAAAAAGCGCATAGCTGTATTCATTTATATCAACTAGATGGCACTGTCCCTTTAAGAGATTCATTAATGAGGTGTGGAAGCGGTAATGGGATTGCGTATGTGCAGTGTGTGAGAGTGAGAGCAAGAAATTACACTGACTGGAGAGCTGTTGAAATCCATTGTTGGTCCAACGTTACTTTAGGTGGGTAAATAATACTTTTTTATCTTACTCTTGTACCGGAATATAACTTATTTAGCATAATCTGCAATGTATAAGAGTTTATTTTGTAATATATATGCCAGATGGTCATGTTAGCATGTTGATACTCTCAGATTGACATGAGGATGTTAGCTTCTTGCTAGCTGAAACCAGTGCTCTCAGAACCATGTTGTGGAGTTGATAACATTATTTGAAGCGTGAGTAATTATCAGAATTACATTCTGTTTCATGTAAAGCTTCAGTGTGTTGTATTTTGTTTTTGAATTGTAACTTATCTGTTGATTTCTGTAACTTATCTGTTATTTCTCCCAGTGCAGTATGGGTCAGATGAGGATCTACTGTTCCATGTGGGGTTAGGGTATCATGTGGACAGTGTGTTTGTAAGTATTCCGATTGTTTTATGACAAGATGTATTTTTTTTTTCATGCACAATGTCATTTTGTTTATGGACATCTTGTACCCAGAAATGTCAGAAAGTCCATTCTAACTGAGAACATTGTGGTCTCTGTATTTTCTTGTGTTTTTCTATAGAGAGCAGAGCCACTACCGTTTATGTATTTCACTTTGTACTTATTGTACTTAGATTGTTATTATGCACTTTACTAACATATTTATTTCACTTGATTGTGATTTAGTCTTAACTTTACGGGAACTTCACCTTGCGGTGATTTCCCTTCTACATTATCCTATTTTAAATGTAAGCTTTGACAGAATAAACAACCCCAAATTAGTTTGTGTCCTGTGCTGGGTTTACTTTCGCCAGGCTACATATGGCTTAGCGGTATGTTGAATAGATTCCACAATCCGGCCTTGAGCAAGTGCTCGGCTTGTTCTCGACATTGTGCACCCGTTTGCGCACTGAAATCTAAGCCCACGGTGACGTATAGCACTGCCCACCAGGCGAAATTATGTGAAAAGAGTGTAATCTAATAATGACCTTAGATCAGTGAGTGAACTCCCTCAAACAAATGGTACGCTCAAGACAACTTGGAACAAGGAAATCTCTGACCTACGACTTCAGTGCGTTTAAGACAACTGGGAACTCTGAAACAAAGGAGCTCCGCTCGGACTGGGAAAAATTGTTTTGAACAGTCATCCAACTCGGAATTAGGCTAAAACTTGGGCAACATGCCGCATTCACATGCTAGTTGAAACAAGGAAACTGAAATTTCCCACTTGCTAACTGATTATAGTTATACATGTGCCCAGTGGTGTAGTGGTGCCTGGACAAGTGGGTAGTTTGCTGACCCGGTGATATGTTGGGCAGACCGCACCACCCTCTGAAGAGCCCTGCGGTTGCAGGCGGTGCAGTTGCCGTACCAGGCGGTGATACAGCCAGACAGAATGCTCTCAATTGTGCATCTGTAAAAGTTTGAGGGTTTTAGGGTCCAAGCCAAATTTCTTCAGCCTCCTGAGGTTGAAGAGGCGCTTTTGCGCCTTCTTCACCACACTGTCTGTGTGGGTGGACCATTTCAGATCGTCAGTGATGACCTCTGTCTATGAAACCGCTTGCATGTGCGGTGCGCATTTTAGAATAGTGTTTTCCCGCTAATTGTATTTTGAAACATTCACATGTAGGCCTACTACCGTGTACCTTGCTGTGCCTAAAATGTGAATAGTTTATCAAAATGTAAAGCTAAACATTCCGATCAGCCCTATTAATTGACACGGCTTATACCTCCACTACACTACTTTGATACCTATCAGTGGGAATTAAGAAGTGAGTATACGCAATGCCCACTGAAAAATAAGTGGGTATACGGCGTATACCATCCACTACACCACTGCATGTGCCCCATTCAACCAGTTAGCTAATCAGAAATTTCAGAGTTTCCTAGTTCCGAGTAGCACCTGAATGCGGAATCAGAGCTCTGACATCACAATTTTTCCCAGTCTGAGCTGTTCATAATACCTCAGTGGTCTGAGCTCGTTTTTTCAGAGAACACACTGTGCTAAAGCGAATTTATGCTTGATCCGAAAATGTTGTCGGAGGCTCTGTATGGAGGGTGTGACGCAATTTCTGAGCCTCTGGAGGCATGCAGAGGCCAAATTGAGCTCCATACCGCATCGCCATGCACCTCACAAATTTTGTAACAATGTGGAGGGCTCCATATAGCCCTGCATGGACATGATTGATTGATGGTAGGTGGGGGCAGGAGGTCCTTTATAAACACAAACTCGCTTCCTTGACAACTTCCTTCACAACAGCTGTGCTGAACAGCTCTGCACTGCTCTATGAAGCGCAAGAAGTATAAATATTTTATGTTTAGCTCACATATAATGTAAAAGTATGCATTAAGGTGTCTATAATATAATAAATAATAATCTATAACTTTCTTTTATATATTTTTTACAATGGTGAGGGAGTGCCAAGATGGAGGCTTCAACACAGCACCCCCTATGAATCATCTAGTGTAAGACCAAGGACCTAACTGTGGACTACAGGATGGAGCAGGTCTTAAAATGGTCCAGACACAAGACAGTGCCTCTTCCCCCTCAGGAGCTTGAACATTTTTGGCATGGGCCCTAAAATCCTCAAAAAGTTATACAGCTGTACCATTGAGAGCATCTTGACTGGCTGCATCACTGCTTGGTATGGCAATAGCACCACCTTCGATCGCATGGCGCTACAGAGGGTGGTGCGGACAGCCCAGTACATCAGTGGAGGCTGCTGAGGGGAGGACGGCTCATAATAATGGCTGGAATGGAGTCAATGGAATGGTATCAAACACATCAAAGACATGGTTTCCATGCGGTTGATACCCTTCCAATGACTCAATTCCAGACATTATTAAGAGCCGTCCTCCCCTCAGCAGCCTCCACTGCAGTACATCACTTGGGCCGAGCTCCCTGCCATCCAGGACCTCTATATCAGGCGATGTGAAAGGAAGGCCCGGAAAATCGCTAAGGACTCAAGTATTTTATTCTTATTTTTGCACTCTTTCTATGCACACTCACAGGACCCCACACACTACGCACACTAATACTCCAACACACAAACAAACACTCACTCCATCATTTGCTCACACACACATAATATGCACATACATTTATACTGACTCTCCATACACCCACTCACATACAATCATCATATACGCTGCTACTATGTTTATCATATATCCTGATGCCTAGTCACTTTAGCCCTATGCATATCTACCTCTATCGATCCAGTATCCCTGCACATTGTAAATATGGTACTGGAACTGACACTGTATATAGTATGCTTACTTACTTTACTGTGTTCTTATCTTGTCTGTTCTTGTTCGACCTTATTTTTAGTATTACATTGTTATTGATTACTGCATTGTTGGGGTTAGAGCTTGCAAGAAAGGCATTTCACTGTACTTGTGAATGTGACATTAAAACATGGAAGTTAAAACTATACTGAACAAAAATATAAATGCAACATGTACAGTGTTGGTCACATGTTTCATGAGCTGAAATACAAACAGCTTAATTCTCTCAAATTTTGGGCACAAAATTGTTTACATCCCTGTTAGTGAGCATTTCTACTTTGCCAAGATAATCCATCCACCTGACCGTTGTAGCATATCAAGATGCTATATAAATGGCATGATCATTACACAGGTGCACCTTGTGCTGGAGACAAAAGGCCACTCAAAAATTTGCAGTTGTGTCACACAACACAATGCCACAGATGTCTCAAGTTGAGGGAGAGTGCAATTGACATGCTGACAGCAAGAATGTCTACCAGAGCTGTTGCTAGATAATTGAATTATAATTCCTCTACACACAAGCCGCCTCCAACGTTGTTTTAGAGAATTTGGCAGTACATCCAACCGGCCACACAACCGCAGACCACATGTAACCACGCCAGCCCAGGACTCCACAACCGGCATCTTCACCTACGGGATTGTCTGAGACCAACCACCCAGACAGCTGATGAAAATGAGGAGTATTTCTGTCTGTAACAAAGCCCTTTTGTGGGGAAAAACTTACTTGGGCCTGGCTCCCTAGTGGGTGGGCCTGGCGCCCAAGTTTATGCTCTCCCATCGCTGTGCCCCTGCCCAATCATGTGAAATCCATGGAGTAGGGCCTAATTTATTTATTTCAATTGACTGATTTCCTTAACTGTAACTCAGAAAAATCGTTGAAATTGCTGCGTTTATATTTTTGTTCAGTATATATAAATCATTGGTTGTGACTATGGTACAGCTATAGACGATATTTACAATTTAACTACCGCGAGAGTTGGACTAAACTATTTGAAGCTACATGATGAGTTTTGACTTGCATTTCACTGTTAGTTTAACACAAAATATGTACATTTTCAGTCAATTAAATCGACAGTTTTTTTTCGATTAAAGTACTTGTTTGTATGCGTGCAGCGTGTAGTTACTGTGATTGGAACCCTGAAATTGGCTACACTAGCCCAGCTACTTCGCACACCGTTGCGGGACCACAGTGCTTGACAAGTAGGAGCGAAGAAACTGTCCCTTGACCAGTGTTGCCGTTCATGCTTGTATCAAGGTGACATCTAGCTGAGTTATTTTTTGTGTAGGCTACTACTATTCTTGAAATAAAACCATGGGAGAGAAAAAAAAATGGCCACATACCACCGGCGACACCGTGACTACAGCTGCCCAGAATGAAGCACTTCACATCAGCAAGCAAGCACCTCGATACAGCACCGGTGCATTAGTTATTCGTACCAACTTGCCTTCTCATCGAAATAAAATCATTGGAGGGGAAAAACTGTCAAAATAAAATAATTGGATGGAAAACATTGGCCACCACCAGTGACCCCGTGAATTCAGCTGTCCAGAAGGAAGCACTTCACATCGGCAAGCACCTCTATACCACACTGGTGCATTAGTCATTCTCACCAATTTGGCTTCTCGTTGTGCTCCCGGAGAGCAGTGGCGTTAGCCAATTGACATGTCACTGTGACGTCCATATGATTAGGATATTAGCTAGCTGTCATCACAGATGAATGGGGAAACCCTAGAGATCCTATTAAATTACTAGAGGGGAGGGGGTGGGCTATGTTATAATCCTCTTCAAAATTCCAGAATGAGGCTAAATCGCAGCCATATTGGTCAGGGGGAAATCCAAAACCAGTCTAAGGGTGAATTCATAATTGCCTACAGTGTGTCAGAGTGCGCTCTGGGTCGTTCATAAATTCCAAAGCGAAACGCGTTCTGGGAGAAGGGTTGAGCAAAGCGTTCTGAATTTACAATGGCAGCCAAGCAACCAAGTTAAGACATGACTGAGAGAACACCTCACTCTGACCATTTTACTCGCCCTAGCAGAGTTCGTTAGGCTGTTTTCATGTTATCTAGAAAGTTTCGTGACTGTCACTGTGCTGCTGGCAACAATTTAATTACGTTTCTTTACTGATGTTTACTGCCACCATTCATATTCAATGGGTGTTACACGTTGGTAAATTCATCCGTTATTCTGTGATTTGGAACACCCTCTGACAAGAGTGCTCTGAAATCAGAGTAGATAGCCAGAGTTCATTTACGAACGTACCCGAAAACGTCCAAACTCTCGCGGTACTTCAATGGTAAAGCTCCTCCGTAGCTTTATACCATGTAGTCACAACATCCAAGCAGTGCTCGAGGGCAGTTTCACACTGGCAGTGCACTTGAAGGAATGCGGTAAACTTGACTCATGACTTGACATTCGTTAAAGGTGAGCTTATATTTCGATTAAGAACTTTACTCAAGTAATGATGATAATGATAGCCTACATTTATAACACATTATGAGGTTCGTAACTTCTTCAATATTTACCTTTTAAAAGTGAGAGTGGTTGGTTGGCTACCTGTCCACATCAGTTCTGGCGGTGTGCTAGCCCTGTATATGCGCGGATGCACGGCGTCCTATATAGTGCTAGTGGTACACAAGTTTTGTTTATGGCAGTGTTTTAGTTTTGTTTAGGCTAGAGAATGTAAACAATCATACAGTGGTGGGAAAGTACCCAGTTGTCATACCTTAAAGATACCTTAAAGTAAAAGTGAAAGTCACCCAGTAAAATTATACTTGAGTAAAAGTCTAAAAGTACTTGGTTTAAAATATACTTAAGTATCAAAAGTAAATGCAATTGCTAAAATACACTTAAGTATCAAAAGTAAAAGCATGAGTCGTTTCAAATTCCTTCTGCCGTCATTGTAGGCAGTCATTGTAAATAAGAATTTGTTCTTAATTAACTGACTTGCCTTTAAATAAATAAAGGTTAAAATATTAAGCAAACCAGAAGGCACAATTTTCATTTTTTATTAATTTACAGATAGCCACGGGCACTCTCCAACATTTAGACATAATTTACAAACGGAAGCATGTGTGGTTAATGATCCACCAGGTCAGAGGCAGTAGGGATGACCAGGGATGTTCTGTTGTTAAGTGTGGGAATTGGACCATTTCCCTGTTCTGCTAAGCATTCAAAATATAACGAATACTTTTGGGTGTCAAGGATATGGAGTAAAAAGTACAATATTTTCATTAGGACTATAGTGAAGTAAAAGTAGTCAAAAATATAAATACTAAAGTACATATACCCTAAAAACTACTTAAGTAGTACTTTAAACAATTTTTTACTTAAATACTTTACACCACTGAAATCATAGTAGTCAGCAGCACAAAAAAGGTGTGTGTTAATTACATGGTAGTGAGCTAGACCGGTAAGGTAGGCCAACTACCATCTAAATGTATGGTTTTAGTACTTGCTGGGGTATGGATGGGGTCTAAAAAAGGACATTGAAATGTTTCAAATTTCTGCTGAACACAGTGTTGCATATCTCCAAATCTAACTGAGAATTGAGCAGACTGTGATAATGGAGAGAACGTAGAAAATGTATCAGTCAGTTCAAATAAGCTAATTGCATTGCTATAACCTATTTTTTGTTGACCCAAATCAAATATGGATTCAACGTTTCTGTATCATGACAACAACTTACATATTGTACAAAAGCACTACTGTAATGTTTGAAGGTGTAAACTGAAACATGTCCTGGAGGTCAATATGATTTCATGTTCAGGTAGCCTACCAGTTAGCGAGGCGACTCAGCAACTGGAGGGTTGCTAGTTCAAATCCCAGGTCAGATGGGAAAAATCTAGCGGAAAGTGAGCTGGCAACCGTAGCGTTGCTGGTATCAAATCCTAGATGCCATTGCCTGCTCTTGTGCGCTTGAGGAAGACATGACAACAGCTCCCCAGGCGCACAGTGTGGCGCCCCCCCGTACCTCTCCAAAAATTAGTATTGTGTCTTTCGGAGGGGTTGGGTTAAAAGTGGAAGTCAAATTTTGGTTGGATCTTGTGCAATTGACCAATAGTGATCTTAATTTCTTTTCCTGAACATTGATGTTGTCAGTGTCCTGTGTTAGTAAAATGTGTTTCCTATCCAATTTTATTCAGAAGGGTCTTCCAAATCTAAAGGTCACCTGATTCCCTCAAAGTACCGTGATTGGCTCCTGAAGATGTCTTCTATAGATCCCTATCAGTACATTGTGGTAAGTAAACATCATGTTGTCATTGTCAGGACATTATAGACAGACAAACCATTTGACATTTTGTATGTCCTGTTATCAAATTGTTACTGTGTGAGTCACACACAGCTAATCAAAGAGATAGATGAAGACATGTACACACACACAATACGTGTTACTCACTGTACTAGTACTTCAGGCTGTTGTTTAAGCTGGTTAAATTCTATGAATGTTCTGCTTGAGCTATTGGATATATTTTGTCCAGTCATTTGCATCCAGTCTGGACGCCTCCTATCTGGGAAGCAGAATGACTTACTGGAAAGTCTCCATTCTTCAAGATTATAATGGGATTTCCTCTCTGTTGTATTGCTTCTGCAGGTGGAACACCAGTATTCCCATAAGTTCAAAGTGACTGTGGTACGAGCTGAGAAGGTGACCAAGGGTTCTACCCTGGGAGACTTTTGTGAGTTCCTCCATCTGTTCAAGATTACTCACTGTGCCCACATTACAGTGTTGTGAGTGTGTAGGTGTGTTTGAGAGATGAGGTGATGTTGCTTTTTCAGTGCCTGTGGTTTTTCTCATGTTTAATCACACTGTCTGTGTGTGTGGTTCTGTGTGTATTTCTAAGAACAGTGGACACTCCAGACCCCTACGTGGAGTTGTTCATCCCAACCACTCCAGACTCAAGAAAACGGACGCGGCACATTGACAATGACATCAACCCCATATGGAACGAGACCTTTGAGTTCATACTGGACCCCAATCAGGAAAACACTCTAGAGGTTAACACTACACTTTGAACTGAGCTACATTACACTACATAACCCAGCAAGCTTTGGCTAGACACCTTCAAGCATGATGTATTCTTTCTTTGCAGTAAGATAGTAACTTCAGTTAAGTAGGCATCAATACTTTTGCTTTCAAGAAACCCTATGTTGGGAACCATCTATCAAGATAAATGTAATTTTTTGTATTTCATTTTTTGTGAATTTGCTATTTCAGTTGACATTGATGGATGCTAACTATGTCATGGATGAGACCCTGGGAATGGCCTCGTACTCCATTGCTAAACTCAAAGTGGGACAACCAGAAGTGGTTCCATTCCCCATTGGCAAGGTAGGTCAGTCTTATTCAATTTTACAGATTGCATAGAAAGCACAAGACAGTTGATGTTGTCCACATAGCCTCCATCAAATACATACTGTGTCACAGCACTAAACCCTGTCTAAAAACCCAGTCCTTGTAAATCTCATCAAAAACTTCCTCTATCTTGTTTCCCCAGTTAACCAAGGTGTACTTGGAGATGTCGTTAGAGGTGTGGTATGTATAACTGACAATGGGTGCTTCAATGAATTTTAATTTTTTAGCCGGGAGCGTTGACGTCATTCTCTTTGTGGAGATTTAATCTAAAGCTTACTGACATGTCCGTTTGTCTCCCTCATCTCCTCCAGTTCATCCACAGACCTGCGGTTCAGCATGGCCCTGTGTGACCAGGAGAAGCTGTTCAGACAGGCACGCAGAGACCGGGTGATGCTGGGCATCAAGAAACTACTCAACATGGAGAAAGGACAACACCTCCCCACCTCATTAAGAGAGGTACAACCATAAACATAGTAGAAACTGAGGCCTTCTATGCATTTTTCGGTGTATCTCAAGTGTCAAGTAGAGAAGGGAGTTTTATTGCTGGTTCAAAAGGGAGATATATAGACAAAATCAGCTAAGATGATTCACAATGACAGTAGTGATCTCTGACACGTGCCTTGTCATTTTGTGTATGTTTGTGTGCATATTTGTACGCCCGCACATGTGTGTGTGCATGCATGTGTGCCTGTGTACGCGTGTGTGTCTATACAGGTCCCTACAATCGCCATCGTGGGGTCAGGGGGAGGGTTCCGAGCCATGGTGTGTTTCTCTGGAGTGATGAAGGCTCTGTATGAGTCTGGAGTTCTGGACTGCGCTACCTACGTGGCTGGACTTTCTGGATCTACCTGGTTAGTAGGAACACTGCTTTCATTCCACTGTACTTATAAGATCATTGGAGAGCAACATACTTCAACTGTTTATAACTACCATTCCTATGCTAGTACGAAAACTGACCAAGTAATAATGTTATTATACACAGAAAGTGATTGTGTCCCCCTCTCTCCTTTCTCTCTCACTCTTTCTCTCTCTCTCCCCTCTCTCCCCCCCCCTCTCTCCCCACCAGGTACATGTCTACGCTGTACTCGCACCCTGAGTTCCCTAAGGGTAAGGGTCCTGGGGAGATCAACCAGGAGCTGATGAGGTGTGTAAGCAGTAACCCACTGAGGCTGTTGCTGCCCCAGAACATCAAGCGCTACATCAAGGCCCTGTGGAGAAAGAAGGCTGCTGGGCAGCCCGTCACCTTCACCGACATCTTCGGCATGCTCATCGGAGAGACGCTCATGCCCGGGGTGAGATATGGGTGCGATATCAGCAAATGTGATATCAACAAAGTAATGATATTAGTGTACCGTCTTCAATACCAGCCATTGTGTTCCTTTGACCGAGGCCCTAACCTGCCTTTATTATCAGTAAATTACATCTGTGTTTCTCCTTACTTCATTTGCACATACTGTATACAGATTTTTCTATTGTGTTACTGACTATACGTTTGTTTATCCCATGTGTAACTCTGTGTTGTTGTTCTTGTCACACTGCTTTGCTTTATCTTGGCCAGGTCACAGTTGTAAATGAGAACTTGTTCTTAACTGGCCTACCTGGTTAAATAAAGGTGAAAAAAACGGTGACTTTGTCACAGAATATTGTATACGAACTTCGGCTGGGCGATATGGCCTAAAAATCATATCTAGATTTTTTTCAAATTCATGGGCGATTCAAAAAATTATAATATATATGTATATTAGTAGTTTTGATGTCTTCACTATTATTCTACAATGTAGAAAATAGTACAAATAAAGAAAAACGTGGAATGAGTAGGTGTGTCCAAACTTTTGACTGGTACTGTGTGCATATATATATATATATATGCACACAGTACCAGTCAAAAGTTTGGACACACCTACTCATTCCACGTTTTTCTTTATTTGTACTATTTTCTACATTGTAGAATAATAGTGAAGACATCAAAACTACTAAATAACACATATGGAATCATGTAGTAACCAAAAAAGTGTTAAACAAATAAAAATACGTTTTAAATTTGAGGTTCTTCAAAGTAGCCACCCTTTGCCTTGATGACAGCTTTGCACACTCTTGGCATATAACATACATTTTGATTTGTTTAACCGTTTTTTGGTTACTACATGATTCCATATGTGTTATTTCATAGTTGATGTCTTCACTATTATTCTACAATGTAGAAAATATAAAAATAAAGAAATCCTTGAATGTGTAGTAGGTGTGTCAACTTTTGACTGGTACTGTATATATTTTTTTGTTTAAATGTTTTCTCTATATAAGCTTTGGAAATATGCCCTTTTTGTTACAATTTTACCCAGAACCATTCACAAATAATGACCAACTTCTTGTAGCAGGCATTATAGAAAATGAACACAGGTTTCATAAATACTCTCTGAAGCATAAGCCCATGTGCTAGTGAGTAGCCAGCTAATCTTCATATTTCAAGTCTAGCCAACTTGGATCTATTTGGTGCTAACAAGGTAGAACAGTTCAACTGTTATGAACACACCATCTTGTCCATCTCCAACTTTGAACAACAGCCTGTTCACTTTGTTTAGATGTTGAAGTCAAGTGGCCTACCTGGATAAGATGCTTATTTCTCAGAATGAGAACGAGTTGCCAATTTCTTATATAAATGATTATTTTTATGCTCATTGCACATTTATAAAACACAGACTAGACAACTAGGACACAACACTATGTGGCTGCGCTCGACAGAAACTGAGCATTTTCCATAATCATGTTCATTGATACTCCTGTTTTAATAGGGTCTGCTCCGTTCTAAATTTTGGGAGTTGAGACAAGGGTATCATTAGAAGGGGAATCGACAGATTCTGTTGGACTAAACTTCAAAAGCAAATAGTGAGTTTGAAAGTGCTTGTTATCAGAGAGGAAAAAGTGATCTTTCGTCTTTGTTGCTGTGAGTGGCACGGAGAGGGGCTTGGAATGAATCATATAAATTGTAACTAATCATATAAATTCTATAGATCGTCCAGCCCTACTACAAACCTCTGTTATGACTCTATTAGGACAGGGAACTCATGGTGACAGAGTCAGTGAGGTGCTTACATTTGATATAGGAATGTAGGAATCCATACACAACTTTATCCATACAGGCATACACAACTATATCCACTTCACTTTTTGGGGAGTGTAAGAACAATCTCTCTCTCTCTCTCTCTCTCCAGAGGATGGACTTCAAGCTGAGCCACATGCAGAAGACTGTGAGCGAGGGTCAGAGCCCAATGCCTCTCTTCACCTGTCTGCACGTCAAGCCAGACGTCTCAGAACTCATGTTCGCTGGTAAGACCGAAAGGAAGACTCAATTTTTTTGATCCATGCGTTACTAATGGGTTATTTTCCAACGCATCCATCATACTACCAGTTTAGAACAGACGGAAGGAAGTTCAAGCAAGGCATCTTTTTCAAGTACACTTCTTAAAGTGTTGTAACGCCTAGATAAGTCACCTCTCACGCTTTCGGTTGAGCAGATCCAGCTACAGGACTCATGTCTGCCTGAAATGAAGGGAAAGATAGGCAGACAACTTTGAAGCAGTATGCATCTTTGGAGCGGTACACTGCATGGCCTTCCCATTGTGGAGCCATGTGTCAATGTGAACAGATACTATGTTTATGGCTGCATTTGTTTAATTTTATTTACTTTCCTGGATAATATGTAAATGACCCAGTGATACAGAACTGACTTTGGTGTTGGTTGGTTCCATCTGTCAATGTGTTGTCACAGCTCCTTATCTGATGGGTTACCATTTACATCAGTGTTTCCCAACCCTGGTCCTCCAGTACCCCCAACAGTAACCCTGGTCCTCCAGTACCCCCAACAGTAACCCTGGTCCTCCAGTACCCACAACAGTAACCCTGGTTCTCCAGTACCCCCAACAGTAACCCTGGGCAACTAATCATCAACCCCTCAATGAGCTGAACGAGGTGTGTTTTTCAAGGGCTACAACACAAATGTGTACTGTTGGGGGAACTGGAGGACCAGGGTTGGGAAACACTGACCCAGGGATGTAGCTAGTTAACTCTAACAGAAACTGTGGACCATGCACTGTTGTGTATCGTTAGTCACCCAATATTGGAATCATGAAATCAAGCAAATTAGCTGTGACTTTGGAATCTTTGAATGAATGAAAGTACAAACAAATTAACGAATGAATGAACCAAGTTCATTTCTGAATGACTGCAGGCATGCATGTAATTATTGTCATCTTTGCGTTTGAGTCTGAGCCATTTGAATACAGGTTATGGTAGTGTTTACCCAGGGCTAGTGTCACGTCCTAACGTGTGTGTTTGTGTGCTGTGTGTGTGTACGCGCCTGTGGGTGTGTGCACTGTGTGCGTGTTTGTGTGCGGGTGTGGAACATGCTGAATTATTGCGCAAACATTCCCATCGGTGTCAGTTTCACTAGTACAGATACTCACGCTGATCCATCTCTGTCTGACTCTGTCATCAAGGGAAACTGAAATAGACACAGCAGTGAGTGACATTAGTTCTAAAAAGGGAGAGGACACACCTTAAAGATTCAATGGTTCACAGACACTTAGGTACAGGATGTAGACATGAAAATGGTAATACCCTGAAGTATGACGACTGGGAGTTGCGACCAAAATATCACATCACAATATTTTATTAGCAATTTTGACAGTATGCCGGTATTTTATGTTTCTAAATAAAAGGTTCTAAATGATTAGTGCATGACCCTAGAATGGCAACAAATCAATTCTATTGATTTTAATAGGCTTTTTCCATGCTGACTGTTTTGTTCTCAACTAAATGAGGACAAAACGGACAGTGAAAGTAGTCCAATTTATTTAGTACTATATAAAAATACATTTTTATAGACTGTATTGTAAAAAAATTATATCGGTATGTGGGTCCATACAGGAATACCGATATTCACAATATATCGCCCAGCCTTACTGAGAGTCAATTCATCAAAGTTCTTGTAAGGTTAACCATCAATGGGAAAGCTTCAGTGTTTGGGTATTAATTATGATATTATAGTAAATTGCTTTGCTTTGCATTGCAAGCAAGGGCCCTAATGTGATATGGTTATAATAACCTTGTATTGGGTTAACTCAGCTAGTTTCCACCATTGGAAGGCTTCCGTGAGCTTGATACACAGTAGCAGCCATTTGAGCTAAAACACTGTCCCAACAGTAATTGGAGTGAAGCTGATTATACAGCTGTCAGTCTGGTTTCACAAGGCTAATTCTACAGTACAAAACCACTTATCGTCTGTATCATTATTACTAATAGATGTGTCATATTTCTCCTATTGTGTGTTTTGACGAGCAGACTGGGTGGAGTTTACCCCGTACGAGATTGGCATGGCCAAGTATGGTACCTTCATGTCCCCGGGCCTGTTTGGCAGTAAGTTCTTCATGGGCAGCGTGGTGAGACAGTACGAGGAGAACCCCCTGCATTTCCTCATGGGTAAGACTGGCTGCACATTCAGTACAGATGTAGGATCTTAATTTGAGCCAGGAAAATAATCATGCAGCAACAGGAAATGTGATTTATTATGCAGATTATAATTAATGGACATTTTTGTAGGGTTTGATGTCATGTTGGAAATTTCAAAGTGGAAATTATAAACATCAGAAGCCTTTTTAAACCTCAAATACACTACGTTTTAAAATTTCCTGCATTGCAGGAAAGTTCTCCTGCAACAAGGTGATCAAATTAAGACACTATACACAGTACGATATGCACCTGAGCTTTCATACAGGCATACATACACGAGCACAAACTCACAAACATAGACTAGATACGCATTTGACTACATACACAAAGTTGTATGCTGTGTCTCTTCTAGGGGTGTGGGGCAGTGCTTTCTCCATCCTCTTCAACCGGGTCATGGGGGTCAAAGGGACCACTGGAGGTACCACCATGGAAGAGGAGCTTGGTAAGATTCTGACCAACCATCGTACAAAACCTACCTTTGTCTCTCTGTCTCTTTAAATGCATGCTCTGTGCGTGCATACGTGCGCGTCATGGTTTCTGTTAGGAAAATGTGGCGCAGGACATTTGACCGGCAGTATTTTAATTGACCATACATTTGACAAATGTACTATATGCATTGTGTGCGTAACATGACTAGGGTGTCTACCCACGGTGCTCAGAATGACAAATCACATTTAGATTATGGAAATTCATCTTAACAGAACATGCAAATCGAGGATACAACAGTGTGGGTCCTTACTGAATTCTGATGTGCACATTGAAGATGTTAGAATAACTGCCACATATACTTTTCCTCAACCAACAAGATGAGTAACAAGCAGCAAAATCACTAGCCTATGTCAATCTACTATCTCCCATAGTAGTAAAGTTTACATATTCTATTGGTCAGCTTGTTATAATGTGCGAAAAAGAAATGTCCTATTCCAAACACTCTGGGTCAGTTTTTGGATGATAGATCCCAAATTCATACAACCAGTAGACCTCAGGTGTCAAACTCATTCCATGGAGGGCTGAGTGTCTGTGGGTTTTCGCTCCTCTCTTGTACTTAACTGATTAATTAAAGGTCACTAATTACTATGTAACTCCCCTCACCTGGTTGTCTAGGTCTTAATTGAAAGGAAAAACCAAAAACCTGCAGACACTAGGCCCTCCATGGATTGAGTTTGACAGGCTTGAAGTAGGCCTAGGCTACAAAAAACTATTTTTAAAAGCAATGAGGCTGATGCAACCGATCAGAACATTTAGCTTAAATTGTTACTAAACTATTATTTCTTCACATTTGTAAGCGCAGTAATGCACAAAAGGCAGTAGGCTACGTGCGAATGTTCGTTCCATAATGCAGTTAGCGGGAAAACACTGTTGTCAAAAACTCACCGCACATGCGAGTGGTTTCATGTGACCAAGATTAAAATATCCATTCGAAATTAGAAAGAGGGGAGATCTAAAGATACAAGAACTAGCATGGGTTGCTAATATGACTAGGTTTGAAAATCAACAAGATAATAATTTTTTTATTTGACAAAAATCTGTTGAAATAATGCAGGATGTATTATACTTTAGAATTGCATTGGGGCATACTTATTTCACTGTACAGCCTTACGTATGGATTGTGGATCAATGACATGGGGTATCAGTCTATTCAGTGACACCCAGAGAACATTAGCGTTGTAGCTCTCATTGCGGGACTCTGAAACAACTGTGAATTGAGCCACATTTATTGTCAACCTATGTGTATTGAACATTGTTCCCGAGGAAAAACAATAGTGTGTGGATGTTTTGGAGTCTGATAACTCTGAGGAGGATGTTGGGAAAGAATTGCTTGGGTATTGAGTAGACTGATACCCCATTTCATTGATCCCCAGTCCTTAGGTAAAGCTGTACAGTGCAATATGAATGTCAATACACGCAATATGCTGACTGGGGAGGTGATTTCACACAGTTACAGTCCCGTGATAAGGTCTACAACGCTAATATTTGCGGAAACTCTTCACAGTTGTGTTCTGTGGGTGTCACCGAGTAGACTGATACCCCATTTCATTGCTTCACATTCCAACCTTGTTTAACATTATCTAGTCTAAATATGTCATGATTCCACAAATTGTAACCTTCTGCATCACTTTCAAAGAGGTACTTTTATATTGAAGGCAAACTGCAAATTACACTATTGTGCCTAATCCTTATTGTGGCTAGCTTCACAACACATAACCCGGTCCGGTCGAGCCTCACTAGCCAGGTGAAGCTAGCTGGTTGCTTATAATGTTAGCTTTGGGCAACATGGTTAAGTAGCTGGCTAGCTATTTATTTTCATGAACTGAAGTTCAATTTCAATAGGCGAACAACAAGTGGCTACCTAGCTAATACTTACTCACAAGGATTCCGAAATCATTGCTAAGACTAATGAAAATGAATACCGTTTTTACTGGTCATTGTTTTCAGGCTGTTTTTTTGGTGCTAGCTAGGTACCCCAGAAGTTGCGGTCAAACAAATAATGTTTTATTACCATCGCGGTATTGTAAACACATCATTTGTGGCCGGTGTTTGCTTGTTTGCAGGATTTTTTTGTATGGCTTTGACAGTGCTACTAATAGTAGTGGTGTCGCTTGGCTTACACATGCAAATTCAGAACACACAACATTCTATAATAGAACTGTGTTATTTGACGTGTCAAATTAAAAGCTTAATTAACGTGTCAAATAGTATTATTTGACATTTATCTTTTTTGACACACAAAGATCCAAACGGAGTTTCATAGTATGTTGTGAAGCTAATAGCAGTGGCGCTATTACCGTGTAACTCCGGTAGGGCAACATGTGTACCGGTGCTCGAAAAGTCGACGAAAGCCAACATCACCCATGACAGAGAACGGTTGATTGTCAAGGGCATTGAATTCCATTATCTTGGCATTAATAGATTTCGCCTTTGCGTTGTCTCGCTGAAATTTTCTTAGCAACTCTAATGGCACTTTAATGTCTTGCGAAAACTAACTGTTGGTAAGCACATTCACTGAGAACTACATGGTAGTTCACAGTCACACCAACGTACAGTACTCTGTACGTTGTTGTGAAACTCCACAGGGAATGTGGAAGTCCTGTCAGCAAGCTCATACTGTGGATAGTGAGTCAGTTCAAGTTTTTTTGTCACATGCTAAAGTACAGTGAAAAGATTAAGTTGGATACTGAGTGAGGGTTTGGTTTTCACATGAATGTTGTCACTGTTTTTCAGAGCAAATAAAGCCTCAGCACATTGTGGGTGAAGAGACGCATGAAAATGAGGACGAGCCAAGAAAAGGTACGGTCTACGAGAGAGAAAGGGTGTGTTGTGTGTCTTAGGGCTGTGGTAGTGACATCCCCATTTCTCCCCTCTCCTCATCCTCCTTTCATCCTCCTCTCCTCATCTCCTCATCCCCCTCTCCTCCATCCTCCCCTCCAGCGGGTGGAACAGAAAACCAGGAGGCAGAGGAAGAGCTCCAGCGTAATGCCCAGGCCAGCTGGACCAGCAGGATGTTCACCTCCCTGGTGGGGGAGTCCACTATCTTCAACACCCGTGAGGGCAGAGCGGGCAAGGTGCACAACTTCATGCTGGGGCTCAACCTCAACTCCTCCATGCCTTTCTCCCCCTTCAACAACATATCATACACACACCACAACCTGGAGGAGGAACAGGACGCCGTCACAGGTCTGAGATCAGTTTAACGGGGGGTTTGAGTGGGTGGGTCAGTGGGTTAACAGCCAAAGGTCTGTAACAAGTCTATCACCATGATTGTCTAAGATTGGAAACCTGTTAGACTGTTCAGACCCATTAACCCATCTCTATGTAGATGGGTAAAGGAATACATCAACTATCAAATCAAGGCTTTGAATGACTATTATAGACTATTTGTGAGAATGGGTGATTGATTTGATAGATGATGACATTATTTATTGTCCCCTTACTGCGGTCCTCCTCAGACCCAGATGAGTTTGACCGGATCTACGAGCCGCTGGACGTGAAGAGTAAGAAGATCCACATAGTGGACAGTGGTCTGACCTATAACCTCCCGTACCCACTCATCCTGCGGCCGCAGCGTGGCGTCGACCTCATCATCTCCTTCGACTTCTCAGCCCGTCCCAGTGACTCCAGCCCACCCTTTAAGGTGAGCAACGCACACACATTCAAGCACGCACGCACACACACACACACACACACACACACACACACACACACACACACACACACACACACACACACACACACACACACACACACACGCAGACAGGCACAGACATACTGTATATACAAACATACTGCACACACACATTTTAAATACTTTATTTGAATCCACAAATTACATTACAGTCGAGAAGGATTCAAACATTTCATAGGTCATGGATATATGGACACTTATGGATACAGAAAGCAGCTTCTTCTCCACCCAGCAAGGCTGCCCATGACAGCTGACACGGAGCAGTACCTCACTATCTGCTTTGCCTTTGTCCTGTACAGGCCTGCAATCTGAAGGCCACGTACTGTCAGCCTATGTACAGTGCATTCGGAAAGTATTCAGACCCCTGCCCTTTTTCCGCAGCCTTATTCTGAAATTGATTTTAAAAAACAATGTCCTCATCAATCAATCTCAGGTGCTTCCGGTTTCCATTGATCATCCTTGAGATGTTTCTACAACTTGATTGGAGTCCACCTGTGGTAAATTCAATTGAATGGACATGATTTGGAAAAGCACACACCTGTCTATATAAGGTCCCACAGTTGACAGTGCATGTCAGAGCAAATACCAAGCCATGAGGTTGAAGGAATTGTCCATAGAGCTCAGAGACAGGATTGTGTCGAGACACAGATCTGGGTATGGGTGCCAATAAATGTCTGCAGCATTGAAGGTCCCCAAGAGCGCAGTGGCCTCCATCATTCTTAAAAGGAGGAAGTTTGGAACCACCTAGACTCTTCCTAGAGCTGGCCGCCCGTCCAAACTGAGCAATCCGGGGAGAAGGGCCTTGGCCAGGGAGGTGACCAAGAACCCGATGGTCACTCTGACAGAGTTCCTCTGTGGAGATGGAAGAACCTTCCAGAAGGACAACCATCTCTGCAGCACTCTACCAATCAGGCCTTTATGGTAGAGTGGAAGCCACTCCTCAGTAAAAGGCACATGACAGCCCGCTTGGAGTTTGCACCTAAAGGACTCTCAGACCATGAGAAACAAGATTCTCTGGTCTGATGAAACCAAGATTGAACACTTTGGCCTGAATGCCAAGCATCACTTCTGAAGGAAACCTGGCATCATCCCTACGGTGAAGCATGGTGGTGGCAGCATCATGCTGTGGGGATGTTTTTCAGCGTCAGGGACTGGGAGACTAGTCAGGATCAAGGGAAAGATGAATGGAGCAAAGTACAGAGATCCTTGATGAAAACCTGTTTTAGAGCACTCAGGACCTCAACAGGAAAACGACCCTAAGCACACAGCCAAGACAACGCAGGAGTGGTTTTGGGACAAGTCTCTGAATGTCCTTGAGTGGCCCAGCCAGAGCCCAGACTTGAACCTGATCTAACATCTCTGGAAAGACCTTAAAATAGCTGTGCAGCGATGCTCCCCATTCAACCTGACAGAGCTTGAGAGGATCTGCAGAGAAGAATGTGAGAAACTCCACAAATACAGGTGTGCCAAGCTTGTAGCGTCATACCCAAGAAGACTCAAGGCTGTAATCGCTGCTAAAGGTGCTTCAACAATGTACTGAATAAAGGGTCTGAATACTTATGTAAATGTGATATTTCCGTTTTTTTTAAATGTATTGGCCTAAATTCCTAAAAAAACAGTTTTTGCTTTGTCATTATGGGGTATTGTGTGTAGATTGGTGAGGATTTTTTTTTTTTTTAATCAATTTTACAATAAGGCTGTAACATAACAAAATGTGGAAAAAGTCAAGGGGTCTGAATACTTTCCAAATGCACTGTACGTGGCGAGACTCTCAAATATCCATACTACAAGTTTGCACTGATAACCAAGGCTGTTCAGGCGTGGCACGAGGTGCTGGTATTTCAGCAACGTGTCAGAAAAGATCTGCTCCATGTAGGAGTCAAAAGAACAACGCATTTGCAAAATGAGCACCTCCCTCCGGGGCTCCCCCCACAACAAAATCTCTTATTTGGTTTGCAAGGAAACACATCAACATCAAACCAGCCTCCTCTGACAATAGAATGGTTGTGAATAAGCACTGTTACTGTTTGTCTCACCTCACTAGCTATCAGGTCGGCGAGGCCGTCATGTCTAACTATGTATAAGTCCTTGTATGAACGGCAACCATTAACAACATGTGAAACAGACTCTCTTTCAGTTGACTCATGTTATACAACGTGATACAAAATGGATTGGATATACAAGCTCATTTTAGTTCTCTGCACAACAATATATTTAGACCAAGATTTACTCTGTTTTACAAAGACATTTGAGAATGTAATACATCTATATGACATAACATTTTTTACGACAGTGTGTGTGTGTGTGTCCGTTTATTGACTGTTTTTTGTCTGTTCTTCAATCTACTGTTCTGTGTGTGTGTCAAGGAGCTCCTGCTAGCTGAGAAATGGGCTCGCATGAACAAGCTTCCCTTCCCAAAGATCGACCCCAAAGTGTTTGACCGTGAGGGCCTCAAGGAGTGTTATGTCTTCAAACCCCGCAAGGAAGACAAGTGCTGCCCCACCGTCATCCATTTTGTACTGGCCAACATCAACTTCAGGGAATTCAAAGCTCCCGGTGAGGACTGGTGAAACTGGGATACTACTGTATGGCTGTAGGATCAGGGAAAACTAGGCTGTATCTGAAATGGCATCCTATTAGTGCACTACTTTTGACCAGAGCCCTATGCGGCCCTTTGCCAAAGGTAGCGCACTATACAGGGAAATGGGGTCCATTTTGGACGCACCCTAGGCCTTGGTTTAAAGCCCATAAACTAGAATATGTTATAATGTGTTATAGGCTATAACTTTGTCCCAGAGTTTTTCCTGGTGAGCATAGATGTCTGGGAAAAATTGAAGGTCCTAGTTATGATCTATAGACGGGTTGCCTGAAAACAATGCTGAAGGCTGTGTGTTGTTGTTATTCTAGGCGGTCAGATAACTAGCAACAATGACAAAAAGCTGCCATTCGGGAAATCGTAGGCGGCTCGTTTCAGCTAGTTGTCTCTTGTTATTGATACCATGTCTTATTTTGAGGTGTTTAACGCAAAACACATTTTATTTGTCACATGCGCTCAATATAACGAGTGTAGACTTTAACTTGAAATGCTTGCTTACGAGCTATTCCCAACGATGCAGAGTTAAAATATAATTATAAATAGAAAAATAGTAACACACGGAATAAAATACACAAGAATGAAGCTATATACAGGGAGTACCAGATCAATGTGCAGTGGCATGAGGTATTTGAGATAGATAGAGTGGGGAGAACAAGTATTTGATACACTGCCGATTTTGCAGGTTTTCCTACTTACAAAGCATGTAGAGGTCTGTATTTTTATCATAGGTACACTTCAACTGTGAGAGACGAAATCTAAAACAAAAATCCAGAAAATCACATTGTATGATTTTTAAGTAATTAATTTGCATTTTATTGCATGACATAAGTATTTGATACATCAGAAAAGCAGAACTTAATATTTGGTACAGAAACCTTTGTTTGCAATTACAGAGATCATACGTTTCCTGTAGTTCTTGACCAGGTTTGCACACACTGCAGCAGGGATTTTGGCCCACTCCTCCATACAGACCTTCTCCAGATCCTTCAGGTTTCGGGGCTGTCGCTGGGCAATACGGACTTTCAGCTCCCTCCAAAGATTTTCTATTGGGTTCAGGTCTGGAGACTGGCTAGGCCACTCCAGGACCTTGAGATGCTTCTTACGGAGCCACTCCTTAGTTGCCCTGGCTGTGTGTTTCGGGTCGTTGTCATGCTAGAAGACCCAGCCATGACCCATCTTCAATGCTCTTACTGAGGGAAGGAGGTTGTTGGCCAAGATCTCGCGATACATGGACCCATCCATCCTCCCCTCAATACGGTGCAGTCGTCCTGTCCCCTTTGCAGAAAAGCATCCCCAAAGAATGATGTTTCCACCTCCGTGCTTCACGGTTGGGATGGTGTTCTTGGGGTTGTACTCATCCTTCTTCTTCCTCCAAACACGGCGAGTGGAGTTTAGACCAAAAAGCTCTATTTTTGTCTCATCAGACCACATGACCTTCTCCCATTCCTCCTCTGGATCATCCAGATGGTCATTGGCAAACTTCAGACGGGCCTGGACATGTGCTGGCTTGAGCAGGGGGACCTTGCGTGCGCTGCAGGATTTTAATCCATGACGGCGTAGTGTGTTACTAATGGTTTTCTTTGAGACTGTGGTCCCAGCTCTCTTCAGGTCATTGACCAGGTCCTGCCGTGTAGTTCTGGGCTGATCCCTCACCTTCCTCATGATCATTGATGCCCCACGAGGTGAGATCTTGCATGGAGCCCCAGACCGAGGGTGATTGACCGTCATCTTGAACTTCTTCCATTTTCTAATAATTGCGCCAACAGTTGTTGCCTTCTCACCAAGCTGCTTGCCTATTGTCCTGTAGCCCATCCCAGCCTTGTGCAGGTCTACAATTTTATCCCTGATGTCCTTACACAGCTCTCTGGTCTTGGCCATTGTGGAGAGGTTGGAGTCTGTTTGATTGAGTATGTGGACAGGTGTCTTTTATACAGGTAACGAGTTCAAACATGTGCAGTTAATACAGGTAATGAGTGGAGAACAGGAGGGCTTCTTAAAGAAAAACTAACAGGTCTGTGAGAGCCGGAATTCTTACTGGTTGGTAGGTGATCAAATACTTATTTCATGCAATAAAATGCAAATTAATTACTTGAAAATCATACAATGTGATTTTCTGGATTTTTGTTTTCCGTCTCTCACAATTTGATTTGATTTGATTTGAAGTGTACCTATGATAAAAATGACAGACCTCTACATGCTTTGTAAGTGGGAAAACCTGCAAAATCGGCAGTGTATCAAACACTTGTTCTCCCCACTGTATGTACATAAAGGCAGGTTAAAGTGACTAGACATCAGGATAAATAATAATAAGAGTAAAATAAAGAACAGAGTAGCAGCATCATATATTGTGTATGTTCTTTGTTTCTGGCCATTTTGAGCCTGTAATCGAACACACAAATGCTGATGCTCCAGATACTCAACTACTCTAAAGAAGGCCAGATGTATTGCTTTAATCAGGACAACAGTTTTCAGCTGTGCTAACATAATTGCAACAGGGTTTTCTAATGATCAATTAGCCTTTTAATATGATAAACTTGGATTAGCTAACACAACCTGCCATTGGAACACCAGAGTGATGGTTGCTGATAATGGGTCTCTGTACGCCATGCAGATATTCCATAAGAATCAGCCGTTTCCAGCTACAATAGTCATTTACAACATTAACAATGTCTACACTGTATTTCTGATCATTTTGATGTTATTTTAATGGACAAAACATGTGCTTTTCTTTCAAAAACAAGGACATTTCTAAGTGACCCCAAAGTTTTGAACGGTAGTATATATATAAATAGTTGAAGTTGGAAGTTTACATAGACCTTAGCCAAATACATTTAAACTCAGTTTTTCACAATTCCTGACATTTAGTCCTAGTAAAAATTCCCTGTCTTAGGTCAGTTAGGATCACCGCTTTATTTTAAGAATGTGAAATGTCAGAATAATAGTAGAATGATTTATTTCAGCTTTTACATACACTCAATTAGTATTTGGTAGCATTGCCTTTAAATTGTTTAACTTGGGTCAAACGTTTCAGGTAGCCTTCCACAAGCTTCCCACAATAAGTTGGGTGAATTTTGGCCCATTCCTCCTGACAGAGCTGGTGTAACTGAGTCAGGTTTGTAGACCTCATTGCTCGCACATGCTTTTTCAGTTCTGCCCACACATTTTCTATAGGATTGAGGTCAGGGCTTTGTGATGGCCACTCCAATACCTTGACTTTGCTGTCCTTAAGCCATTTTGCCACAACATTGGAAGTATGATTGGGGTCATTGTCCATTTGAAGACTAATTTGTGACCAAGCTTTAACTTCCTGACTGATGTCTTGAGATGTTGCTTCAATATATCCACATAATTTTCCTCCCTCATGATGCCATCTATTTTGTGAAGTGCACCAGTCCCTCCTGCAGCAAAGCACCCCCACAACATGATGCTGCCACCCCCGTGCTTCACGGTTGGGATGGTGTTCTTCGGCTTGTAAGCCTCCCCTTTTTCCTCCAAACATAATGATGGTCATTATGACCAAACAGTTCTATTTTCGTTTTCCATGATGTCAAGCAAAGAGGCACTGAGTTTGAAGGTAGGCCTTGAAATACATCCACAGGTACACCTCCAATTGATTCAAATGATGTCAATTAGCCTATCAGAAGAAAGCCATTACATCATTTTCTGGAATTTTCCAAGCTGTTTAAAGGCACAGTCAACTTAGTGTATGTAAACTTCTGACTAGAGGTCGACCGATTATGATTTTTCAACGCCGATACCGATTATTGGAGGACCAAAAAAGCCGATACCGATTAATTGGCCGATTTAAAAAAATATATATATATATATATATGTATTTATTTGTAATAATGACAATTACAACAATACTGAATGAACACTTATTTTAACTTAATATAATACCTCAATAAAATCAATTTAGCCTCAAGTAAATAATGAAACATGTTCAATCTGGACACAGGTCCAGCCAATCAGAATGAGTTTTTTCTCACAAAAGGTTCTTTATTACAGACAGAAATACTCAGTTTTATCAGCTGTCCAGGAGGCTGGTCTCCGCAGGTGAAGAAGCCAGGTGTGGAGGTCCTGGGCTGGCTTGGTTACACTTGGTCTGTGGTTGTGAGGCCGGTTGGACGCACTGCCAAATTCTCTAAATTGACATTGGAGGCAGCTTATGGTAGAGAAATTAACATTACATTCTCAGGCAACAGCTCTGGTAGAGATTCCTGCAGGCAGCATGCCAATTGCACGCTGTGGCATTGTGTTGTGTGACAAAACTGCACATTTTAGAGTGGCCTTTTATTGTCCCCATCACAAGGTGCACCCGTGTAATGATCATGCTGTTTAATCAGCTTCTTGATATGCCACACCTGTTAGGTGAATGGATTATCTTGGCAAAGGAGAAATGCTCACTAATGGATGTAAACAAACAATTTTGTGCACAAAATTTGAGAGAAATATGCTTTTTGTGTGTGAAACATTTCTGTCATCTTTTATTTTAGCTCATGAAACATGGGACCAACACTTTACATGTTGCGTTTATATTTTTGTTCAGTATAGTATTGTGAGTATGCATAGAGTCAGTGCAAGATAGTCTGGGTAACCATTTCAAATCAAATTGTATTTGTCACATGCGCCGAATATAACAGGTGTAGTAGACCTTACAGTGAAATGCTTACTTACATGCCCTTAAACAACAATGCAGTTTTAAGAAAAAGAAGTGTTAAGTAAAAAATAGAATTTAAAAGTAACAAATTATTAAACAGCAGCAGTAAAATAACAATAGCGAGGCTATATACAGGGGGTACCGGTACAGAGTCAATGTGCAGGGGCACTGGTTAGTCGAGGTAATTGAGGTAATGTGTACGTGTTGGTAGAGTTGAAGTGATGCATAGATAATAAACAGACAGTAGCAGCAGCGTAAAAGATGGGTCTGGGTAGCCCTTTGATTAGCTGTTCGGGATTCTTATGGCTTGGGGGTAGAAGCTGTTAAGAAGTGTTTTGGACCTAGACTTGGCGCTCCAGTACCACTTGCCGTGCGGTAGCAGAGAGAGCAGTCTATGACTAGGGTGGCTGGAGTCTTTGACAATTTGTAGGGCCTCCCTCTGACACTGCCTGGTATAGAGGTCCTGGATGGCAGGAAGCTTGGCCCCAGCGATGTAGTGGGCCGTATGCAATACCCTCTGTAGTGCCTTGCGGTCGGAGGCTGAGCAGTTGCCATACCAGGCAGTGTTGCAACCAGTCAGGATGCTCTCGATGGTGCAGCTGTAGAACTTTTTGAGGATCTGAGGACCCATGCCAAATATTTTCAGTCTCCTGAGGGGGAATAGGCTTTGCTGTGCCCTCTTCACGACTGTCTTAGTGTGTTTGGACCATGATAGTTTGTTGGTGATGTGGACACCAAGGAACTTGAAGCTCTCAAGCTGCTCCACTACAGCCCCGTCGATGAGAATGGGGGCATGCTCGGTCCTCCTTTTCCTGTAGTCCACAATCATCTCCTTTGTCTTGATCACGTTGAGGGAGAGGTTGTTGTCCTGGCAACACATGGCCAGGGCTCTGACCTCCTCCCTATAGGCTGCCTCATCGTTGTCGGTGATCAGGCCTACCACTGTTGTGTCATCGGCAAACTTAATGATAGTGTTGGAGTTGTGCCTGGCTGTGCAGTCATGAGTGAACAAGGAGTACAGGAGGGGGCTGAGCAAGCACCCCTAAGGGGCCCCTGTGTTGAGGATCCGCGTGGTAGATGTGTTGTTACCTACCCTTACCACCTGGGGGCGGCCTGTCAGGAAGTCCAGGATCCAGTTGCAGAGGGAGGTGTTTAGTCCCAGGGTCCTTAGCTTAGTGATGAGCTTTGAGGGCACTACGGTATTGAATGCTGAGCTGTAGTCAATGAATAGCATTCTCACGTAGGTGTTCCTTTTGTCCAGGTGAGAAAGGGCAGTGTGCAATAGAGATCGCATCATCTGTTGGGGCGGTATGCAAATTGGAGTGGGTTGAGGGTTTCTCGGATAATGGTGTTGATGTGAGCCATGACCAGCCTTTCAAAGCACTTCATGGCTACCGACGTGAGTGCTACGGATCGGTAGTCATTTGGTTAACTATTTATTTATTAACTATTTAGCAGTCTTATGGCTATCATGTCACGACTATACTAATATAGCAAAAATCTGTTAGCTAGCTAACCAACAACTGTAACAATGTATTTGAGAGACAGCAAGTGCTCATTGTGCAAATGTATTTGTTTTATAATACAATTTTGGAGAAGAAACATAGCTTACATGTTGCCATCAATCCTTTGATATTGAGCCAACCACGTCTGTTTTGCCTGAAGGGTTGCGACACACATCGGTTTTGTTACTTAACGACCCATCTGTCTATTGCTACATTAATGACTGCAATGGCTTCATCATCTTCCTCTATTCCATGAATGGGATTTATGTCAGAATTGGTGGATGTTGTCATGGTAGCTAGGTGAAATCCCACCTGTGACTTCATTTGGATCTTTCCCTATCACTAGGGAAATGAGAAGAGGAAACAACTACTGTTTATTGGGACATAGGCCTACAGTATACGTGGAAAGGACAGGAGGGCTATACGGCACAAGGGGTTGTGGTATATGGCCAGTATACCACGGCAAAGGGCTTGTTCGCACTGCGGAGTCCCTGGATACAGTCCTTAGCCAAGGTATATTGGCCATATACCACGAACCCTCAAGGTGCCTTATACCTTTCATAAACTGGTTACCAAATTAAACTGTTGTCTCAAAGAAATGTTTAGTTTGCTGTTTAAATTTAAACTTTCTCACCACATATTTACACTTCCACAGTAACTGCTCATCAGATAAAACGGCTTCTCGAACATAAACTTCACTGTCTTGTTATCAACTTAAGTCTTTACAGTAATACTTAAGTTTTATCTCATGACTTAAAAAGGGTATTTTAGGTATTGACTGGTTGTTCATTCCATCTCTATGGGATATGGCTTACTACGTATCTAATTATTTTTAAATTCCACCTATTGCAGAATTCCAACCTATTGTAGGACAGTGTTGTTTAAACATGTAGGATGCCCACTCTCCTTCTCCCCCCACTGTGTCTCTTAACTTACTTTCAGCAGAATACTATCTTTGAGATTTTATCCTCTACCAATTCCACTCTATCTTTCCGTTTCAGTATCTGCCATTGTTTCGTCATCTCTACACGGACGCTGGAATTTATTTACTGACATAAGTCACAGAGGTGACTCTCTGTCATTGTTTTTGTTTTTTACTGTCTTTCTGATTTGTATTTTAGAAAGGCTTTGTGGGTGAGTTGTAAAGATTATATGTGCATTAAAATAACAACAACCACTCTTCTTTTTGTATTATCCATCAGGAGTCCCTCGAGAGACGGACAAAGAGAAGGAGTTTGGTGACTTTGATGTCTTCGACGACCCCGAGAGTCCGTACTCTACGTTCAACTTCCAGTACTCCAACCAGGCCTTCACCCGCCTCCACGACCTCATGGAGTTCAACACGCTCAACAACATCGAGGTGCGTCTCACACACACACAAACAAGCAAATGCACGTACACACACGCAAATTAACGTAGTCCTCAATTAAAAAACAATTCTGGAACAAAATGTCACTTTCCCGTTTCCCCATCAAATCTCTGTGTATCTCACCACAGCCTGGTGTTGTTGACAGTGTGTAACTGCTGCTGTGATGGAGAGACAGAATGTGATATACATGTGTTTATTATTAGCCTGTAGTATGTGATGTATGATCTGTATTTTCAGTACTGTATTTTCTCTGTTCTGTTTCCTTTATCATCTTATGTTGGTCTCTCCCCCTCACTCCCATCTCTTTCCCTCCCTCCCTCTCTCTCTCTCTTTCTCTCTCTCTTTCTCTCCCTTTCTCTCTCTCTCTCTCTTTCTTTCTCTCTCTCCCTCTCTCTCTCTCTCTCTCTCTCTTTCTTTCTCTCTCTCCCTCTCTCTTTCCCTCCCTCTCACCCTCTCTCTTTCTCTCCCTTTCTCTCTCTCTTTCTTTCTCTCTCTCCCTCTCTTTCTCTCTTTCTCTCTCTCTATCTCTCTTTCTCTCCCTCTCTCTCCCTATCTTTCTTCTCTGTCTGCTGTAGGTGATCAAGGATGCGATAATGGACAGCATCAGCCAGAGACGGGAGAACCCCTCACGCTGCTCCGTCTCCATCTCACTCAATGAGATTGAAAACAAGAAGTTCTTGAAACGGAACGTCAGCTCAGCTAAGCTCCCCATATAACTCCACCAGAGACACCTTTCCATGACAAGACCTGGAGGTTAAGTTTTTTGATAGAACAAAACGTTACAGCTCTAAGAACAGATAAGAATGGTAACCAACCTATCCTTGTAGCTGCAAGGCTTATCTCTGTTTGAATGGGATATAAGCCTCACTTCAAGCTAGCCTCGTCTCAGACCTGTTTGTGATTTCTTGCCAACTCACGACAATGGCCATGGGAGTTTGAAAGACAGTACAAACTGATCTGAGACCAGGGTGACTTAAAGCAACTATGCAGCCTCTTCTTTTGAGCTCTGTTTGACTATTGTTTGGGAGAGGATGCAGCACACCTTGTTCTGTATATTCCTGGCCTAGCATCTGAGGTGGTGTGGTTAATCTTTAAACGGGTCGCTCACTCTCTCACACACACAAGGACACACACACTCCATCCCTTCATGCAGCAGGCAGAGGAGAGAGGAGAGATCACGCCTGGGAATACATGTTTGTGTGAAGGCCTGCCTAGTGATGCAATGTATCTCTGGCAGGGGTCAGTCGAGGCGTGGCGTTGTCAAGGGATGAACATTTACTTCTAAAACGGATTTTACTGACTCACGTATTTGCTGCGGATCCAAACTTGAAATATCTGTAGTTGAATTAGAATGACTCCTTAACAATGATATTTTCTTTATGCCATTCTAACTATCTTTACCGGTCTCTTGTTCCCTTTTCATCTATGTATTAGTATTTTGTTCCATACATACCGGGGAAGGGTGTTTGGTCTTTTGCTTTATCGTGGAAACATTGCTGAGATTTAGGGCAACCTTGTCTCTGTTGCAGCAGATGGGGGGAAAATAGCGTGTTTTCTTTGTCACACTGTGCCTGTACTCTCCCGTCTAGGATTTTGAACCCCGGTCTCCCGACCCCCGTGTGACAGGAGGGGATACTGACCACTATACTAACGAGGAGCTCAGGCTTGCCAGTCCACAGCTCCGCCTCTAAAAACACTCCTTCTGTAAGGCAATCTGTGAAATTCTATTGGCACCCGCATTCTGCCTAGGCAAGCGTGCTATTCACAGCATTTACACAATGGAGACCTGGCTCTCAGTTCCTCCTTCCTCTTCTCCCTCCTCCAGACTGTAGAAGAGAAGTGGGGGAAGGGATGATGGAATGTCTCCTCCCTTCCTTTCCCCCTGTTTTACCCAGTGGGAGAGAAGCAGGGGATGTCTGGGGAGGAGTGTTAGCTCACTCCTCCAGGGGAAGGCCTGGCTGAATGGCGTGATGTGAGGGTGAAAAGGCATGTGGGGAGTTGAACAAACCTAGAATTTCTCTGAAGCTGGCAAGTTGAAATGGGCACGCAACACACAGGAAGCTCATTACACACACATTCCATGTTGGGATGGCCCTATGTTATAGACGGTGTCTCACAAAGGAACCTCTTCCTTTGGGTTGCTTTTACAGTGCCTTGCAAAAGTATTCATCCCCCTTGGCGTTTTTCCTATTTTGTTGCATTACAACCTGTAATTTAAATTGATTTTGATTTTGATTTCATGTAATGGACATACACAAAATAGTCCAAATTGGTGAAGTGAAATGAAAAAATGACAAAAAATCTGAAAAGTGACGCATGCATATGTATTCCTTTGCTATGAAGCCCATAAATATGGTTTAGTGCAACCAATTACCTTCAGAAGCCACATAATTAGTTCGATTGCACACAGGTGGACTTTATTTAAGTGTCACATGATCTGTCACATGATCTCAGTATATATACACATCTGTTCTGAAAGGCCCCAGAGTCTGCAACACCGCTAAGCAAGGGGCACCACCAAGCAAGCGGCGCCATGATGACCAAGGAGCTCTCCAAACAGGTCAGGGCCAAAGTTGTGGAGAAGTACAGATCAGGTTTGGGTTATAAAAAAATATCAAAAACTTTGAACATCCCACGTAGCACCATTAAATCCATTATTTAAAAATGGAAAGAATATGGCACCACAACAAACCTGCCAAGAGAGGGCCGCCCAGCAAAACTCACGGACCAGGCAAGTAGGGCATTAATTAGAGAGGCAACAAAGAGACCAAAGATAACCCTGAAGGAGCTGCAAAGCTCCACAGCGGAGATTGGAGTATCTGTCCATAGGACCACTTTAAGCCGTACACTCCACAGAGCTGGGATTTACGGAAGAGTGGCCAGAAAAAAGCCATTGCTTAAAGAAGAAAATAAGCAAACACATTTGGTGTTTGCCAAAAAGGCATGTGGGAGACTCCCCAAACATATGGGAAGAAGGTACTCTGGTCATTTGAGATTAAAATTGAGCTTTTGGCCATCAATTAAAACGCTATGTCTGGCGCAAACCCAACACCTCTCATCACCCGAGAACAACATCCCCACAGTGAAGCATGGTGGTGGCAGCATCGTGCTGTGGGAGATGTTTTTCATCGGCAGGGACTGGGAAACTGGTCAGAATTGAAGGAATGATGGATGGCGCTAAATACAGGGAAATTCTTGAGAGAAACCTGTTTCAGGCTTCCAGAGATTTGAGACTGGGACAGAGTTTCACCTTCCAGCAGGACAATGACCCTAAGCATACTGCTAAAGCAACACTCGAGTGGTTTAAGGGGAAACATTTAAATGTCTTGGATTGGCCTAGTCAAAGCCCAGACCTCAATCCAATTGAGAATCTGTGGTAGGTCTTAGTTTGCTGTACACCAGCAGAACCCATCCAACTTGAAGGAGCTGGAGCAGTTTTGCCTTGAAGAATGGGCAAAAATCCCAGTGGCTAGATGTGCCAAGCTTATAGAGACATACCCCAAGAGACTTGCAGCTGTAATTGCTGCAAGAAGTGGCACTACAAAGTATTGACTTTGGGGGGGGTGAATAGTTATGCACGCTCAAGTTTTCAGTTTTTTTGTCTTACTTTTTGTTTGTTTCACAATAAAAAAATATGTTGCATCTTCAAAGTGGTAGGCATGTTGTGTAAATCAAATGATACAACCCCCCCAAAAATCCATTTTAATTCCAGGTTGGCAACAAAATAGGAAAATGCCAAGGGGGGTGAATACTTTCGCAAGCCACTGTAGCTACTCTGCCACTAGCCCTATCATGCAACTAAGTGAACCCATACCTGTAGAAGGGTTAACCCCTTATTTACAGTGCATTCAGAAAGTATTCAGACCCCTTGACATTTTCCGAATGTTGTTACGTTACAGCCTTATTCTAAAATGTTTTTTTTACATCCTCATCAATCTACACACAATACCACATAATGACAAAGTGAAAACAGGTTTTTACATTTTTTTGCATATTTAATTAAAATAAAAAACAGATACCTTATTTGCTATGATACTCTAAATTAAGCTCAGGTGCATCCTGTTTCCATTGCTCATCCTTGACATGTTTCTACAACTTGATTGGAGTCCACTTGTGATAAATTAAATTGATTGAACATGATTTGGAAAGGCACACACCTGTCTATAAGGTCCCACAGTTGACAGTGCATGTCAGAGCAAAAACCAAGTCATGAGATTGAAGGAATTGTCTGTAGAGCTCTGAGACAGGATTGTGTCCAGGCACAGATCTGGGGAAGAGTACCAAGAATATTCCGCAGCATTGAAGGTCCACAGGAACACAGTGGCCTCCATCATTCTTAAATGGAAGAAGTTTTGAACCACCAAGACTCTTCCTAGATCTGTCCGCACGGCCAAACTGAGCAATCCGGGGAGAAGGGCCTTGGCCAGGGAGGTGACCAAGAACCCAATGGTCACTCTGACAGAGCTCCAGAGTTCCTCTGTGGAGATAGGAGAACTTTCCAGAAGGACAACCATCTCTGCAGCACTCCACCAATCAGGCCTTTATGGTAGAGTGGCCAGACGGAAGCCACTTCTCATTAAAAGGCACATGACAGCCTGCTTGCCAAAAGACACCTAAAGAGTCTCAGACCACAAGAAACAAGGTTCTCTGGTCTGATTATTTTTATTATTATTTTTTTTTATATAGCCCTTCGTACATCAGCTAATATCTCGAAGTGCTGTACAGAAACCCAGCCTAAAACCCCAAACAGCAAGCAATGCAGGTGTAGAAGCACGGCGGCTAGGAAAAACTCCCTAGAAAGGCCAAAACCTAGGAAGAAACCTAGAGAGGAACCAGGCTATGAGGGGTGGCCAGTCCTCTTCTAGCTGTGCCGGGTGGAGATTATAACAGAACATGGCCAAGATGTTCAAATGTTCATAAATGACCAGCATGGTCAAATAATAATCAGGAGTAAATGTCAGTTGGCTTTTCATAGCCGATCATTAAGAGTATCTCTACCGCTCCTGCGGTCTCTAGAGAGTTGGATACAGCAGGTCTGGGACAGGTAGCACGTCCGGTGGACAGGTCAGGATTCCATAGCCGCAGGCAGAACAGTTGAAACTGGAACAGCAGCAAGGCCAGGTGGACTGGGGACAGCAAGGAGTCATCATGCCCGGTAGTCCTGACGCATGGTCCTAGGGCTCAGGTCCTCCGAGAGAGAGAAAGAAAGAGAGAAGGAGAGAATTAGAGAGAGCATACTTAAATTCACACAGGACACCGGATAAGACAGGAGAAGTACTCCAGATATAACCAACTGACCCTAGCCCCCCGACACATAAACTACTGCAGCATAAATACTGGAGGCAGAGACAGGAGGGGTCAGGAGACACTGTGGCCCCATCCGATGATACCGCCGGACAGGGCCAAACAGGAAGGATATAACCCCACCCACTTTGCCAAAGCACAGCCCCCACACCACTAGAGGGATACCTTCAACCACCAACTTACCATCCTGAGACAAGGCCGAGTATAGCCCACAAAGATCTCCACCACAGCACAAACCAAGGGGGGGGCGCCAACCCAGACTGGAAGATCACGTCAGTAACTCAACCCACTCAAGTGACGCACCCCTCCTAAGGACGGCATGAAAGAGCACCAGTAAGCCAGTGACTCAGCCCCTGTAATAGGGTTAGAGGCAGAGAATCCCAGTGGAGAGAGGGGAACCGGCCAGGCAGAGACAGCAAGGGCGGTTCGTTGCTCCAGAGCCTTTCCGTTCACCTTCACACTCCTGGGCCAGACTACACTCAATCATATGACCTCTGATGAAAGGAGATGAAACCAAGATTGAAGTATTTTGCCTGAATGCAAAGCGTCACGTCTGGAGGAAACCTGGCACCATCCCTACGGTGAAGCACGTGGTGGCACGGTGGGAGACTAGTCAGGATTGCGGGAAAGATGAACAGAGCAAAGTACAGAGAAATCCTTGATGAAAACGCGCTCCAGAGCGCTCAGGACCTCAGACTGGGGGGAAGGTTTACCTTCCAACAGGACAACGACCCTAAGCACACAGCCAAGACAACGCAGGACTGCCTTCGGGACAAGTCTCTGAATGTCCCTGAGTGGCCCAACCAGAGCCCGAACTTGAACCCGATCTAACATCTCTGGAGAGATCTTGAAAATAGCTGTGCACCGACGCACCCCATCCAACAGACAGAGCTTGAGAGGATCTGCAGAGAACAATGGTAGAGACTCCCCAAATACAGATGTGCCAAGCTTGTAGCGTCATACCCAAGAACACTCGAGGCTGTAATCGCTGCCAAAGGGGCTTCAACAAAGTACTGAGTAAAGAGTCTGAATACTTATGTAAATATGATATTTCAGTTTTATATTTTTTATACATTTGCAAACAGTTTTTGCTTTGTCATTATAGGGTATTGTGTGTAGATTGATGAGGGGGAAAGCTAAACGTAACAAAATTTGGAAAAAGTCAAGGGGTCTTAATACGGTATATATGAGACTCAATTTTGAGTCTCATAGCAAAGGGTCTGAATACTTATGTAAATAAGATATTTCTGTTTTTAATTTTTTATACATTCTAAACCAATTTTCACTTTGTCATTATGGGGTATTTTGTGTAGATTGAGGGAAAACAAATATTTAATCCATTTTAGAATAAGGCTGTAACATAACAAAATGTGAAAAAAGGGAAGGGGTCTGAATACTTTCCGAATGCACTGTATAATAGATGATAAATAGTTTACAGGCCTGCTGAGACGTATTCAAGAAGTGGGCCTGGAGTTGCAATGATTTATGAACAGTTTCAATGTGTTTGAAATCTATCTTTGTAAACCTGTAATGTATAGATAATGGTTCATATAAATTAAAGTAATGGGCTCCTATTGTACAGGTAGACCAGGTTGTTTACAAGTATAAATTAATGATAAAGAAATGGGCATCACAAGGACTGGACAATATGTGTGTGAATTTATGTGTTTAGAAAATGGGAGATCTTTTTTTACATTAAAAATGTAACTGCTATTTGCTTTCTAAATTAGTGTTTGTGTATTAACTCATTTCATTGGCAATAAATATTTGACAGAAAAAGTCCACGTAAATTGAATTTTCATTCTTGATGCACTAATATTGTTAAGAAATATAGATGCATTTTTCTGTGAATGTGTATGTTTCTTTGAATATGCATTTGAACATTAAGGTTATGTATTTGTGTGATTGTATACAGTACATGTGATGTATGTAAGTGGAAGGAATCCACACATACAGCTCTTGGTAAAATAGATTTCAAGACAATGATTCAGCTCTATTCCACTTCTCTTCTGTAGTGAACCAGCTGTCTAGACATTGAATTATTACTTACAGTATTCTCCTTTGCTTCCACTAGCACAGACGTCAAAGACTCGCACACTCTTCATGTAGAAATTGCATGCCGACTCATTTTATTTTTTATGTTTTGAATGGTAAGGCACTTCGGGGGTTTGTGGTATATGGTCAATATACTTTTACTTGAGTAAAAGTAAAGATACCTTAATATAAAATTACTCAAGTGAAAGTAACCCAGTAAAATACAAATGAGTAAAAGTCTGAAAGTATCAGATTTTAAATGTACTTAAGTACAGTGGTGGAAAAAATACTCAAGTGTTATACTTGAGTAAAAGTACAAAGTAAAAGTAAATGCTATCCATCAAATTCCTTATATCAGACAGCACAATTTCCTTTTTATTACATTTTTTTGATAGCCAGGGGCACACTCCCAACACTCAGACATAATTTACAAAAGAAGAATGTTTAGTGAGTCCACCAGATCAGAGGCAGTAAGGATGACCAGGGATGTTCTCTTGATAAGTGTGTGAATTGTACCTTTTTCCTGTAATGCTAAGCATTCAAATTGTAGCTAGTACTTTTGGGTGTCAGGGAAAATGTATGGAGTAAAAAGTACATAATTTTCTTTAGGAATGTAGTGAAGTAAAAGTAGTCAAACATATAAATAGTAAAGTACAGATAACCCAAAAAACTACTTAAGTAGTACTTTAAAGTATTTTTAGTTAAGTACTTTACATCACTGTAATTAGTAACACATAAACCCTATTTGTACGGGAATAGTATTACTAGAGAACGTTTGTTATGTAATTATTACTACAGAACGTCCTTTATTCCATAGGACGTTTCGGACGAGATTCGTTTTTTCCAAACCGCCCCCTGTAATTCAGATTTTTTTTCAATAAATTGACAGTTAATATAGAAGCCTGAATATTTTTATTATAGACATGAAGATATTTCAATATGTCCAGGTGATAACTCGAGCTTGGTTCCCAAGTTTCTAAACCATACCAAACCCTTTTTGGTATAGTGTCGCCATAATATTTGAATTGAGGAAATCTGATCATAATCATTAGAATATTTTAGCGATCTGCAGTACGTCCTAAATGCCCCCCCAGCCGTCAGATGTGAGCTAAACAGTGCACTTGCACCTGAGATGCGTTTTAAGGCTATATGGATGAGAAAGTTAACGTATCATTTCCAAACGTTTAGGTCAGTTGTATGCTGCTTAATTTGCGATCTATTAACAGCAAGTGTTGCAATAAATAGGTGCAAAATTGTTACTGATGCATTTGTCAATGTTCAATTCATATGCACAAAACATAAACAAAAGCATTCACTCTGAAAGTTGATACGTATTTATTGCTCAAACCGCGAGCAAAACCTGTCTAGGTGAATCACCAACTACTGTATACCCTCAATATGTATTCCATTCATAAACTGGAATAAACTGGAGCGGGAGTGTGCAGTTGACTCATGTCATGTGTTAACCTAGCTGACTAATAAGTAGAGCGGAAGAGGCGAAGCGGGAGGATTTATTCCGTCCAAAATCTGTCCGTGTAAAATATACAGGCCAATTGGGGATTTTTTGGTATGAATGTCTACGAGAGTGTCGAATTACGTCAGATGTATTCGATGGAATAGAAGTTTCGTACGAATATAAGTTTCGTAGGCTGTTAAAAATGTACTGATATCAGTGGATGCACGTGGCATTCAGGCAACTTTGAGAAAAACTACTTAGTTGTGCCTGTTGTTCACATACGTATCTGCCCTCTCATTGTCTAGAAAAGTCCCACCTGATCTCCCCTCCTCCCACCTGCCGTCCATCTTTGAGGACATGTGTTTCCATGCACACGTTTGTTTTACTATCCTTGTGAGGACCAAACAATTGATTCCCATTCAAAATCCTATTTTCCCTAAACCTGACCATAACTCCTTAAATGTGATATTTCAGTTTTATATTTTTAATACATTTGCAAACATTTCTAAAAAAACGTTTTTTGCTTCGTCATTATGGGGTATTGTGTATAGATTGATGAGGTAGAAAAAAACTATTGAATTAATTTTAGAATAAGTCTAAAACGTATCAAAATGTGGAAAAAGTCAAGGGGTCTGAATACTGTATAGTATATATTAGACCCAGTTTGCTATGAGACTCAATTTCGAGTTTCATACCAAAGGGTCTGAACACTTATGTAAATAAGGTACTTCTGTTTTTTTATATACACTGCTCAAAAAAATAAAGGGAACACTTAAACAACACAATGTAACTCCAAGTCAATCACACTTCTGTGAAATCAAACTGTCCACTTAGGAAGCAACACTGATTGACAATAAGTTTCACATGCTGTTGTGCAAATGGAATAGACAACAGGTGGAAATTATAGGCAATTAGCAAGACACCCCCAATAAAGGAGTGGTTCTGCAGGTGGTGACCACAGACCACTTCTCGTTCCTATGCTTCCTGGCTGATGTTTTGGTCACTTTTGAATGCTGGCGGTGCTTTCACTCTAGTGGTAGCATGAGACGGAGTCTACAACCCACACAAGTGGCTCAGGTAGTGCAGCTCATCCAGGATGGCACATCAATGCATGCTGTGGCAAGAAGGTTTTGCTGTGTCTGTCAGCGTAGTGTCCAGAGCATGGAGGCGCTACCAAGAGACAGGCCAGTACATCAGGAGACGTGGAGGAGGCCGTAGGAGGGCAACAACCCAGCAGCAGGACCGCTACCTCCGCCTTTGAGCAGGAGGAGCACTGCCAGAGCCCTGCAAAATGACCTCCAGCAGGCCACAAATGTGCATGTGTCTGCTCAAACGGTCAGAAACAGACTCCATGAGGGTGGTATGAGGGCCCGACGTCCACAGGTGGGGGTTGTGCTTACAGCCCAACACCGTGCAGGACGTTTGGCATTTGCCAGAGAACACCAAGATTGGCAAATTCGCCACTGGCGCCCTGTGCTCTTCACAGATGAAAGCAGGTTCACACTGAGCACGTGACAGACGTGACAGAGTCTGGAGATGCCGTAGAGAACGTTCTGCTGCCTGCAACATCCTCCAGCATGACCGGTTTGGCGGTGGGTCAGTCATGGTGTGGGGTGGCATTTCTTTGGGGGGCCGCACAGCCCTCCATGTGCTCGCCAGAGGTAGCCTGACTGCCATTAGGTACCGAGATGAGATCCTCAGACCCCTTGTGAGACCATATGCTGGTGCGGTTGGCCCTGGGTTCCTCCTAATGCAAGACAATGCTAGACCTCATGTGGCTGGAGTGTGTCAGCAGTTCCTGCAAGAGGAAGGCATTGATGCTAAGGACTGGCCCGCCCGTTCCCCAGACCTGAATCCAATTGAGCACATCTGGGACATCATGTCTCGCTCCATCCACCAACGCCACGTTGCACCACAGACTGTCCAGGAGTTGGCGGATGCTTTAGTCCAGGTCTGGGAGGAGATGCCTCAGGAGACCATCCGCCACCTCATCAGGAGCATGCCCAGGCGTTGTAGGGAGGTCATACAGGCACGTGGAGGCCACACACACTACTGAGTCTCATCTTGACTTGTTTTAAGGACATCACATCAAAGTTGGATCAGCCTGTAGTGTGGTTTTCCACTTTAATTTTGAGTGTGACTCCAAATCCAGACCTCCATGGGTTGATAAATTTGATTTCCATTGATCATTTTTGTGTGATTTTGTTGTCAGCACATTCAACTATGTAAAGAAAAAAGTATTTAATAAGAATATTTCATTCATTCAGATCTAGGATGTGTTATTTTAGTGTTCCCTTTATTTTTTTGAGCAGTGTATATATATACATTTGCTAAAAATTCTAAACCTTTTTTCACTTTGTCATTATGGGGTATTGTGTGTAGATTGAGGAAAAACAAATATTTAATCAATTTTAGAATAAGGCTGTAATGTAACAAAATGTGGAAAAGGGGAAGGGGTTCTGAAGCTAAACAGTGCACTTGCACCTGAGATGCGTTTTAAGGCTATATGGATGAGAAAGTTAACGTATCATTTCCAAACGTTTAGGTCAGTTGTATGCTGCTTAATTTGCGATCTATTAACAGCAAGGGTTTCAATAAATAGGTGCAATATTTTTTACGGATGCAGTTGGCAATATTCAATCAATATGCACAAAATATAAACAAAAGCATTCTCTCTGAAAGTTGATACATGTAGGCCATTCATGTAGTTTATGGGCAGCAGTTGTTTATTTAATCGAATCAGTTATTATTTTCTTGCTCAAACCGCGAGCAAAACCTGTCTAGGTGAATCACCAACTACCACCTGTCTAGGTGAATCACCAACTACTGTATACCCTCAATATGTATTCCATTCATAAACTGGAATAAACTGGAGCGGGAGTGTGCAGTTGACTCATGTCATGTGTTAACCTAGCTGACTAATAAGTAGAGCGGAAGAGGCAAAGCGGGAGGATTTATTCAGTGTAAAATAAACAGGCCAAGTGGGGATTTTTTTTGTATGGAGGGCAATGTGAGTGTCGAATTACGTCAGATGTATTCGATGGAATAGAAGTTTCGTACGAATAAAAGTTTCGTAATGTTTAAGGCTGTTACAAATGTACTGATATCAGTTGATGCACGTGGCATTCAGGCAACTTTGAGAAAAACTACTTAGTTGTGCCTGTTGTTCACATACGTATCTGCCCTCTCATTGGCTAGAATAGTCCCACCTGATCTCCCCTTCCCCCACCTGCGTCCATCTTTGAGGACATGTGTTTCCATGCACACGTTTGTTTTATTATCCTTGTGAGGACCAAACAATTGATTTCCATTCAAAATCCTATTTTCCTTAAACCTAACCTTAACCCCTATCCCCAAACCTAACTCCTGACCCTTAACCCTAACACTAATTTTGACCCTAATTGTAAACCTAACACCTGAGCCTAAAATAGCCTTTTCCTTGTGGGTACTAGCGCGAAATGTCCCGACTTGTCAGAATTTTCTTTGTTTTACTATCTTTGTGAGCACTTCTGGTCCCCTCAAGGATAGTAAAACCCAAAACACACACAGAGAGTCTGAGTCTCATTGACAACTGGAGAATCTCAATTGTATTTTCTTGATTCTCGCGTCTTCTCTCCTTGCTTCCTTCTCAAAACTCAGTCAAGGGATCCAATTGAGATCCTTTCAACGCTTTGCCACAGTTTACACTCTTAGGTTGTGGAGAGAGTTAGCTTTTTCTCAACCTATACCACCATCTACTGTTATGTATGAGTACTGGCCCATCTAGACATATCACCATAGACGGTATGTGCCTAGCACACATCAACCACTAGAGAGCGCCCTCTATACGGAAGTGAAGCTGTCAGCTCGAGACAGGAAATGAAAGCAGAAATGTTTAAATTGTAAAGCAGCACGGACAGCTTGCAGTATTCCTTCTAATTCTTCTTTAAACAACAAAATATATCTTCAAAATGTCGAAGAATAATGATTCGAACCAATTCAGGAAGGTGGACGTTGACGAGTACGACGAGAACAAATTTGTGGACGATGAGGATAATGGAGAGAGTCAGGTCGGTCCAGATGAAGCAGAAGTGGATTCGCTGATCAGACAATATCCTTTTACACTGATTTGATATACTAAGTGCACTGTTACATTTAATGGAGTGACGTGAAGCCGACACAGTTTTGCTATAATGTTGCAATTCAGACCATCTGACAAGTCATGATGCTACTATGTTGCAGATAAAGTCGATGCTTGTGCGCCTGTCACCAAGTCAGGGCGTGGTGCTCTCATGTCATTGATCCAACGATCTTCCTTTTTCATATAACGAGAATACGTTCTGCAGTCAGATTTAGTGTTTTATTCAGTAAAGGTTTGGTGGTGGTAGTAGTAGTAGGCCTAATATTTTGTTCATGACCTGAAGACATTCATTTGTTTCAAAGCAGGTTCAGACAAGTTGAAGGACGGTAGGAAGTGAATTCCACCAGTCAATCATTCTGTTAGTCATTGAGATTCTAAAACATTTTTGAAGAGAGGTGAATCAAGAATTACTGTGGCGCTCTCTCATTAGTATAAAACTTCTGTATAGTTTGTCTGTCTTTTCCTTAACACTGATGCACAGGGAACCTGATGGAAGCTTTGCAGGCTGTACTGAAGAATCCCCCCATCAACACCAAAAACCAAAATGTTAAGGTCAGTCTTCATTACAACACAATAGAACCATGTCGAGCGTTAACAGTCCCATGTGAAACAAAACTAGCTTGTTCCTCAAAATACACTTTGAGCTTGAGGCATGTAAAAGCGTGTACTTCCTTCGCTGTGCATGTGTGTGTGATTAGGATCGTGCTGAAGCCCTGATGCTTAAAGTACTGAGTGCCTTCAAGAGCAGTGACATTGAGAAGGCTGTACAGTCTCTGGATAAGAACGGTGTTGACCTGCTCATGAAGTACATCTACAAGGGCTTTGAGAAGCCTTCTGAAAACAGCAGTGCTACCCTGCTGCAGTGGCACGAAAAGGTAAGACTTATCCTTACTGGTGTATGGCTGGAAGCACTTACAAGGTAGTAGGTGTGTGTGAAACGCACACACTGATGAAGCACATGCATACATTTTTATTAAGAAGTGCTCACTGAAGTACTCTTTACTGTTAGATTGCTTTATTAACTGTTATTTCCATATTCCTGTTATATTGTTATTTGTATTCACTGTGTTCATACTGTGTGGGGTTCTAGGCTCTCTCTGCTGGAGGAGTGGGTTCCATCGTGAGAGTGCTGACAGCCAGGAAAACTGTGTAGAGCTGCACTGGACCTGACTGACTGCCACAGAGACCACTCTCTTAGGGGATGTGCTGGCACTATAACCCCCTGGGCCTGTACTCATAAAGCATCTCAGAGTAGAAGTGCTGATCTAGGATCAGTTTAGCTTTTGATATAATGATGAATAAGATTACATGGACAGGGTTGACCTGATCCTAGATCAGCACACCTACTCTGAGATGCTATATAATTACGGGCCCAGAACTGGTTTCCTTTCTACGCTTGAAGGAAGTTCGCAGACACCAGACGACCTGTCTCAAATGGCCACTTCTCAGTCCTAAAATGATATTTGATCAGAATCCAACGTTTGTCAAACATTTTGTGCTTTTGTTGTGAAAGAAGATGAGATACTTATATCGTAAGATTTAAATCATCTTCATGTCACAAGGATGACATGTAATAATATGCCATTTTCAGAGATAGATTTTGTGCTATCATGGTGGATAGATGGCACCATACGGTAAGATTTCATTCCCTCTAATGCAGAGCAGTTTGTGTGTGATTATGCTTGAACTAGTTAACCTGGTCCCAGATCAGTGGAGGCTGCTGAGGGGAGGACGACTCATAATAATGGCTGAAACGGATCAAATAGAATGGCATCAAACTATGTGTTTGACGTATTTGATACCATTCCACTGACTCTGCCACTACCACGAGCCTGTCCTCCCCAATTAAGGTGCCAGGTGTGTCCCAGATCTATTTGTCCTCTTTAGCCAACTCCAATGGGCATTAATATACAGCACTAACAGATCTGGGACCAAGCTAGGAACAAGTCCTTTGGAATGTAGTGATGTCATCACATGTTCCTGGACACGTCTCAGAGGGCATCCTCTTTTATAACGTATTTACAAGTATAGAAAAATATAATCTCTTGACAAATCCATTTGTAGATGTATTGAGGAAATAATGTGTTACTTTAAACCTTCTGATCAAATGCCTTATTGGGATATTCTTTTTTGATATATTTTATATTAATTTTCTGGACATAATAAACAAACATCCACCTAATGAGTTTTTTTTCTTCATTTTCTGACATTTTAAAATATCTTATATTTCAAAGATGACTGCAAAAACTACATTCCACTCAGAGTATGTGTTTTGTATTCTTTCTTGGAATTCTTTATTCAGATGCTGGTTATTTTTGCAATTCTTCCATGATCTTTGTTGTTATATTTGTATCTTGCGAGCCACCACAGATGACTCGGGTGGTAGGTCTCCCACTCTCCTAAAGCTTGTCACCACCCATCCCCCTGGGTCACCCCTCCCCCTGGATCACCTCTCCCCCTGGGTCACCCCTCCCCCTGAGTCACCCCTCCCCCTGAGTCACCCCTCCCCCTGAGTCACCCCTCCCCCTGAGTCACCCCTCCCCCTGGATCACCCCTCCCCCTGGGTCACCCCTCCCCCTGAGTCACCCCTCCCCCTGAGTCACCCCTCCCCCTGGATCACCTCTCCACCTGGGTCACCTCTCCACCTGGATCACCCCTCCCTCTGGGTCACCTCTCCCTCAGCCATCCAGTCATGGAGGAGGATCTGTTCCAGAACAGGCCTCTTAGTGGGATCCTGCTACAGTCACCAGCTGATCAACTCCTCACACTCTGTATCATGATGAAACAGCGATAGGATGGAGATTTGGCCTTTGGGTCTCTTCAATCTTTTTTTGTATTTGATCACCTTTAATCTAGTCTGAGTACCAGTCTTTTTAGATAATATTCCACTCCTTGCCACTCCTGTCATTTGTCCAAGCTCTTTGGAAAATGACAGGAGTGGAATTTTAGCTAAAAAGACTGGTACCCACCTTTAACCCCCTCATGTTTCCCTAACCACATCCAAGAACATACTCATACATAGCAACAGAAACGTCTCTCTCTCTCTGCGCACCCCCCTCACCCTTAGTCAGGCCCTTTTTGAAGCACAGGCGCCCAGCGATGATGTCAGCCTCCTTGTTGAAGGGCAGGCGGCCACACACCAGGCCGTAGAGCAGTACCCGCAGTAACCAGATGGTGGCGACCCTGGTACACACCACTCAGCACCCACTCTGGAGGACAGTACTCTTCTGTACCTGAGAGAAGGGAGGAAAAATTACAGCGAGATTACTGTAAATTACTAATATCCTGTTTTCTGAGACATTTTCCAGATCTTTACAACTGGGTCATGTTCATTAGGGCACACTAACAAAAGTGCTTCTTATTGGACGAGTTCAGATAGCACCTACCTATTTCACTCAGTTTCAGAGTGTTTTTTTGCATTTCGTGCCTACTGAACATAACCCTGACCAGCGATTCCCTTGTCTCCTACCTGAGTAGTCTCTATAGGACGATTCTCTCAGCAGGTCTCCACAGCTGAAGTCGATGAGCTTGACCCGCATGTTGTCTGTCTGCACCAGCAGGTTTTCAACCTTGAAGTCACGGTGCAGGACCCCCCCCCCCAGTCACAGCAATGCTGAACAGCTAGCACCACCTCTGTAATAACATAATCAGAATGTAGAACAGTCAGCACCACCTGTAATAACATAATCAGAGTATAGAACAGCCAGCACTACCTGTAATAACATAATCAGAGTATAGAACAGCCAGCACTACCTGTAATACCATAATTATAATATAGAACAGCCAGCGCCACCTGTAATAACATAATCAGAGTATAGAACAGCCAGCACCGCCTGTAATAACATAATTATAATATTGAACAGCCAGCACTACCTGTAATAACATAATTATAATATAGAACAGCCAGCACTACCTGTAATAACATAATCAGAGTATAGAACAGCCAGCATCACCTGTAATAACATAATCATAATGTAGAACAGCCAGCGCCACCTGTAATAACATAATCAGAGTATAGAACAGTCAGCATCACCTGTAATAACATAATTATAATATAGAACAGCCAGCATCACTTGTAATAACATAATTATAATATAGAACAGCCAGCGCCACCTGTAATAACATAATCAGAGTATAGAACAACTAGCACCACCTGTAATAACATAATCAGAGTATAGAACAGCCAGCACCACCTGTAATAACATAATTATAATATAGAACAGCCAGCACTACCTGTAATAACATAATCAGAGTATAGAACAGCCAGCATCACCTGTAATAACATAATTATAATATAGAAAAGCCAGTGCCACCTGTAATAACATAATCAGAGTATAGAACAGCCAGCATCACCTGTAATAACATAATTATAATATAGAACAGCCAGCGCCACCTGTAATAACATAATCAGAGTATAGAACAGCCAGCACCGCCTGTAATAACATAATTATAATATTGAACAGCCAGCACTACCTGTAATAACAATCATAATATAGAAAAGCCAGCGCCACCTGTAATAACACAATTATAATATAGAACAGCCAGCGCCACCTGTAATAACATAATTATAATATAGAACAGCCAGCGCCACCTGTAATAACATAATCAGAGTATAGAACAGCCAGCACTACCTGTAATAACATAATCATAATATAGAACAGCCAGCGCCACCTGTTATAACATAATCAGAGTATAGAACAGCCAGCACTACCTGTAATAACATAATCAGAATATATGCCACTTAACAAACACTCTTATCCAAAGCGACTTAGTTTGCGACTTAGTAGCAACTAGAGAGTAGAGTACAGAACAGGGAATCCATACATTTGTAGTAGGTGTATGTGAACACGGTGTGAATTCAACTGACAACCTTGGCATTTCTTGTGCCAAACTTTTACGTACTGAGCCACACAGGACTTCACCAGAGCATCACCTGATGGTCCTGGCCAGACACTCGTTCACCCAGCTTCTTAATGAAGTCAAACAAGTCCATGCAGGGACCGCTCAGCCTCCTTAAACCACTCCAGCAGGCCCAGCACATAGCAGCAGGATGGGGGCCATGAGACGATCTGCACCAAGGTCACCTCCAGTGACAAGGCACTCCGCTCCCCAGGCTGGAGGTGAGAGGGGAGGGATAAGTGGATGGAGAGGAGAGTGGGGTAAGAAGGTTAAAAAAGGTGACTTTCTGTATACTTAACCTGAGAGTCCTTGCAGTTGTGCAAACTGAAACAGGTTACTTACAAGCTTTATGTATGGCTCTGCCATTCCTCTGGTCACATACTTTATGGCCACCTGAGTGAAAAAGCAACATGATGAGAAATTCATATACAGTTGAAGTTTGAAGTTTACATAAACTTAGTTTGGAGTCATTAAAACTCGTTTTTCAACCACTCCACAAATTTCTTGTTAACAACTGATAGTTTTGGCAAGTCGGTTAGGACATCTACTTTGTGCATGACACAAGTAATTTTTCCAACAATTGTTTACAGACAGATTATTTCACTTATAATTCACTGTATCACAATTCCAGTGGGTCAGAAGTTTACATACACTAAGTTGACTGTGCCTTTAAACAGCTTGGAAAATTCCAGAAAATGATGCCATGGCTTTAAAAGCTTCTGATAGGCTAATTGACATCATTTGAGTCAATTGGAGGTGTACCTGTGGATGTATTTCAAGGCCTACCTTCACACTCAGTGCCTCTTTGCTTGACATCATGAGAAAATCAAAAGAAATCAGCCAAGACCTCAGAAAAAAATAGTAGACCTCCACAAGTCTGGTTCATCCTTGGGAGCAATTTCCAAACGCCTGAAGGTACCATGTTCATCTGTACAAACAATAGTATGCAAGTATTAACACCATGGGACCACGCAGCCGTCATAGCGCACAGGAACGAGATACGTTCTGTCTCCTAGAGATGAACGTACTTTGGTGCGAAAAGTGCAAATCAATCCAAGAACAACAGCAAAGGACCTTGTGAAGATGCTGGAGGAAACAGGTACAAAAGTATCTATATCCACAATAAAACGAGTCCTATATCGACATAACCTGAAAGGCTGCTCAGCAAGGAAGAAGCCACTGCTCCAAAACCGCCATAAAAAAGCCAGACTACGGTTTGCAACTGCACATGGGGTCAAAGATCATACTTTTTGGAGAACTGTCCTCTGGTCTGATGAAACAAAAATAGAACTGTTTGGCCATAATGACCACTGTTATGTTTGGAGGAAAAAGGGGACGCTTGCAAGCCGAAGAGTACCATCCCAACCGTGAAGCACGGGGGTGGCAGCATCATGTTGTGGGGGTGCTTTGCTGCAGGAGGGACTGGTGCACTTCACAAAATAGATGGCATCATGAGGAGTTTTAAAATTAAGTGGATATATTGAAGCAACATCTCAAGACATCAGTCAGGAAGTTAAAGCTTGGTCACAAATGAGTCTTCCAAGTGGACAATGACCCCGGGCACACTTCCAAAGTTGTGGCAAAATGGTTTAAGGACCTCAAAGTCAAGGTATTGGAGTTACACCAGCTCTGTCAGGAGGAATGGGCCGAAATTCACCCAACTTCTTGTGGGAAGCTTGTGGAAGGCTACCTGAAATGTTTAACCTAAGTTAAACAATTTAAAGGCAATGCTACCAAATACTAATTGAGTGTATGTAAACTTCTGACCCACTGGGAATGTGATGAAAGAAATAAATGCTGAAATAAATCATTCTCTCTGTTATTATTCTGACATTTCACATTCTTAAAATAAAGTGGTGATCCTAACTGACCTAAGACAGGGAATTTTTACTAGGATTAAATGTCAGGAATTGTGAAAAACTGAGTTTAAATGTATTTGGCTAAGGTGTATGTAAACTACCGACTTCAACTGTATTAGTGTGCTTTCACTTCTTGGATCATGCAAATATAAATAGCAATACAACATTTGAATTTTCCGTCTCACGCAGTTATACAACTATATGACCAGATTTAGAATTCCATAACAAACTGATATAAGCTTCACCTGTTGGCTGTCACTTTTGCGCATGGCGGCATAGACCCACATCCTCCTTTACCCAGCATACTCCCCATTGTGTAGAGAGACTCAAAGTTGCCTGTAACAAAGTTACGCATGAAATAAAGCACAAATCATCACAATACCAAATATCAAACTCAATAGATACTGTTCATATAATATCAGAACTAGTTATTTAGCCTGGTCCCCAATGTGTTTGTGCTGTCTTGCCGTGTCCTGTGGTCATTGTCAGGCTAATGGAAAGACAACACTAAAGCATCTGGGACAAGGCTAATTCTTCTTCCATTGCATTGATACTGAGTTTAGTCAGGTCTTACTTGGGTTGGGTCCAAGATTAAACCTTCAGTTTCTTTGGTCCTAGTTTCCTGTTGTCCTGAGTGAGACTTCCTGTGTGCTACACTGATGTGTCCCCAGGGATGTTGTCTGTGATTTCAAAGTGGACTGTGAGGATGGGTCAGATGAAAAAGCATACTAGTCTCTCAGCTTTATAAAGCTTTCATTCTCTTCTCTGGGTTCAACTCATTTTCTCTTTCAAAACGGCCGACACAGGCTGTAGGAAGCAGTTGTTTCTCTCTTGATGAATAAAAAACACAATTCTGTCTAATAATTAAACACTTTCTATCCTGTTGGTTTTAGTTTAGTGTTTTTAGTGTTTCTCTAGCTCATCTCAAGCTGTTGGCTAGGTCATATTCGTTAGGGTACACCGTAGCAAAGCATGTCCTAACCATATATTGTAAACTGTCATGGTCAAAACATATTGATACAGTAGTAGCTAAGACGGGGGGAAGTCTGTCCATAATAAAGTGACACTGCATTCTTAACAACACTATCAACAAGGCAGGTCCTACAGGCCCTAGTTTTGTCGCACCTTGACTACTGTTTAGTCGTATGGTCAGGTTCCACAAAAAAAGTATTTAGGAAAATTGCAATTGGCTCAGAACAGGGCAGCACGGCTGGCCCTTGGATGTACATAGAGAGCTAATATTAATAATTTGCATGTCAATCTCTCCTCCACTTTCAGCCAGGAGAGATTGACTTCATCACTACTTTTATTTATGAGAGGTATTGACATGTTGAATGCACCGAGCTGTCTGTCTAAACTACTGGCACACAGCTCGGACACCCATGCATACCCCACAAGACATGCCACAAGAGGTCTCTTCACAGTCCCCAACTCTATTCCACATCAAGTAACTGATGCAAGCAGTAAAATTAGATTTAAAAAACACCTTATGGGAAGCAACACAAACATACACACACACACATGATAACATACACACTACACACACATACACATGGATTTAGTACTGTAGATATGTGGTAGTGGTGGAGTAGGGGCCTGAGGGCACACAGTGTGTTGTGAAATCTGTGAATGTATTGTAATGTTTTAAAATTGTATAAACTGCCTTAATTTTGCTGGACCCCAGGAAGAGTAGCTGCTGCCTTGGCAACAGTTAATGGGGATCCATATTAAATACAAAATACAAAGAGGACCAGGAGAACGCTGCAGCTGGACTGGGAATATCATAGAGTGAGTCCCTGGCATGACACTGTGGGACACCATCCTAGGCCAAACACACTGATTAAGGCTATACGTCAAAACACAATGGTTTTAGTTTCCATTCCCATCCTTCTTCAGCCCAGCACACACTGTTAATAATCCAGGTTATCCAACACAAAATATTTTTAGTATAATTGATTTTCTATGTCACAGATCTTTGTCTTGTTGCGTTACAAAATGTCCTTTGCTGCATCAAATCTATCTGGAATCTAATGTAGAAATGGCCCCTTCAAAGGGTGACACTGCAGGTCCTTTTCATTGAAAAGTGAAAGACTAAAGTTACATACATGGGATGCTTTAGTGAATTTCAGAATGTCTGGAACCCTGTAGTCGATTACTACCTACAGTATACGTGGACTGTTCTGTCGGCCAATGGGGAGACAGATCCATGCTGTTGCGTGAGATACTGCAGCCGGACAACAGGGGGTACTGTCTGACTTTCTGGTTTCACATGAATGGCACTCACATCGAGACCCTTAAACTCTACAGCAATAACAGGTGGGTAGGATCATGTTGTCCTCGGATGGATGGATGGATGAATAGAAGGAAGGACGGTTGGGTGGATGGATGGGTGGATGGGTGGATGGGTGGGTGGATAGATGGATGGACAGTTGGGTGGATAGATGGATGCACAGTTGGTTGGGTGGGTGGGTGGAGAGACAGTTGGATGGGTGGGTGGATGGATGGAAGGAAAGAAAGAAAGACAGTTGGGTGGATAGATGGATGCACAGTTGGGTGGGTGGGTGGAGAGACAGTTGGATGGGTGGATGGGTGGATGGGTGGATGGATGGATGGATGGATGGATGGATGGATGGATGGATGGATGGATGGATGGATGGATGGATGGATGGATGGATGGATGGATGGATGGATGGATGGATTGATTTATTGGTTGATTCATTCATTCCCCCCAGGAAGAAGCATGCGAGTGGAGGTGCTGCTAGTGTCTTGTGGACTGAGTCAGGAAGCCAGGGAGACGTGTGGTTCTTGGGCAGTGTATATGTGGATTACACACAGCCATTCTGGGTAAGGTGTCTACAGTAATAACTATTAAGGGAGGCTTTAGCTTTAGTAACAGCTCCTTAAATTGATATCTGTTTTCTGCAGGACATAAAACCATCGTAAAATAGACGCAAATGCTCAAAGTGTGGACGTCATTTTGTCCCCAGTTTGATTCTGACTGAACCTCGATTCTCAGGCTTCCAAGCCAAGTGATGAGCACTATGGTAATGTGATACCGCTGTGTCACTAAATATACTGTATCTGTGTGATTATATAAAGGCTGTGTTCTGTTCTCTCCACAGTTTGTGTTCAAGGGCCGGGCCCCTGGTCGAGACGTAGCCCCAGATGACATCATCATCACACTCCATGTTACATGGTATCCATGGTCACTCAGCTCTCAGGCTTAGACATTGCAGATAAAAGTAAGAGTAGTGGTAAGAGAGTTCATAAGATCTACAAATGCAGATGATATATTTTGGCGTAGTCGACTGGATGGTATTAGGATGAGGTTAGAAACGACCCCTTTCTACCAAGGTGTTACTACACTAATGATGCACCTGTTTAATTCAATAATGTAGTGTTGTACTACGGATTTGTTGTATGTGTGGTTGGGAGTGGTTCTCTCTCTGCTGTCATCGCCACTGTTCTCTTTGTACTCTATCGGAAACACTCCACCAAGTATGTCATGATGATGATGATGATATTGATGATGATAACTGTGATGATGAAGAATGTAATAATGAATTTGGCGATGTCTTTAATGATGATGATGATGACAAGATTAAGACAGTGGTACAAATAATTAATTAATCTCCCCCACAGCCTACCTAAACCTCTGGAAAATGATTTCTGTTTCGATCTTTACGACTGTAAAATAAATATACATTTATCAGGGTTGGTTACTTTCTAAATGTAATACGTTACAGTTACTACTGTAATTACAGTACCTGCCCAAAATTGTAATCAGTAACGTAACTTTTGGATTACCCAAACTCAGTAACGTAATCTGATTACTTTCCCAATAAGAGGCATTAGAAGAAGACAAAAAACAATCCATCAAACACATTTGGTGTCATCATAGTGTTCTCTGCCTTATGGTCGGACTTGCTCAGGTGGAACAAACTTAAACTTGCGCCTATTTTCAATGCTAAATTGAATGTCATAGACAAAACTGAAAGGTGTCATTATAAATGTTTTTGCAGACATCCTTTCTGAATCCAATAAATAATCTTCTAGTTTTTAAAATTTTCTGTAATCTGATTGCAATATTTTTGCTGGAAACGCAACTGATTACAGTTACAGTTTTTTTGTAGTCATGTAGAATACATGTAATCAGTTACTCCCCAACCCTGAGTATATGTAATGGTAGTCTTGTGGTGAATGAGCGGACCAAGGCGCAGCGGGTGATGAAGACATAATGAATATTTATTAACAGAACGACGAAACACGAAAACTCTTAAACAAACTACAAAACAAATAAACGACGTAGACTGACCTAAAACATGAGAACTTACAAATACATGAAGAACGCACGAACAGGTACAGACTACAAACAAACGCTACAGTCCCGTGTGGTACGAACATACATACAGACACGGAAGACAATCACCCACCAACAAACAGTGAGAACAGCCTACCTTAATATGGTTCTCAATCAGAGGAAACGTCAAACACCTGCCTCTAATTGAGAACCATATCAGGCAACACATTAAACCCAACATAGAAACACAATACATAGAATGCCCACCCCAACTCACGCCCTGACCAACTAAACACATACAAAAACAAGAGAAAACAGGTCAGGAACGTGACATAACCCCCCCCTCAAGGTGCGAACTCCGGGCGCACCACCAAAAGTCTAGGGGAGGGTCTGGGTGGGCATCTGTCCACGGTGGCGGCTCAGGCTCTGGGCGTGGTCCCCATCCCACCATAGTCAATCCCCGCTTTTGTAGCCTCCTCCCAATGACCACCCTCCAAATTAACCCCACTGGACTAAGGGGCAGCACCGGACTGAGGGGCAGCACCGGAATGAGGGGAAGCTCCGGACTGAGGGACGGCAGCTCCGGACTGAGGGACGGCAGCTCCGGACTGAGGGACGGCAGCTCCGGACTGAGGGACGGCAGCTCCGGACTGGCTGACGGCTCTGGCTGGTCATGGCTGGCTGACGGCTCTGGCTGGTCATGGCTGGCTGACGGCTCTGGCTGGTCATGGCTGGCTGACGGCTCTGGCTGGTCATGGCTGGCTGGCGGCTCTGGCTGGTCATGGCTGGCTGGCGGCTCTGGCTGGTCATGGCTGGCTGGCGGCTCTGGCTGGTCATGGCTGGCTGGCGGCTCTGGCTGCTCATGGCTGGCTGGCGGCTCTGGCTGCTCATGGCTGGCTGGCGGCTCTGGCTGCTCCTGTCTGACGGAAGGCTCTGGCTGCTCCTGTCTGACGGAAGGCTCTGGCTGCTCCTGTCTGACGGAAGGCTCTGGCTGCTCCTGTCTGACGGAAGGCTCTGGCTGCTCCTGTCTGACGGAAGGCTCTGGCTGCTCCTGTCTGGCGGAAGGCTCTGGCTGCTCCTGTCTGGCGGAAGGCTCTGGCTGCTCCTGTCTGGCGGAAGGCTCTGGCTGCTCCTGTCTGGCGGAAGGCTCTGGCTGCTCCTGTCTGGCGGAAGGCTCTGGCTGCTCCTGTCTGGCGGAAGGCTCTGGCGGCTCCTGTCTGGCGGAAGGCTCTAGCGGCTCCTGTCTGGCGGAAGGCTCTAGCGGCTCCTGTCTGGCGGACGGCTCTAGCAGCTCCTGTCTGGCGGACGGCTCTAGCGGCTCCTGTCTGGCGGACGGCTCTAGCGGCTCCTGTCTGGCGGACGGCTCTGAAGGCTCAGGACAGACGGGCGGCTTTGAAGGCTCAGTGCAGACGGGCGGCTTTGAAGGCTCAGTGCAGACGGGCGGCTTTGAAGGCTCAGGGCAGACGGGCGGCTTTGAAGGCTCAGGGCAGACGGGCGGCTTTGAAGGCTCAGGGCAGACGGGCGGCTTTGAAGGCTCAGGGCAGACGGGCGGCTTTGAAGGCTCAGGACAGACGGGCGGCTTTGAAGGCTCAGGACAGACGGGCAGTTCAGGCGGCGCTTGGCAGACGGACAGCTCAGACGGCGTTGGGCAGACGGCAGACTCTGGCCGGCTGAGGCGCACTGTAGGCCTGGTGCGTGGTGCCGGAACTGGTGGTACCGGGCTGGGGACACGCACCTGAAGGCTAGTGCGGGGAGAAGGAACAGGGCATACTGGACCCTGGAGACGCACATTAGGCCTAGTGCGTGGTGCCGGAACTGGTGGTACCGGGCTGGGGACACGCATCTCAGGGCTAGTGCGGGGAGCAGCAACAGGATGCATAGGACTCTGGAGACGCACAGGAGTCTTGGTGCGTGGTGTAGGCACTGGTGGTAATAGGCTGGAGACACGCACCACAGGGCTAGTGCGTGGAGGAGGAACAGGGCTCTGGAGACGCACAGGAAGCCTGGTGCGTGGTGTAGGCACTGGTGGTACTGGGCTGGGGCGGGGAGGTGGCGCCGGAAATACCGGACCGTGCAGGCGTACTGGCTCCCTTGAGCACTGAGCCTGCCCAACCTTACCTGGTTGTATGCTCCCCGTCGCCCGACCAGTGCGGGGAGGTGGAATAACCCGCACCGGGCTATGTAGGCGAACCGGGGACACCATGCGTAAGGCTGGTGCCATGCAAGCCGGCCCGAGGAGACGCACTGGAGACCAGACGCGTTGAGCCGGCTTCATGGCACCTGGCTCAATACTCAATCTAGCCCGGCCGATACGAGGAGCTGGTATGTACCGCACCGGGCTATGCACACGTACAGGAGACACCATGCGCTCTACTGCGTAACACGGTGTTTGCCCGTACTCTCGCTCTCCACGGTAAGCTCGGGGAGTTGGCGCAGGTCTCCTACCTGACTTCGCCACACTCCCTTGTAGCCCCCCCCCAATAAATTTTTGGGCTTGACTCACAGGCTTCCGTGCTAGTCGCGTACCCTCATAACGCCGGTTCCTCTCTCCGGTTGCCTCTGCTCTCCTAATCGCCTCCAGCTGTTCCCATGGGAGGCGATCCTTTCCAGCCAGGATCTCCTCCCATGTGTAGCAACCCTTGCCGTCCAAAACATCCTCCCATGTCCATTCCTCCTTCGTGCGCTGTTGCTTTCTCCCGTTACACCGCTGCTTGATCCTTTGTTGTTGGGTGATTCTGTAACGGTCGTCTTGTGGTGAATGAGCGGACCAAGGCGCAGCGGGTGATGAAGACATAATGAATATTTATTAACAGAACGACGAAACACGAAAACTCTTAAACAAACTACAAAACAAATAAACGACGTAGACTGACCTAAAACATGAGAACTTACAAATACACGAAGAACGCACGAACAGGTACAGACTACAAACAAACGCTACAGTCCCGTGTGGTACGAACAGACACGGAAGACAATCACCCACCAACAAACAGTGAGAACAGCCTACCTTAATATGGTTCTCAATCAGAGGAAATGTCAAACACCTGCCTCTAATTGAGAACCATATCAGGCAACACATTAAACCCAACATAGAAACACAATACATAGAATGCCCACCCCAACTCACGCCCTGACCAACTAAACACATACAAAAACAAGAGAAAACAGGTCAGGAACGTGACAGTATAATACATCAAGTAGTGAACACTACCACAAAATTGTATTCCATACTGTAAACAGTGGTATGTACTCATGAATGCCAAGGGAAGCCATGCTTCCCCCCCAAATGTATATTTCGTCTCTCTGTGTTTCACACATTTCCTTCAATTCACAAGAGGCTGAATGTATCTCACCGGAGAAAGCATCCAAGTGAATGAAACAGCGCCCCTCTTTCTCTCTCTGTATGTGTAGCCCATCTATCTGATGCTGTCTGGTCAAAAAGAATATGACATTGTTGCCGCCCATAGCATTGAATAAAAGGAAAGTCAGCGAGCATTTGATAATAAAAAAATAAAATAATAGCCAATCAGCTTTGAGGTAAACTGAGTGAGCTGAAAGGTGAATGGTCCTGGTGCACCAAAACAAAAGTGTCAAGGGAAGACAGTTTGGATTTGGCTTCACACCAATCACACCACATCAAAACCAGAACGTAATTTACAGAAAAAACTTGAATTGTTGTGTAGTTGACTACCGGTGGCTAGTTAGCCACTGAATCTAAAATCGTCCCTTTCTTAAATTAGGCATGGATGGATATAGGGATTTGGACTTGTGGTTTTACTTAATTCTCCTTACTGGCCAGTGATTATAACGGCGATTCTGATCCAACCATAAATTCATACATTTTGCCCCTGGCCTGAGAGGATGGAAGTTCAATATGTAGCTAGATGTAGTAGGCTAATGTTAACTACCTGGCCTGGCGCATCTTTCCCATGAAAGAAAGTTAGGCTAGCGAGCAAGCATTTTATCCAGGTAGCCTAGGACAACAAAAACTAAAAGCGTGTACTGTATGACAGAGTCATCGACCGTTTCGGCAACATGAAAGAGAGGAGGATGTCATTAACATTTCTCTACAAGTAGAGTCAGTCAACATGTTTTTTTATACTTGCACACACACGCGTACACACACCAATTAGTACCATGGACAGACACATCATATTTAGCTTATGTTGATTGGACTAAATTATTTTTGGTATCTTCACTGTATTAAAGCTGCAATATGTAACTTTTTGGGCGATCCGACCAAATTCACATAAAAATGTGAGTTATAGCTCTGTCATTCTTATTGAAAGCAAGTCTAAGAAGCAGTAAATATGTTCTATGTGCTTTATTTCTATGCTTCCCGTTCTTTAGTTTAGTTTTTGCATCCTTTAATTTCAGTTTTCTACCCCAGCTTCAAACAGTTGAAATACAATATGTTTGGTTATGGATATTTCACAGCAGTTTAGATGGTGCAATGATTCTCTACTCTGTACGTGCTTGTTTTCTCAGACAAACTGAAAGTAGGCAAATTATTAGACTTTTAGCAACCACATTTCTGCATAGTGCAGCTTTAAACTAAGCATAGGTGATTTGAACATGTTGAAATGTGGAAGTTGAAATGATGCTGCAATAGTGGAGGCAGCTCCTGTTTTCTTTTCGACTTGCAGTAACTCGCCGTGTGTCACGACTTCTACCGAGGTCGGTTCCTCTCCTTGTTCGGGCGGTGTTCGGCGGTCGACGTCACTGGTCTTCTAGCCATCATTGATCTATTTTTCATGTTCCATTTGTTTTGCCTGGTTGTTGCACTCACCTGGTTTCAATTCCCTAATTACATGTTGTATATATTCCCTCTGTTTCCCCCATGTCCTTGTCGAGAATTGTTTATTGTAAGTATGTGTGCTTTATGTGACTGGTGGAATACGGGTTTGGTTGCCCATGTGTTTTGTTATTTTTGTATGCCAGTGGTTATGTACATTAAACGGCTCTGGCTATCTACCAAGTTCTGCTCTCCTGCGTATGACTTCCACGCCACCAGTTACGCACCCCTGACACCGTGGTTCTAAATCAATGGTTGTTTAGTAGTCCGAAAATGTCAGAAATATTAACTTGCTTGACCATGAGTAAGTGGAGTACAGTGTGCTTGCACTGCCCCACAGACAAATCTCTCTCTCTCTCTCTCTCTCTCTCTCTCTCTCTCTCTCTCTCTCTCTCTCTCACACACACACACACCCTGAGGTTGGAAAGCCCTTTTAGCCTTGTGAGACATGTCACACTCATCCAATCCACAGAATTCTCACAGGAACTCGCTCTCATGCAGGTGAGAAAACACACACACACACACAGTACACAGAGAGAGAGAGAGAGAGAGAGAGAGAGAGAGAGAGAGAGAGAGAGAGAGAGAGAGAGACGGAGGTCCTATTCTACTCAGCACGGTGGCAGACTCACTGTTTTGGTGCGTGTGTACAGAGTTTCCAGCGCTTATGCACTGTCTCCACTCTCAACTTATTAAAACGGAGATGACCATGCAAGAGGGAGAGAGACAATAATAACTTCAGCATCGCACTCAAGTCATTGTCAACATACTTATTATCTTAGACCTACTTAGCTCTATCAAGTGATCACACAACCTTTCCAAGACTAATAGATTTAGCCAATTTGAATTCTTGTTAAATGGGCATTTCCCGGCGACGGGAAGTATTGCTATTGAAATGTTTAGTATTTTATGTTAAAAATGCAACTACTGGATTTTATTTCATAACTTGCTCTGCGTTTTTGTTTGAGAAGTGGACAACATTCTGACGGAATAGTGTCGCCTTGGTACTTCGAACCAAAAGGACCTTGCGCAGATGAAAAGTTGTCCGACTGAGTTTTTTATTTGATAGTGTGCTTTGGGAATTTAAAAGGGAATAAAGAGACTTAGGAACTGATGATGACGAAGACTGTCACATTTATCACCGGAATATTTATAGTTTTCCAGTATCAAATAACTCATGTGGAATTGATGCCTGCCGGTGGTAAGTCATTATTTAAAATAGTCTTTATTTATTGTAAGTCATTATTGGTCTTCAATTCTCTTTGGTGTGTTTTGTTTTTTGAAGCTCAGCCATGTGCACTAAGATTTCTACATAGCCTTAATGTTGTGGCAAGTTGTTTACCTTTCAAATAAATCAAAATATGGAAGGAATTACTGTTAACATTAGACCATAAATGTACAGGATAAAATGCTGTAATAGGCTACATCACTGCAATACTGAATCCTTAGAGAGTGGACACAGTTCTCTGGCATAGAATAGAATACTTCCCAAGGGACTTTCCTAAGATAAGAGGAGATAAGATAACTTAACAAGATAAGTGGACTTGCTACATAAATGTCACTTTGCTGACATGCATGTAGGTTTATTACTGCTATTAGTGTCCGTTCATGGCTCATTAAAGGGGCAATAAGTAATTGCAACATTCATTTATGTACCCATGGATTCTTGAAGAATATAATTTATAAATGCCTCATGAGTTTAGTTCAATTGTCACACTCCATCAGAACCCAAACTAGAAGCTTGTTTTACTCTGGTGTTTGTAAGCAAAGTAATTGTAAACAAACACTGTATAGCCTCAAAACAAGTTTAGAACTGTAAATTTGATCTCATGGATGGTCAGTCCTTGCATCTATAGCTCTGTCTTAGAATTTGACAGTTGCTACATTTATCCAGCCCCATCCCTAAGCTGTTTACCAAATCAGTGGCGGGGTTCCCACTTTCTTATTGTTTGAACTGCAGATTGCTCATTAAACCAGTTTCTTTGAGGTGTTCTATATGTCTCCCAACCACAATAACACTTCTAAGTATGCTGATGATAGTAGAACCATATGTGACACACTCTATGAGACTCACAACATGTCTTCCTCCATCATAACTGGCCCATAACCTCTGGGTTGGGCCTGCCAGTGTGAAGAATGTGCGGCAGCCGTTCACTCTCTCCTGCGAAAAGAGGGGGGAGTTTAGATGCAATGTTGTCCCTGGCAGGATGATTGAGGGAAGGTGGATGTTTGTTTTTCCCAGGGAAGAGAGGTTAGTATGCTGTTTGTGTCTGTCACATGTTGACACTGACAGGCAGGCAGACGTAGGCTAGTGTAACAGTATAACTTTAGACCGTCCCCTCGCCGGGCGCGAACCAGGGACCTTCTGCACACATCAACAACAGTCACCCTCGAAGCGTCGTTACCCATCGCTCCACAAAAGCCACGGCCCTTGCAGAGCAAGGGGAAACCCTACTTCAAGTCTCAGAGCAAGTGACGTAACCGATTGAAACGCTATTAGCGCGTACCCGCTAACTAGCTAGCCATTTCACATCCGTTACACTCACCCCCCTTTCGACCTCCTCCTTTTCCGCAGCAACCAGTGATCCGGGTCAACAGCATCAATGTAACAGTATAACTTTAAACCGTCCCCTTGCCCCGACCCGGGCGCGAACCAGGGACCCTCTGCACACATCAACAACAGTCACCCACGAAGCGTCGTTACCCATCGCTCCACAAAAGCCGCGGCCCTTGCAGAGCAAGGGGAACCACTACTTCAGGGTCTCAAAGCGAGTGACGTCACCGATTGAAATGCTATTAGCGCGCAGCACCGCTAACTAACTAGCCATTTCACATCCGTTACACTCACCCCCCTTTCGACCTCCTCCTTTTCCGCAGCAACCAGTGATCCGGGTCAACAGCATCAATGTAACAGTATAACTTTAAACCGTCCCCTCGCCCCGACCCGGGCACGAACCAGGGACCCTCTGCACACATCAACAACAGTCACCCACGAAGCGTCGTTACCCATCGCTCCACAAAAGCCGCGGCCCTTGCAGAGCAAGGGGAACCACTACTTCAGGGTCTCAAAGCGAGTGACGTCACCGATTGAAATGCTATTAGCGCGCAGCACCGCTAACTAACTAGCCATTTCACATCCGTTACACTAGTATATAAAGATGGGTTTAGTTCCAAGGACTGTCTGAAGACGTTCAACATGTCATTGTCAACCTCACATGGGAGATTCCTGGGCCCTTTTCAAACACTGGTGAGATGAAACGTAACCAGCACACTATGTTACAGGGAGCCCCTTCTACTCTCCTCAGGGGTCTCCCATCCTGGTGTGCAGGGGTTGGCCCTCTCTAGAGGAGAGTCAGATCTGGATCAAATACATTGTGTGTAAGCTTGATTTAGCTTGACCAGAATTCAGTGTGGTTTGCATTGGTTCCATTATATTAGGCAATGGAAGGCCTGTCCCAGACCTGCTGTTTTCAACTCTCTAGAGACAGCAGGAGCGGTAGAGATACTCTGAATGATCGGCTATGAAAAGCTAACTGACATTTACTCCTGAGGTGCTGACCTGTTGCACCGATCGACAACCACTGTGATTATTATTATTTGACCCTGCTGGTCATCTATGAACATTTGAACATCTTGGCCATGTACTGTTATAAGCTCCACCCGGCACAGCCTGAAGAGGACTGGCCACCCCTCATAGCCGGTTCCTCTCTAAGTTTCTTCCTAGGTTCTGGCCTTTCTAGGTTTTTGCTAGCCACCGTGCTTCTACAACTGCATTGCTTGCTGTTTGGGGTTTTAGGCTGGGCTTCTGTACAGCACTTTGAGATATCAGCTGATGTAAGAAGGGCTTAATAAATACATTTGATTTAGGCTAAATCAAGCACACCTCATGTATCTGAATGTGTTTTTGTTTGGTCCAGGTCTGGGGAGTGTGTCTGAGGACCAGGGATCCTCCAGCCAGAGGTGGAGTAGGTGGCTGGCCACCCCCAGGCCGGTTGCCCCGAGCTGGGCCAGTGACGACCGCCATGGCCACTACAAGGACCAGGATAACCTATTGACTGAGGAGAGACATGACAACAGCTCCCAGATTGAAGTAGGAACAACAACAACCATTTTAAGGGCCAGGAGTTTTCCTGACATGACCAGGACAGTAATAATGCCTGAGCCCTAGTTAATTAGACCCCAGGGTGTTTCCTGGACAGGTCTTGCGTTTAGGAAAAGTCAGGACCCTGTCATGTTTAATAATGTTTCTTGTTCTGTCATATCGGCATGATATAGAACTCTACACACTCTATATCTCACTGTCAGAATCAAGCTTGAAATGATCTCTCATTGTTCAGCACATATTCAGGACTTATAGTGTATAACATCTAACACAGTGTTTCCCAACCGTGGTCCTCCAGTACCCCCAACAGTACACATGTTTATTGTAACCCTGGACAAGCACACCTGATTCAACTTGTCAACTAATCATCAAGCCCTCAATGAGCTGAAGAGGTGTGTTTGTTAAGGGCTACAACAGGGTTGGGAAACATTGAATTCTAACATGAATGTTGTTTATCCCAGGAAACACTGAATTCTAACGTGAATGTTGTTTATCCCAGGAAACACTGAATTCTAACATGAATGTTGTTTATCCCAGGAAACACTGAATTCTAACGTGAATGTTGTTTATCCCAGGAAACACTGAATTCTAACGTGAATGTTGTTTATCCCAGGAAACACTGAATTCTAACATGAATGTTGTTTATCCCAGGAAACACTGAATGCTAACATGAATGTTGTTTATCCCAGGAAACACTGAATGCTAACATGAACGTTGTTTATCCCAGGAAACACTGAATTCTAACATGAATGTTGTTTATCCCAGGAAACACTGAATGCTAACATGAATGTTGTTTATCCCAGGAAACACTGAATGCTAACATGAATGTTGTTTATCCCAGGACATGAACCATAGCTACTACACATCTAAGATCTATGGGGCTACAGAGACTGCTGGTAAATATCTGTGGGTGGACATAGATCAGCTGGACCCAGGGAAGGGGAAGATCCACGGCCTGCTGTCCAACACACACAGACAAGCAGCGGTACGCAACCTGAGGGCAGGGGATATCAAACCATCAAGGACAAGGGCATGCTCCTGTTTAAATCAGCGCCTTACATTTATCAGGAGCCGACTGCTACCTGTATGACTTCTACAATATCAGTGATGATCACTCATACCTTGTGTCTCCTTGTCTTGTCACTGAAACTCATCTTTGTTTTTGTGCTTTTTCTCATTTCGTTTCTCCTTTCAGAGTGTTCATCTGTCCTTTGACTTCCCGTTCTATGGTCACATACTGAGAGAAATCACAGTGGCAACTGGTGGTACGTCAAACTCTGATGAATGAGAATGAATATGTGAGAGACTACCACCATTATAAGGGACCATCACTTCCTGAAATAAGAGGTGTGTGTGTGTGTGTGTGTGTGTGTGTGTGTGTGTGTGTGTGTGTGTGTGTGTGTGTGTGTGTGTGTGTGTGTGTGTGTGTGTGTGTGTGTGTGTGTGCGCACCCCCTCCATCAGGTTTCATCTACACAGGCGATGTCATCCACAGGATGCTGACGGCCACTCAGTACATCGCCCCTCTGATGGCCAACTTTGACCCCAGTATGTCCACAAACTCCACCATCAGTTACTTTGACAACGGTAAGACATATAGACATAGAGCCAAACAGGCAATTGTGTCTCCATAGATGTTAAGCCCTGCTCAGTCAATCAAAGGTTTTCTAGAAAAGTCAAGGACAACTAACTGTATCCATGTGCAGTGAATTAACATAGCTACTGTCTTTGTGTATCAAGCACAGCCTTGGTGGTTCTAACCAGCCTGTGTGTGTTTCTCTGTCTGTCCTTTAGGTACAGCCTTGGTGGTTCTAACCAGCCTGTGTGTGTTTCTCTGTCTGTCCTCTAGGTACAGCCTTGGTGGTTCTAACCAGCCTGTGTGTGTTTCTCTGTCTGTCCTTTAGGTACAGCCTTGGTGATTCTAACCAGCCTGTGTGTGTTTCTCTGTCTGTCCTTTAGGTACAGCCTTGGTGGTTCTAATCAGCCTGTGTGTGTTTCTCTGTCTGTCCTCTAGGTACAGCCTTGGTGGTTCTAACCAGCCTGTGTGTGTTTCTCTGTCTGTCCTTTAGGTACAGCCTTGGTAGTCCAGTGGGATCAGGTTCACCTGCAGGACAGTGTCAGTCAAGGCCCATTTACCTTCCAGACCGCTCTGCACAGCGACGGACGCATCGTCTTCGCCTACAAAGAGGTGACGCTCCTCTTCCTTGCTAACTATTACTTATTCTAGAGAAGTAGAGCTACTTGCCATTAGATTTAATTGTAATGAATGTGTATACCTCATTGTCCTGTGTGTAGGTTCCCATTGACATCAGTGAGATCAGGTCAGTGAACCATCCTGTCAAAGTGGGCCTCTCAGACGCATTTGTGGTGCTTCATGAGATTGAGCAGATACCCAGTGAGTACCATCATACTTCACTACTCTACTGAGTGTCTCTGTGTGCCCCCCCCCCCCCCCCCCCCCCCCCACCCGCATCCCTGGTCCTCCAGTAAGATTAGATCTGACTGCAGTCTGACCACCATTGACCACCTTCTCATTATGCCAGATGTTCGCAGGAGGACCATCTATGAGTACCACAAAGTGGACATCCTCAAGTCCAAGATCGCCAACTCTACAGCGATTGAGATGCTTCCTCTGCCCAGTAAGTTTATAGCCCCGTTTATACCTTGTTCTAACGTGTCCTGTGTCCTGATCTTGTCAACATTCTGATTGTGCCCACATTTTCAGATGTGTGTCTACACATAGTGTTAAAATGTGTCTCTTATCTGTCCACTGTGTCCACATTTTGACCCGATTTCCTGGTCTCTTCCTGTATGTAAATCATTTGACAGATATTCTTTCAAAATAATATTTATTTATTTTAGGAGATACTGTATATTGATGGCATAAGTCATTTGTGCCACCTGTCAGTGGTTTTAGAGGTCCGTATATTGATGATTTGAATGGTTTTACTCTCCAGATCCGAATACACTTGTAAGATATCCAGATACAGTGGGTCCCTGAATACCTTTGGAGGTGTTCAGGAAGATCTGATCACAATCAGTCTTTTAACCGTCTACACCTGTCCAAAAATGTTGGCACAATCAGAATCAGGGCAAAGGACACATGTTAGAACCAGGCATAAACGGGGCTTAAGTCTATAGGGTTCTTTACAGTTAGATCTATGGTAATGATTTGTGCTGGGCTAGAGCAACTTTTGGTGTACTAGGATCTCGCTTTTTTTTCTCTCAGCTTGTCTTCAATTCTCCAGCTGTGGACCTTGTGTGTCATCTGAGATCGGCTTCAACTGCAGCTGGTGCAGCAGACTGCACAGGTAAAAGTCCAGGTCAAGTTTGTTATTGCCATTTGTAGGTACAGAATGCATACAGTGGAATTTCGCTGTGACAAGAGTTGAAAGAGAAATGTAACAACCTATCTCTCCCAAATCAGCACCATGTTGTGTCCTAATGGCTGTTCTGTTCTGTTATTTATAACAGGTGTTCCAGTGGCTTCGACCGGCATCGTCAGGACTGGGTAGATAAGGGCTGTCCTGAAGCGGTATTGAACAGTTCACTATTCACTTCATTTGTTTTCTTCGGCCTCAAGGAAACTCATTCAAAACTGGAAACTAATTCACATTGTCTTGATTTCACAGAGGAAAAACCAGAGCTGTGTTCAGATGGTTCACACCAACACCACAACACCTTACAATGTGCCTAACGCTCACAATACAACCACTCCAGTTGCCATGACAAGAACAGTGCCACAGCGGACTACCACCTCCATCACCACAACTACCTCCTCTACCACCACTACCACTACTACAACCAGAGCCAGACCCAGCACCACTGTCACCACTGCCCTCCCCTTCACCAGTGCTCCTACGGTGGGTAAGTAGTTGTACCACTACCTGGCCTTTTTGATCAAAACACAATTACCATTTGGTGTGATGGGGATGCTAGGATGGGTGAGTGACATTTACCAAGCCCTTTTACAATTACTTAATATTTACCAAGCCCTCATGGGTTACAATTACTTAATATTTACCAAGCCCTCATGGGTTTACAATTACTTAACATTTACCAAGCCCTCGTGGGTTACAATTACTTAATATTTACCAAGCCCTCGTGGGTTTACAATTACTTAATATTTACCAAGCCCTCGTGGGTTTACAATTACTTAATATTTACCAAGCCCTCGTGGGTTTACAATGACTTAATATTTACCAAGCCCTCGTGGGTTTACAATTACTTAATATTTACCAAGCCCTCGTGGGTTACAATTACTTAATATTTACCAAGCCCTCGTGGGTTTACAATGACTTAATATTTACCAAGCCCTCGTGGGTTACAATGACTTAACATTTACCAAGCCCGCGTGGGTTTACAATTACTTAATATTTACCAAGCCCTCGTGGGTTTACAATGACTTAACATTTACCAAGCCCTCGTGGGTTTACAATTACTTAATATTTACCAAGCCCTCGTGGGTTTACAACTACTTAATATTTACCAAGCCCTCATGGGTTTACAATTACTTAATATTTACCAAGCCCTCGTGTGTTTACAATTACTTAATATTTACCAAGCCCTCGTGGGTTTACAATGACTTAATATTTACCAAGCCCTCGTGGGTTTACAATTACTTAATATTTACCAAGCCCTCGTGGGTTACAATGACTTAATATTTACCAAGCCCTCGTGGGTTTACAATGACTTAATATTTACCAAGCCCTCGTGGGTTTACAATTACTTAACATTTACCAAGCCCTCGTGGGTTACAATTACTTAATATTTACCAAGCCCTCGTGGGTTTACAATTACTTAATATTTACCAAGCCCTCGTGGGTTTACAATTACTTAATATTTACCAAGCCCTCGTGGGTTTACAATGACTTAATATTTACCAAGCCCTCGTGGGTTTACAATTACTTAATATTTACCAAGCCCTCGTGGGTTACAATTACTTAATATTTACCAAGCCCTCGTGGGTTTACAATGACTTAATATTTACCAAGCCCTCGTGGGTTACAATGACTTAACATTTACCAAGCCCGCGTGGGTTTACAATTACTTAATATTTACCAAGCCCTCGTGGGTTTACAATGACTTAACATTTACCAAGCCCTCGTGGGTTTACAATTACTTAATATTTACCAAGCCCTCGTGGGTTTACAACTACTTAATATTTACCAAGCCCTCATGGGTTTACAATTACTTAATATTTACCAAGCCCTCGTGTGTTTACAATTACTTAATATTTACCAAGCCCTCGTGGGTTTACAATGACTTAATATTTACCAAGCCCTCGTGGGTTTACAATTACTTAATATTTACCAAGCCCTCGTGGGTTACAATGACTTAATATTTACCAAGCCCGCGTGGGTTTACAATGACTTAATATTTACCAAGCCCTCGTGGGTTTACAATGACTTCATATTTTAAAAGACTGAAGTGGTGCAAGAAATAGAGTAGAAACACATTCTAGTTCATTCCTGCTTACACAATCCAATGCTTTGAAACCCCTGATGGGAAGTGAACAAGTGCACACTTGGAAGTGAACAAATGCAGACTTCAGGTAGAAGGATGTAGAATGGGAGTTGGGCTGCGGTTTGTGTTTGCTCTAGCTGCTCAGGGACGTAGAGATGACGAGGGTCCGGTCTGCAGCTATTTCCCAGCCTGCTGTCAGATAATTGTGCAGCCGCTTATACAACGCAATGACAAATACTACACACTGGCACCATACTGCACACGTGGATCTTATTTGCTGAATGATGCCTCTCACTAGGTATCTGTCTATGTCAGACTGGGGAGGGTGGAAGGTATGTTCTCATCGTATATTGTTTATGAACGCATACAGTACATGCCTATATGGCTCTGGGATAAATATTAACTACAGGCCTCTGACTTGCGTCAGAAAGCTGGTGACCAGTTTTGATTTAATTGGGCCCTCACTCATCCATATGTATTTTTTTCTTTCAGATGACACTAAGATTTCCCTGCACACAGAAAAAGAATCACGTAAGTGGTTGCCAATCTCTTGCCTGGTTCCAACATTCTCATGAATAATACATGATGATCACGATAGGCAGGATTTGCACTTTTGAGACTATTATATTGGTTTGATTACACTGGCAAGCTACATAAAACACACCTAAAGCATTTTTATTAAAACAAATATTATTTTGACCCAGATATGAGCGACAGCCCAGCAAACAGTGAAGATTCCTACAACGTTAGGTAACGTTCGTTACTTGTCCCCCTCCAGCTGCTGAGGTGGACGAGCCAGAGGAGGAGCAGAGAGAGGTGCGCTTGCAGACTGGTCTCCTGGTGGGCATCTCGCTGGTCATGATCACCATGGCAGCAGCCGTCATAGCAACGGTGTACATGTACAACCACCCGACCTCAAGCGCCAGCCTATTCTTCATAGAGGTAAGTAGGCCTACTGCACCCTGCTAGCCTGGCTGGCACTCACAAAGATCTGTATGTCTTTATTTACAACTTGATTTGGTCAGGGAAGTCACTGAGAGTACATCTAATTTAATGTATTTTGTTAAGGCTTAACACATTGTGACATTTACGTCATTGAAGACCTTCATCAGACAACATCAGACATTGTTTATGCCTATATGGAGTAGTTACACATTTTAGGGAAGCTCCTCTAATACATTTTGTTTAGCACAAATCTCCTTTCAGTTCTTCTACCTGTGCTTCCCACAGAGGCGGCCCGCACACTGGCCAGCCATGAAGATGAGGTTCTGCCGCAGCTCAGGGAACCCTGCGTATGCCGAGGTGGAGGATCCAGGGCTGGAGAAGGACGATCTGGTGGTGATCGACCCCAAACACATCTTCGTCATCTCCGGCCACGACCGCAGGGAGAGCTTCATGGACAGCAAGGATGGCTTCATCGTCCCCAACCAAAGAGAACGGTTCCTGTCAGACCATTGCTGACCGGACCTGACTGGATCTAAACGGATCTGACTGAACCGGACCTGGCCAAAACTAACCAGACCTGTCCATTCAGGAGGCTTTGGGGAGGAACTAGTATTTTATACTGTGGAAGGAGAATGTATACTTTCGTTACCTTGCATTCCAACTAAAGTGTATGAATAAAGGAACAGACTGGATTTGTAAGAGACCGTATTCAGACACTTAGAGGACAAATGGAAGTTTGTGGGGGAAAAAAGCTTATTTTTTGTTTAAACCAACACGTTTTGGCCTTCTTCAGTTCTACCGTGGAAGTGGAATTCCTTGAACTAATAGAAGGCCTTTTATTTAGCACGTAAAAACGTCAAGGTTCAGAGCTGCTGAGGAAGAAAAACTAGCTGATTTTAAAAAACAATTAAATATATAAGCTAAGAATGTCATAAGCATGTTGACCAGGTTTTGTTTTTCCTGGTGGAATGCAGTGCTACAGCTGACTGGAGATGGAAATGGCAGTGCCTCAGGAGAATCTCAGGCCTACTCAGAGTGACTAAACTCAACGACAGCTACAGGACAATCTTGAACAATGTGCTGATGATTCTCTACTGTACATATGCTTAACCTGCTGTCATTTTCATGACATTTGAAACATTTGTGATTTGTGTGAGAATGCTGTGATTGCAGAGGACAGGACACATAATAAATTAAACTGGACAGATTAATTAACCTATACCTCTCAGGTCATTTAGTAGTGTTTACTAAATGCAGGCCTAAGTGCAGGTTGTGGAGGAAGGATGATGTTGAATGTCTATGGAAAACAAAGGCAAGAACACTGCTTGGGTGAAACAAGTGGATGTTAGAAGATGCTCTTGGAAGCACTCATTGGAACATAAAGGTTGTGTTTAGACAGGCAGCCCAATTCTGATATATTTTCCACTAATTGGTCTTTTGACCAATCAAATCAGATCTTTTCACATCAAATATTTTTCAGCGCTGATCTGATTGGTCGATTGACCAATTTAGTGAGAAAAAAAAAGATTAGAATTGGGCTCCCTGTCTAAATGCAGCCAACGAACTATTGAAGTCTGTTTCCATAAAGATGGCTTTTACTTTTCTAGTAAGAAGCCCTGGGAATATTTCAATTGCATACTCCTCGTGTCCTCTCTCATCTTCTCAAAAACCCATTGGAGGGGTGGGAGAGAGGACGCGAGGACTATGCAATTGAGATCTTCCTCCTGTGTGCAGGTCCCAGGCTCAATCAGGACAGGAGGAATGTCAGACACTGGTGCCACTTCCTCGGCTCAAAAGCCCAAACAAACGTATTTTTCCAACTCCTTAAACTGTAAGGTTAGGCAAGCTCTGTGTGTGCATGAATCTCAAGATTGATTACTTCAAGGCTTTAGTTCATGACTTTGTTCATACAATTGTAATAGTGGACATCTACAGGTAGCCTACACAGTGAAACATCTATCTGTAGGAGCACAATGATAAGCCAAAAGTACTACCATTTTTATTTTATTGTACATAATTTACAATGTAAATTCATACATCAGATGCAGAAGGTTACAAAGAACTAACAACCATATGATACTTTCTGTATACCTGAAAGTATAATATTCTGTGTGACCCATATTCAACAGATAATTAATACAGTATAAGACAAATCACTGCTGATTGTTTTATTGATATTAGGAATGTTATTTTGCACATATTTCAATAATTGTCTCTTTTATGTAATGATTGTTCCCACAACAATGATAGACCAGTGTCTTTTATAAATATTTATCAAATATGTTAACTGTTAAAAACATGTTAAAACAAGCAGTAGTATAAATCATAGCTTGCCTTTCAGACAATAGCCACACATCTGTTAGAGTTACATCTCCATCGTCATAACAACATTCTCATTAAGCTATAGAAAAATGGCTCTGGTCACCGATTGGTTGAAAGGTCCAATAACAAAGAGATGATTGACATTTCACTCAACAGCATATTTAAGATAAAGATTCTATAAAAACTGCTTTGTTTCTTAACTTAATCCATTTCAAATTTACATAAAGTATGTAGCTACTATCTCTCATTATTAAGAAATGTACAACTCTTGTCTTTATCCACAGTGCCAGAAGTAGTGGTAAAACTGTCAGTCTGTACTCTGTAGTGTCTTGGTGGCAGGGTAGCAACCCCCTTACTGGACACTGATGGCACCGTCCTGACTGGACAAGGGGCTCAAGGCACTGGTGTGGGGGGAGTCAAGGGGTCATGGCAGTGGTCAACATGCCCGGTCAGTCCGGCTTAGGTTTCTTTATCTGAGAAGAGATAAGGCATGTGGGTCAAAATACAGAACAACATGAGACCACACACTCTATTGAATACAATAACTAATGTGATTCTAGTAAATGTGTGACTATCTTGCCAAAATAATGGAAAAACTTGAATGAGGGATACAAAGTATATTGAAAGCAGTTGCTTCCACACAGCTGTGGTTCCTGAGTTAATTAAGCTATTAATATCCTATCATGTTTAGGGTCATGTATAAAAATGCTGGGCAGGCCATTATTTGGCTACCGTGGCTATGCCCTCATAGGATGACAATGCCCCCATCCACAGGGCACGAGTGGTCACTGAATAGTTTGATGAACATGTAAGCCATATCCCATGGCCATCTCAGTCACCATATCTCAACCCAATTGAATACTTATGTGAGATTCTGGAGCGGCTCGTGACAGCATTTTCCACCACCATCAACAAAACACCAAATAATGGAATTTCTCATGGAAGAATGGTGTCGTATCCCAACAATAGAGTTCCAGACACTTGTAGAATCTATGCCAAGGTGCACTGAAGCTGTTCTGGTTCGTGGTGGCCCAACGGCATCCTAAGACACTTTATGTTGGTGTTTCCTTTATTTTGGCAGTTACCTATATATGACATATATAATGACATATGTATATCTAACCCTTCAAGGGTGGAGCAGGTAGCCGCCTCCTCGTTTGCCGTGAAGAGTCCAATGTTTGTGGCTGCAGAGAGTCATGTGACACTTAATTAGTTTGTTAGAAAATCACAAGGTATGTGTTTGATAAACGCTGGTAGTGAGTGACAAGTAGGGACCAGGAGTTTTTCCTGACCCCAAACTGCTGACCAGGAAAACCTCCTGGTCTTAGTCCTAAGTGGCCTGGTCTGGTCCAGTACCTTAGGCTGTTCTTGGGGCTTAGAGAAGCGGTTCTGTGAGACCACGTTGAGACCTGTGATCTTCAGAGCTGCGATCCTGGCTGCGATTTCTGACACCTGCAACAAAGTAGAAATATTCATATTATCTGACTCAGATCAACTTAAAAGGACTTAAGAAGCACAATTTAATGTGTATGTTTTTATGTCAAACATAAGGACCACTTTCTAATTCTTTCTTTCAAACATTTTATTTTATATTTTTTATTATGTGATAATCACCAACATTCAAACATACAAACACATACAATTTTCTATTTCTAATTTCACCATACCCAAAGTAAAATCCCATGTAAAATCACCTGCTTTCTCCATTTTTTCAAAGCAAAAGACTGCGTCTGAAATGCCACAATGGGCTCGGGTCAAAAGTCTTGCACTTTTATACGAAACAAAAATACATTTTAATATATTTAACTTTATGTCAAATGTATTTCAAATACATGTACTGTACATACATATAATACCTGACAATTCCAGAAATGCATGGCTATGTTTGCAGGGTGGCCAAAGTGGTTCCTAATTTGGCATATGACATAGTTTGGCCCTTCAGAGGATTCTTAAATTGCTCTTTATGTATTTATCAATGGAGATACATTTTTTGGGGAAACCAACCCCAAAATTTGGCAGTGATATAATTGAAATTGTTATGGTGGGTAAGAAAAAAAAGATATACAGTATTTTGATTTCACCTCATTTTAAAAATCTGTCATTAAGAGCACGTTCCCATCGTAAGAAGTTATTAATAAAAAAATACAAAATGACTATAGTAAGTGTCCCCCCCCACCCCCCCAACAGTCTTTACTCTGCCTCCACCCCAATGGACATTTATTTATTCACTGCTACAGTTGTTATGATGTACAGTACCAGTCAAAGGTTTGGACACACCTACTCAGTCAAGGGTTTGTCTTTATTTTTACTATTTTCAACATTGTAAAATAATAGTGAAGACATCAAAACTATGAAATAACACATATGGACTCATGTACTGTATTAACCAAAAAAGTGTTAATCAAGAGTTTGAATAATCTCAAATATAAAATATATGTTGATTTGTTTAACACTTTTTTCAAATCTGATCATTGCTAGACAAACATTTTCAGGTCTTGCCATCGATTTTCAAGTAGATTTACATCAAAACTGTCCTTGGCCATTTAGGAACATTCACTGTCTTCTTGTTGATAAGGAACTGGATAATATGTGTGAAATTCTTGATAATGTATGTGATATCAACAGAGAAGTATATTTTCTGGGTGATTTAAATATTGACTGGCTTTCATCAAGCTGCCCACTCAAGAAAAAACTTCAAACTGTAACCAGTGCCTGCAACCTGGATCAGGTTGTCAGTCAAACTACCAGGGTAGTTACAAACAGCACAGGAATTAAATCATCAAAATGTATTGCTCACATCTTTACTAATGCTGCAGAAATGAGCTTTAAAGCTGTATCCACATCTATAGGATGTAGTGATCACAATATAGTAGCCATATCTAAGTTCCAAAGGCTGTGCCTAATATAGTGTATAAGAGGTCATACAATAAGTTTTTAGTGATTCTTATGTTGAGGATGTAAATAATATTTGCTGGTCTGTGGTGTGTAATGAGGAGCAACCCAACGCTGCACTTGACATATTCATGAAATGTCTTATTCAAGTTACTAATAAGCATGCACCCATTAACAAAATGACTGTAAAAATGGTTAAATCCCCCTGGGTTGATGAGGAATTGAAAAATGGTCTGGTTGAGCGGGATGAGGAAAAAGGAATGGCAAATAAGTCTGGCAGCACAACCGATTTCAAACGTACTGCAAATTGAGAAATCATGTGACTAAACTAAATAAAAAAGGAAAAAAACTATACTATGAAACACAAATAAATGATATAAAGAATGACAGTAAAAAGCTTTGGAGCACCTTAAATTACTTTTTGAAAAAAGGCAAACTCAGCTCCATCATTTATTGAATTCATTGAATCATTCATTGAATCAGATTCCTCATTCATCTGATTCTGCCAACTATTTTAATATTTTTTTATTGGCAAGATTAGCAAATTTAGGCATGACATAACAGCAACAAACGCTGACACTACACATCCCAGTATATCTGACCAAATTATGAAAAACAAGCATTGACCTTTTGAATTCCGTAAAGTGAGTGTAGAAGAGGTGAAACAATTATTGTTGTCTATCAACAATGACAAGCCACGAGGTCTGACAACCTGGATGGAAAATTACTGAGGATAATAGCGGATGATATTGCCGCTCCTATTTGCCATATCCTCAATTTAAGCCTTTAAGAAAGTGTGTGCCCTCAGGCCTGGAGGGAAGCAAAAGTCATTCCGCTACCTAAGAATAGTAAAGTCCCCTTTCCTGGCTCATATACCTGACCAATCAGCCTGTTACCAACCTTTAGTAAACTTCTAGAAAGAATGGTGTTTGACCAGATACAATGCTATTTTACAGTAAACAAATTGACAACCGACTTTCAACACGCTTTATAGGGAAGGACATTCAACTTACACAAATGACTGATGATTGGCAAAGAAATTGATGATAAAAAGATTGTGGGGGCTGTTTTGTTAGACTTCAGTGCGGCTTTTGACATTATCGATCATAGTCTGCTGCTGGAAAAACTGATGTGTTCTTTTTTTACACCCCCTGCTATATTGTGGATAAAGAGTTGCCTGTCTAACAGAACACAGAGGTTGTTCTTTAATGGAAGCCTCTCCAACATAATCCAGGTAGAATCAGGAATTCCCCAGGGCAGCTGTTTAGGCCCTTTACTGTTCTCAATCTTTACTAATGACACGCCACTGGCTTTGAGTAAAGCCAGTTTGTCTATGTATGTGGATGACTCAACACTATACACGTCAGCTACTACAACAACTGAAATGACTGCAACATTTAACAAAGAGCTGCAGTTAGTAAAAAGCATTGTATTTGGGACAAATCATTCACTAAACCCTACACCTCAACTAAATATTGTAATGAATATTGTAGAAATTGAGGGCTATATAAAATAAACTTGATTTGAAACTTGATGTCCACATACTTTTCGTCATGTAGTGTATTTAGGCTTGTCATGACAAAGGGGTTGAATACTTACTGACCCAAGACATTTCAGCTGTTCATTTTTAATTCATTTGTAAAAGAAAATTGAAATACATTCCAATTTGACATTATGGGGTATTGTGTTTAGGCCAGTGTCAAAACAATCTCAATTTGATCCATTTTAAATTCCGACTGTAACACAACAAAATGTTGTGAATACTATCTGAATGCGCCGTATGAGACACAGAGGACATCCAGACTTGAACACAAACCTGGAGGTCAGACTGCTGGACCTGGGCGGAAGCTGTTGCCACCTGCTCCTCCAGGTAGGACAGCTCCAGGTCTGAGGTGGCACCGCCGACGGCCCGGGCACAGTCCTCCAGGTCGCCAAGCTCCGCCTCCAAACCGTAAGCTGTGCCCGCCACCACATACACCTGGTGGGCACAGTTCAGTTTGCACAGACAGACTGTGGTCATTTCAGTTGTATAACATTAACAAAGGTTAGCATCACACACCATTCTTAAACCCACAATGAACGTAAGATACAGTGCATTCGGAAAGTATTCAGACCCTTGACCCACATTTTGTTACGTTACAGCCTTATTCTAAAATGGATGAAAAAAATGTTTTCCCTCAACAATCTACACACAATACCCCATAATGACAAAGTGAAGACTGTCATGCCCTGACCTTAGTATTCTTTGTTTTCTTTATCATTTTGGTTAGGTCAGGGTGTGACGAGAGTGGTATGTGTGTTTTTGTCTTGTCTAGGGTTTTTTGTATGTCTAGGTGTGTGTGTCTAGTCTAGACATGTGTAGGTCTATGGTGGCCTAGATTGGTTCCCAATCAGAGGCAGCTGTTTATCGTTGTCTCTGATTGGGGATCCTATTTAGGTTGCCATTTTGGTTTGGTGGGTTATTGTCTATGTGATGTTGCATGTCTGCACTCATTGTTTATAGCGGTCACGTTCGTTTTGTTGTTTTGTATTTTCGTTTGTTCAGTATATTTCTTTATTAAAAGAAGTATGTATTCAAATCCCGCTGCGCCTTGGTCTCCTCTCTACGACGTTCATGACAAAGACAGGTTTTAAAAAACAGAAATACCTTATTTACATAAGTATTCAGACCCTTTGCTATGAGACTCGAAATTGAGCTCAGGTGCATCCTGTTTCCATTGATCGTCGTTGAGATGTTTCTACAACTTGATTGGAGTCCACCGGTGGTAAATTCAATTGATTGAAAACGATTTGGAAAGGCACACACCTGTCTATTTAAGGTCCCTCAGTTGACAATGCATATCAGAGCAAAAACCAAGCTATGAGGTTGAAGGAATTGTCCGTTGGCACAGATATGCAAAGTGTACCAAAAAAATGTTTTGCAGCATTGAAGGTCCCCAAGAACACAATGGCCTCCATCATTTATTTATGTATTTTTTTAACCACCTTTATATACTACAAACAATGTTTTGGTACCCTTCCCAAGATCTGTGCCTCGAACACAATCCTGTTGTGATACAGCACGGGATCAAACCCTGGTCTGTAGTGACGCCTAAAGTACTGCGACGCAGTGCCTTGGACCGCTGCGCCATTCGGGAGACCCCAGCCTCCATCATTCTTAAATGGAAGAAGTTTGGAACCACCAAGACTCTTCCTAGAGCTGGCCGCCTGGCCAAACTGAGCAATCGGGGGAGAAGGGCCTTGGTCAGGGAGGTGACAAAGAACCCGATGATCACCCTAACAGAGCTCCAGAGTTCCTCTGTGGAGATGGGAGAACCTTCCTCAGGACCTCAGACTGGGGCAAAGGTTCCTCTTACAACAGGACAAAGACCCTAAGCACACAGCCAAGACAACGCAGGAGTGGCTTTGGGACAAGTCTCTGAATGTCCTTGAGTGGCCCAGCCAGAGCCTGGACTTGAACCCAATCAAACATCTCTGGAGAGACCTGAAAATAGTTGTGCAGCGATGCTCCCCATCCAACCTGACAGAGCTTGAGAGGATCTGCAGAGAAGAATGGGAGAAACTCCCCAAATACAGATGTGCCAAGCTTGAAGCATCATACCTAAGAAGATTAAAGGCTGTAATCGCCGCCAACGGTGCTTCAACAAAGTACTGAGTAAAGGGTCTGAAAACGGTTTATTTCAGCTGTGTATTTTTATTTATTTTTTAACAACAACTTGTTTTTGGTTTGTCATTATGGGATATTGTGTGTACTAGATTGATGAGGGGGAAAACTATTTAATCAATTTTAGAATAAAGCTGTAACACAACAAAATGTAGAAAAAGTCAAGGGGTCTGAATACTTTCTGAATGCACTGTATGTTGAAAGAACGAACTGACAGACAGACAGACAGGCAGACAAACTGACATTCTCTTCCAGTCTGATGAGTTGTTTGTCCAGCCTCTTTGTGTCAATGTTGGGGGACAGTGAGGGGGTGCAGTCAACTCCCCCCACCCCCTGGAGTCGGTCCTCTGTTGCGTTTAACACCTTCAGCACCTCAGTGGTGATATTGTGCAGTGACACCTCTGAGTACCTCTACACACACACACACACACACACACACACACACACACACACACACACACACACACACACACACACACACACACACACACACACACACACACACACACACACACACACACACACACACACACACACACACACACACACACACACACACACACAAAGGTTTGGATTAACACAACTTTTAGGCAAACCCCAAAAGCCTTCTGTTTATGCGTGTAACACATCCATTAATGTGAGAATAAGAGTTTTAAACGAGCAGAGAAAAGCCAAAGAACAAAGATAAATAAATAGTGTTTCATTGATTGGTTGATTGATTGGTTGGTTGATTAATTGGATTCATAGCGCTATCCCAGTTGCTCTTGGTAAAGGCCAAGATACCAGTTAGTTTGTGATGTCACCTGCTGTAGCAAATCAGAAAGGAACCGGAGTGTGTTTTCTAGGCCCTTGTCATTAGGACTATCCTAACATGAAGCAATGGAACAAGGAAGGACAGAGGAAGAGAAAGGAAAAGACAAGTAAGGGAAAGTAAAATAGTCTAGAGTAGCAAGCACATAGTGTTACAGCTGTTAGTTGCTTTCAGGTTAGAAATGTCAGAAGAATTGCATAGCCATATACTGTATCTCTAGAGGTAAAGCTAGGTACTTTGTTTCTTACATTCAGTATCTCCTCCTGAACACAGGGGAACCCTTTCTACAGGTTTGACTCCTGTCTTATGCAAAGTGCCAAACCTGCCTGATAGCTGTTCTAGCATTAGTATCTTATTCATTAGATATTAATCTACCTCTTCCTTTGACTATTTTTCTCCAAATGTTATGTTATTATTTTCCTCTCCTCTCTCTTCTCTTTCTAGGTCCATCACCATCTCTCCCTCCATTCCACCCAGTGTGTTCACTAGGCTGCAAGTGATGTTATCAAATAACACCTTCTTCCACAGTGTCCACACTTTCTGTTCTTTCTTGCTCTTGTCCTCCCACTGCTGCCTCTCCCATCCCACCGTCCACCTTTATCTCTGCTTCCCCTAGCCTCTTTCCTTCCTTCCCTCCTTCAAACATCATCTCCATCATCCTCTGTACCGTCGTTTCCCTCTTTCTCTTCCTCTTTCTCTACCTTTGTGTCTGTCTCTTCATGTTGCAGCTCTCCCATTTTCTCACTCTCATCCTAAAAGTCAAACAGTCTCACGTCTAGTTTGCTGATTCTATCACACCTCTTCTCGTTCATCATCCTCCCCTCCACCACCATCATCACTCCCAGGTGCCAGGGCTTCTCCATCTCCACTTGTCCCCTCCTCCTCTCTCCCTCCATCTCTCCCCATCTTTCTCCATGCAACTTTCCCCCCCTTTCTCTACATCTCTCTCCGACCACCTCTGTCACTATCTCTGATAACTTAATTATGTCTCCTACACTCCTCTCTGCTCTCTCCTCCTCCTGTTAGACGAGAATTGGGAGGCGCTAACGAGACTGGCCAGGTCTCTCAACTTGGAGATCAGTTCCTATTTATCTCCCTTCATCTCCCACAGAGCCTCTCCTACCTCTCTCCTCCTCTTCTCTCTCCTCTTTCTCTTCCTCCATCTCTCCTCCCTCTCTCCTCCTCCTCTCTCCTCCCTCTCCTCCTCCTCTCTCCTCCCTCTCTCCTACCTCTCTCCCCCTCCTTCTCTCTCCTCCCTCTCTTCCTCCATCTCTCCTCCCTCTCTCCTCCTCCTTCTCTCTTCCTCCTTCTCTCCTCCTCCTTCTCTCTCCTCCCTCTCCTCCCGCTCTCCTCCTCCTTTTCTCTCCTCCCTCTCTTCCTCCATCTCTCCTCCCTCTCTCCTCCTCCTTCTCTCTCCTCCCTCTCCTCCTCCTTCTCTCCTCCTCCTTCTCTCTCCACCATTAAAACCCACTCTATCCAGATCATCCTTTGTGGATGAAAATGTCAGCTCTTCCTTCTCTACATCCCTCTCTCTTTCTCTCTTCTCCTCCATCTCTCCATCGCTGAGACCCACTTGGTCAAGCTCGTCCTCTGTTGATGACAACTGTGTGAATTGGCTAGCCAGCATATGCATCTTGATGGTCAGCTCCTCTCCTCCTTCTCCCTCCCTCTCTTCAGCTCTCTCATCCATCCTCTCTTCCTCCCATTCCTCCTCCCCCTACCCACTCTGTCCAACTCATCTTCAGTGGATGAGAACTCTGTGCCTCTGACCTGACTAGCCAAATTGATGTGTTGACTCTCCTCCTCCAAATCCCTCCCTTCCTTTGTCTTCTTCTCCTCTTTACTCTCTTCCACTCTTCCTCCCTCCATCTCCACCTCCATATGCCATAACCTCTCTTCCTCCCGATCTCTTTCTCTCTTCAGGGAGGCGAGATGAAGCTTCTGGAGCTTCGACCCTTGACCCCCAACCTGACCATCTCCTACCTCAGACTCGAAGTTGAGGGTGTTCGTGCTGGCGTGGTGGCCCAGCGAGGGTGATGGGATGCTGGGTTGCTGGCCAGCAGAGGCCTGGGCGTCTGGAGCCTCTGACCCCTGGTTGTTGTTGGCGTTGGAGGTCATCTTCCTGCGTATCTCCCGCAGGGCAGCGTCCCAGGCCCCCTCGGCGTCGTAAGAGCCCATTTCGTCGCAGGCGGATATCACACCGAATTCCCACTCCAGGACACTGAATACCAGCGACTTCCTCTTGGTCAGCAGGCTGGGCCGATAGAGCTGGGTGCTCTGCAAGGCGATCCAGTTCCCGTCAGGGCTCTTCAGCACTGAGGACGCACCTCACACACACCAGGGACAGATACCACACACACAGAATTGTGTGGATTGTGTGGCATTCACCACAGACAGACATGTAAACACACACACACGCATGCACGCATACACAGATACACACAGATACACACACACACACACACACACACACACACACACACACACACACACACACACACACACACACACACACACACACACACACACACACACACACACACACACACACACACACACACACACACACACACACACACACACACACAAACACACACACACACACACACAGCAGATAGACAGGCGGACACACAACCACAAAGGAGGAAGCCTTTAGCCACCAGTCTCTAGCTAGAGTACATCACCAACAGGTAACTCTGAAACTTACTACATAAGGTGTGTGTACTGAAGACATTTTGTAAAGATGTGTGTGAATAGTAAATTGCACTGGCCAGCAGGCTCTTACTGGAGTTGTCCAGGCGGTCAATATTCTGCCAGCTGGGCAACCCTGCCGCTCCTCCCTCCTCCTTCAGCCCCTGCTGAGAGTCCTGGGAAACCCCAGAGCACTTCATCACAACGTTATCATCCAGAAGGGAGGCAGAGCGAGACCGCCGAGGTAAATACACACACTTAAATATGGGTAAAGAGAGGTAAAGATAACCAACCAAGTCACACTCCATATACTGTATTATGTTCTGATCTTATGTGACAGACTGGGTTTTTAACAGTGTTAGCCTGCTAAGCTAAAGCCTGGTCATCAGCCAACACAAGTCTTCATGTTGGGCAAACCATAGTCTCGAGTCACCATGTCTCGTTTATCACTCTGCTTTCTGAACGTACATGAAGAAGCCTGGCTATCGAGGTTCGGGCACCTGGGTCATCTGCACACCACAATACTGTGTTAGCCCTCTGAACTGAAGCCTGGGCAAGGTTACTGATCACATCAGTGTAGTTCCCTGAACCACCTTACGCTCCATACCTTGGCGTGGACTGATGTGGTGATCTGGGGCTGGGAGCTGGGGCAGCTTGAAGCCAAAGGCTTTTCACCACTCTGGTTGCCTGGGGGCCAGTCCAGGTCACAGTCTGGCTTCATCTCAACCAGGTTCTTCCTCCGCCGGATGATCTAGGATGGAATTGAGTTGAGTTGAGTTTAATTGAATTGAAATTAAATTAAATGGTACTTACTTTCTGTACGATGGTTGAGCCCAGCTCCTCAATCAGCTCCTCCCTGTGGTCCCGCAAATACCTTGCTTCGCTCTGCATATCCTGGAGAGAACAACAGCGAAGTCAGATAGACAGTCGATAAATATAAAATAATAAGATCCTGTAAACGGTTTTTAAAAGTGGTTTCGGATATGCAAGATTTTACAGATTAAAGGAGTGATTAGGTGCAGAAGATGACTGTGTCACTGCTCGGCTAGTCTGTTACAAGAGGTTGCAGTACCACTGTATGCTAAAATATCTAAATGGACAATAACATAGAAGTGGGTTTGTTTAATTAGGGTAGTACAAAGTAAATGGAATTATATATGAATGATCTGCACATTTAATGTGCATTTCAGCAAACTAGAAGGGATACAAATCTTGTACTGCAAAGTGGAATCAATCTTCAGCAGTCTTACTTTCTCCCTATCACCTCTGAGTCATATGAGTGACAGACTGACCGACTGACTGCCGCAGAATATGTTACCTGATTGTCGGTGTATCCCTCTGCCTCGTCGATGGCCTCCTCTGCCACCCTCAGTGCCACTGTGAGGGTATTTGCCATGCTGTACTCTGAAAAGGGAAAGGGGGTATAAATAAGCTTACATTTATTGTTAACTGTAATTGCTTTAGCTACACAGAGTATACCAAACATTAGGAACACCCCCCCCCCCCCCCCCCCCCCCAGCCTCAAAACCGTTCCACAGAGATGCTCGCCCGTGTTGACTTCAATGCCTACCACAGTTGTGTCAAGATGGATGGATGGAGTTCGATACACACGAGAAACTGTTGGGCTTGAAAAACCCAGCAGCATTCCAATTCCTGACAGAAACCGGTGCACCTGGCACCTACTACCATACCATGTTCAAAAGCACTTACGTCTTTTGACTTGCCCATTCTTCCTCTGAATGGCACACATACACAATCCATGTCTCAATTGTCTCAAGGCTTAAAAGTCCTTCTTTAGCCTGTCTCCTCACCTTTATCTACACTGATTGAAGTGGATTGAACAAGTGACATTAATAAGGGATCATAGCTTTCACCTGGATTCACCTGGTCAGTCTGTCATGGAAAGAGCAGGTGTTCTTAATGTTTTGTACACTCAGTGTATGTTCCAACATTCCCTCCATCTTGTGCCAATATCTGTTATTTTTAAGTCTTGGTTCCAATAGTTAATATTTTTTTCGAAGAGATTGTCAGTTGGATAGAGGTTTTATATATCTTACCTATCATATGAATATCCTGTCCTAGCTTAAATAGGATTTCCTCAACATTGCTCTGATGTCCAAAAGATTTCAGATCTATATTTTGTGACATAAACCTTTTAAGACGCATGTATTTGAAAATGTCTACATTGGTCAGCCCAAAATGGCTTTTTAATTCTGTCACTTAGACTGAATAACAGACCAACAAAAAACAGTCTGCTCCTTCAATAAAGACATTAAATACTTGCACTTGAAGTAAGAGGAAATTAGGAATGTAGAGTATATACTGTATAGTTATTTAACTACAGGTACCGTAGATGTGAGCAAAAATAGCTGTAAGTAGCGGTAGAAGTATTGTTGTCCTTTAGTTTACTCCAATTAGGGTTGGGATGGTCGGGTACATAAAAAAAGACATTAAATACTTAAGAATGGGAAAGACAGAAGCCTACATTCACTATGTCTGAAAAAGTCTTTGTCGCTACAGACGCTGCCCTCATTCCCGATGCTCTCCTCATTCATGCTGCCCTCTTCACAGAGACACGACACACAGGACAGGCATGGGTCATGTTCAGCAGGCCACAATGTAGCAAAACAGTTTGAAACAGGAAAATAAAATGGGTGTTTCGTATTGGACAACTTCAGGTAGGACATCATCTGTTTTATATCTCTTTCTCCAGGTTTGTGCCCACTGCAGAGCATTGCATGCAGAGCATTCAAACACACAGAAACACTTCAAAAACCTCAATAATGGTTCAAAGAATTTTGAGTATGACAGTGAAAAAATACTCTCATAGCATGAGCCCACATTGCTTGATTAAACAATGATACTGTAGGCTCAGAGTAATTGCAGTCGAAATAGGGGTTTGCTTGAGCAGAGGTATTTTCTGTACCTAGTCATAGATTCTCAGTCTTCTTTGAGCTCTATTCACGTCCTCGAGATATGCACACAATGCTGTGGTTATTTATTGTTATATAACTGCCTTACTGGGTCTTCTGTCAGGCCTTATCAGCTTTATCCCTGTACTGTGCAGGTCCAGTGTAGAAGTAGTTCAGATTGGGGAACAGTAGGGTAATCTACAGTCCTTTTGAAAGGGAAGGTGGTTGAGTGACATGAACTAGATTTGAGAACAAATTAGCGACTCTATTGCTAACTGGCTGTGTCCACACACCATGCACACACACTCTTTCCTCCACCTCTCTCATCTCCTCCTCTCTCTCCCCCTCTCCTGCAGGTCACAGAGGAGGACTGAAGGGACTATAATCCAGACAGTAGTGCAGCAGCAGCAGTCTGTTATCTACAGTGCAGCTCTTCCTCCATTCTTAATGCTGCCTGGCATGACTCAATCAGCAGCCTCCAGCCTGCTTCCCTAGGCTCTCTGTGTGCTCTGCAGAGGTAGTTAGACAAATTTCAACACACTCGCGTGATGAGTAACCGTGCTTAATAAGGCCCTAATGCCTAGGCTTTAGCTCAGTGGACTAACAAAGTATTGTCGTGACACACAGATGCACCGGGTTCCAACCCAGTCAGTCACACTCGCTATGCTTCAATCAAATCCTATGGCCTAACCAAGCCGCCAGCACAAGCCTCTTTGTACTGCCAGAAAGCACATTTTGGATGACTTAACTTTGAACTTCGAGCTGACATTCATTGTTGTTTACTGCTACAAATTGGCTATGCAGAACTATGCTACCATTCTCCTTCTTGTGGTATTTGGAGAAATCCCCGAGCATATTGAGTCACTAACCTATGGCTCTCTGTGCTACGGCTCTGTGTGCTACGGCTCTGTGTTCTACGGCTCTGTGTGCTACGGCTCTGTGTGCTACGGCTCTGTGTGCTACGGCTCTGTGTGCTACGGCTCTGTGTGTAAGAGGTACATGTTATGACAGCTTACACCAGCAGTGACGACTAAAGCCTCTACAAAAAAGTTCTGCAAGAATTAGAATCTCAAAGAGCCAGTGGAGTTTATGCATTAGTGATACTTAAGATTGATTATTCTATTGATCACCTATAATGAACAGTGGAATTACAAGCAAAGGCTTGGAAATGACTACCTAGAAATAACAACATTCTGCTCTAGCACGTCAAACATGGTAGAGCATCCTCCTCTCATCTGGTAAATCAGGTCCAGAGAGAGAGAGAGAGAGAGAGAGAGAGAGAGAGAGAGAGAGAGAGAGAGAGAGAGAGAGAGAGAGAGAGAGAGAGAGAGAGAGAGAGAGAGAGAGAGAGAGAGAGAGAGAGAGAGAGAGAGAGAGAGAGAGAGAGAGAGAGAGAGAGAGAGAGAGAGAGAGAGAGAGAGAGAGAGAGAGAGAGAGAGAGAGAGAGAGAGAGAGAGAGAGAGAGAGAGAGAGAGAGAGAGAGAGAGAGAGAGAGAGAGAGAGAGAGAGAGAGAGAGAGAGAGCGCGAGAGAGAGAGAGAGAGAGAGACACACACACACAGAGAGACAGAGAGATGACCCCTGCTACTGCAAATAGCTCCTGGCCAAAACAGCCCTGACGGTCCTCCCCCTGAAGGTTCTGGATGTTAGGAGGCTTTATGAATATGCTAGAAGGCATTATTACACATGCACAATGTTGTCAAGCACATACACTAATAATAGCACATATCTGATGCATTCAAGTAGCCTTCCTACCTACACACGCATACACTCTGAGATAAAAGGTGCTGTCTAGAACCTTAAACGGTTATTCAGCTGTCCCCATAGGAGAACCCTTTGAAAAACCCTTTTTGGTTCCAGGTAGAACCCTTTCAACAGAGGGTTCTACACGGAACCCAAAAGAGTTCTACCTTAAACCAAAAAGGATTCTACCTGGAACCAAAAAGGGTTATTCTATGGTGACAGCCAAATAACCCTTTTGTAACCCTTTTTTCTAAGAGTGTACATTAGAGCTGTTTGGTAGGGGGACCTCGGTTCGGTCTGCACTGTGAACCCAAATGAATACATTAAAATAAAACATTAGGCCTAAAACCATTCTAGGCTATTCCGTTAAAACAACGTTGTAATCAAAATTTGAATCTTAAAACACCGTAATGGGTATTGGACAAATTCTCATACACTGAAACTAAATGGGTCGTATATGTACTTTTCCAGACAAAACCTTCTCAAACCTCAGCAGCACTGATAAGCTTTCACTGCTTTGACCCTCTTTCCTACTGATGAACCTTTTGGCCTCAACCACTCTGCCTCCCTTCACATTTTCTTTAATATCATCTATGGACATAGATATTGGGACACCAGTGATGACTCCCCTCAACCTAGAATAATCACCAGGGACATGGCTTTTAATGTTCTTCCCATTAAGCTTTTCCATTAGCAGAATCTTTCCTTGCTGAGCCTGGCTACCACAAAGTATTAGCAATCTACTTCCAATGAACCAGGCTTGTTTGACTTCAGCTATCTCTTTCTCTATGGCATTGGTTAATTGGATAGGGTGTAAATGAGGCCCTGTGGTCTCATCAAACACCATCACCACTTTCCACTCCGACACATTGTTAGTCTTGCTTCCTACCTTGGCCCTCTTCATGCTTTCTTTACTAGACACTCTACTGCTTTCAGTATCATGCTCTCTCTTCCTCTTATGGCTTTCCACTACCGACCGTTCAGATCCTTGACCCTCATCCTCCCGATCCAAACTCTTACGGTCAACGCTAATGTCTCGTTTAAAGTAATAACAGCAGTATCAAACACCAGTCTAGTACCTGTGAGTTCTCCCAGCGTCCCGTGATCCACCAGGTTTTTCCTGTATACTGTCTTCAGCACCTTGGCACTGCCAAACTTCCTGAAGCAACACTTCACATTGTTGTAGAACCACTCCAGAGAACAGAGAGAGAAGAGAGAGAAAACAGAGAGAACAGAGAAAGGAGGACTGTTGAGATGCCAGTTATACATAGTGTATATAGCAGACCAGTGTTGACATACCATCTTATACAATGTTTTTTCTTCAGTTACTTTAGTTGTGCTTGATTACGATTACCCACAGTGGGTGGTGTTAGTACTTTTGGGAATCTTCTATTGGTTACATTGCGCCAGGTAAGTTATTATGTGCACTCCACTAACAATGTGTAGCGTGTATGGCGGTCTTGAGTGTGTGTTACCACATCCTCTGAGTCAAGAGGTCCATGGCCCTGAAGGCAAGGCACACACACACACACACACGTCCTCATTTCACTTTGTTGAACCTCTGCCAACTTACTGTGGGAGACCTCACTCTTCTGATTGCAGACATTAGTGGTCAGCTGTTTGTTCACCCGCACCCACCTACCTGCAATTGCTAATAACCCATCCGCAACCACCCGACTATATGTGATAAAGTGAAAATCTGAGGCCCGCCCCCAACACTAACCAGTAAATATAGAAAATGTGCTATAGACTACAGTCAAAGACAGCAGAACAATATTTTGACAGGGGGAGCAGATTTTTGGGGGGGCTGATTTAGATAAGTTTCTGCTTATAATTTCTGACATTTTGGTAGGCTATTTGTTTGTCAACTTTCTCTTGTATATGTTGCCCTAGAAGACTAAATAAACCATTGCTCATCAGAATAATGTAATAGATCGATAGAATGAATTCTTCAATCTAGTTGACAAACTAACATGATCCAAGCACACCAAGACAGTCATGAAGAGGGCATGACAAAGCCTATTCCCCCTCAGGAGAATGAAAAGATTTGGCATGGGTCCTCAGATCTTCTAAAGGTTCTACAGCTGCACCATCGAGAGCATCCTGACTGGTTGCATCACTGCCTGGTATGGCAACTGCTCGGCATCCGACCGCAAGGCACTACAGATGTTGTGCTGCAGAATGAGGACCCAAAAGCGACGTAATAGTAACAGAGTCTTTATTCCAGAATAAAACAAATAATGATTCTCCTGGATACTATCCTCTCGTCAACAGAGAGGAACGACTGGAGACGCGACCACAGACTGCAGGTCGCTTCAGGAAGGCACTGGCCGTAGCTGACATTGACACCTGCTCACACGCAGCATCTGAAGAAGGCAAAGAACACGACAGGGCGGAACAAGGACACAGGAACAGCAAACGTCAAACAAGAATCCGACAAGGACAGAAGCGGAAAACAGAGGGAGAAATAGGGACTCTAATCAGAGGGCAAAATAGGGGACAGGTGTGAAAGAGTAAATGAGGTCGTTAGGAGAATGAGAAACAGCTGGGAGCAGGAACGGAACGATAGAGAGAGAGAAAGAGGGAAAGAACCTAATAAGACCAGCAGAGGGAAGCACAGGGACAAGACATGATGAAAGACAAAACATGACAGTACCCCCCCACTCACCGAGCGCCTCCTGGCGCACTCGAGGAGGAACCCTGGCGGCAACGAAGGAAATCATTAATCAACGAACGGTCCAGCACGTCCCGAGATGGAACCCAACTCCTCTCCTCAGGACCGTAACCCTCCCAATCCACTAAGTACTGGTGACCACGTCCCCGAGAACGCATGTCCATGATCTTCCGTACCCTGTAAATAGGAGCGCCCTCGACAAGGACGGGGGGGGGGGAGGGAAGACGAATGGGGGCGCGAAGAAAAGGCTTGACACAAGAGACATGGAAGACAGGGTGGACGCGACGAAGATGTCGCGGAAGAAGCAGTCGCACAGCGACAGGATTGACGACCTGAGAGACACGGAACGGACCAATGAACCGCGGAGTCAACTTGCGAGAAGCTGTCGTAAGGGGAAGGTTACGAGTGGAAAGCCACACTCTCTGACCGCGACAATACCTAGGACTCTTAATCCTACGTTTATTGGCGGCTCTCACAGTCTGCGCCCTGTAACGGCAAAGTGCAGACCTGACCCTCCTCCAGGTGCGCTCACAACGTTGGACAAAAGCCTGAGCGGAGGGAACGCTGGACTCGGCGAGCTGGGACGAGAACAGAGGAGGCTGGTACCCAAGACTACTCTGAAACGGAGATAGCCCGGTAGCAGACGAAGGAAGCGAGTTGTGAGCGTACTCAGCCCAGGGGAGCTGTTCTGCCCAAGACGCAGGGTTTCGAAACGAAAGGCTGCGTAATATGCGACCAATCGACTGATTGGCCCTTTCTGCTTGACCGTTAGACTGGGGATGAAACCCGGAAGAGAGACTGACGGAAGCACCAATCAAACGACAGAACTCCCTCCAAAACTGTGACGTGAATTGCGGACCTCTGTCTGAAACGGCGTCTAACGGGAGGCCATGAATTCTGAACACATTCTCAATGATGATTTGTGCCGTCTCCTTAGCGGAAGGAAGCTTAGCGAGGGGAATGAAATGTGCCGCCTTAGAGAACCTATCGATAACCGTAAGAATCACAGTCTTCCCCGCAGACGAAGGCAGACCGGTAATAAAGTCTAAGGCGATGTGAGACCATGGTCGAGAAGGAATGGGAAGCGGTCTGAGACGACCGGCAGGAGGAGAGTTACCTGACTTAGTCTGCGCGCAGTCCGAGCAAGCAGCCACGAAACGGCGCGTGTCCCGCTCCTGAGTAGGCCACCAAAACCGCTGGCGAATAGAAGCAAGCGTACCCCGAACGCCGGGGTGGCCAGCTAACTTGGCAGAGTGAGCCCACTGAAGAACAGCCAGACGAGTAGAGACAGGAACGAACAGAAGGTTACTAGGACAAGCGCGCGGCGACGCAGTGTGAGTGAGTGCTTGCTTTACCTGTCTCTCAATTCCCCAGACAGTCAACCCGACAACACGCCCCTCAGGGAGAATCCCCTCGGGGTCGGTAGAAGCCACAGAAGAACTAAAGAGACGGGATAAGGCATCAGGCTTGGTGTTCTTATTTCCCGGACGATAGGAAATCACGAACTCGAAACGAGCGAAAAACAACGCCCAACGAGCCTGACGTGCATTAAGTCGTTTGGCAGAACGGATGTACTCAAGGTTCTTATGGTCAGTCCAAACGACAAAAGGAACGGTCGCCCCCTCCAACCACTGTCGCCATTCGCCTATGGCTAAGCGGATGGCGAGCAGTTCGCGGTTACCCACATCATAGTTGCGTTCCGATGGCGACAGGCGATGAGAAAAGTAAGCGCAAGGATGGACCTTATCATCAGACTGGGAGCGCTGAGACAGAATGGCTCCCACGCCCACCTCTGAAGCGTCAACCTCGACAATGAATTGTTTAGTGACGTCAGGAGTAACAAGGATAGGGGCGGATGTAAAACGCTTCTTGAGGAGATCAAAAGCTCCCTGGGCGGAACCGGACCACTTAAAGCAAGTCTTGACAGAAGTCAGAGCTGTGAGAGGGGCAGCCACTTGACCGAAATTACGAATGAAACGCCGATAGAAATTAGCGAAACCGAGAAAGCGCTGCAACTCGACACGTGACTTAGGAACGGGCCAATCGCTGACAGCCTGGACCTTAGCGGGATCCATCTGAATGCCTTCAGCGGAAATAACAGAACCGAGAAATGTGACAGAGGAGACATGAAAGGCGCACTTCTCAGCCTTCACGTAGAGACAATTCTCTAAAAGGCGCTGGAGTACACGTCGAACGTGCTGAACATGAATCTCGAGTGACGGTGAAAAAATCAGGATATCGTCAAGGTAAACGAAAACAAAAATGTTCAGCATGTCTCTCAGTACATCATTAACTAATGCCTGAAAGACAGCTGGAGCATTAGCGAGACCGAACGGCAGAACCCGGTATTCAAAATGCCCTAACGGAGTGTTAAACGCCGTTTTCCACTCGTCCCCCTCTCTGATGCGTACGAGATGGTAAGCGTTACGAAGGTCCAACTTAGTAAAGAACCTGGCTCCCTGCAAAATCTCGAAGGCTGACGACATAAGGGGAAGCGGATAACGATTCTTAACCGTTATGTCATTCAGCCCTCGATAATCCACGCAGGGGCGCAGAGTACCGTCCTTCTTCTTAACAAAGAAAAATCCCGCTCCGGCGGGAGAGGAAGAAGGCACCACGGTACCGGCGTTGAGAGAAACAGACAGATAATCCTCGAGAGCCTTACGTTCGGGAGCCGACAGAGAGTATAGTCTACCCCGAGGGGGAGTGGTCCCCGGAAGGAGATCAATACAACAATCATACGACCGGTGAGGAGGAAGGGAGCTGGCTCTGGACCGACTGAAGACCGTGCGCAGATCATGATATTCCTCCGGCACTCCTGTCAAATCACCAGGTTCCTCCTGAGTAGAGGGGACAGAAGACACAGGAGGGATAGCAGACATTAAACACTTCACATGACAAGAAACGTTCCAGGATAGGATAGAATTACTAGACCAATCAATAGAAGGATTATGACATACTAGCCAGGGATGACCCAAAACAACAGGTGTAAAAGGTGAACGAAAAATCAAAAAGGAAATGGTCTCACTGTGGTTACCAGATACTGTGAGGGTTAAAGGTAGTGTCTCACATCTGATACTGGGGAGAAGACTACCATCTAAGGCGAACATGGGCGTGGGCTTCCCTAACTGTCTGAGAGGAATGTCATGTTTCCGAGCCCATGCTTCGTCCATAAAACAACCCTCAGCCCCAGAGTCTATCAAGGCACTGCAGGAAGCAGCTGAACCGGTCCAGCGTAGATGGACCGACAAGGTAGTACAGGATCTTGATGGAGAGACAGGAGTAGTAGCGCTCACCAGTAGCCCTCCGCTTACTGATGAGCTCTGGCTTTTACTGGACATGACATGACAAAATGTCCCGCAGAACCGCAATAGAGGCAAAGGCGGTTGGTGATTCTCCGTTCCCTCTCCTTAGTCGAGATGCGAATACCTCCCAGCTGCATGGGCTCAGTCTCTGAGCCGGTGGGAGGAGATGGTTGAGATGCGGAGAGGGGAAACACCGTTAACGCGAGCTCTCTTCCACGAGCTCGGTGACGAAGATCTACGCGGATGGCGAGTGCAATCAAAGAGTCCACGCTGGAGGGAACCTCCCGGGAGAGAATCTCATCCTTAACCTCAGCGTGGAGTCCCTCCAGAAAACGAGCGAGCAACGCCGGCTCGTTCCAGTCACTGGATGCAGCAAGAGTGCGAAACTCTATAGAGTAATCCGTTATGGATCGATCACCTTGACATAGGGAAGCCAGGGCCCTGGAAGCCTCTTTCCCAAAAACTGAACGATCAAAAACCCGTATCATCTCCTCTTTAAAGTTCTGATAAACGTTAGAACACTCAGCCCTTGCCTCCCAGATAGCTGTGCCCCACTCCCGAGCCCGACCAGTAAGGAGTGATATGACGTAAGCGATCCGAGCTCTCTCTCTTGAGTATGTGTTGGGCTGGAGAGAGAACACAATATCACACTGGGTGAGAAAGGAGCGACACTCAGTGGGCTGCCCAGAGTAACATGGTGGGTTATTAACCCTAGGTTCCGGAGACTCGGAAGACCAGGAAGTAGCTGGTGGCACGAGACGAAGACTCTGAAACTGTCCTGAGAGATCGGAGACCTGAGCGGACAGGGTCTCAACGGCATGACGAGCAGCAGACAATTCCTGCTCGTGTCTGCCGAGCATTGCTCCCTGGATCTCGACGGCAGTGTTGCGAGAATCCGTAGTCGCTGGGTCCATTCTTGGTCGGATTCTTCTGTTGTGCTGCAGAATGAGGACCCAAAAGCGACGTAATAGTAACAGAGTCTTTATTCCAGAATAAAACAAATAATGATTCTCCTGGATACTATCCTCTCGTCAACAGAGAGGAACGACTGGAGACGCGACCACAGACTGCAGGTCGCTTCAGGAAGGCACTGGCCGTAGCTGACATTGACACCTGCTCACACGCAGCATCTGAAGAAGGCAAAGAACACGACAGGGCGGAACAAGGACACAGGAACAGCAAACGTCAAACAAGAATCCGACAAGGACAGAAGCGGAAAACAGAGGGAGAAATAGGGACTCTAATCAGAGGGCAAAATAGGGGACAGGTGTGAAAGAGTAAATGAGGTCGTTAGGAGAATGAGAAACAGCTGGGAGCAGGAACGGAACGATAGAGAGAGAGAAAGAGGGAAAGAACCTAATAAGACCAGCAGAGGGAAGCACAGGGACAAGACATGATGAAAGACAAAACATGACAACAGATGTACGGCCCAGTACATCACTGGGGCCAAGCTTCCTGCCATCCAGGACCTCTATACCAAGCGGTGTCAGAGGAAGGCCCTAAAAATAGTTAAAGACTCCAGCCACCCTAGTCATAGACTGTTCTCTCTCCTACCGCATGGCAAGCGGTACCGGAGCGCCAGGTCTAGGTCCAAGAGGCTTCTAAACAGCTTCTACCCACAAGCCATAAGACTCCTGAACATCTAATCAAATGGCTACCCAGACTATTTGCATTGCCCCCCCCCCCCCCCCCCTTTACACTGTTGCTACTCTCTGTTATTATCTATGCATAGTCACTTTAATAAGTTTACCTACATGTACATATTACCTCAATTACCTCGACTAACCGGGGCCCCCGCACATTGACTCTGTACCGGTACCCCCTGTATATAGCCTCGCTATTGTTATTTTGCTGCTGCTCTTTAATTATTTGTTACATTTATTTGTTATTCGTATTTTTATTTTATTTTTTAACTGCATTGTTGGTTATAGCTTGTAAGTAAGCATTTCCCTGTAAGGTTTACACCTGTTGTATTCGGCGCATGTGACAAATAAAATGTGATTTGATTTGATATGTAATGTTTTCTCTGTCATCTTCCTAATTCTAACCCTAACACTAATTCTAACCTCAAACCTAAACCCCCTAGAAATAGCATTTGAACTTGTGGGGACTAACAAAATGTCCCCAATTGGTCACATTATTTTTGTTTACTACTCTTTTGGGGACTTCTGGTTCTCACAAGTATAGTTAAACACGTCCACACCCACACCCACACCCACACCCACACCCACACCCACACACACACACACACACACACACACACACACACACACACACACACACACACACACACACACACAGAAACACACTCACCCCTGCAGACAGAAACACACCCCTCCCCACTGACCTGCGCTCCTGGCACGCTGAACAGACCCAGGCTTTGTCTTTCTTGCTGTAGGAGCACCAGGTCTTGCAGACGTTGTACTGGCAGTCCAGACACTGGCACATGCAGTTGACCAGGAAGGTGAAGGGAGAGCAGCAGTGTATGCAGCAGCGCTCGTTGAAGCGATGCTGCCGGGAGAGCATGGCGCAGCGACTGCCCTCCTTGTCCAGCTCCTGCTTCAGGTCACTGAGAGAGGATGAGATAGAGCGAGGGAGGGTGGGTGGGAGGATGGGGAGGGAGAGAGAGGAGGAGAGAGAGGAGGATGAGAGAAAGGAGAGAGGTAGGGGAAGGTGAGAGACGGGATGAGATGAGAGAGAGTGGAGAGAGAGGATGAAAGAGAGAGAGGATGAGGGGTAAAGAGAGAGTTAAGGGGAAGAGAGGGGGAGAGAGGATGGGTGAGAGGGGGGAGGATGAGAGAGATGCTGATCTCCTGCTAGTACACCATGGCCATCTGGATTATCTCACTAACAATACACCTACTTATGTACCTATGCAATACATGAACCACAGTTTTAGGAGGAAATCACATGTGTATACAGTAATGTTGAAAATCAGAACACTGTCAAACATCACAGAATAAGAGGAAGAGTAGTTTCACTCATTCCAAACATTCCATTCACATTTGACATCTGAATATTTTCCAAAGATTTGTATCCTCTCCCAAAAAATTACAACCTTTCTTATATACGTTGAGTGTACAAAACATTATGAACACCTGCTCTTTCCATGACATAGACTGACCAGGTGAATCCAGGTGAAAGCTATGATCCCTTATTGATATCACTTGTTCAATCCACTTCAATCAGGGGAGGAGACAGGTTAATTAAAGAAGGATTTTTAAGCCTTGAGACAATTGACACATGGATTGTGTATGTCCCAATCAGAGGGTGAATGGGCAAGGCAAAATAGTTACGTTCCTTTGAACGGGTTATGGTAGTAGGTGCCAGGCGTTTGTGTCAAGAACGGCAACGCTGCTGGGTTTTTCAAGCTCAACAGTTTCCCGTGTGTATCAAGAATGGTCCACCACCCAAAGGACATCCAGCCAACTTGACACAACTGTGGGAAACATTGGAGTCAACATAGACCAGCATCACTGTGGAACACTTTTGACACCTTGTAGAGTCCATGCCCTGACAAATTGAGTATGTTCTGAGGGCAGGGGGGTGCAACATTAGGAAGATGTTCTTAATGTTTTGTATACTCAGTGTAAATTGTTTTAACCTTTATTTAACTAGGCAAGTCAGTTAAGAACAAATTCTCAATTACAATGACGGCCTACACCGGCCAAACCCAGACGACACTGGGCCAATTGTGCGCCGCCCTATGGGACTCCCATTGATGGCCGGTTATGATACAGCCTCTATCCGAACCAGGGTGTCTGTAGTGATGCCTTAAGCGCTGAGATGCACGATTGGACGATTGAGCAAGAAACTAGTCTGTCACTCTGTGAGTGACAGTTCGCTATTATATCTCCGCACAGGAGGCTGGTCAGGGGAGTACGGATTCCCCAATTAAGGTGCCACGCCTGTGTATCTCAGGGAATGTGATGAGAGAGAGAGAGAGAGAGAGAGAGACAGAGCGAGACAGAGAGAGACAGACAGAGACAGAGAGAGACAGACAGAGACAGAGAGAGACAGAGACACAGAGAGAGAGAGAGAGAGAGAGAGAGAGAGAGAGAGGGCAGAGGACACAGGGGATAATCTTAACAGATTAGAGGGTCAGAGAGAAAAAATTAAAGGAATGAATAAACAAAGATGACGTAAATAAGTAATATAATTCTACACCTCGGATGCACTGAGCGCTCGGTCTGTCTGACCCCATTATAGCAGAGGCCAATGTAAAAATGACACACAAACACTGCTGCAATATTGTAAATATCTAGGTATTTTTTAGTGGATTTTTAATTTTAATATTTTTTTATTTCACCTTTATTTAACCAGGTAGGCAAGTTGAGAACAAGTTCTCATTTACAATTGCGACCTGGCCAAGATAAAGCAAAGCAGTTCGACACATACAACAACACAGAGTTACACATGGAGTAAAACAAACATACAGTCAATAATACATTACAAAAAAAATAAGTATATACAATGTGAGCAAATGAGGTGAGATAAGGGAGGTAAAGGCAAAAAAAGGCCATGGTGGCGAAGTAAATACAATATAGCAAGTAAAACACTGGAATGGTAGATTTGCAGTGGAAGAATGTGCAAAGTAAAGATAGAAATAATGGGGTGCAAAGGAGCAAAATAAATAAATAAATAAATACAGTAGGCAGAGAGGTAGTTGTTTGGGCTAAATTATAGATGGGCTATGTACAGGTGCAGTAATATGTGAGCTGCTCTGACAGCTGGTGCTTAAAGCTAGTGAGGGAAATAAGTGTTTCCAGTTTCAGAGATTTTTGTAGTTCATTCCAGTCATTGGCAGCAGAGAACTGGAAGGAGAGGCGGCCAAAGGAAGAATTGGTTTTGGGGGTGACCAGAGAGATATACCTGCTGGAGCGCGTGCTACAGGTGGGTGCTGCTATGGTGACCAGCGAGCTGAGATAAGGGGGGACTTTACCTAGCAGGGTCTTGTAGATGACCTGGAGCCAGTGGGTTTGGCAACGAGTATGAAGCGAGGGCCAGCCAACGAGAGCGTACAGGTCGCAGTGGTGGGTAGTATATGGGGCTTTGGTGACAAAACGGATGGCACTGTGATAGACTGCATCCAATTTATTGAGTAGGGTATTGGAGGATATTTTGTAAATGACATCGCCGAAGTCGAGGATCGGTAGGATGGTCAGTTTTACAAGGGTATGTTTGGCCGCATGAGTGAAGGATGCTTTGTTGCGAAATAGGAAGCCAATTCTAGATTTAACTTTGGATTGGAGATGTTTGATGTGAGTCTGGAAGGAGAGTTTACAGTCTTATCAGACACCTAGGTATTTGTAGTTGTCCACATATTCTAAGTCAGAACCATCCAGAGTAGTGATGATGGACGGGCGGGCAGGTGCAGGCAGCGATCGGTTGAAGAGCATGCATTTAGTTTTACTTGTATTTAAGAGCAATTGGAGGCCACGGAAGGAGAGTTGTATGGCATTGAAACTCGTCTGGAGGGTTGTTAACAGTGTCCAAAGAAGGGCCAGAAGTATACAGAATGGTGTCATCTGCGTAGAGGTGGATCAGAGACTCACCAGCAGCAAGAGCGACATTATTGATATATACAGAGAAGAGAGTCGGTCCAAGAATTTAACCCTGTGGCACCCCCATAGAGACTGCCAGAGGCCCGGACAACAGGCCCTCCAATTTGACACACTGAACTCTATCAGAGAATTAGTTGGTGAACCAGGCGAGGCAATCATTTGAGAAACCAAGGCTATCGAGTCTGCCGATGAGGGTGTGGTGATTGACAGAGTCGAAAGCCTTGGCCAGGTAAATGAATACGGCTGCACAGTATTGTTTCTTATCGATGGCGGTTAGGATATCGTTTAGGACCTTGAGCGTGGCTGAGGTGCACCCATGACCAGTTCTGAAACCAGATTGCATAGCGGAGAAGGTATGGTGGGATTCTAAATGGTCGGTAATCTGTTTGTTGACTTGGCTTTCGAAGACCTTAGAAAGGCAGGGTAGGATAGATATAGGTCTGTAGCAGTTTGGGTCAAGAGTGTCCCCCCCTTTGAAGGGGGGGATGACTGCAGCTGCTTTCCAATCTTTGGGAATCTCAGACGACACGAAAGAGAGGTTGAACAGGCTAGTAATAGGGGTTGCAACAATTCCGGCAGATAATTTTAGAAAGAAAGGGTCCAGATTGTCTAGCCCGGTTGATTTGTAGGGGTCCAGATCTTGCAGCTCTTTCAGAACATCAGCTGACTGGAATTGGGAGAAGGAGAAATGGGGAAGGCTTGGGCGAGTTGCTATGGGGGGTGCAGTGCTGTTGACCGGGGTAGGGGTAGCCAGGTGGAAAGCATGGCCAGCCGTAGAAAAATGCTTATTGAAATTCTCAATTATAGTGGATTTATCGGTGGTGACAGTGTTTCCTGTCCTCAGTGCAGTGGGCAGCTGGGAGGAGGTGTTCTTATTCTCCATTGACTTTACAGTGTCCCAGAACTTTTTTGAGTTTGTGTTGCAGGAAGCAAATTTCTGCTTGAAAAAGCTAGCCTTGGCTTTTCTAACTGCCTGTGTATATTGGTTTCTAGCTTCCCTGAAAAGTTGCATATCATGGGGGCTGTTCGATGCTAATGCAGAACGCCATAGGATGTTTTTGTGTTGGTTAAGGGCAGTCAGGTCTGGAGAGAACCAAGGGCTATATCTGTTCCTGGTTCTAAATTTCTTGAATGGGGCATGCTTATTTAAGATGGTGAGGAAGGCATTCAAAAAAAATAACCAGGCATCCTCTACTGACGGGATGAGATCAATATCCTTCCAGGATACCCCGGCCAGGTCGATTAGAAAGGCCTGCTCGCTGAAGTGTTTCAGGGAGCGTTTGACAGTGATGAGTGGAGGTTGTTTGACCGCTGACCCATTACGGATGCAGGCAATGAGGCAGTGATCGCTGAGATCTTGGTTGAAAACAGCAGAGGTGTATTTGGAGGGCAAGTTGGTTAGGATGATATCTATGAGGGTGCCCGTGTTTACGGCTTTGGGGTGGTACCTGGTAGGTTCATTGATAATTTGTGTGAGATTGAGAGCATCAGGCTTAGATTGTAGGATGGCTGGGGAGTTAAGCATGTCCCAGTTTAGGTCGCCTAGCAGCACGAGCTCTGAAGATAGATGGGGGGCAATCAGTTCACATATGGTGTCCAGAGCACAGCTGGGGGCAGAGGGTGGTCTATAGCAGGCGGCAACAGTGAGAGACTTGTTTTTAGAGAGGTGGATTTTAAAAGTAGAAGTTCAAATTGCTTGGGTACAGACCTGGATAGTAGGACAGAACTCTGCAGGCTATCTTTGCAGTAGATTGCAACACCGCCCCCTTTGGCCGTCTATCTTGTCTGAAAATGTTGTAGTTAGGAATGGAGATTTCTGAATTTTTGGTGGTCTTCCTAAGCCAGGGTTCAGACAGGGCTAGAACATCCGGGTTGGCAGTGTGTGCTAAAGCAGTGAATAAAACCAACTTAGGGAGAAGGCTTCTAATGTTAACATGCATGAAACCAAGGCTATTACGGTTACAGAAGTCATCAAATGAGAGCGCCTGGGATATAGGAGTGGAACTAGGCACTGCAGGGCCTGGATTCACCTCTACATCACCAGAGGAACAGAGGAGGAGTAGGATAACGGTACGGCTAAAAGCTATGAGAATTGGTCGTCTAGAACGTCCGGAACAGAGAGTAAAAGGAGGTTTCTGGGGGCGATAAAATAGCTTCAAGGAATAATGTACAGACAAAGGTATGGTAGGATGTGAATACAGTGGAGGTAAACCTAGGTATTGAGTGATGATGAGAGAGATATTGTCTCTAGAAACATCATTGAAACCAGGTGATGTCATCGCATATGTGGGTGGTGGAACTGAAAGGTTGGATAAGGTATAATGAGCAGGGCTAGAAGCTCTACAGTGAAATAAGCCAATAAACACTAACCAGAACAGCAATGGACAAGGCATATTGACATTAAGGAGAGGCATGCTTAGTCGAGTGATCATAAGAGTCCAGTGAGTAGTGAGGTTGGTTGGGGTAACGGCGATTCAGACAGCTAGCTGAGCCATCGGTAGCAAGCTACCATAGGATGGAAGTCTGATTTTAGCCACCTCGTGCGTTTCCGACGGTAGATTAGTGGGGTTCCGTGTGGTAGAGGGGATCAATCCAATTGGCAAAATAGATATAGTTATAGTGACCCAAGAAAAATTGTCCGATAGATAGACCTATTCAGATAGCAGCCGATAAGACAGCTAACGATTAGCCGGCCGCAGATGGGCGTTCAGGTAACGTCGCGACGGAGGGGCCAGTTGGATAACTCCCTCGGGCATATAACGTCGATAGTCCAGTCGTGAACGCCCGGTGGGGCTCCGCATCGGCAGTAAAACGGGTCCGGATAGGTGATTGTAGCCCAGGAGTGGCTGATGGAACTCTTCAGCTGGCTAGCTCTGGAATAATTGATGTTTGCTCCGGGATCGACGTAAGCCAATAGTCACACGGATAGCAGCTAGCTAGCTGCGAGATCCAGGTGTAAATGTCCAGAGCTTGCGGTTGAAATTCGGGGATATGGAGAGAAAAATAGGTCCGGTATGTTCTGGTCTGAGTCGCGTTGTACAAAACTGGCGCTAGCTTTTCGAGCTAAAGGATAGCTGATGACCACAAACTGTGGTTAGCTGAATACTAACGTTAGCCAGTAAACTGGCTAGCTTCTGGTTAGCTTCTGGCTAGCTTCTGGCTAGCTTCTATTGTGGATTTCAGATTTGAGGTAAATAATACTTTTTTTTAAATAATTGGTGAGGCGGGTTGCAGGAGAGTGTTTTGAAGTTGAGTTTTTGGAAAAGAAAATATATAGAAGATATGTGAAGAAAGATGTAAATACATATATACATGGGACACGACAAGACGAGGACAAAGGACGTCTGACTGCTATGCCATCTTTGGACAATGAGGATGGACGTCACACCCTGACCTTAGAGAGCCTTTTTATTTCTCTATTTGGGTTAGGTCAGGGTGTGATTAGGGTCGACATTCTAGTTTTTCGTTTTCTATGTTGGCCTGGTATGGTTCCCAATCAGAGGCAGCTGTCTATCGTTGTCTCTGATTGGGGATCATATTTAGGCAGCCTTTTCCCACTTGTTGTTTGTGGGATCTTGTTTTTGTTGCCTGTGAGCACTCCATTTCTTCACATTTGGTTTGTTTCTTTATTGTTTTCTGGGAGTTTCGTTTAAATAAACATGTGGAACTATACGCACGCTGCTCCTTGGTCCATTTCTTCCAACAACGATCGTGACAGTGGAGATCACTACAGTTTTGTTGAGATCAAATGGAGTCCTGTTTCTTACGGTAGATTCCCAGGCTACTGTAGTAATGTAGAGAGTTAAAATACTGTACACACAAAGACAGCAGTGCAGTTCCACAGCAGGAGGACTTTCTAGCTGAAGGCAGAGAACAAGACTCCTACTGACCTGAGCTTTGTCAAACACTATAATCCTCAGACAACTCTGGCAGTCTACTGAAAACAACTTAACTTTTACACACTCCCAATCAGTAGTTTGTGTCTGTGTGTCCCATAGTTGTCCAAATGCAGAATACACAATGTTTCCTTGTCTGACCTGCCAAGCTCATGGGTTTGTCCTTAGATGCTCTATGTATTCAGTATGGGCCTGATTCAGACTAAATGTATGTGGGTATTACTGACGATGGCTCCCAATAGTGGCTAATATTTAACATGACACAAATTGTAAAATAAAACTGATTTCAGCCCTACAATGTATGAGGTCATACAATAAAAACTCTGATTAACAGCACATTTATAACCTACTTCACTGTGGAAAAGGGGGCCGCAATACATGTCATGTTGGGGCGGCAGGTAGCCTAGTGCGTTGGGCCAGTAACCGAAAAGTTGCTAGATCGAATCCCCAAGCTGACAAGGGAAAAATACATGTTCTGCCTCTGAACAAGGCAGTTAACCCACTGTTCCCTGGTAGGCCATCATTGTAAATAAGAATTTGTTCTTAACTGACTTGCCTGGTTAAATAAAAAAATATATATGACTTTCAGTTTGCTTCCATATGGCTGGTTTTACATTCGTCTCCAGGGATCATAAGGAAAAGACATCTAAAACAATGGCTATGTGTATTTACAATCGCCTTCTTCAAAACGGATGACTAATTTACTTACCTCTTATAAATGTATAAATAACAGTGCATGGACCCACAGGCCAAAAATTGGTTGAATCAATGTTGTTACCACGTCATTTAAAAAATAAATAATAATTGGACAAAAAGTCATCAATATAAAGGAATTTCATCTTATTTTTACCCAACTTTTAACCTAAATCCAATGACATGGTAACGCTGTTAGTTGATTTCACGTTGAATTCACGTTAGTTGACAACTCAACCGAATGTAAATCAAAACTAGACGTTGAACAGTGGGGAGATTCTATCAGAAAAAAGAAAGAGCATATGTTTTTACCACTTGGAACCGGCAGGTTCGCGCAACCTTAATCATGGTTTCTTCACATGTAAAGATATTGGAATTATTAGGGAATCAGGTCAAGGTCAGAATGCAGCGTATCTGTAGACACACTACTGCCACACCTTCATTTCTTAAATCTCCAAGTAGTATGTGTCCACTGGTGCCACTGTAGAGAAGCCAATGCCAGCCTTGCTCAGGTAAGGACATTATTATTCCACACAAACAGAACTGACAATAACAATAACCTCTTGAATTATGTTTAAGGCTAGCGTTTTTTTCCAAGCACATGATATGACCAGGAAAACCTTAAGGCTCTAGTAACAGCCTACAACTATCCAGGGCCCAGAGGTTTTCCTAGTCAGGTTGCATGGTCAGCTCCTGGCTCTAATTATGAGTAATTAAACCTGTCTCATTGTAATAAGCCTGTGTGTAGCTGGTGTAGAGGAGTCAGGCGCAGGACAGCAGATATGAGTAATAAACGTAATTTACTCAAAGAATCAATAATACAACGCAATAATCTAGCCCACAATAACGGACCGTATTACATACAAACAATCACTCACAAGACGTCCTCCATCGGCACCCAGCATTGCTCCTCCGGACCGTACCCCTCCCACTCTACGAGGTACTGAAGGCCCCTCGCCCGACGCCTCGAGTCCAGGATGGCTCGAATAGCATACGCCGGGGCCCCATCGATGTCCAGAGGGGACGGAGGAACCGCCCGCACCTCAGACTCCTGGAGTGGACCAGCCACCACCGGCCTGAGGAGAGACACATGGAACGAGGGGTTAATACGGTAATCTGGGGGAAGCTGTAACCTGTAGCATACCTCGTTCAGTCTCCTCAGGACTTTGAATGGCCACACAAACCGCGGGCCCAGCTTCCGGCAGGGCAGGCGGAGGGGCAGGTTTCGGCGCTCGCCTTCTGCCGCCTCACGGCCCGTTGCAGGTGCACATGCGCGGCGTCCTAGGTCTCCTCCGAGCGCTTAAACCATTCGTCCACAGCAGGAGCCTCGATCTGGCTCTGATGCCAAGGTGCCAGAACCGGCTGATACCCCAGTACGCACTGGAAGGGGAGAGGTTAGTGGAGGAGTGGCGGAGTGAGTTTTGGAACATCTCTGCCCAGGGGATGAACGCCGCCCACTCCCCCGGCCGGTCCTGGCAATATGACCGCAGAAACCTACCCACATCCTGGTTTACTCTCTCCACCTGCCCGTTACTCTCGGGGTGAAAACCTGATGTGAGGCTGACCAAGACCCCCAGATGTTCCATGAACGCCCTCCATACCCTGGACGTGAACTGGGGACCCCGATCAGAGACTATGTCCTCAGGCACCATGTAGTGCCGGAAGACGTGAGTGAACAGGGCCTCCGCAGTCTGTAGGGCCGTAGGGAGACCGCTCAAAGGGAGGAGATGGCAGGACTTAGAAAACCGATCTACAACGACCAGGATCGTGGTGTTGCCCTGTGAGGGAGGAAGAGCAGTCAGGAAGTCCACCGACAGGTGCGACCACGGCCGTTGTGGAACGGGTAGGGGTTGTAACTTCCCTCTGGGCAGGTGCCTGAGAGCCTTGCGCTGGGCGCACACCGAGCAGGAGGACACATAAACCCTCACGTCCTTGGCCAAGGTGGACCACCAATACTTCCCACTAAGACAGCGCACTGTCCAACCGATGCCAGGATGACCAGAGGAGGGTGACGTGTGGGCCCAATAGATCAACCGGTCGCGGACAGCAGACGGAACGTACAGACGCCCAGCTGGACACTGGAGAGGAGTGGGCTCTGTACGTAACGCCCGCTCGATGTCCGCGTCCATGGGAGTGTGATCCATGGACCGCTCCTCTGTGTCATACATCCGGGACAGTGCGTCTGCCTTAGCGTTCTGGGAACCTGGTCGGTAGGACAGGGTGAACACAAAACGGGTAAAAACATGGCCCACCTTGCCTGGCGGGGGTTCAGTCTCCTCACCGCCCGGATGTACTCCAGATTGCGGTGGTCAGTCCAGATGAGAAAAGGGTGTCTCGCCCCCTCAAGCCAATGTCTCCACGCCTTCAAAGCCTTGACGACAGCCAACAGCTCCCGGTACCCCACATCATAGTTTTTCTCCGCCGGGTTGAGCTTCTTCGAAAAGAAGGCACAGGGGCGGAGCTTTGGTGGCGTCCCCGAGCGCTAAGAGAGCACGGCTCCTATCCCAGCCTCGGACGCGTCCACCTCCACTATGAACGCCAAAGAGGGATCCGGAGGAGCCAGCACGGGAGCCGAGGTAAACAGAGCCCTCAGGTGACCAAAGGCCCTGTCCGCCTCAGCCGACCACTGCAGCCACACCGGTCCCCCCTTCAGCAGTGAGGTAATGGGAGCCGCTACCTGACCAAAGCCCCGGATAAACCTCCGGTAGTAGTTGGCAAACCCTAGAAACCGCTACACTTCCTTTACTGTGGTGGGAGTCCAAAGCAAAATCCTGCGCACTCCTCGTCCCCTGCCTCAGGTGGAACCTACGTTCACCTGCCACTCGACCCTCAGGCGGGTGGTCGAAAACTGCCCAAAAGCGGCGGGTGAACTCTGAGTAATGGTCCAACGCCGCGTCTCCTTCACTCCATACAGCGTTGGCCCACTCCAGGGCTTTGCCTGAGAGGCAGGAGACGAGGGCGGACACGCTCTCACGTCCCGAAGGAGCCGGGTGGACGGTCGCCAGGTAGAGTTCAGAGTGTGTGCAGAGTAACTTTCCTCAAAATCTTGCTGAATGAAAGCGTACTGTTGTGGAAATTCAACACCAGGGACACCTCAAGCCAAGCTTTATTATCAACAAGCTGGAGAGGTTACAACACACTCTGCACACTGTACAGGTCTATCAGATGCTCCCTTGGGGCGGTCCCAGCAGTTGTCTTATATACGGCTATACACAGAAAAGTTATATTTGCATGATTTAGCATAATAAATTCATCACTACTGGTGGCTCGCACATGTGACTGGTGGCTTGCACATATGACTGACCAATACCTCACGAGGCACTCTCTCTCTCCAAGTTGAGACCTTGAAACTGAGACCTCGGTTGTTCCCATAATAATATTCTGGGCGTACTGCCAAGTTGAGGAACAGTGAGTGAGAATTCCTCCATACACGATCAGTCAGTCATCTACATGAACCTTTCTAATTAGTCATTCAATTGTTCCAGGGCATTTAGAGTAGAATTGCCAATTTCCTCCATGTGTTTAGAGATATCACAAATTTGATCTAGTGCACATGCAACTCCATACCCCAGAAAAAAACACAGAGAGAAGAACCTGGAGGCAGGTGCCTGAGTGTGAGTGATGTCAGCCAGAGTCCTCTTATGTCTCCTCAATCCAGGAGGTTTGTAGTCTCTAACAGATCCTTCAGACTCTTATCATTGTTTGGAACGGCTCTCATAGCTGTTACCACAAACCCAACAGTACAACTACCTCCCTGGTTCAGGGCCAGGCTATAGTAAGCCTTTTTTCCCACACAACCAATAGGTGCCATTTGGGGCTCCTCTCAAAGGGATAATAACATTATAAACTGAAATACCATAAGTAACATTACCAGGTTTCCCAGTGTCCGCATTGTTAACAGTTAACTTACAGGTATTGGACCCGTTGTAATACATTGTAGTTCACCCAAATTATTTCTTCCTTCTCCTCTAATACAACAAGGGGCTGTCATCACTCCTGCTACTGAGATGGGTAGGAGTAAAGTATTATCTGGCCTAGCAAACGATGGTGGGCCTATGTGGTTATATAATGCAGAAAACGTCATGGGTTCAGGGTCACGTGGCATATCTTCCAGGAATGGTAAGTCCATTTGTATAGTCAGATTTACCCCTAAGGGGACTCCCACAAGTGGTAAACCTGCTCCTACCTTTTGTCCAGATGTAAGATTAGCAACCATTTCTGATCTAGAGAGGTACAGATTTTCCTCATAGTTATGAGGGCCCAGCAGGGCTCTCCTTCTCCGATGATCATCTACTTCTGCGCCACTACTCCGGACCGGTATTGGCCCCTTTGGGACTTATCTCACCCTTTGTCAGGTTTCCAACAAGAGGACAACCTACTGTTCTTATTAACACTCCTGTACTAATGCAGAGGGGCGCACTGCACCACCGGAACTGGCAAAGCCCCATCTTCTCCTGGATCAGGAACTCGTCTGCAGTGCGACACGTGGATCCAGGTATCTCTCTCAGCAACCTTCAACGCAATGGGGGTGGTCAGAAGAACTTGGTATGGCCCTCTCCAACTGGGGTCCTTCCAACTCTTTCTCCTGAAGTCTTTGACCGCCACGAAATCACCTAGGCTCAAACAGTGCTCAGCTCCACCTGCCAAGTTTGGAAAAGACGCCTTCATTCGAGGTAAGAGAGTCTTGAGAACACTGTTAAGGGTGACACAATACTCAACCATGTCTTCCTCCATTCCTTGCATGGACAACCTGTTCTGGGTGAAAGGTGCATTTGTCATTTGCATAGTACGACTAGTCAGCACCTCGTGTGGAGAGAGACCAGTGACTCTATGGGATCTGCCTCTCATACTCATCAGTGCCAATGGAAGCACTTTCACCGATGTCAGGCTTATTTCACCAATCAATTTAACTAATTTAATTTTCAGAGATTGGTTTCAGAGATTGGCAACAGACAAACAGAGAACACAGGTATAAATACACAGGGGATAATGGGGAAGATGGGTGACACCTGGAGGTGGTGGAGACAAGCACAAGGACAGGTGAAACAGATCAGGGTGTGACACCTCTGCCTGTCCTGACCCCGAGCCTGCCTGCCGTCCTATACCTGCCTGTCTCTGACCTGATCACGAACCTCTGCCTGCCCTCACCCTGCCCTTTGCCTGCACCTTGCCTGCCCCGTGTTTTTAATGAATAATCGAAGAACTGTACTATCCGCATCCCGTGTCTGCATCTGGGTCATATCCTGAGTTGTGATAGTACGAACTGGCCATGACTGACCCAGCAGACTCGGACCAACTCGGCAACGTCGTCTCCTCCCAGGGCGCCACCATTGGAAGACACGAGGAGTTACTTCAACGTCTTATGGAAGGATTCCAGACCTTGGCGGAAAGCCAGGACCGTACCTTCAACACCTTGCTGGAGCAATTCTACATATTGTCTGTGAGGCAGCCCGCCACTACGTCACGATTCCCATAGTGTGGCAGACTACGCAGGGGATTTTCACACGTTGGCGGCTGAGAGTACCTGGAACCCGGAAGCCCTATTCAATGCGTTCCTTCACGGGTTGTCAGAGGTGATTAAAGACGAACTCGCAGCACGGGAGCTGCCCCTGGACCTCGACTCCCTCATAGCCTTGACCATCCTGATCGATGGGCGGCTACAGGAATGTAGGAGGGAGAGGGAGTCTGTTCCCTGTCGCCAACGCTCATCCTCGATTTCCACCTCGCCTCAGAGGACTCCCAGAAATCCCGAAGCCCACATTTCTGAGTCGATCCGATGTCGACCCAAGTCTGTCAGAGGTCACGAGGGCTGTCGAGTCATCTCCTCCGGAGCCAGAACCATGCAACTAGGCAGGGCTAGATTGTCTAATGCTGAGCGCTTATGCAGACTTAACACCCAGAGCTGTCTGTATTGTGGAGCTAAGGGCATTTTTTATCTACCTGCACATTAAAGAACCAGGCTCATCAAGGAGGTACTAGTACAAGTATGCTGGTGAGAAGTATGGGGAGTTTCCCATCTTCCATTGCTTGTACCCCTTTCCATGCTACCCTGTTGTGGGGTGACCGGTCCAAATCTCTTCGGGTGCTCATAGACTCTGGGGCCGACGAGAGCTTTATGGACGCTACCCTGGTGTCGGAGCTAGGAATCCCCACACAACCCTCTCCAATCCCATGGACGTCAGAGTGTTGGATGAGCGCTCTATAGTCACCCACACCACTCGTCACTTCCTGTTGAATGCGGAACGAGGAAGAGCTCGGTTTTGTTGTTTTGAAAAGTTTGTTATTTGGAAGTGTATTGGAAAGTTCTTGGTAGCTAGCTAACTTCTTAGTTTGGATCCTGCGACGCAGTTGTCATCAGTTGCTGGGACTGCAAGTCTCTGTCCAGTGATCCTGCCGACCAAGGACGTGTCTGAGTAGGTATTTTGCGTCGCAGCTAGCTGCATATCAAGCTAACAGGGTTTCCTTGAACGCAGCCCATGACGCGGTTAGCCATTGTGGATGGGACCACAGATTGTCCCGGGTTTGTGGCTGTCTAGATCCCTGCTGTTTGTTAATTTCAATCTTCCCTGTTACCTGCCCTGTCTGGAACTGCGAGGAGTAACAGCATAACCTATGTTGCTAGCTACCATGACAAAGACCAAAGCTGGAGGGAGTACCGTTGAGGACAGTGGTGTCTCTCTACCACACGTGAAGGATCTTTTAAACTAAAAAAAAGAGTCCTACAAAGCAGTTGTTACAACAACAAGAAAAAAGCTTCAAGTGTTTTGTCCAAATACTTGTGGATTCTACTAATAAAAGAATGGACGACCTGACCAGAGAGGTCCAGGACCTGAAGAACAGTTTGCAGTTCTCCCAGGGTCAGCTCAATGAGTTGAAACAGGAAAACGGCAAGATGACAGCAATCTGTAAGTCATTGAGAGAAGACATCAGTTCTGTGTGTGAATCCATGATAACAATGACGGATAAGTCAGACTATCTCGAGGGACAATCAAGGCGGAACAACATGGTTGTGGACGGAATTGCAGAATCTCCACATGAGACCTGGACGGAGTCTGAGGACAAAGTGAGGAAAATGATCTCTGAGAAATTGAAGATGGACCACAGGAAGATTGAGGTGGAGCGCGCCCACAGGACTGGAAAACACACCACCGGCCCATGTGATAGGCCCAGGCCGATAAGCTACCCAGGAAAGGGCTGAAAATAGCCCATATTAATATATGTAGCCTTAGAAATAAGGTTCATGAAATCAATAATCAGATAACATTCATATATTAGCCATTTCTAAGACTCACTTAGATAATTAATTTGATGATACAGCAGAAGCAATACAAGGATACAACATCTATAGAAGAGACATAAATGCTTATGGGGAGGTGTTGCTGTATATATTCAGAGCCATATATATCCCTGTAACACTTAGAGAAGATCTTATGTCAAGTGTTATTGAAGTGTTTGGGATGCAGGCTCACTTGGCACATCTAAAGCCTTTTCTTTTGTAGAGTTGCTATAGACCACCAATTGCTAACAGTTAGTATCTAAATAATATGTGTGAAATTCTTGATAGTGTATATGATGTTAACAGAGAGGTCTACTTTCTTGGGGATCTGAATATTGACTGGTTTTCATCAAATCAAATGCGACCAAATTTATTGGTCACATACACATGGTTAGCAGATGTTAATGCGAGCGTAGCGAAATGCTTGTGCTTCTAGTTCCGACCGTGCAGTAATATCTAACAAGTAATCTAACAATTTCACAACAACTACCTTATACAAACACAAGTGTAAAGGAATGAATAAGAATATATATAAATATATGGATGAGCGATGGCCGTGCGGCATAGGCAAGATGCAGTAGATGGTATAGAGTACAGTATATACATATGAGATGAGTATTGTAGGGTATGTAAACATTATATAAAGTGGCATTGCTTAAAGTGACTAGTGATACATTTATTACATCCATTTCTTAATTATTAAAGTGACTAGAGATTTGAGTCAGTATGTTGGCAGCAGCTACTCAATGTTAGTGATGGCGGTTTAGCAGTCTGATTTTTGGTGACTTTAATATTCACATGGAAAAGTCCACAGACCCACTCCAAAAGGCTTTCGGAGCCATCATCGACTCAGTGGGTTTTGTCCAACATGTTTCCGGACCTACTCACTGCCACAGTCATACTCTGGACCTAGTTTTGTCCCGTGGAATAAATGTTGTGGATCTTAATGTTACTTCTCACGAGTCACAATCCCGGATCCCGGATCCCCCCATCAAAACAGCTGACTAGCATAGCCTAGCCTAACGCGACAGGGATATCATATAATATAATTTTCATGAAATCACAAGTCCAAGACACCAAATGAAAGATAAACATCTTGTGAATCCAGCCATCATTTCCGATTTTTTAAATGTTTTACAGCGAAAACACAATATGTATTTCTATTTCTTTCGCTGTTTTTTACAGCGAAAACACAATATGTATTTCTATTAGCTAACCACGATAGCAAAAGACTCAACCGCATATTTTCACAATTTTTTTTACCGCATAGGTAGCTATCACAAATTCGACCAAATAAAGATATAAATAGTCACTAACCAAGAAACAACTTCATCAGATGACAGTCTTATAACAGATTTATTGTATAGCATATGTTTTGTTAGAAAAATGTGCATATTTCAGGTATAAATCATAGTTTTACATTGCAGCCACCCTCACAAATCTCACCAAAGCAGCTAGAATAACTACAGAGACCAACGTGAAATACCTAAATACTCATCATAAAACATTTATGAAAAATACATGGTGTACAGCAAATGAAAGACAAACATCTTGTGAATCCAGCCAATATTTCAGATTTTTTAAGTGTTTTACAGCGAAAACACAATATAGCATTAAATCAAATCAAATCAAGTTTATTTTATATAGCCCTTCGTACATCAGCTAATATCTCGAAGTGCTGTACAGAAACCCAGCCTAAAACCCCAAACAGCAAGCAATGCAGGTGTAGAAGCACGGTGGCTAGGAAAAACTCCCTAGAAAGGCCAAAACCTAGGAAGAAACCTAGAGAGGAACCAGGCTATGAGGGGTGGCCAGTCCTCTTTTGGCTGTGCCGGGTGGAGATTATAACAGAACTATGCCAAGATGTTCAAAATGTTCATAAGTGACAAGCATGGTCAAATAATAATCATGAATAATTTTCAGTTGGCTTTTCATAGCCGATCATTAAGAGTTGAAAACAGCAGGTCTGGGACAGGTAGGGGTTCCGTAACCGCAGGCAGAACAGTTGAAACTGGAATAGCAGCAAGGCCAGGCGGACTGGGGACAGCAAGGAGTCATCATGCCCGGTTGTCCTGACGTATGGTCCTAGGGCTCAGGTCCTCCGAGAGAGAGAAAGAAAGAGAGAAGGAGAGAATTAGAGAGAGCCAAGATTTTCAAAATGTTCATAAATGACAAGCATGGTCAAATAATAATCAGGAATAAAAGTCAGTTGGCTTTTCATAGCCGATCATTAAGAGTTGAAAGCAGCAGGTCTGGGACAGGTAGGGGTTCCATAACCGCAGGCAGAGCAGTTGAAACTGGAACAGCAGCAAGGCCAGGTGGACTGGGGACAGCAAGGAGTCATCATGCCCGGTTTGCCGTGACGTATGGTCCTAGGGCTCAGGTTCTCAGAGAGAGAGAAAGAAAGAGAGAACGAGAGAATTAGAGAGAGCATACTTAAATTCACACAGGACACTGGATAAGACAGGAGAAGTACTCCAGGTATAACCAACTGACCCTAGCCCCCCGACACATAAACTACTGCAGCATAAATACTGGAGGCTGAGACAGGAGGGGTCAGGAGACACTGTGGCCCCATCCGATGATACCCCCGGACAGGGCCAAACAGGAAGGATATAACCCCACCCACTTTGCCAAAGCACAGCCCCCGCACCACTAGAGGGATATCTTCAACCACCAACTTACAATCCTGAGACAAGGCCGAGTATAGCCCACAAAGATCTCCACCACAGCACAAACCAAGGAGGGGGCGCCAACCCAGACAGGAAGATCACGTCAGTAACTCAACCCACTCAAGTGACGCACCCCTCCTAGGGACGGCATGAAAGAGCACCAGTAAGCCAGTGACTCAGCCCCTGTAATAGGGTTAGAGGCAGAGAATCCCAGTGGAGAGAGGGGAACCGGCCAGGCAGAGACAGCAAGGGCGGTTCGTTGCTCCAGAGCCTTTCCGTTCACCTTCACACTCCTGGGCCAGACTACACTCAATCATATGACCTACTGAAGAGATAAGTCTTCAGTAAAGACTTAAAGGTTGAGACCGAGTCTGCGTCTCTCACATGGGTAGGCAGACCGTTCCATAAAAATGGAGATCTATAGGAGAAAGCCCTGCCTCCCGCTGTTTGCTTAGAAATTCTAGGGACAATTAGGAGGCCTGCGTCTTGTGACCGTAGCGTACGTATAGGTATGTACGGCAGGACCAACTCGGAAAGATAGGTAGGAGCAAGCCCATGTAACGCTTTATAGGTTAACAGTAAAACCTTGAAATCAGCCCTTGCCTTAACAGGAAGCCAGTGTAGGGAAGCTAGCACTGGAGTAATATGATCAAATTTCTTGGTTCTAGTCAGGATTCTAGCAGCCGTATTTAGCACTAACTGAAGTTTATTTAGTGCTTTATCCGGGTAGCCGGAAAGTAGAGCATTGCAGTAGTCTAACCTAGAAGTAACAAATGCATGGATTAATTTTTCTGCATCATTTTTGGACAGAACATTTCTGATTTTTGCAATGTTACGTAGATGGAAAAAAGCTGTCCTTGAAACAGTCTTGATATGTTCGTCAAAAGAGAGATCAGGGTCAAGAGTAACGCCGAGGTCCTTCACAGTTTTATTTGAGACGACTTTACAACCATCAAGATTAATTGTCAGATTTAACAGAAGATCTCTTTGTTTCTTGGGACCTAGAACAAGCATCTCTGTTTTGTCCGAGTTTAAAAGTAGAAAGTTTTCAGCCATCCACTTCCTTATGTCTGAAACACAGGCTTCTAGCGAGGGCAATTTTGGGGCTTCACCATGTTTCATTGAAATGTACAGCTGTGTGTCATCCTCATAGCAGTGAAAGTTAACATTATGTTTTCGAATAACATCCCCAAGAGGTAAAATATATAGTGAAAACAATAGTGGTCCTAAAACGGAACCTTGAGGAACACCGAAAATTATATTATATTACATTATATTAGCTTACTACAATAGCCAACCACACAACAGCATTCATTCAACGCAACGGTAGCGATAGCGAAAAAACCAGCAAAAGATATAAATTTCTTCACTAACCTTCACAATCTTCATCAGATGACAGTCCTATAACATCATATTACACAATACATATATGGTTTGTTCGAAAATGTGCATATTTAGAGCTGAAATCCGTGGTTATACATTGCGAAAACGTAGCAACTTTTTCCCAGAATGTCCGGATATATTTCTGACACTCACCTAATCTAATCAAATAACTAATCATAAACTTTACTAAAAAATACATGTTGGACAGCAAATGAAAGATACACTAGTTCTTAATGCAACCGCTGTGTTAGATTTTTAAAAATAACTTTAGTACGACATACAGCTTACGTTATAGCGAGACAGCGCCCAAAATCAGGGCGAAAAATACGACTACACATTTTCGACAGAAATACGAAATAACATCATAAATGGTTCCTACTTTTGATGATCTTCCATCAGAATCTTGTACAAGGGGTCCTTTGTCCAGAATAATCGTTGTTTGGTTGTAGAATGTCCTCTTCATCTATCGAATTAGCAACCAAAGCTAGCCATGTGGCGCAGGAGTGTCCAAATCCACCATAGAAAAGAAAATGACGAAAATCGCAATAAACTGATATAACTCGGTTTAAAATAACGACTTTATGATGTTTTTAACACATATATCAAATAAAATCAGAGCCGGAGATATCTAACGTCTATAACGAAAGCTTTTCAGAACGCAATCCAGGGGTCCTTCTCGCGCCATGCTGAACAATGAAAAGACTGGTCACGTCATTCCAAGAGGTCTTGTTCGGCCTCAGATCAAGCTATACACCCCATTCCACCTCTCACTGCCTATTGACATCTAGTGGAAGGCGTATGCAGTGCATGTAGATCCATAGATTTCAAGCAAATTAATAGGATGGCCCTGGAACAGAGCCCCCGATTTCAGATTTTTCACTTCCTAACAGGAAGTTTGCTGCAAAATGAGTTCTGTTTTACTCACAGATATAATTCAAACGGTTTTAGAAACTAGAGAGTGTTTTCTATCCAATAGTAATAATAATATGCATATTGTACGAGCAAGAATTGAGTACGAGGCAGTTTAATTTGGGAACGATTTTTTACAAAGTGGAAACAGCGCCCCCATATTGACAAAAGGTTTTTTCTCACAATCCTGGACTATCGGACCACCATTTTATTACGTTTGCAATCGCAACAAATAATCTGCTCAGACACCAACCAAGGATCATCAAAAGTCGTGCTATAAATTCTCGGACAACCCAAAGATTCCTAGATGCCCTTCCAGACTCCCTCCGCCTACCCAAGGACGTCAGAGTACAAAAATATGTTAACCTGGACAGAGGGCGCTGTTTTCACTTTGGGGGAAAAACGTGCCCAATTTAAACGGCCTCGTACTCAATTCTTGCTCGTACAATATGCATATTATTATTACTATTGGATAGAAAACACTCTCTAGTTTCTAAAACCGTTTGAATTATATCTGTGAGTAAAACAGAACTCATTTGGCACAAACTTCCTGACCAGGAAGTGGAAAATCTGAAATCGATACTCTCTTCTGGGTCCTGCCTATAAATGGGCATGATACCTATTAGTATACATGCACGTCATACACCTTCCCCTGGATGTCAAGATGCAGTGAGAGAAGAAATGGAGTGTTTATCTTGGTCTGAGATGGAATACGTCCTCTTGGAATGACGTGTCACCCATTTCCTGTTTTCAGGAAGGCGCGAGGTTGGACCTGGATTTGCCTTCTGTACAGCTGTCGTTATAGGCGACTACTATCTCCGGCTTTGATTTTATTTGATACATGTGACAATATCATCGTAAAGTATGTTTTTTCAATATAGTTTTATCAGATTTTTGAAATTTATTCGGGACGTTAGGCGTGTTGCGTTGTGTGCCTTTGTTCAGAAAGGAGAGCTTCGCGCCACTTGGCTAGTGCGCTTGCTAATTCAAGAGGGAAAATGGACGTTCTAAATCCAAACAACGATTGTTCTTGACAAAAAACACCTTGTACAACATTCTGATGGAAGATCAGCAAAAGTAGGACCCATTTTATGATGTTATTTCATATATCTGTCGAACTGTGTACTATTAGTTTTGCGCCCAGGTTTTGGGCACTCGGTCGACATAACGTAAGCCTTATGTGGTAATGAAGTTATTTTTAGAATTCTAACACGGCGATTGCATTAAGAACTAGTGTATCTATCATTTCCTATACAACATGTATTTTTTAGTTATGTTTATGAATAGCTATTTGGTCAGAATATGTGTGTCAGAAAAAGTGTCCGAAAAAAATCCGGACGTTGTGGGAAAAAGTAGCTACGTTAGCACAATGTATAACCACTGATTTCAGCTCTAAATATGCACATTTTCGAACAAAACATAAGTGTATGTATAACCTGATGTTATAGGACTGTCATCTGATGAACCTTATCAAGGTTAGTCAAAAATTATATATCTTTTGCTGGTGTGTCACGATCGCTAACTTTTACTGCTGGGAAATGGCTTGTGTTTCTGGCTATTGTGGTAAGCTAATATAACGCTATATTGTGTTTTCGCTGTAAAACACTTAAGAAATCGGAAATATTTGCTGGATTCACAAGATGCTTGTCTTTCATTTGCTGTACACTATGTATTTTTCAGAAATGTTTTATGATGAGTATTTAGGTATTTGACGTTGGTGTCTGTAATTATTCTGGCTGCTTTCGGTGCAATTTCTGATTGTAGCTGCAATGTAAACTATGATTTATACCTGAAATATGCACATTTTTCGAACAAAACATAGATTTATTGAATAACATGTTATAAGACTGTCATCTGATGAAGTTGTTTGTTGGTTAGTTTGGTTGGTTCTTGGTTAGTTAGGTTGGTTTTGTGCATGCTACCTGTGCTGTGAAAAATGTCTGTCCTTTTTTGTATTTGTTGGTGAGCTAACATAAATATACGTGCTGTTTTCGCTGTAAAACATTTTAAAAATCGGACATGTTGGCTGGATTCACAGGATGTGTACCTTTCATTTGCTGTATTGGACTTGTTAATGTGTGAAAGTTAAATATTTCAAAAAAATATATTTTGAATTTCGCGCTCTGCCTTTTCAGTGGAATGTGGGAGGAGTTCCGCTGGCGGAACGCCTGAGCAGTAAAGGTTAACCACCTAACTGAGGAACTCAATTTAACCTTGCGCAATACCCTAGATCAGTCGCACCCCTAAAAAAACAAAACATTTGTCATACGAAACTAGCTCCCTGTTATACAGAAAATACCCGAGCTCTGAAGCAAGCTTCCAAAAAATTGGAACGGAAATGGCGCCACACCAAACTGGAAGTCTTCCGACTAGCTTGGAAAGACAGTACCGTGCAGTATCGAAGAGCCCTCACTGCTGCTCGAACATCCTATTTTTCCAACTTAATTGAGGAAAATAAGAACAATCCAAAATGTATTTTTTATACTGTCGCAAAGCTAACTAAAAAGCAGCATTCCCCAAGAGAGGATGGCTTTCACTTCAGCAGTGATAAATTCATGAACTTCTTTGAGGAAAAGATCATGATCATTAGAAAGCAAATTACGGACTCCTCTTTAAATCTGCGTATTCCTCCAAAGCTCAGTTGTCCTGAGTCTGCACAACTCTGCCAGGACCTAGGATCAAGTGAGACACTCAAGTGTTTTAGTATTATATCTCTTGACACAATGATGAAAATAATCATGGCCTCTAAACCTTCAAGCTGCATACTGGACCCTATTCCAACTAAACTACTGAAAGAGCTACTTCCTGTGCTTGGCCCTCCTATGTTGAACATAATAAACGGCTCTCTATCCACCGGATGTGTACCAAACTCACTAAAAGTGGCAGTAATAAAGCCTCTCTTGAAAAAGCCAAACCTTGACCCAGAAAATATAAAAAAACTATCAGCCTATATCGAATCTCCCATTCCGCTCAATTTTTTTTGAAAAAGCTGTTGCACAGCAACTCACTGCCTTTCTGAAGACAAACAATGTATATGAAACGCTTCAGTCTGGTTTTAGACCCCATCATAGCACTGAGACTGCACTTGTGAAGGTGGTAAATTACCTTTTAATGGCGTTAGACCGAGGCTCTGCATCTGTCCTCGTGCTCCTAGACCTTAGTGCTGCTTTTGATACCATCGATCACCACATTCTTTTGGAGAGATTGGAAACCCAAATTGGTCTACACGGACAAGTTCTGGCCTGGTTTAGATCTTATCTGTCGGAAAGATATCAGTTTGTCTCTGTGGATGGTTTGTCCTCTGACAAATCAACTGTAAATTTCGGTATTCCTCAAGGTTCCGTTTTAGGACCACTATTGTTTTCACTATATATTTTACCTCTTGGTGATGTCATTCAGAAACATAATGTTAACTTTCACTGCTATGCAGATGACACACAGCTGTACATTTTGATGAAACATAGTGAAGCCCCAAAATTGCCCTCGCTGGAAGCCTGTGTTTCAGACATAAGGGCTTGCTCCTACCTAACTTTCCGATTTGGTCCTGCCGTACATACCTACACGTATGCTACGGTCACAAGACGCAGGCCTCCTAACTGTCCCTAGAATTTCTAAGCAAACAGCTGGAGGCAGGGCTGTCTCCTATAGAGCTCCATTTTTATGGAATGGTCTGCCTACCCATGTGAGAGACGCAGACTCGGTCTCAACTTTTAAGTCTTTATTGAAGACTCATCTCTTCAGTAGGTCCTATGATTGAGTGTAGTCTGGCCCAGGAGTGTGAAGGTGAACGGAAAGGCACTGGAGCAACGAACTGTACCTGCCTGTACCTGCTCCCTTGCTGTACCTGCCTGGCCGGTTCCCACTCTCTCCACTGGGATTCTCTGCCTCTAACCCTATTACAGAGACTGAGTCACTGGCTTACTGGTGCTCTTCCATGCCGTCCCTAGGAGGGGTGCGTCACTTGAGTGGGTTGAGTCACTGACGTGATCTTCCTGTCTGGGTTGGCGCCCCCCCTTGGGTTTTGCCGTGGCGGAGATCTTTGTGGGCTATACTCGGCCTTGTCTCAGGATGGTAAGTTGGTGGTTGAAGATATCCCTCTAGTGGTGTGGGGGCTGTGCTTTGGCAAAGTGGGTGGGGTTATATCCTGCCTGTTTGGCCCTGTCCGGGGGTATCATCGGACGGGGCCACAGTGTCTCCCGACCCCTCCTGTCTCAGCCTCCAGTATTTATGCTGCAGTATTTAATGTGTCGGGGTGCTAGGGTCAGTCTGTTATATCTGGAGTATTTCTCCTGTCTTATCCGGTGCCCTGTGTGAATTTAAGTATGCTCTCTCTAATTCTTTCTTTCTCGTTCTCGGAGGACCAGAGCCCTCGGACCATGCCTCAGGACTACCTGGCCTGATGACTCCTTGCTGTCCCCAGTCCACCTGGCCGTGCTGCTGCTCCAGTTTCAACTGTTCTACCTGCGGTTATGGAACCCTGACCTGTTCACCGGACGTGCTACCTGTCCCAGACCTGCTGTTTTCAACTCTCTAGAGACAGCAGGAGCGGTAGAGATACTCTGAATGATCGGCTATGAAAAGCCAACTGACATTTACTCCTGAGGTGCTGACTTGTTACACCCTTGACAACCACTGTGATTATTATTATTATTTGACCCTGCTGGTCATCTATGAACATTTGAACATCTTGCCAATGTTATAATCTCCACCCGGCACAGCCAGAAGAGGACTGGCCACCCCTCATAGCCTGGTTCCTCTCTAGGTTTCTTCCTAGGTTCTGGCCTTTCTAGGGAGTTTTTCCTAGCCACCGTCCTTCTACATATGCATTGCTTGCTGTTTGGCATTTTAGGCTGGGTTTCTGTACAGCACTTTGAGATATCAGCTGATGTAAGAAGGGCTTTATAAATAAATTAGGCCTCCAAGGCCTTGAGATAAAAGCTGTTTTTCAGTCTCTTGGTCCCAGCTTTGATGCACCTGTACTGACCTCGCCTTCTGGATGATAGCGGGGGTAACAGGCAGTGGCTTGGGTGGTTGTTGTCCTTGATGATCTTTTTCCTTGTTGGCCTTCCTGTGACATCGAGTGGTGTAGGTGTCCTGGAGGGCAGGTAGTTTGCCCCCGGTGATGCGTTGTGCAGACCTCACTACCCTCTGGAGAGCCTTACGGTTGTGGGTGAAGCAGTTGCGTACCAGGCGGTGACATAGGCCGACAGGATGCTCTCGATTGTGCATCTGTAAAAGTTTGTGAGTGTTTTTGGCGCCTTCTTCACCACGCTGTCTGTGTGGGTGGACCATTTCAGTTTGTCCGTGATGTGTACGCCGAGGAACTTAAAACTTTCCATCCTCTCCACTACTGTCCCGTCGATGTGGATAGGGGAGTGCTCCCTCTGCTGTTTCATCAAGCTGTCCGCTCAAGCTTCTTACTGTAACCAGTGCCTGTAATCTGGTTCAGGTTATTAATCAACCTATCAGGGTGTTAACAAACACTACAGGAACAAGATCATCCACATGTATCGATAACATGTTTACTGATACTGTAAAACTTTGTTCTATAGCTGTATCTGTACCCATTGGATGCAGTGATCACATTATATTGGCAACATCCTGGAAAGCCAAAGTTCCAACAGCTGGGCCGAAGATAGTGTATAAGAGATCATACAAAAGATTTTGCTCTGACTCTTATGTGGATGATGTTAAAAATATTTGTTGGTCTGATGTGATTAATGAGGAGCATCCAGACGTGGCAGTTGATGAATTTATGAAATTGCTTCTTCCAATTATTGATAAACATGCACCTGTTAAGAAACAGACTGTTAGAACTGTTAAGGCTCCATGGATTGATGAGGAATTGAAAAACTGTATGGTTGAAAGAGATGGGGCAAAGGGAGTGGCTAATAAGTCTGGCTGCACATCTGACTGGCTTACTTACTGCAAATTGAGAAATTATGTGACTAAACTCAACAAATAGAAGAAGAAACTGTATTATGAAGCCAAGATGAATGATATAAAGAATGATGGAAAAAAACTGGAGTACTTTAAATGAAATGATGGTCAGAAAGACTAATTCAACTCCATTTTTCATCGAATCAGATGGCGTATTCATCACAAAACCATCTGATGTTGCCAATTACCGGCCCCATCCTAATCCATCCAGATCCATCCCAGCAGTTTGTGGTGGAGGTCGATGCCTCGGATGTCAGAGTGGGGGCTGTCCTATCCCAGCATTCGGCCCAATACCAAAAGCTGCATCCTTGCGCATTCCTCTCCCATCGTCTCAACCCCAAGGAAAGGAATTACGACGTGGGTAACCAGAAACTTCTGGCGGTGAAGATGGCGTTGGAGGAGTGGAGGCACTGGTTAGAGGGGGCGGATCACCCATTCATAGTATGGACAGATCACAAAAACCACCAAGCGCCTCAACTCCAGGCAAGCTCGATGGGCCCTGCTATTCACCCGATTTAACTTCACCATCTCCTACTGCCTGGGGTCCAAGAATGTGAAGCTGGATGCACTGTCACGCCTCTATTGCCCCACTGCTACACAATAGGACCCTGAGACCATCCTCCCTACCTTTTGTGTTGCGGCTGCAATCATCTGGGGTATAGAGAACCGGGTCCATGAGGCACAGCGTTTCTAGCCAGACCCCGGGGGAGGGGCCCGGCTAAACGGATGTTTGTCCCGGACTCTGTTCTGGAACAGGCTCACTCCTCTCGGCTGGCCTGCCATCCTGGCTCCCGTCGGACCCTGGCCTTTGCACAACAACATTTTTGGTGGCCCACCTTGGTACCAGACGTCTCCGCGTTCGTCGCCGCCTGCAACGTGTGTGCCCAGAATAAGACTCCTCGGCAAGCTCCGGCTGACCTCCTTCAACAACTTCCTGTTCCTGGGCACATATATCGATGGACTTCGTCACTGGTCTCCCCCCGTCTGATGGCAACACAGTTATCCTTACCGTGGTGAACCAGTTTTCCAAAGCCGCCCACCATCCCTCTTCCCAAGCTACCCTCAGCGAAGGAGATGGCCCAGCTCATGGTGCAGCACGTCTTCTAGATCCATGGACTTCCGGTGGACATGGTCTCCGACTGAGGTCCTCAGTTTTCGTCCCAGATCTGGAAGGCGATCTGCACTCTCATTGGGTCATCGGCCAGCCTGTCCTCCAGGTTTCACCCCCAGTCTAATGGCCAGTCGGTGCGAGCCAATCAGGACCTGGAGACAACTTTTCACTGCCTGGTTTCCGACAATCCCACCACCTGGAGCCAGCAGCTTGTGTGGGTAGAGTACACCCACAACACCCTCCCTTGCTCAGCCACTTGTCTCTCGCCTTTTGAGTGCTCCCTGGGATATCAGCCCCCGCTCTTCCCGGAGCAAGAAGAAGAGGTCAGCATACCCTCGGCCCAGAAATTCATCCGCCACTGTCACCGTACCTGGAAGAGAGCCCAGTTGGCTCTTCTCAAGACCACCTCCAGGTATCGACGACAGGAAGAGTGCCACCGGAACCCGGCTCCACGTTATCGTCACGGGTATAGGGTATGGCTGTCCACTCAGAATCTGCCCCTCTGGGTTGAGTCCCGCAAACTGTCCCCCGCTTTATCGGCACAATCCCCATCTCCAAGTTCCTTAGGCCCTCTGCTGTTCGTCTTCTGTTGCCCCGTACCCTCAGTATACATCACACTTTTCATGTGTCTAGGGATTAAAATGTCTCACAGCCCTGTTTACAGTTTCCTGTTTCCTACGAAGTCTTCTCCTCTGTATATCCCATTTATGGTTATCTCAACTTTCTTTTTTTGTTTTGACCATCTCTGTTGGTATTCAGGGTCTTCTTTGCTTGAGGGAACAGGAGCAGTACAATGTAGGTGTTCAGACACATCCCAGTTTCATGCAACGGGGAAGAGAGGGATTGCTCTCTCAGCTGACCCTCAACATGGTGATTATTCAGGTGCCAAGCATAGTAACAGTTCATCAGGCATGGGAAGATTCCATTTTCTCTCTATGCCAATGACAATCCTTCTTCAGTACAGGCAACAGATAAATTCATTTTACACATCAAATCTCTTCTTAATCAATTTACTGGGCAGGCGGAGGAGTACAGGAATCGGTGTCTCCATTTCCCCTGTCCACGTCCAGGGGAAAAGTTAAACATTCTTCAGAGGGAATTCCAGACGCTCCCACTGTGTGCATTGTTTTCTTTGAGGGGGAGACAGACAGGGAAGACATTTTCAACACCGAGACCGCTGCCCCAGTGTCCACCAAAATAGAATTTTATGTTTATTAACTAAGGTATCAATAAGGGGGGTCTGGGTTGACATGGTGGTCAATTTTAGCATTTGACAGTTTCTTATTGTTTTCTTCATTCATTTCTTCTTCTATTTCCGCCTCATCCTATGTTGGTTGCCCCCTCGTCCACCTCCTCTTCCAAATGGGTTGTTCACCTGCATGCCTGCAGGTGGGGACGGTCACTCTCCTTAGCCTTCTCCTACTGGGCAGAAAGATGCCCTACCTTCCCACAGTTGTAGCAACTCCAGTCTTGCCCTCCATCAGCTCCAGTAGGGGCACCTCGGCCTCTACCTCTAAAAGGTCAAACCTTTTGTTGAACTCTTTAGAAAAACACTTACAGCTTAACACGTCATCCCACACTCACACAACTCTCACACCGGGGCTAAACCCCTGTTCAGTTAATTAGTCAAGCACACAATACTCTCATCCACATTCACACACTCAGTAATCTCCCGTATCACTCGTCGTTACCTCCTATGCATACATATGTATCTTCTGCAGTTCCTCTATAGTCTCCATAGTTACCATAGTCTCTACCTACAGTATCGGTTGTCCCTGAGCATCTATAGTCCCAATAGCATCCATAGTCCCTATAGGTATAGCATCTATGGTCCCTACATCATCTATAGTCCCTCAGCATCTATAGTCCCTCAGAATCATAGTATCAATAGTTTATATAGTCATAAATGTTATGGTCTCTATAGATTTTATAGTCTTGCCGCTTCCCATGCATATAGAATTGTCAGTGGGGCCTCTCCTGCACTCACTCTAGCATTCTCTTAAGACTAGTTCTAGCCTTCTCTTAAGACAAGTTCTAGCCTTCTCCTAAGACTAGTTCTAGCCTTCTCCTACGACTAGTTCTAGCCTGCTCCTACGACTAGTTCTAGCCTTCTCTTAAGACTAGTTCTAGCCTTCTCCTAAGACTAATTCTAGCCTTCTTCTAAGACTAGTGGTACCCTTCTTCTACATCTCTTTGTTCAGATGTATTGGTTTTATAATTTTTACTTTATTCTTATACTGATTCATTTAAATTGACTTACTGAAATTCAGTAGACGTGTCACACAGAGGTTCGCGGATCTTCCCCTGGCAGCTCTCAGTAAAAGTCTTGTCTGTGCAGGTCCACGGCAACTTTGGTCAGACGAGAATTTCCCTTACGCTTTCCCACAAGGGATTGCGGCACCGGTGTCTCCCTCGCAGACCTTCACTGGGATGCTCCACAGGTGGAATCACTGATCCAGATTGACGCCAGATTGTGGTGGAAATTCAACACCAGGGATACCTGAAGCCAATCTTAAAATGAATCTTTATTATCAGCAAGCTGGAGAGGTTACAACAAACTCTACACACTGTACAGGTCTATCAGACGCTCCTTTGGGGCGGTCCCAGCAGTTGTCTTATATACGGCTATACACAGAAAAGTTATATTTGCATGATTTAGCATAATTCATTAATCACTACTGGTGGCTCGCACATGTGACTGGTGGCTCGCACATGTGACTGGTGGCTCGCACATGTGATTGACAAATACCTCACGAGGCTCTCTCTCTCTCTCCAAATTGAGACCTTGAAACTGAGATACCTCGGTTGTTCCCATAGTAATATTCTGGGCGGCGTACTGCCAAGTTGAGGAACAGTGATAGTGACAATTCCTCCATACACGATCAGTCAGTCATCTGCATGAACCTTTCTAATTAGTTATTAGAAAGTAGCATTGATTCAATATTTTGTAGTATTGATTTGATACATAAACATAACATTTCCCTCACAGTACATTCATTAAGCCAGGGTTTCCTAAACTCGGTCCTTGAGACCGCAAGGGGTGCACGTTTGGGTTTTTGCCCTAACACTACACAGCTGATTCAAATAATCAACCAAACATTGATCATTTGAATCAGCTGTGTAGTGTTAGGGCAAAAGCCAAAACGTGCACCCCTTGCGGTACCAAGGACCGAGTTTTGGAAACGCTGCATTAAGCCATTGTGTCATTAATAGACAATAACTATAACAACTGCTTCTGACCCCATCAGGTCTAATTAAATCTAACGCTGAAATTCTATCAAACCACACTTCAGGAAACTAGCACTGCTGGATACTGTATTAAAACTGCAACATCAAGCTTCCCCTTCTCTCCCCAGCCTTGCTGGTCGTCCTCTTGCCAGTTGCCACAATCTTGAGATCAATCAAGGAGGACAGAAAAAAGGTTCAGGATGGCAACTTAAAGGGGCAATCTGCAGTCGCTACATACTGTACATTTTTGAACTTATAAATGCCTCATGTGCTTAGTTCAACTGTCACACTCCATCAGAACCCAAAATAGAAGCTTGTTTTACTCCAATGTTTGTAAACAAAATAAATGTTAACAAACACTGTATAGCCTCAGAACATGGTTAAAACTATAATTGTGATATCATGGATGGTCAGTCCTTGCATCCGTAGCTCTATTTATGATTTTGAGAGTGGTTATACTTCTCCAACCCCATCCCTCAGCTTTTACCGAAACAGGGGCGTGGAAAACGCTTTGTTATTGTTTCAACTGCTGATTGCCGCTTTAAATTAAGCTTAGTTAGATTCTCCGGCGACTGAGCACACAGTCCATATGCAGGTAATAAACTCTAGGTTGTAGCGCCACCATAGCTTTACTACTGTCTGTCAATTAATACAATGGCCTAATTCCACTGAGTGTTGCCATAGATCTCACCTGAATGCTGGCCAGACACCAAATGCTCAGGCCAAGACTTGGATCAGTCCAAAACAGTCTGATAACCTGGGCCAAATCCCCATATTTCAACACTAACTTCATGAATGAACACTAGCCTCATGAACCAGCCTGATTGGGTGATAGCTCACCATTCTGTTGCCACTTACAGAGATGGTGAATGTAGCTATCAGGCTGGTTCTATGAGGTTCGTTAGGATACTGACAGACACAGAGGTTTTCAGAATTGGTTTTCAACGCCAGAGAGAAAGAGAGCGCTGAAGTGATTACATTTTTACCCTCTGAAGGCTCACTCAGCAGGTCTAATGGTTTCCTACTATTATGTTCTTGGAGAGGTGGGAATGTAGACTTCTCCCTGCTCACTGCCTTACCACACAGAACTCAGACCATGAATGGATTTACAGCAACCTCGACTCAGGGGTAAACGTAACATAGCAAATGTAAATTCTGGGCACTCCAATTAGTACGATATGTTACATTTCATATGGTATGTATTAATTTGTGGATGGCCATCATCCATTTTGTATGATATGTTATGAATTGCAATTCGTACAAAATGTTACGAATTTGCAATATGTATGACATGTTACGAATTCTAATTTGTTGTAGCTAACGTTAGCTAGGTGGCTAACATTAGCTCTAGGGATTAGGAGTTAGGGATTAAGGTTGGGGTTAAGGTTAGGATGGTTAAGGTTAGGAGTTAGGTTAAAGGGGTAAAAATCAATACATATGGGCCCTTCCCAACAATGCAGAGAGAAAGAAAATAGAAAAATTATAGAAAGTAATAACATGTAATAATAAAATAAATAATAAATACTCAACGAGTAACGACAACTTGGCTATGTACACAGGGTACCAGTACCGAGTTGATGTGCATGGGTACGAGATAATTGAGGTAGATATGTACATATAACTAGGAATAAAGTGACAGATAATCAACAGTAGCAACAGCAGCGTATGTGATGAGTCAAAACAGTTAGTGCAAAAAGGGTCAATGCAGATAGTCCGGGTAATCATTTCTTGAGAATTTAGGATGGTTAGCTCAATAGTCCAAAAAAGATTATCATGCAGCCCAAACTCAACAGCGTCTGCAACTATGCAGAATGTGCTTTGATTGAACAAAATAAAAAACAAATGATGAAAAACAAAAATGCTTTTTGGTCTTAATTTAAGGTTAGGGTTAGGCATAAGGTTAGCAGTGTGGTTAAGGTTAGGGTTAAGGTTAAGGTTAGGTTTAAAGTCGCATTTTAAGAAGATAAATTGTAGAAATGTTTGGGGTTTATGACTTTGTGGCTGTGGTAAGTAGTGACGACCATGACTGAAAGGTTGTCACTATGGTAAAGTACAGTAATGACTCTACTTTGCCCTCTGATAGGTCAACTTTTTACCATATTGCTTACCCCTATCCAATCCTCTCAGATCTCTCTAGGTCTCTAGACCGTTTGTGATAGGGTGTATACAAGTATCAATGGGGACTTAGGCAGGAAGTGAGTCATAGTCAAACAGGAAAGGGCAGGATCTTCCAATGTCTTGTTTTGGAGACACAGTGGCCCAAAGGCAGGATGGGAAATGTCCCGTGAACTCCAACAATGGCTGGAATGCAGCTCCAACACAACTGAGTGTACCAAACATCAGGATTTCTTTTTTTCAATTCAACAGGGATGCTGACCCATGTTGACTCCAATGCTTCCCACAGTTGTGTGAAGTTGGCTGGATGACCTTTGGGTGGTGGACCGTGAAAAACCCAGCAGCGTTTCAGTTCTTGACACAAACCGGTGCACCTGGCACCTACTACCATAACCCGTTTAAAGGCACTTACATATTTTGACTTGCCCATTCACCCTCTGAATGGCACACATACACAATCCATGTCTCAAGACTTAAAAATCCTTCTTTAACCTGCCTCCTCCCCTTCATCTACACAGATTGAAGTGGATTTAATAAGGGATCATAGCTTTCACCTGGTTTCTCCTGGTCAGTCTGTCATGAAAACAGCAGGTGCAGTATCAGAAAGAATCGCCTGAAACTAAACCCAAACCATAGGCATGGAATGAGAATACTGTGTATCTCAACGGTAATCAACATACTGTTGATAAAGATCAGACAGTTATCTTCTTTACTGTCAATGGGAGAATTTAAAGGCTAAATTCACTGTGCATACAGACACCTCTCCTCAGTATTACGTTTCAAGTTTTAATGTCACATGCACAAATACAGGGAAGTGCCTTCCTTGCAAGCTCTAACCCCATCAATGCAGTAATCAATAACAATGAAATACTAAAAATAACAAGGTAGAACAAAAACAAAGGAGATATAAAAAAGAAGAAAGAAGAAGAAGACGATAAAGTAAGTAAGCGTACTATATACAGGGTCAGTTCCAGTACCATATTTACAATGTGCAGGGATACTGGATCGATAGAGGTAGATATGTATATTAACCTCTAATTACATGTTTTTTCTGAGACCTGATCAGGAAAAACCCAGAGCCCTAGGTATAGGCTAAAACTATGGACCCAGAGTTTTTCCTGGTCAGATCATGAGGTCAGAAAAACTTCCTGACCATACAACCATTGACCATCACTGACCAGGCAGTGCATTCGATGGTCAGTACTGTGGCATCTAAACCAGGGATCAACAACTAGATTCAGTCACGGGACAATCTTTTCTTGAGCGGATGGTCAGGTTATAATTACAAATAATTTGTAGACTGCAAATGGAAGTCAAAAAGTCAAACTGGTGGAATATTTGACTAAAACAGACAAAACATAATTTCAGACCTTGCTTACATTTGTATACAATCAATTATGTGTGGAAATACTTTGGTAGAGATTTCCAAAATGTTAATCAATTGCTGATTTGCTGGGTGTTTTACAGTCTTATATGTCCAACAATTTTTTTTTTGAATTAAATTGTTTATATTTTTTGCTATTCCTTTTGGGCCCCACCCCCTATCTTTACCATTATCACTTCTGTGACAGCATGGGACATATTGATCTGGATGGAAAGCTGTGATCCCTCCTTAACCAATAGCAAGTCGGTTGACTACTTTTTAATGGTGAAAGCCTTCAGTGGCACTGCCCTTGCTAAAACAGGCTTTGTGGTAATATAAGCACCTGCCATTGCACTATGCCATGGCACTCCAACCCTGTTCCTGGAGAGCTACACTCCCCTACCCTCCACCCTCTGCATACAATGCATTCAGAAAGTATTCAGACCCTTTGACTTGTTCTACATTGTGTTACGTTACAGCCTAAAATTGACAATAGTTAAATAGTTTCTTTCTCTCATTAATCTACTCACAATACCCCATAATGACAAAGCAAAAACAGGTTTTTATAAATTTGCAAAAATGTCTAAAAATAAAGAGAACTGAAACATCACATTTATATAAGTATTCAGACCCTTTACTCAGTACTTTGTTGAAGCACCTTAGGCAGAAATTACAGCCTTGAGTCTTCTTGGGTATGACACTAAAAGCTTGGCACACCTGTATTTGCGGAGTTTCTCCCATTCTTCTCTGCAGATCCTCTTAAGCTTTTTCAGGTTTAATGGGGAGTGTCGCTGCACAGCTATTTTCAGGTCTCTTCAGAGATGTTCAGTCAGGTTCAAGTCCGGGCTCTACCTGGGCCACTCAAGGACATTCAGAGACTTGTTCCAAAGCCGGTCCTGTGTTGTCTTGGCTGTGTGCTATGGGTCGTTGTCCTGTTGGAAGGTGAATGTTCACCCTAGTCAGGTCCTGAGCGCTCTGGAGCAGGTTTACATCAAGGATCTCGCTGTACTTTGCTCCGTTCATCTTTCCCTCGATCCTGACTAGTCTCCCAGTCCCTACCTCTGAAAAACATCCCCACAGCATGATGCTGCCACCACTATGCTTCACCGTAGGGATGGTGCCAGGTTTCCTCCAGACGTGACGCTTGGCATTCAGGCTGTCATGTGCCTTTTACTGAGGAGTGGCTTCCATCTGGCCACTCTACCATAAAGCCACAATTGGTGGAGTGCTGCAGAGATGGTTGTCCTTCTGGAAGGTTCTCCCATCTCCACAAAGGAACTCTGGAGGTCTGTCAGAGTGACCATCGGGTTCTTGGTCACCTCCGTGACCAAGGCCCTTCTCCCCAATTGCTCAGTTTGGCCGGGCGGCCAGCTCTGGGAAGAGTCTTGGGGGTTCCAAACTTCTTCTTTTTAAGAATGATGGAGGCCACTGTGTTCTTGGGGACCTTCAATGCTGCAGAAATGTTTTGGTACCCTTCCCCAAATCTGTGCCTTGACACAATCCTGTCTCTGAGCTCTACGGACAATTCCTTCAACCTCATGGTTGGTTTTTGCTCTAACATGCACTGTCAACTGTGGGATCTTATATAGTCAGGTGTGTGCCTTTCCAAATCATGTCCAGTCAATTGAATTTACCACAGGTGGACTCCAATCAAGTTGTAGAAACATTTCAAGGATGATCAATGGAAACAGGATGCACCTGAGCTCAATTTCGAGTATCATAGCAAAGGGTCTGAATACTTATGTAAATAAGATATTTCTGTTTTTTATTTTTTATAAATTTACAACAACAACATTTTGCAACTGTTTTCACTTTGTCATGGGATATTGTGTGTAGATTCCTGAGATTTATATGTATTTAATCCATTTTAGAATAAGGCTGTAACGTAACAAAATGTGGAAAAAGTCAAGGGGTCTGAATACTTTCAGAATGCATATATTTCCACTGTTATTGGCATATCCTCACTGTAGATGTACTTATCCTTTAAGTATCTACGTGAACTCTATTTATATTGTATATAATGTATGTAGTGCAAATTCCATGTTTGTATTCTGTCTTGTGTATTATGTCTATTGCTGGCCAGGTAAGGCCAATCAAGCCCAGCAAAAATATTTTTAATTATTTCAAGTAGTATTTTCACTCAGGTCTGATACCCACCACTGGCTTGTTAATAACTCCTGATTAAAGTACTAAGTACAGCAGGTGATTAGTACTCTGGTCAAAAGTAGAGCACTATATAGGGAATAGAGTTGCATTTGGGACGTAACCTAGAACTGGTCTCAGCACAGTAGCACCTTAAACCCAATGGTGAGAGAATGATTTTTGAACATCTTCCAGCCCAGGAGAAGAAAATGTTTAAACAGTACAGTTACAACACTATAAAACAGCATTGCTTGCTTATGAGAGAGAGAGAGAGAGAGAGAGAGAGAGAGAGAGAGAGAGAGAGAGAGAGAGAGAGAGAGAGAGAGAGAGAGAGAGAGAGAGAGAAAGTTGGAATGTACATGAGTGAATAATTCGTTATTAGGCTATACCAGTATTACCTTGTGATGATAGTAATGATGAACAGTTACATTACATGAATATTGAAGAATGGGCTGTTAGGCAATTCTGCTTCCTCATTAGTAATATTGTCACGATCGTCGTTACGTGAAAGAGAGGAGGACCAAGGCGCAGCGTGAAATGAACACATATTTAATCAACGAAGACGAAGAACACTTACAAACTAAACAAAACAACAAACCGACGAACGTGAAGCTATAATAATAACAAGTGCAGACACAGGCAACTTACACATAGACATAGACAATCACCCACAAACTACCTAATGACTATGGTTGCCTAAATATGGCTCCCAATCAGAGACAACGATAGACAGCTGTCTCTAATTGAGAACCAATCTAGGCAACCATAGACATACATACACCTAGACTAAACATTGCCCCATAAACATACAAAAAACCCTAGACAATACAAAACACATACCTCCCCCATGTCACACCCTGACCTAACTAAAATAATAAAGAAAACAAAGATAACTAAGGCCAGGGCGTGACAGTACCCTCCCCAAAGGTGCGGACTCCGGCCGCAAAACCTGACATAGAAGGGGAGGGTCCGGGTGGGCCTTCTTTCGGCGGCGGCTCGGGTGCGGGACGTGGCCCCCACTCCACCATAGTCAATACCCGCTTTGGTGGCGCCTCTGGAGCGAGGACCCTTACAGCGAGTCCCGGACTGAAGACCATCCTAGAGGGCGCCACTGGACGGAGGGGCAACTCCGGACTGAGGGGTAGCTCCGGACTGAGGGGCAGCTCCGGACTGAGGGGCAGCTCCTGACTGAGGGGACTGAGGGGCAGCTCCGGACTGAGGGGTAGCTCCGGACTGAGGGGCAGCTCCGGACTGAGGGGCAGCTCCGGACTGAGGGGCAGCTCCGGACTGAGGGGACTGAGGGGACTGAGGGGACTGAGGGGCAGCTCCGGACTGAATGGCAGCTCCGGACTGGAGGGCAGCTCATGACTGGAGGGCAGCTCATGACTGGAGGGCAGCTCATGACTGGAGGGCAGCTCATGACTGGAAGGCAGCTCATGACTGGCGGGCAGCTCATGACTGGCGGGCAGCTCTGGCAGCTCCTGGCTGACTGACGACTCTGGCAGGTCCTGGCTGACTGACGACTCTGGCAGGTCCTGGCTGACTGACGACTCTGGCAGGTCCTGGCTGACTGACGACTCTGGTGGCTCCTGGCTGACTGACGACTCTGGCAGCTCCTGACTGGCGGGCGGCTCTGGCAGCTCCTGACTGGCGGGCGGCTCTGGCGGCTCCTGACTGGCGGGCGGCTCTGGCGGCTCCTGACTGGCGGGCGGCTCTGGCGGCTCCTGACTGGCGGGCGGCTCTGGCGGCTCCTGACTGACGGACGGCTCTAGCGGCTCCTGACTGGCGGGCGGCTCTGGCGGCTCCTGACTGGCGGGCGGCTCAGGCGGCTCCTGACTGGCGGGCGGCTCTGGCGGCTCCTGACTGACGGACGGCTCTAGCGGCTCCTGACTGACGGACGGCTCAGATGGCGCTGGGCAGGCAGGCAGCTCAGACGGCGCTGGGCAGGCAGGCAGCTCAGACGGCGCTGGGCAGGCAGGCAGCTCAGACGGCGCTGGGCAGGCAGGCAGCTCAGACGGCGCTGGGCAGACGGACAGCTCAGACGGCGCTGGGCAGACGGACAGCTCAGACGGCGCTGGGCAGACGGACAGCTCAGACGGCGCTGGGCAGACGGACAGCTCAGGCGGCGCTGGGCAGACGGGCAGCGCAGGCGGCGTTGGGCAGACGGGCAGTGCAGGCGGCGCTGGGCAGACGGCTGACTCTGACCTGCTGAGGCGCACAGTAGGCCTGGTGCGTGGTGCCGGAACTGGTGGTACCGGACTGGAGACACGCACCACTAGGCGAGTGCGGGGAGCAGGAACAGTGCACACTGGACTCTCAAGGCGCACTATAGGCCTGGTGCGTGGTACCGGCACTGGTGGTACCGGGCTGAGGGCACGCACGGGAAGAAGGAACGGGAAGAGTGCGGGAAGAAGGAACAGTGCGTACAGGGCTCTGGAGACGTACAGGAGGCTTGGTGCGTGGTGTTGGCACTGGTGGTACTGGGCTGGGAACACTCACCACTGGGCGAGTGCGAGGGGCTGCCACAGGAGAGCTGGTGCGTGGGGCTGCCACAGGAGAGCTGGTGCGATGAGCTGGCACAGGATGTGCAGGGCTAGGGAGGCGCAAAGGAGGCCTGGTGCGTGGTGCTGGCACAGTCTTCACCAGACTGCTAGCACGCACCTCAGGACGAGTATGGAGAGCTGACTCAGGTGACATCAAATCCAGCACATGCTCCTTCAAGCAGATGCGGTGCTTTATGCTCCACACCAGCAAATCCATCATTTCTCTCTCCTCCAATTTCCCCATTAATTCATCCACAGTCTCAGCTTCACTCCCCTTACTCACCTCCAATTCCACCTCGACTGGCTCTGGTTCCATCTTCGGCTCCTCACAGTAAGCACGGGGAGCTGGCTCAAGTCTCCTACTTGACCCAGCTACACTCCCCGAGAGCCCCCCCAAAAAATTTTTTTGGGGTTGCCAGCCGCTCTGCCGTGCTAGCTCGTCATACCGGCGCCTCTCTGCTTACGCTGCCTCCAGCTCTGCCTTGGGGCGGCGATATTCCCCTGGTTGTGCCCAGGGTCCTCCGCCGTCTAATATTTCCTCCCAATTCCCATAGTCCTGCGATCGCTGCTGCTGCCTTGTATCACGCTGCTTGGTCCGGTTTTGGTGGGTGATTCTGTCACGATCGTCGTTACGTGAAAGAGAGGAGGACCAAGGCGCAGCGTGAAATGAACACATATTTAATCAACGAAGACGAAGAACACTTACAAACTAAACAAAACAACAAACCGACGAACGTGAAGCTATAATAATGACAAGTGTAGACACAGGCAACTTACACATAGACATAGACAATCACCCACAAACTACCTAATGACTATGGTTGCCTAAATATGGCTTCCAATCAGAGACAACGATAGACAGCTGTCTCTACATTTACATTTACATTTAAGTCATTTAGAGTCAGGTCCCGTGTGGCTCAGTTGGTAGAGCATGGCGCTTGCAACGCCAGGGTTGTGGGTTCATTCCCCACGGGGAGACCAGGATGAATATGTATGAACTTTCCAATTTGTAAGTCGCTCTGGATAAGAGCGTCTGCTAAATGATGTAAAAATGTAGCAGACGCTCTTATCCAGAGCGACTTACAAATTGGTGCATTCACCTTATGATATCCAGTGGAACAACCACTTTACAATAGTGCATCTAAATCTTTTAAGGGGGGGGGGTTAGAAGGATTACTTTATCCTATCCTAGGTATTCCTTGAAGAGGTGGGGTTTCAGGTGTCTCCGGAAGGTGGTGATTGACTCCGCTGACCTGGCGTCGTGAGGGAGTTTGTTCCACCATTGGGGTGCCAGAGCAGCGAACAGTTTTGACTGGGCTGAGCGGGAACTGTACTTCCTCAGAGGTAGGGAGGCGAGCAGGCCAGAGGTGGATGAACGCAGTGCCCTTGTTTGGGTGTAGGGCCTGATCAGAGCCTGAAGGTACGGAGGTGCCGTTCCCCTCACAGCTCCGTAGGCAAGCACCATGGTCTTGTAGCGGATGCGAGCTTCAACTGGAAGCCAGTGGAGAGAGCGGAGGAGCGGGGTGACGTGAGAGAACTTGGGAAGGTTGAACACCAGACGGGCTGCGGCGTTCTGGATGAGTTGTAGGGGTTTAATGGCACAGGCAGGGAGCCCAGCCAACAGCGAGTTGCAGTAATCCAGACGGGAGATGACAAGTCCCTGGATTAGGACCTGCGCCGCTTCCTGTGTGAGGCAGGGTCGTACTCTGCGAATGTTGTAGAGCATGAACCTACAGGAACGGGCCACCGCCTTGATGTTAGTTGAGAACGACAGGGTGTTGTCCAGGATCACGCCAAGGTTCTTAGCGCTCTGGGAGGAGGACACAATGGAGTTGTCAACCGTGATGGCGAGATCATGGAACGGGCAGTCCTTCCCCGGGAGGAAGAGCAGCTCCGTCTTGCCGAGGTTCAGCTTGAGGTGGTGATCCGTCATCCACACTGATATGTCTGCCAGACATGCAGAGATGCGATTCGCCACCTGGTTATCAGAAGGGGGAAAGGAGAAGATTAATTGTGTGTCGTCTGCATAGCAATGATAGGAGAAACCATGTGAGGATATGACAGAGCCAAGTGACTTGGTGTATAGCGAGAATAGGAGAGGGCCTAGAACAGAGCCCTGGGGGACACCAGTGGTGAGAGCACGTGGTGCGGAGACAGATTCTCGCCACGCCACCTGGTAGGAGCGACCTGTCAGGTAGGACGCAATCCAAGCGTGGGCCGTGCCGAAGATGCCCAACACGGAGAGGGTGGAGAGGAGGATCTGATGGTTCACAGTATCAAAGGCAGCCGATAGGTCTAGAAGGATGAGAGCAGAGGAGAGAGAGTTAGCTTTAGCAGTACGGAGCGCCTCCGTGACACAGAGAAGAGCAGTCTCAGTTGAATGACTAGTCTTGAAACCTGACTGATTTGGATCAAGAAGGTCATTCTGAGAGAGATAGCAGGAGAGCTGGCCAAGGACGGCACGTTCAAGAGTTTTGGAGAGAAAAGAAAGAAGGGATACTGGTCTGTAGTTGTTGACATCGGAGGGATCGAGTGTAGGTTTTTTCAGAAGGGGTGCAACTCTCGCTCTCTTGAAGACGGAAGGGACGTAGCCAGCGGTCAAGGATGAGTTGATGAGCGAGGTGAGGTAAGGGAGAAGGTCTCCGGAAATGGTCTGGAGAAGAGAGGAGGGGATAGGGTCAAGCGGGCAGGTTGTTGGGCGGCCGGCCGTCACAAGACGCGAGATTTCATCTGGGGAGAGAGGGGAGAAAGAGGTCAAAGCACAGGGTAGGGCAGTGTGAGCAGAACCAGCGGTGTCGTTTGACTTAGCAAACGAGGATCGGATGTCGTCGACCTTCTTTTCAAAATGGTTGACGAAGTCATCCGCAGAGAGGGAGGAGGGGGGGGGGGGGGGGGGGGAGGATTCAGGAGGGAGGAGAAGGTGGCAAAGAGCTTCCTAGGGTTAGAGGCAGATGCTTGGAATTTAGAGTGGTAGAAAGTGGCTTTAGCAGCAGAGACAGAAGAGGAAAATGTAGAGAGGAGGGAGTGAAAGGATGCCAGGTCCGCAGGGAGGCGAGTTCTCCTCCATTTCCGCTCGGCTGCCCGGAGCCCTGTTCTGTGAGCTCGCAATGAGTCGTCGAGCCACGGAGCAGGAGGGGAGGACCGAGACGGCCTGGAGGATAGGGGACATAGAGAGTCAAAGGATGTAGAAAGGGAGGAGAGGAGGGTTGAGGAGGCAGAATCAGGAGATAGGTTGGAGAAGGTTTGAGCAGAGGGAAGAGATGATAGGATGGAAGAGGAGAGAGTAGCGGGGGAGAGAGAGCGAAGGTTGGGACGGCGCGATACCATCCGAGTAGGGGCAGAGTGGGAAGTGTTGGATGAGAGCGAGAGGGAAAAGGATACAAGGTAGTGGTCGGAGACTTGGAGGGGAGTTGCAATGAGATTGGTGGAAGAACAGCATCTAGTAAAGATGAGGTCAAGCGTATTGCCTGCCTTGTGAGTAGGGGGGGAAGGTGAGAGGGTGAGGTCAAAAGAGGAGAGGAGTGGAAAGAAGGAGGCAGAGAGGAATGAGTCAAAGGTAGACGTGGGGAGGTTAAAGTCACCCAGAACTGTGAGAGGTGAGCCATCCTCAGGAAAGGAACTTATCAAGGCGTCAAGCTCATTGATGAACTCTCCAAGGGAACCTGGAGGGCGATAAATGATAAGGATGTTAAGCTTGAAAGGGCTGGTAACTGTGACAGCATGGAATTCAAAGGAGGCGATAGACAGATGGGTCAGGGGAGAAAGAGAGAATGACCACTTGGGAGAGATGAGGATCCCAGTGCCACCACCCCGCTGACCAGAAGCTCTCGGGGTGTGCGAGAACACGTGGGCAGACGAGGAGAGAGCAGTAGGAGTAGCAGTGTTATCTGTGGTAATCCATGTTTCCGTCAGTGCCAAGAAGTCGAGGGACTGGAGGGAAGCATAGGCTGAGATGAACTCTGCCTTGTTGGCCGCAGATCGGCAGTTCCAGAGGCTGCCGGAGACCTGGAACTCCACGTGGGTCGTGCGCGCTGGGACCACCAGGTTAGAGTGGCAGCGGTCACGCGGTGTGAAGCGTTTGTATGGTCTGTGCAGAGAGGAGAGAACAGGGATAGACAGACACATAGTTGACAGGCTACAGAAGAGGCTACGCTAATGCAAAGGAGATTGGAATGACAAGTGGACTACACGTCTCGAATGTTCAGAAAGTTAAGCTTACGTTGCAAAAATCTTATTGACTAAAATGATTAAAATGATACAGTACTGCTGGCTGGTGAAGTAGGCTAGCTAGCAGTGGCTGCGTTGTTGACTTTGTTTGAAAGTGTTGCTGGCTAGGTAGCCTCGATAACTGGCTAGGTAACCTCGATAACTGGCTAGATAATTACTCTAAACTACACAATTATCTTAGATACAAAGACAGCAAAGACAACTATGTAGCTAGCTAACACTACACTAATCAAATCGTTCCGTTGTAATGTTTCGGTAGAAGTTGGCTAGCTGGCTAGCTAGCAGTGTTGACAACGTTAGGACGGCGAAAATAGCTGGCTAGCTGACTTTGTTTGAAAGTGGAGCTGGCTAGGTAACCTCGATAACTGGCTAGATAATTACTCTAAACTACACAATTATCTTAGATACAAAGACAGCAAAGACAACTATGTAGCTAGCTAACAATACACTAATCAAATCGTTCCGTTGTAATGTTTCGGTAGAAGTTGGCTAGCTGGCTAGCTAGCAGTGTTGACAACGTTAGGACGGCGAAAATAGCTGGCTAGCTGACTTTGTTTGAAAGTGGAGCTGGCTAGGTAACCTCGATAACTGGCTAGATAATTACTCTAAACTACACAATTATCTTAGATACAAAGACAGCAAAGACAACTATGTAGCTAGCTAACACTACACTAATCAAATCGTTCCGTTGTAATGTTTCGGTAGAAGTTGGCTAGCTGGCTAGCTAGCAGTGTTGACAACGTTAGAAGATTCGATAATTCGATAATAATCTAAACTACACAATTATCTTTGATACAAAGACGGCTATATAGCTAGCTAAGAAAAAAAAGTGCTAAGATCAAACAAATCAAACCGTTGTACTGTAATGAAATGAAATGAAATGAAATGAAATGTAATACTACCTGTGGAGCGAAGCGAAATGCGAGCGAAGCGAAATGCGACTACTCGCTCCAACCCGGAAGTGCAATTGAGAACCAATCTAATTGAGAACCAATCTAGGCAACCATAGACATACATACACCTAGACTAAACATTGCCCCATAAACATACAAAAAACCCTAGACAATACAAAACACATACCTCCCCCATGTCACACCCTGACCTAACTAAAATAATAAAGAAAACAAAGATAACTAAGGCCAGGGCGTGACAAATATCCAAACTTACCATAATTTTGACAGGGTGTAATAATAACCTTTTTATTCGTCAACAAAAATCTATCTTATATCGAAACATGAAATGCAGATAAATAAGTAACTCACCGGATCCGTGTACTAGGCTACTTCTCAGGTTCACACAAACTGACAAGAGCAATCGAAGTTGCAAACACCTGCGATGTGCGCTGCTGGCTAAAGAGTCTATGAATCAGATCACTGGATATTAACCGTTATTTTCCTGCTTGGAATGAACGTGGTACACAGTAGACTGAACTGTCAATAACGTTTTATAGCCTGCCAGTAATATCACAAACACTAGCCTATATTAATTTAATTGATTGACAAAGTTAATATAATAAAGCAACACATTCCACTGAGTGTGAAAAAAGGCATTATGTTCTAAGTTTCCTTCATCCATTTCTAACGAGCAACTAAACCTAGATTTTTGGGGTTAAAACTTCTCATGGAACAATGTTTAACACTCCATAATCATATTGGCCAACTAGACTTGAATAATAAACTGGTATATTTAAATGTGTTCCGTGTGGGAACATTTGATTACAATTTTTGTAAGTCATGATGATCAACCCAAAGCTCACCAAGGTTTTCTTCCTGGTACTCTTCTCCCATTCAGACAGCCAGGAGCCTGATCTCTTTGCTCCTCATAGCTTTGGGCTACTGAACCCAACAAGAAAACAATGCATTCTATACACGCTTCAGCACAACATGAAAAAGGAGACAGAAAACAGGTGCTCAACAGCATGAGATGGTGAAATAAAATACAACTCATAACCAGGAAACTTCACAGTCACATAGCTCCTGCTGGAACAGTGAACAGTCACATAGCTCCTGCTGGAACAGTGAACAGTCACATAGCTCCTGCTGTAACAGTGAACAGTCACATAGCTCCTGCTGGAACAGTGAACAGTCACATAGCTCCTGCTGGAACAGTGAACAGTCACATAGCTCCTGCTGGAACAGTGAACAGTCACATAGCTCCTGCTGGAACAGTGAACAGTCACATAGCTCCTGTTGGAACAGTGAACAGTCACATAGCTCCTGCTGGAACAGTGAACAGTCACATAGCTCCTGCTGGAACAGTGAACAGTCACATAGCTCCTGCTGGAACAGTGAACAGTCACATAGCTCCTGCTGGAACAGTGAACAGTCACATAGCTCCTGCTGGAACAGTGAACAGTCACATAGCTCCTGCTGGAACAGTGAACAGTCACATAGCTCCTGTTGGAACAGTGAACAGTCACATAGCTCCTGCTGGAACAGTGAACAGTCACATAGCTCCTGCTGGAACAGTGAACAGTCACATAGCTCCTGTTGGGACAGTGAACAGTCACATAGCTCCTGCTGGAACAGTGAACAGTCACATAGCTCCTGTTGGGACAGTGAACAGTCACATAGCTCCTGCTGGAACAGTGAACAGTCACATAGCTCCTGCTGGAACAGTGAACAGTCACATAGCTCCTGCTGGAACAGTGAACAGTCACATAGCTCCTGTTGGGACAGTGAACAGTCACATAGCTCCTGCTGGAACAGTGAACAGTCACATAGCTCCTGCTGGAACAGTGAACAGTCACATAGCTCCTGCTGGAACAGTGAACAGTCACATAGCTCCTGCTGGAACAGTGAACAGTCACATAGCTCCTGCTGGAACAGTGAACAGTCGCATAGCTCCTGCTGGAACAGTGAACAGTCACATAGCTCCTGCTGGAACAGTGAACAGTCACATAGCTCCTGTTGGAACAGTAAACAGTCACATAGCTCCTGTTGGAACAGTGAACAGTCACATAGCTCCTGCTGGAACAGTGAACATTCAGACTGTGAGATTTCCTGGGGGAAGGAGGTTTTCTTTTTGTAGCCCAGTCCAAGATTTGTTTGTGCTGTCTTGCCAACTCATTAGAGTGAAACAGATTTGGGACCAGGCTTTTTGAGCCAGTGAAGTGAGTCTTTGGAGGATAAAGCTGCTGGACGGTTGTTTCACGTGAAGCCCAGTCACATGCCTTGCTTTACTGTGGGTTATAAAACTAAATTAGGGATGATCTTTTTGTCAGCTCTCCAGCCAAAATAAAAATGTTAACGGTATTGATGAAAATAATAAATTATGTGAAATTTTATCAAGTAACAATCATGTAAATTCCTGCACCAAAGCCTGCCATCTTATCCTTCAACGGAGACGGTTCGTTATAACTGCCTAATTGTTCTTTTATCCACTGTTTATGCATACATGTGTATAGATGATGTAATGCATTCTAGATGACGCCTGTACCATGTTTGACTAGGATTGTTTTTGTGTTTTAAAACTCCATATGAGTGGTCCTCAATGTGTTTAAAAATCATTGATTATTGTGGAGTGACACTTAAAAACATTTTAAATGTCACATGGTGCACTACTTGTCTATTCCCTACATGGTCCACTAATTAGTGCACTACATAGGGAATTGAATTGAGAGAGAGAGAGAGAGAGAGAGAGAGAGAGAGAGAGAGAGAGAGAGAGAGAGAGAGAGAGAGAGAGAGAGAGAGAGAGAGAGAGAGAGAGAGAGAGAGAGAGAGAGAGAGAGAGAGAGAGAGAGAGAGAGAAAGAGAACCAGAGGGAGAGAGAGAGAGAATGCAATGCCAAGAGCTGAGCAAAGAAAAGAGTCCCCTCATCCAGCTGGTCCTGGGGCTGAGTTCACAAACCTGTTCTACTAACACACTGAAGCCTCAGGTCCAGAACATCCAATCAATCAGGATAAACCAAATTACAACACAGTCAAAACAAAACTATATTGCTTATTGGGAAACACAAGCACAAACACAAAGCAAAATGCAGTGCTATCTGGCCCTAAATCGACAGTACACTGTGGCTAAATATTTGACCATGGTTACTGATCAAAACCTTAGAAAAACCTTGACAAAGTACAGGCTCAGTGAGCACAGCCTTGCCATTGAGAAGGGTAGACACAGGAAAACCTGGCTCCCTGTAGAGGAAAGGCTGTGCAACCACTGCACAACAGCAGAACCTGAGACGGAGCTGCATTTCCTGACAAAATGTCAAAAATATAAAACAATTAGAGAGTGTCATTTCCCCAAATTTGAAACCCTTATTCAATGTTTCGAAGACCTCTCTGATGAGAGTAGGCTACCAGTCCTGTTGGGGGAGGATGCAGAGAGCTGTGGGTTGGCAGCGCACTACATTGCTGCCTGCCATAAGTTGAGGGACAGTGTCTGACAAACCAATCAACCTGCACATGTACTCTACTGTATGTTTATTGTTATTGTTGAATGTATGGTTATTTTGACACTTAGTTATTGTTGTTACGGTTGTCCCGTTGACAATTTTGATTCTCATTTTTATATTGTAAATATCCAAAATAAGCTTTGGCAATATGTACATTGTTACGTCATGCAAATAAAGCAAATTGAATTGAATTGAATTGAGAAACAGAGGGAGAGAGAGGGGGAGAGAGAGATAAACAGAGGAAGAGAGAGAGAGAAGGGGAGAGAGAGAAACAGAGATAGAGAGAAAGGGAGAGAAACAGAGGGAGAGAGAGAGAAAGAGAGAGAGGGGGGAGAGGGGGAGAGAGAGAAACAGAGGGATAGAGAGAGGGGGGAGAGGGGGAGAGAGAGAAACAGAGGGAGAGAGGGGGGGAGGGGGAGAGAGAGGGGGGAGAGAAACAGAGAGAGAGAAACAGAGAGAGAGAGAAACAGATAGGGAGAGAGAGAGAAAGAGAGAAACAGAGCGAGAGAGAGAGAAAGAGAGAAACAGAGAGAGAGAGAGAGAGAGACGCTATAGTGTTGAAACATGTAGAGGATATGTAGGCTTACAGCTGATTATATGTAAAGTACTCCAACTCCCTCAAGAGATTAAGTCACTCAATTATATAGTTCACAGCCCATGTCATAACAATGCTACTGTACGGTCATACTGCAAGGTTCATATCAAATCTCTTACGCATTCACCAATACTTTTCAATGATCTGAAATGATACATGTTCACTTGAGGTTGTGTTTCAAGAATGTGCTGTGTTTGTGTTCATGAGTTGATTGTGATTAATTCAGGACAATGTCGAAACCATCCAAGATTGGAGCCTTCTCCGTAATAAATGTATGCTCTAATAGATCCAAACATACTTTGCCCCATGAATACTGGTATAGGATATATATGTTGCCTGTGACAGAGCTCTATTGTAATTAGCGATTTGTTTTACTGGTGGTGAAATATCGACCTTCTTTCCTTTAAGTCCTGGCAGATCGCATTGGATGGCAAGAAAACCCCAGCTGTAAGTGAAGAATATACCATTCAATTATTTACTTTCAATAAATTGCATTTTATATACAGCTCTCAAAGAAGCCCCGACTTTGTGATCAGTTACACTTATTGATAGGAATCCCTGTGCTCGTTTTCACTCTCCATTCACCTCAGTGTTCCAGGACTAAAAGGCAGGAGAGAACCAAGGACAGAGGGAAAAGACCCCCTCGCCCCGGATACTTGGCTGTAATGCCCGACCCTGTTCCTGTCAGTGTGGTGAGAGACAACTGGACATTTGTGAATGAGCTAGAGAAGGTGTGGTGTACACGACGGTATATGTTTCTGACTGAATGATCCTTTACTGCCTTACGTTTACTTTTTTATCTGTGCATTGTTCAGCCTTACAGATCCTCATCATAGAAGGAGAAGCCTGTACTGAGACACAGGACAGGCCATGGAGAGGAACCGCCTTCTGAAACTGGCTTTGTTTTCTGGACTGCATGGACACAACGTCTATGTCTGTCTGTATTCTCTAAATGTAATTCCTGGAATTGACTCTGTATTTCAATGTTATTCAAAGTCTTAAAACACAGATAAAACCAAGAAACAACCGTTCTATATTCAAATACTCAATGATATATTTCACAGTAGCAAATCTTTCAACAGTTTTATATCTCTGTTCTAGATATAGACATGTTATGTTCCAGGACAGGAACACAATTCAATCTATTTTAATGTTACAACCTCGCAATTGTAGTTATAATGAGAAGTTTGACACAATCAGGAAGTCATTCAGTCCCCAGATCTTCGAGTGTCAGGTCGTCATGGACGTGTAATATCTCCAGTGTTTTTCATCAACAGTTAGAACGCCGGTAGATTTAGGGAGGCAGTGAGATAATATAAACATGTTGATAACAGACTTATAACACCAGATGTCAAACATCTGGATGCTGGAAGTCTGTGAATCCTCTGTGTCCCTCTGTGTGTCCCTCTGTGTGTCCCTCTGTGAATCTATCTTATAGGCTTCAACATCCATCAGTAATGACAATGACTGTAATAATATTGTAATGCACTGCTTGACTATTCTTTTTATAATTCCACTGTACTTTATATTCCTATAAAAAATTATTATTCATGAAGTCACAGAAACTGTGTTTTATTTTCTGTGAATTGCCTCTCTGTGACTTATGTGTCTTTCCTCACTGGAAAGTGATTGCAATGACTGCATTTGTATAATATATGTATAGCGCCATTCCACCTACAGTAGCTTCTCAAAGCACTGAACAAAAATATAAACGCAACATGCAACAATTTCAAAGATTATGATGAGTTATAGTTCATGTAAGGAATTCAGTCAATGGAAATAAATTCATTAGGCCCTAATCTATGGATTTCACATGACTGGGAATACAGATATGTATCTGTTGGTAACAGATACCTTGATGAAAAAGGTATCAGCGCGACACATCTCCTTCGTATAGAGTTGATCAGGCTGTTGATTGTGGCCTGTGGAATGTTGTCCTACTCCTCTTCAATGGCTGTGTGAAGTTGCTGGCTATTGTCGGGAATTGGAACGCGCTGTCATACACGTCAATCCAGAGCATCCCAAACGTGCTCAATGGGTGACATGTCTGGTAAGTATGCAGGCCATGGAAGAACTGGGACATTTTCAGCTTCCAGGAATTGTTTATTGATTTTTTTTATTTCAGGGGGTAGATCAGCTTTAATATTGCGGCTACATTGTTGCTTCCATCAATGTAATTGTCTGCATCATTTCCAATCCGCCATATATTTTGGGGGTAAATATTTATATATATATACAGTTGAAGTTTACATACACTTAGGTTGGAGTCATTAAAACTCATTTTTCAACCACTCCAAACATTTCTTGTTAACAAACTATAGTTTTGGCAAGACGGTTAGGACATCTACTTTGTGCATGACACAAGTCATTTTTACAACAATTGTTACAGACTGATTATTTCACTTATAACTCAATGTATCACAATTCCAGTGGGTCAGAAGTTTACATACACTAAGTTGACTGTGCCTTTAAACAGCTTGGAAAATTCCAGAAAATGATGTCATGGCTTTAGAAGCTTCTGATAGGCTAATTGACATCATTTGAGTCAATTGGAGGTGTACCTGTGGATGTATTTCAAGGCCTAACTTCAAACTCAGTGCCACTTTGCTTGACATCATGGGAAAATCAAAAGAAAATCAGCCAAGACCTCAGAAAAAAATTGTAGACTCCACAAGTCTGGTTCATCCTTGGGAGCAATTTCCAAACGCCTGAAGGTACCACGTTCATCTGTACAAACAATACTATGCAAGTACAAACACCATGGCCGTCATACCTCTCAGGAAGGAGATGCGTTCTGTCTCCTAGAGATGAACGTACTTTGGTGCGAAAAGTGCAAATCAATCCCAAAACAACAGCAAAGGACCTTGTGAAGATGCTGGAGGAAACAGGTACAAAAGTATCTATATCCACAGTAAAATGAGTCCTATAGCGACATAACCTGAAAGGCCGCTCAGCAAGGAAGAAGCCACTGCTCCAAAACCGCCACAATAAAGCCAGACTATGGTTTGCAACTGCACATGGGGACAAAGATCATACTTTTTGGAGAAATGTCCTCTAGTCTGATGAAACAAAAATAGAATTGTTTGGCCATAATGACCATTGTTATGTTTGGAGGAAAAAGGGGGAGGCTTGCAAGCCGGAGAACAAAATCCCAACCGTGAAGCACGGGGGTGGCAGCATCATGTTATGGGGGTGCTTTGCTGCATGAGGGACTGGTGCACTTCACAATATAGATGGCATCGTGAGGGAGGAAAATTATGTGGATATATTGAAGCAACATCTCAAGACATCAGTCAGGAAGTTAAAGCTTGGTCGCAAATGGGTCTTCCAAATGGACAATGACCTCAAGCATACTTCCAAAGTTGTGGCAAAATGTCTTAAGTACAACACAGTCAAGGTATTGGAGTGGCCATCACAAAGCCCTGACCTCAATCCCATAGAAAATTTGTGGGCAGATCTGAAAAAGTGTGTGCGAGCAAGGAGGCCTAATAACCTGACTCTGTTACACCAGCTCTGTCAGGAGGAATGGGCCAAAATTCACCCAACTTATTGTGGGAAGCTTGTGGAAGGTTACCCAAAATGTTTGACCCAAGTTAAACAATTTAAAGGCAATGCTACCAAATACTAATTCAGTATATGTAAACTTCTGACCCACTGGGAATGTGATGAAATAAATAAAAGCTGAAATAAATCATTCTCTCTATTATTCTGACATTTCACATTCTTAAAATAAAGTGGTTATCCTACCTGACCTAAGACAGGGAATTTTTACGAGGATTAAGTGCCTTGTTGCAAACAGGATGCATGTTTTGGTATATTTTTATTCTTTACAGGCTTCCTTCTTTTCACTCTGTCAATTAGGTTAGTATTGTGGAGTAAATACAATGTTGTTGATCCGTCCTCAGTTCTCATGTCACTACCATTAAACTCTGTAACTGTTTTAAAATCACCATTGCCCTCATGGTGAAATCCCAGAGCAGTTTCCTTCCTTTCCGGCAACTGAGTTAAGAAGGTCACCTGTATCTTTGTAGTGACTGGGTGTGTTAATACACCATCCAAAGTGTAATTAATAACTTCACCATGCTCAAAGGGATATTCCGGGTCTGCTTTTTTAATCTTTACATATCTACCAATCGGTGCCCCTCTTTGCAAGGTTGACTATGTGTGGGGTACAGAGAAGGGGTAGTCATTCAAAAATTGAAAAACAGAATGAGTCCATGCAACTTATTATGCGAAGCACATTTTTACTCCTGAACTTATTTAGGCTTGCCATAAAGGGGTTAAATACTTATAAACACAAGATATTTTAGCTTTACATTTTTTTATACATTTAAAAAAAAATCTAACAAAATTCCACTTTCACGTTATGAGGTATTGTGTGTAGATCAGTGACACAAAATCTAAATTTAATCCATTTTAAATTCAGGCTGTAATATAACAAAATGTGGAAAAAGTAAAGGGTTGTTGTAACGATCCTCTTCCTGTGAATAACTGGACCAAAGCGCAGAGTGAGACGTGTTCATGATATTTTATTAAAATCAGAACACTAGAACAAAAAATAACAAAGAGGAAAACGAACAGTTCTGTAAGGAAACTAACAATACAGAAAACAACTACCCACAAAACACAGGTGGGAAAAGGCTACCTAAGTATGGTTCTCAATCAGAGACAACGATAGACAGCTGCCTCTGATTGAGAACCACACCCGGCCAAACACACAGAAATAGAAAACATAGAACACAAAACATAGAATGCCCACCCCAACTCACGCCCTGACCAAACCAAAATAGAGACATAAAAAGGATCTCTAAGGTCAGGGCGTGACAGTTGTGAATACTTTCTGAAGGCATTGTATAGTTATATTTGAATAAATAAGCATATATACATAATGATTTCACTTAAATTAAAATAAATTCTTATTCAACTGAGTTATGATGGTGCTGATGTGATCTGCCTCACAATAATTATTGTCGAATTTTGTGTTTTTGTTTTATTGTTTATTTGCACATTTTGTTGGACCAAAGTTTTATATTAAACACATTCAGTCACTGTAGGCTACTAGTCATGTACTGTTGAAATTAGTTTATATGCAGTGAAACAATTATGTTGGATATTTCATTACCTGTCAATAACAGAAATATTACCGTAATAAACATTTGACTGATGCTAATAATATACACCATCTTCAATCTTTAACCTCACAAGTACACATTTTGAGGAAAGAAATAACAGTATCTGGTCCATAGACTAGTCACTAGTACATGACATCATTGATCTGGCCTCGCTTACTATACAATTTCTGAGTAAGAATGGTGTTTCTTTGTTGACAGATCAAAGGTGTCCACATGTGAAAACAGGGAATTTCAACAACAAGATCAGATGGCGCCAGATTGCTAGTCTTGCTAATACCAGTCTCTCTACGTCCCGGACTTGATGGGTTTGCACGTCAGCCAAGCTACCAGATTGCAACCAAAACATCAACACTTTGAAAACTGCGTTCTTTCTGGTTTCCTGATGAAATCTTCCTGCTCACACGCAAGTGGTGAATATCTGAGGTGGTAACTTGGATTCTTTAGGGCGGAAAGAGTTGAATAGTTAGTCAACATTTTGTCCACAGAAATCAGAGTGTTTTGGCTAAGAGCTTTGACCAATCACAAACATGCATGTGATAAACAGACAGAGCATATGACTCAGTTATGAAAGGCTAACTGGTCTTTAGCAGAGGAAAGGATATATTCAGATTTTTTTCCTGACTACACTCCCAAGGCAAATGAAACACGGTATGGTACAAACTGAATATTACAGACAATATCCCTGTGACTTTGGATGATGCTATTATGGTGGCGGTGTCATCCTTAACTTTGACACTACGTGTGGGATCGTTCTTTAGAGATGCCTCTGATCCCTGGAATAGTATTTTAGCAAATACACACCAATAGAGCACTCCTGTTCTGAAAATAGTTCTTAACCGCACCCTGTTTGGAAAGGTTACCAGGGGTTACTGTGATTGTCTGTTTGGATGGCTGTAGTTGTTGTTTCCTGATGAAGGAATAATGGATAAATGTGGGTTGCAGATGTAAGTAGGAATTCAAGCCAAAAAACACAGCTCTTCCCACATCAAGGATGCCCACAGACTAACTTTACCACAGCCCCCACCACACACACACACAGACACACACACACACACACACACACACACACACACACACACACACACACACACACACACACACACACACACACACACACACACACACACACACACACACACACACACACACACACACACACACACACACACACACACACACACACAGGATATTCAGCTGGTTTCAGAGTGGAGAGAATTGTGCTGTTTTGGTAAGTCTTTGCTGGAATTTAGAGGAATGAGTAAATAAGATGGAAATCAGTGTCCCCACCCATCCCAGGGGATTGCTCTCTTGAGCAGAGACTCATTGTAAAATATCTGAGATGCTTCATTTGAAATGTTTCACAAAAAGAGCAGTGCCATCCAACTTCTAATGTCAATTTTCTTATATCATAAGAGTACAATGTACCCTGGCCCCACTGACAAGGGCAGCCCCACTGACAAGGGCAGCCCCACTGACAAGGGCAGCCCCTCTGATAAGCGCGGAAATTAACTTCACTGTAACATCTGGTATCTTGCTGTTCTGCTATAAAAAGGCAGGAATGTAAACAAAAAAGGCAGGAATGTAAACACCTCGCTTTCCCTGGGGTCATTGCAGAATGGGACCAGGCTAGCTTCCCCTGATTTGACTCAATAGTTCCATAGCAGCAGATATTTAACAATACTGCAAATAATTGCTATACAAGTGATCAAATCTTATGTGATAACAAGGTGAGACACGTTCTGCCCCCCCCTCTCTCTCTCCCTCTCTCTGTCTCTGTCTCTGTCTCTCTCTCTCTCTCTCTCTCTCTCTCCCTCTCTCTGTCTCTGTCTCTATCTCTCTCTCTCCCTCTCTCTGTCTCTCTCTCTCTCTCCCTCTCTCTGTCTCTCTCTCTCTCCCTCTCTCTGTCTCATATGGAAAAGGCACTAGTCTCCTGTGAGGCGGCATGAGAATTGTTGAAGGACATCTCCACAGCTTGCTCCTCTCTTCTCCTTGTCCTTTCTCCAAACGCCTTGGCTGCTTTCAGTACATGCTTTCCTAAGGAGGACCCTAGGAAGGCGTAGAGTAGTGGGTTGAGACAGCAGTGGGTCAGAGCCAGGCTCTCAGTGACCTGCGCCGCCTGGTCCAGGGCCTTACTCACACCGCAGTGGGTCACCAGTGTGTAGGCAGAGTCCATCGCCCGGCACATCTTCACAGCGTTGTAGGGCAGCTGGGTGACCACGAACACCCCCACCACGACCAGTAACACCCGGATAGCGCTCAGCCTCCTCCCCCTACTCTCCACTGGGAGTCGCCCCAACGCACGCCCAACGTTGAAGTAACACCACGCCATCACCAGGAGCGGCACCAGGAACCCCAACAGCACCTCCACCATCTCTAGGCAGGCCTTGACCTCCTGGGCCAGACTGGGTGGGTAGACAGCCAAACAGACCCTTCTCCCGGAGGTCTCGCTCACCGTGGAGAACAGCAGGTCTGGAAGACCCAGGAGGAAAGCCACAGCCCACACCCCCAGGCAGACCTTCCCACAGTGAGCCCGGGTGAAGACCCTGCCTAGCCTTCCCTGGTTCCTTCCCTCCGCTCTAATAGATGCTAGGTAGCGGTCCATGCTAACACAGGCAAGCAGCAGCATGCAGCAGGTGAAGTTGATGGTGTAGCAGGCAGAGACCAGCTTACAGAGAGGCAGGCCCAGCTCCCAGCCCTGCGCCGCGTCTGCAGCCCAGAAGGGCAGGGTTAGGAGGAGAAGGAGGTCAGCTATGGCCAGGTGGACTAGGAAGGCGTCCATCATGGTTCTCCTCAGATGTTTATGGTAGGCGTAGACGGATAGCACCAGGGAGTTCCCGGCTAGCCCAACCACCACACAGACTGAGTACACCACAGGGAGGAAGAGTCCAGCAAAGGAGCGCACATCAGCCTTTTCACACACAGTGTGGTAGTCCTCATAGCTGTAGTTCAGGGTTAGGTTGTCATAGTAATCGTAGTCCTCGACCAGATCCATGGTGGAGGGATATCTGTATCTGTAGGACAGAGCAGGAGGATTAGGATGGTCTACTGAGAGTCAGTAGTCTGTGCAGCAAATTCAAATTTAATCAAACTTTATTGAAAGTGAAAGGAAAATAGAAGGAATGTAAAAACCTCAATGTCCCCGGGTCATTGTTAATCACGTGGGGACAACAGTTGGTGTCACACCCAAGGGTTGGTGTCGAAACAAAATGTGGTTATCATCTACAAGTGATTTCGTGCTAGATCCTTTCTGATTACTGAAATGCTTTTCCCACAGGTGTAGAATCTTATTTAGATAATTTTTTGCTGCTGAAAATGTTCCTGCACTGCAGGAAATGTCGATGAGCTTCATGATTTAAAGAAATTCACAAAAGCCCGCAATAACACACGGTTGTATTAACAGTATTGCACCTTTCATGTAGCCAGTGCTTGACTTGGACTGATCTACTTTTGATCTAATATTCTAGAAGAGGAACAGGACCTCAAGCAGTAGAACATTAGAGGTGCCTGGATCAGCTCTGGTGAGCTCCTGCCCAAGTCAACCACTGAATGTAGCCTAATTTTGACCAGCTAATAGCCTAACCACAGATCAAGCAACAATATGGACTAAGCGTTAAAATCTTTATTGCTGAAGGATTCTTTTGCTGCGACAATACCTGGTCAAATAAGATCCAACGCTTTTAGTTAAACTGGACTAAATAGTGCACTTTTTTCAATTGCACCTTTTATTGAAAGTGCATTTAAATGTAAATTGACTTCACAGCAAAAAAAGACACAGTAAAATAAAATTTAAGGCATATAATAACAAGATTTACAACAAGCAGAGAGTGAGTATATGAAGACCAGAGACAGAAGGACTGTTGAGCCACAGGCACTTTCCTATCACCCTGCTTTTCCCTCCCCTTGATCAAAAACATGATCTCTCTGAGCCAGTACACACACACGCAGGCACGCACACACACATTCCACAGGTCCAGATGGAGATGCTATTTGAATTCCATTAGTGCAATCCATCCCATCTCCTTTTGTTGAGTCTTTGACCTCATAAGGTTGGTGATAACATTGGGGGCAGTAAATCGTGTGAATGGAATCTACCTAGTTACTCATACAGGCAGAAAGGTGGGGTTCAACTCCTGTGTCTCATGGATATTCACATGCATATACAACACACTATAGGGGGAGTTAAAATAAATAGAAACAGAAATGTAATGTCATAGGAAACCTGTAATATCGGTTTCATTCAGTAGGGTATGTGAGTGTAATGCCCATCCCAAACTTTCTCACCGGTGCTAAACCAATAATGACAGACACTAAAAAGAAAGAAAAAAAGAAAGCCCACACACCTGGATTTAACCTTTGCATTTGGAAACAAGATATTATGCCCTGGACAAGCTGTCTTTGTTTCTTTATACTGTATCGCAAAATGTACCTCTCTCACCACATTCAACCATATATTAATCTGTAGACAGATGCTTTGGCTTGCTAAGGAACATATTAACCACTAACCAGCTTCACAATGTCACTGCCAGTAACACTTTTTCCACAAATCAGCCAATCCTTCAAAAATAAATAAGCCTTACCTCCTTTGCTTGTCTCCTCTCCTGCAGTAAGCTAATGTTTACCTACTGCTCCGGATCCTCCTTTTGGGAACTCAGACTCATAGCACATAACAAGGAGGGTGTTACTTTTTGAGAGAGAGAGAGAGAGAGAGAGAGAGAGAGAGAGAGAGAGAGAGAGAGAGAGAGAGAGAGAGAGAGAGAGAGAGAATGAGAGAGAGAGAGAGAGAGAGAGAGAGAGAGAGAGAGAGAGAGAGGGGGACTACGAGAGTAAGGGGGAGAGAGGTTGACAGAGAGAGAGAGAGAGGGGGGAATAAGAGAGTAAGGGGGAGAGAGGTTGACAGAGAGCGATAGGGGGGGGATAAGAGAGTAAGGGGGAGAGAGGTTGACAGAGAGAGAGAGAGAGAGAGAGAGAGAGAGAGAGAGAGAGAGAGAGAGAGAGAGAGAGAGAGAGAGAGAGAGAGAGGGGGGGGGGGATAAGAGAGTAAGGGGGAGAGAGGTTGACAGAGAGAGAGAGAGCGAGAGAGAGGGAGGGAAATAAGAGAGTAGGGGGGAGAGAGGTTGACAGAGAGAGAGAGGGGGAATAAGAGAGTAAGGGGGAGAGAGGTTGACAGAGAGAGAGAGGGGGAATAAGAGAGTAAGGGGGTGAGAGGTTGACAGAGAGAGAGAGGGGGAATGAGAGAGACAGAGGATGAGGGGGGAGAGAGAGAGAGACAGAATATGAAGGTAGAGAGAGAGAGACAAAGATTTGGCCAGTAGATGGCAGATAGCAATACTGGGTGATTTGAAAAGTCATAGTCAATCGATCAATAATATAATTATTTTACTAATTGACATCATTTGAGTCAATTGGAGGTGTACCTGTGGATGTATTTCAAGGCCTACCTTCAAATTCAGTGCCTCTTTGCTTGACATCTTGGGAAAATCAAAAGAATTCAACCAAGACCTCAGAAAAAAATTGTAGACATCCACAAGTCTGGTTCATCCTTGGGAGCAATTTCAAAACGCCTGAAGGTACCACGTTCATCTGTACAAACAATAGTACGCAAGTACAAACACCATGGGACCACGCAGCCGTCATACTGCTCAGGAAGTTGTCGTCTCCTAGAGATGAACGTACTTTGGTGCGAAAAGTGCAAATCAATCACAGAACAACAACAAAGGACCTTGTGAAGATGATGGAGGAAACAGGTACAAAAGTACCTATATCCACAGTAAAACGAGTCCGATATCGACATAACCTGAAAGGCCGCTCAGCAAGGAAGAAGCCACTGCTCCAAAACCGCCACAATAAAGCCAGACTACGGTTTGCAACTGCACATGGGGACAAAGATCATACTTTTTGGAGAAATGTCCTCTAGTCTGATGAAACAAAAATAGAACTGTTTGGCCATAATGACCATCGTTATGTTTGGAGGAAAAAGGGGGCTGCTTGCAAGCCGAAGAACACCATCCCAACCGTGAAGCACGGGGGTGGCAGCATCATGTTGTGGGGGTGCTTTGCTGCAGGAGGGACTAGTGCACTTCACAATATAGATGGCATCATGAGGAAAGAAAATGATGTGGATATATTGAAGCAACATCTCAAGACATCAGTCAGGAAGTTAAAGCTTGGTCGCAAATGGGTCTTCCAAATGGACAATGACCCCAAGCATACTTCCAAAGTTGTGGCAAAATGGCTTAAGAACAACAAAGTCAAGGTATTGGAGTGGCCATCACAAAGCCCTGACCTCAATCCTATAGAACATTTGTGGGCAGAACTGAAAAAGCATGTGCGAGCAAGGTGGCCTACAAACCTGACTCAGTTACACCTGCTCTGTCAGGAGGAATGGGCCAAAATTCACCCAACTTATTGTGGGAAGCTTGTGGAAGGCTACCCGAAACGTTTGACCCAAGTTAAACAATTTAAATGCTACCAAATACTAATTGAGTGTATGTAAACTTCTGACCCACTGGGAATGTGATGAAATAAATAAAAGCTGAAATAAATCATTCTCTCTACTATTATTCTGATATATCTTTTTTTGTTGATGTTTTACCCCTTATTCTCCCCAATTGGTAGTAGTTACAGTCTTGTCTCATCGCTGCAACTTCCGTACAGACTCGGGAGAGGCGAAGATTGAGAGCCATGCGTCCTCCGAAACACAACCCAACCAAACCGCACTGCTTCTTGACACAATGCACATCCAACCCGGAAGCCAGCAACCAATGTGTCGGAGGAAACACCGTGCACTGTGCCCGGTCCGCCACAGGAGTCGCTAGTGCGCAACGGGACAAGGACATCCCTGCCGCATGGCTCTTCGGAAGTCGGAAGTTTACATACACCTTAGCCAAAGACATTTAAACTCAGTTTTTCACAATTCCTGACAATTAAGTAATTCTGCAAGAAAACGTGGCAAAGAAATTAACTGGTTGTCGTGAATACAAGGCGTTATGTTTGGGGCAAATCCAACACATCATATCTACAAGTACCACTTTTCATATTTTCAAGCATGGTGGTGGCTGCATCATGTTATGGGTATGCTTGTCATCGGCAAGGGAGTTTTTAGGATAAAAGTAAATGGAATAAAGCTATAAGCATGGGCAAAATCCTAGAAGAAAACAGACACTGGAAGACAAATTCACCTTACAGCAGGACAATAACCTAAAACACAAGGCCAATATACACTGGGGGTTGCTTAGCAAGATGACACATTTGCAAACATTTCTAAAAACATGTTTTCTCTTTGTAATTAAGGGGTATTGTGTGTAGATGGGTGAAAAAAAAAATGTAATCAATTTTGAATTCGTGCTGTAACAACAAAATGTGGAATAAGTCTAGGGGTATGAATACTTTCTGAAGGCACTGTAAATAAGGGAAATAACAAAATACAAAAATATTGGCAGTGTCACATTTTTTACATAGCAAAACAAAAACAGTAAAATCCATACTGAGTTGGGCCTCCAGTTCAATAAGAAACTGAGTAATAATCGAGTTTAGAAAGACATTTCACATTGCAGGGTGGAGGAAGACATTGCGTCAGTGAGCATCAATGCTATCAGACGTAACTACAGACATCCTGGTCTAGATACAGTCACACTGTATCAACAAGCATCTCCATGACCGGAAACACCACTAACTGTGTCCGTATCCGTACTGAACACTATTATCACATATGACTATTTGTAGTGTTAAATAGCAGATGTATCTAATGAAATAGAAAACACTGGCATCAATGCAATTTGATTCAGTTGTGGAAAACACTTCAGTCATCCAAAATGACAATGCAAAGATGCACCAAAAGAAGTGCAATGGAAGGCTGGTTAGCCAACAACAACCCCATAGGATGCACTGCACAACATAGGGACTTCCACTCAGGCACTTAGCTAACTGTGTATCTGCTCTCAATTGTGCATCTGTAAAAGTTTGTGAGGGTTTTAGGTGACAAGACACATTTCTTCAGCCTCCTGAGGTTGAAGAGGCGCTGTTGCGCCTTCTTCACCACACTGTCTGTGTGGGTGGACCATTTCAGTTTGTCCGTGATGTGTACGCCGAGGAACTTAAAGCTTTCCACCTTCTCCACTGCTGTCCCGTCGATGTGGATGGATGGGTGCTCCCTCTGCTGCTCCCTCTGGAGTCCACGATCATCTCCTTTGCTTTGTTGATGTTGAGTGAGAGGTTGTTTTCCTGACACCACACTCCGAGTGCCCTCACCTCCTCCCTATAGGCTGTCTCGTCGTTGTTGGTGATCAAGCCTACTACTGTTGTGTCGTCTGCAAACTTGATGATCGAGTTGGAGGCGTGCATGGCCACGCAGTCATGGGTGAACAGGGAGAACAGGAGGAGGCTGAGCACGCACCCTTGTGGGGCCCCAGTGTTGAGGATCAGCGAAGTGGAGATGTTGTTTCCTACCTTCACCACCTGGGGACGGCCTGTCAGGAAGTCCAGGACCCAATCGCACAGGTCGGGGTTGAGACCCAGCTTGGAGGGTACTATGGTGTTAAATGCTGAGCTGTAGTCAATGTACAGAATTCTTACATAGGTATTCCTCTTGTCCAGATGGGATAGGGCATGCTTACTTATCTTTAGACTCTCAGTTCTAATGCTTACCATCATATGACATCAGCTCATTTATTAGGTCAGCCACACCTAAAGGACACAGAAAACATCTCTCTGTAAGAACACCACACAGGGAGTAAAGCCGTTTTACTACATGAACAGCCCTCAGCTCCCTCCCAAACCCAAGAGTTGGCCTCCCTCCCATTTCCAGACCCCCACCCTCATCCTCCAACCCTCCACCACCTCCTTCATTTGGTCTCAGGTGTCGGTTCATTTCAGCAGGCAGCCCACTTCCCCTTCTCCCCCTCAAACCCTAATCCCTCCTTCACATTCTCTTTCCTCCTTCAGCTGGTCTCCTATTGAGCTTCAGAACTTCACCTCCCCTTTCACCTCCCTCCCTCACCCTCTCTCTCCTCCTTAATCCCCATTTCAAGCATGGACTGGAGCTCCTGGCCTGAGTGTCCTCCCAGAACCCCTTGTTGGTGCTGGACGCCCGTTGCAGTGCCGACTAACAACTGCTGCGTCGCTAGGCTGGCTGTCGCCTGGGGGTGGCATTCTATAGGAGTGGAAGAGGGACAAAAGGAGTTAACAGTAGCCTGACAACTATGAGCATAGAGAAATGCTGCAGACTTGACAGTGTTCCAATTCTGTCAACCACTCTCGTTGATTTTAGATACGATAACAACGATCATCTTAACCCTCTTTTTAAAAAGTCCCTTCATTCCTTAGATTACTACACGCTAAGATACCACCACCACCACCATTGACCACCAGTCATTATTACAAATGACCGTGAACTCTGAGTGAATGGCCTAGTAGTCCTTACCCATGTGCATGTCTGGTGGGGTGGAGGAGGGTGTAAGATCCTCATTGTGCCTCTGCAGGGGCGCCATCCTGTGGTCAGAGATGTGGTGTGTCACAGGGCTGGGGGACAGGGTAGAGACCGAGGGGAGGGGGAACCTCTGCAGGCCAAAACAGCTTCATCATTTCTTTGTGTTTACATGGTTTTTCTTTTTTTCCCCCAGATGTATTGCGACTGTTCAGTTTTCCTCAAGATTAGTTTTCTCAGTAAAGTCCATTAAAATTTCTCTTTAGGTGTCTGTCAGTATTGTCTAGTCTGTTGTGTCCATTAACAGGCTGCAGACAGATTGGCAGTGAGACAGAAGGGGAGGATCTATGACATCACCAACGTGCTGGAGGGAGTGGGGCTCATCGAGAAGAAAACCAAGAACATCATTCAGTGGAGGTGAGTCAAGCGGCTGCCTATCGTCGTCAGGCTTAATGAAGTCCCTGGATGGTGTTTATTTCCATGCAACACTTCCGAAAGCCCTATGCACACACACTCCCATTCAAACCCCTTCCATCCTGTCCCAGAGGGGAGAACTTGGGCTGCCAGACAGAGGAGGTGGTGGAGCAGGTAGAGGTGCTGAAGGCCTAGCTGTGTGAGCTGGAGGAGCAGGAGAAGAAGCTGGACAGCCAGAAGACCTGGCTGGAGCAGAGGATCAAACACATGAACGACAACTCCATCGCCAGCAGATATCCTTCAGCATAGCGCTTCCTCGCACTGTGGGGGAGGTGAAGTACTGTGTGTGTGTCTGTGTTTCTGACTGAAGTCATTCAACACGTGTAGTTCAAAGTTTTGCATAAGTAATGCATTGTTTTGTGAGTGATTTGTGTAGAAGTTTTGAGCTGTGTGAGTGTTTCTCAATCCAGGATTTGGCCCTAAAAGACTGGGCAAACTGCTGGATTAGAGAGAGTGAAATTTGAGATTGTAGTTTTGTCCTGTGTTCGTGAAGGGTCTACTATTATTTCTAATGAGGAACGATCGCCAAGGATGAAATACTTAACCAATCCTTTACTAAAAAATGTGACGATTCCATACATTAGTTACGTCAGCTCAGTTTTACGCTCTTTTCTTCTAGTTCTTCCAGTTTATGATTATAACTACTTTGCTCCACGTTAGTCTTAGTCCCTACTCTTTCCTTAACACTAACGCCCACGTATAAGTATTGACCCACGACGACATTTGTGATGTGTTCACTGGAGACTCTCCTGGCGGTGGTTGCTCCCTCAGGAACACGACTGGAGGTGCAGGTGCCTGAGTCGGTACGTTGGTACAGATCTTAATTTGCGTTGCAGGAAATACAGATGAGCTTCGTGATTTACATAAATTCACTGAAAAGCCACACTAACACACGGTTATATTAACAGTATTGCACTTTCCATGTAGCTAGTTTTGGCCAGCTAATAGCCTAACCACTGATCAAGCAACATTATGTTCTAAATGTTCAAATCCTTTTGCTGCAGGATTATTTTGCTGTGACAATATAGGCCAAATTAAGATCCTACATCTGTAGATACATTTTCTGCCTTGAAATCTTTTTTTTTTCTAAATGAGAGAGAATGTGACCTAATGTTTTGTTTAAACTTCACAATTACTCTAACTGATAATAAGGGGTATGATGTAAGAATAAATAAATCATATTTTACAGTAACAACCTGGTAGGTCATGAGAATAATAGTTAAACAATATATCACTTTATAGCAACTCGAATTCCCAGAAATAGTCTCCCTAAATGATTAGTAAAGGAGTGTACAGGGATTGACGTATTTTTGGGGGGCTGCCCAAAGATGTAAATTAGCTATTTATACGCAGAAGTGCCATATTTTAACTGCTTTTCACCCACACAGGGGAGGAATCAGAAAGATCAGTACCGGAATTCTTTGTATTTTGGTCATTATCAGTAAAATAATTCTCAGAGCAGGCTCAACTTACCCGACTACCATTAATGCAATACATTGTCTGTCTTTCACTTTAACAATGGGGAGCAACCAGAAATATCAGTTTTACTGTACTGGAATTCTTTGCAGTATGGTTGTTTTCACTTTTTTAAAAGGCAGAAGCTGCGCGACCAGATTGAACCGCCCTGTTCCACACCCCAGGACGCCTCTTTCCCAGAGGTAAACAGTCGTATCACTTTCTGCGCATGTGTTAGTTTACGTATGTCTCTGCCTCATATTTATTTATTTTTTATTTTACCCCTTTTTCTCCACAATTTCGTGGTATCCAATTGGTAGTTACAGTATTGTCTCATCGCTGCAACTCCCGTATGGACTCGGGAGAGGCGAAGGTCAAGAGCCGTGCGTCTTCCAAAACACAACCCAATCAAGCCGCGCTGCTTCTTGACACAATGGCCACTTAACCCGGAAGCCAGCTGCACCAATGTGTCGGAGGAAACACTGTGCACCGGCCCGGTCGCTAATGCGAGATGGGACAAGGACATCCCTGCCGGCCAAACCCTCCCCTAACCCGGCCGATGCTTGGCCAATTGTGCGCCGCCCCATGGGTCTCCCGGTCGCGGCCGGCTTCGACAGAGCCTGGACTCTAACCTAGAATTTGAGATGCAGTGCCTTAGAACCACCTCCGTCGAGACGTCCCTCTAAGGCCCTTCTGCTAGCCCCGGCCTGCTAGGTGTCTGAATCGCCGTGTCTCACACCAGCCCAACCACTCACTGGACACCTATTGATCACCCGGCTACACATGCCCCTCCCTAATATCAATATGCCTTGTCCATTACTGTGCTGGTTAGTGATTATTATCTTATTTCACTGTGAGCCTCTAGCCCTGCTCAATATGCCTTAACCTATCATTTAGTTCCACCTTCCACATATGCAGTGACATCACCTGGTTTAAACGTCTCTAGAGACAATATCTCTCTCATCATTACTCAATGCCTAGGTTTACCTCCAACGAGCTGCAGACGTTGCTGAATGGGGGCAGCAGCAGGGACGGGACACAGACCTATAGCCAGTGCTACAGTGGGTAGAGGCGCAGGTGAGGCCACCATGGGAAGAGGTGACAGCGCTCTCACTCGCGACCAAAGGGTTGTGGTCAAAGTTTGAGAGACTGCGGCTGGCTGATGGCGTGCTACAGTGGGCATGGAAGGAGTCAGCTACGGGAGAGGTGGCAGGTGTTGGTCCCAAAAGCACTGCGGGAGGCTGTGCTCCAGATTACTCATGGGGGGATGGGGACTGGACACTGTTCACAAACTGATGTGACATGTGTTAATGCCAAAATAACATAAAACAGGCAAGCCTCCCCCCCAAAAATGTGGGGCTCTGCCACACCTGCCCTGAATGACGGGTCACCACTGGATACAGTACCTTGATACTTAAACTATTTATTCTCGGATCTGCTAAAGTTATAATCAATTCGATTTAGCCAAATATTAGATTTTGTCATTAGTTGGAGGTTATCCAGCAAGTTTAGCAACTTTGGTCATTTTACCTTTTTGTTTGACTGCCATTACAAAGTTTGTATGATTGACAACGCCATAGCCTACTCGTGTCCTGAGAGTGCTCAGTGGAAATAGCATAGGCCTACTGCTGAAAATCACTGAATTAATTGAGGAACCTGATAAAGCTCGGAATTTATGAACGTTCTGTTTCGCAATTAACGTCACTGGCGATCAAAGTTACTGTATCATGACTAAACATAAGTTTCACTTGCTGTGAAATCTTTACATAGTAGCTGCAGCAATAATCTTATTTTAGGAGAACCCTGGCATAGCAACCGTTGGTTATAAATGCTTTTAATAGGCACTTAAATTAGGTATTTCCCGGGACTCTGGATAAATATGAATTATTCCCGGTATTGAAACTTGGTAGATCTTTGGGAAATTATTAATGCCTACAGCAGACTGGGTCTAGAGGTCTGAGTTGGTGCTTCAGTTATCCATTGGGCAGTGTTCAGCTCGGTCCTCCACAGTTTGGGTTGGGTAAAGATGCAGGGCTGACTGGCATTACCAAAAAGAGAGAATGTGGAGTTATGCAGGTTAATACTTGCCCTGAAAGATGTTCACTCATTTTGCCATGCAAAGTAAAACAAGACGCAAATAGCAGAGTTAGCAATATCATTTAATCCTTCTACCTCAGCATAGAATCACTGTTGTACATAAGTTATTTTTATTTCTCAATTTCACAGGTTAATTTCTCTCTTCAAACTTCCAGTTTGACTTAACTCTCATATCAAACAAAAATAATAAAGCAGATTGTATTATACAAAAATGCAAACCAATTTTCACACAGTGAATTCTCTTACAAAGTCATAAAATGGCGTAATAATGTCTACATCCACATAGGAGGAAGATAATTCTAAACATTCCTTAATGGAGTATAATATACATATAAAAACGTTTTTTTTCTTGCTGAAATCAAACCTGTACCTTAATTTAAGAGATATATTACAAGGAAGTAATCATATAAAAAAGCCATTGTGTTTTCCCCCCCAAAAAATGAAATTAAAATGTGAGCCCAAAACAGCAGTAACACTATTGTGATTCCAGGGAGAGTTGGCTGTGTGAAGAAGGGGTAGGCAGCAGTTTAACTTAGAAACAAATGAAATCAGGTCGACTGACATGAACATGAACATTGCTCTTCCCAGAAACCACATCCTTGTTACTTCTCCTCAGCTATGGAATTTAAAAGGGACAGCTCACTCAAATCAAAGTTTGTTGCACATTTTAGACCTCAAGTGGTTTAATGTTGATTTGAGTCTACATCCCACCCCATCTAGTGTTTATTCAGCTATATGCCTAAACCCAATGAGTAGAAAAGAAATAGGCACTGAATTAGAATGCCCATCTTTGCCATTGGTTTTGGGATTGAGGCTTAGAGCTGGATCTACACAACAAATGGCATGGAATGTGAGCTCATGTTTACCTAAATGTAAAACTGTTACCATGGTTACTCGATGGATTTTCAGTTTGACCAAGTCCCCCTAAAAGAGACGCAATAGTCCATAAGCCAGAATGAAGAAAATTATATTTACACTTACTTTCCTGTTTGGTCCTTTTGGTGGTAGGTGGCGGAGATACGGTATTCACAGGAAAGTGTTGTTTACCCGACTTTTTGCGGCAGTGGTACATTCTGTCGCTTGTATTTTCAATCTCTTGACGCATTGCACAATATGTAAAACAATAGCATAATGTAACCGAATATAGCCGACCGAACGTGCAATCAGCTGGAAGTGTTTGCCATTCTATGTCTGTTCGGTTTGGCCATATTGTGCAAGTGTCAGTAACGTGCGAATTGCATCAGTATTGGAAAATAAAACCAGAAATACAAACCGATATACAGACCTGCGTACTGAAGGTCGGGTTGATAACACTTCCCTGTGGATATTTTGTATCAGATTATGTCCAACATAGGGACAAAATCAGCAGACAACAAGTAAAGTAAGTTGAAATGGTGTTTGTTCAATATTCTGACTTGTATTGGGATTGTTTGGGCATGCTGAGCCTACATTTTAGAGACGACTGTTTAAGTATTTCACTCTTGGATTCAAAAAGAGGCTAGCCTCATGTCAACATTAGACCACTGTTGAGATGTGAAAACATTGTACAAAATTTGGAGTGAACTCGCTCTTTAAGGGTCATGGCTGGAGGGACCTTGATAGTATTTCCTTAAGCAGAAATAACAAGTGTGGGCAAGCTAATTTTCATGACTATTCTGAAGCAAAGACAACCTGTGTGTGGATGAGAGCAATGCTGCGTTTGACAGTTTCCCTGGACAACATGATGCTTTGCCTTGTGAGGCGATACGTAGATCACCGTAAGACTTGGAAGTCAGTGATTTTTCACTCAACAACGACCGAAACAAAAACAACTACAAACCCAACTAGTCAATGACATTTTGCCAGCAGAAACACGTTTTGTTATAAATATGACAAAAGGTGACTGACAGGTGAAGAGAAAAAACATGCATGCCAATTCAAATTGCTTTTAATTTGGTTAGTGTGCTTCCAAATGATCTTACTGTTGGCGTGGATGGCCGAGGAGTATTCCTTGAGAAGCAAGCCTTTGACTAAATTAAAGGCTTACCCGGCTTACCTCTTAAAAAAACAAACATCACATTTCTAATATTTCCACACCGTCACCCAGTACAGCACACTTCACTTTGAAAAAAATCCATAGTGTACCTTTTCTACAATACAACCTAGCACACACAACAACAAAAAACTTCAATTTTCCTCATTAAAATGAGTCTTCTTTCGGAAGCATATTTCAATATAGAACTTATTTGTTTGAACACAAAAAGATTAAGTGAATACACATCAATGCGCACAGAAGTCCTTCAACTGGGTAAGGATAAAGTCTGTGTTGGCAACCAGTGGACAGGGAAAAAATAACATTTAGCTGATTCTAAGTAGAGATCATTTAATATAAATGCTGAGCGAGTTGAATAAGAGGTGGCACGTTAATAGTGCTTAGTATATTAATGTATGTATACATACTCATATGTATAAGTGAGTTTTTTACCTAACCAATAAAATGTATTAAAGAGCAGCCTGAGGCTTGAAGTGTGGTTGGAAAAAAACGAAAACCCTTGCCCCCAACCTTCATTTCAATTGCCCCCCCCCCACACCTTAAACCCAGACAAAAAGCTGTATTCCCCCCCCCCCCCCCAAACTATGAACCCTGATCGTCACCTCTATCCTTATCGTTAACCGTTTGAGCACTAGGACCCACCTTTTTGCATTTCAGAACAACTCTTTTCGATGGCCAATCATGAGGATTGTTTACAAAAGGCAGAGCGCTCCTTAACGAGCGCCAACAATTTCCAGGACAGGGAAAGCAAAAATAATGTCATGATAATGATGATAATAATACTATATAAAACTATATTGTGAAAAATATCATGAAAGTTTGCACTAAAAGTTTTCAAATTGAAGGTTGGGTAAGACTTTGGGCAGAGGCTTTGAAGGGCAAGACTTTCTGGCTGCTTGCTTTAAACCTCGCCAGGTTGAGGCCCAAGATTCTGGTCTTGAATCTACTAATACACTGAATATGTGTCTCGATCCTGACTTGTTCTAAAATGAACTAATAGTATGTGGTTAAAAACAAATGGAATAGAAGGATTTTTTTTAAGTAAGCTCGTAAGATGACCATTTTTTTTTTTTTTAAAGACAATTCGCCATTCTTTCGTTGATGATTGAGACGCACAAACCATTGAAATTATTGTTTGGCAGACTACAGCCACTTTCTACATGTATTAAGACAAAGATGATATTTTTTTTTGCATATTAATCCATTTCTCACTTCCCTTCCAATAACGGACCAGCGTTCAGGTAGTCCACAGCCCCTTAACCGCGATTTATGTGAGCGAGAGAAGAAAAAAAAGGGAAAGTAACTTCATAGAAGTTAAAGAGAACCAATGACAAGATAATCCCAATGGGGAGGATAACCAGATGAGGAGTTCTGAGGAAGATCAAAACTATCACCCCATATGATTCCATTCACATCAATTCATTTTGCACCGAGGAAAATGTTCCTACAATGTGAAAATGCATGTTTTCTAGAACTGTGTTAACACTTATTACACTCCCTTGAGTGCATTTTCCACACTGCAGGTTTGATTGAATTCCAGCCCATCAGTACAACAGACATTTCCACGGCCAGCAGCAAGTCACACTACATCCCACGAGAAGCACATAGTAGGTTCCCTTATAGAAAACATGAGGAAAGCTCATTATCAAAAAGATTCATTTTGCAATCTTTAAAACAGAATGCTTTGGTTAATAATATACTGCTTTTCAAGTATGAAACAGATATGATGTATTCATAAAATGCACTAATAAAATCAGACTTCTCATGTGGTCTCATGTGGCTTGAAGCGGCCTAGTCTCGTTTGGTTCTGAAGATTGGCGGAACATCTTCACTCCCCCTTTCCCTGGCCTGCCTCATCTGGTCAACCACGTTTTACGATTCTGGGGGTGGTGTATTCCTGAACACTAGCGGTTACAATACTTATATTACTGAACGCGAACTGAACAGTTACGGAACAGTTACTATACTGACTATAATTGGTTATAATTGCCTTCGTAAGCTGTCAAAGGTATTGGAAACTATCAACAACTGTCATATTAGGCTATAATGGATTATAACAGATACTTATGTGATGCGTACGACCGCTGACATAACTGTCATAAACACCAAGACTTATGATACCGTTATGTAGGACATATGAGCATAACTTGATTTAGTATTTGGGGTCTTAAGGCCCCTGCAAGCTGCTTACCCTTAATGTGCCTCGTAATGGGAACAAAGACACAGAGGGGGAGAATTGAGAAATACTCTACCGATCGATCTACAATGGGTCTTGGTATGTGATGTCTATGTAGGGGGATAGCCCTCTGAACAATTATCATCATCATCATCATCATCTGCTTTTCCATTACTTTGAGAGGCTTGTTTTATCGTCCCAGTAAGAGAAAACAAAACAAAAAAATAAATGTTATCAAATGCCCTGGTTTCCAGGCAATGAAAGTTTAAAAAAAAGCTCATTCACAGAACAAAAAAAGAAAGAAAAACTCCTATCACAGCAGATACTGCTCATCTTCTGTCTGTATGTTTTACACCACAGTGTCTGAGTAGGTGTTGTGTGTGTGTGTGTGGTCTAGGAGCAGGAATGGACCACACCGTTCTTCTGCAGCTCTGAGACTCCGGGCCCCGGCTCAGTACACAGGCTGAGCGAAGACGCTTTATTGGTCAGTGACAACATGGCTCCGCCCACACCACCATCCTGACCTAGACCGCTGGAGCCATTAGATACCTCACTACACACACCGAGAGAGAGCGAGCGCGAGAGAAAGGAGCGAGAGCAAGAGCGAGCGAGTGAGGAGAGAGAACGAGAGCGAGGAGAGAGCGAGCGTGAGGAGAGAGCGGATAGAGAGCGAGGGCGAGGAGAGAGGGCGAGAGCGAGGAGAGAGGGCGAGAGCGAGGAGAGAGGGCGAGAGCGAGGAGAGAGGGCGAGAGCGAGGAGAGAGGGCGAGAGCGAGGAGAGAGGGCGAGAGCGAGGAGAGAGGAGAGAGCGAGGAGAGAGCGAGGAGAGAGCGAGGAGAGAGCGAGGAGAGAGCGAGGAGAGAGCGAGAGCGAGGAGAGAGGCCGAGAGCGAGGAGAGAGGCCGAGAGCGAGGAGAGAGGCCGAGAGCGAGGAGAGAGGCCGAGAGCGAGGAGAGAGGCCGAGAGCGAGGGCGAGAGCGAGGAGAGAGGGCGAGGGCGAGGAGAGAAGGCGAGGAGAGAAGGCGAGGAGAGAAGGCGAGAGCGAGGAGAGAAGGCGAGAGCGAGGAGAGAAGGCGAGAGCGAGGAGAGAAGGCGAGAGCGAGGAGAGAAGGCGAGAGCGAGGAGAGAAGGCGAGAGCGAGGAGAGAGGGCGAGAGCGAGGAGAGAGGGCGAGAGCGAGGAGAGAGGGCGAGAGCGAGGAGAGAGGGCGAGAGCGAGGAGAGAGGGCGAGAGCGAGGAGAGAGGGCGAGAGCGAGGACGAGAGCGAGGAGAGAGGGCGAGGAGTGGGGGCGAGGAGTGGGGGCGAGGAGTGGGGGCGAGGAGTGGGGGCGAGGAGTGGGGGCGAGGAGTGGGGGCGAGGAGTGGGGGCGAGGAGAGAGGGCGAGGAGAGAGGGCGAGAGCGAGGAGAGAGGGCGAGAGCGAGGACGAGAGCGAGGACGAGAGCGAGGACGAGAGCGAGGAGAGAGGGCGAGGAGAGAGGGCGAGGAGAGAGGGCGAGAGCGAGGAGAGAGCGAGGACGAGAGCGAGGAGAGAGCGAGAGCGAGGAGAGAGCGAGAGCGAGGAGAGAGCGAGAGCGAGGAGAGAGCGAGAGCGAGGAGAGAGCGAGAGCGAGGGCGAGAGCGAGGAGAGAGGGCGAGGAGAGAGGGCGAGGAGAGAGGGCGAGGAGAGAGGGCGAGGAGAGAGGGCGAGGAGAGAGGGCGAGAGCGAGGTGAGAGGGCGAGAGCGAGGTGAGAGGGCGAGAGCGAGGTGAGAGGGCGAGAGCGAGGTGAGAAGGCGAGAGCGAGGAGAGAGGGCGAGAGCGAGGAGAGAGGGCGAGAGCGAGGAGAAAGGGCGAGAGCGAGAGCGAGGAGAGAGGGCGAGAGCGAGGAGAGAGGGCGAGAGCGAGGAGAGAGGGCGAGAGCGAGGAGAGAGGGCGAGAGCGAGGAGAGAGGGCGAGAGCGAGGAGAGAGGGCGAGAGCAAGAGCGAGGAGAGAGGGCGAGAGCGAGGAGAGAGGGCGAGAGCGAGGAGAGAGGGCGAGAGCGAGGAGAGAGGGCGAGAGCGAGGAGAGAGGGCGAGAGCGAGGAGAGAGGGCGAGAGCGAGGAGAGAGGGCGAGAGCGAGGAGAGAGCGAAGAGAGTGGGCGAGAGCAAGGGCGAGAGCGAGGACGAGAGCGAGGACGAGAGCGAGGAGAGAGCGAGGAGAGAGCGAGGAGAGAGGAGAGAGAGAGTTACGATCATAAGATCATTCCATGTACAATGACGTGCTGTCCTGCTGAGGTGTGTGTATGTGTGTCCACTCACCCGAGGGCCAGAGCAATCTCCTCCAGCTGGGTCTTGTGGTCCTGCTGGCCATTCTGTGCAGCCTTCATCTTGTACTGGACTTCATGAGCCACCTGGCTGTCCTGTAGAGACCATATCAATACACTGTCAGCTCACAGTGGCACGCCTGTCTGTGCCTGTCAGTCTGCCTGCCTGTCTGTCCCTCCGTCCGCCCGCCCGCACCTGTCCGTCCGCTCGCCCATTTCTGTCCGCCCGCCCGCGCCTGTCCGCTCGCTTGCCCGTCCGCGCGCCCGTTTCTGAACGTGCCCGCCCGCACGCCCGTTTGTCCGTGTCCGCCCGCCCGCACCCGCCCACCTGTACGCCCGTGCCCATCCGCCTGTTTGTCCGTCCCCGCCCGCCTGTACGCCCGTTTGTCCGTGTCCGCCCGCCTGTACGCCCGCCAGCACTACACACCTGATTCAAATCAAAGCCAGATGATAAGTTGAGTCAGGTGAGTAGTGCTAGGGCAAAAAACTAAATGTGCACCCGTTGGGCTCCCAAGGACCAGGATTGAGAACCACTGCTATAGGGTGTTGTGAGCAGAGCCGAAGAATTCCCATTGTAATTCCCATTGTACATCTTGGCCATGTTCTATTATAATCTCCACCCGGCACAGCCAGAAGAGGACTGGCCACCCCTCATAGCCTTGTTCCTCTCTAGGTTTCTTCCTAGGTTTTGGCCTTTCTAGGGAGTTTTTCCTAGCCACCGTGCTTCTACACCTGCATTGCTTGCTGTTTGGGGTTTTAGGCTGGGTTTCTGTACAGCACTTCGAGATATTAGCTGATGTACGAAGGGCTATATAAAATAAACTTGATTTGATTTGATAACAGGCAGACAAACTACAGTTCTCCCCTCCATCTCTCCCGCACCATGGCCACCCGGCAGGTCCTCTTGCCAATCTCCCTCTCCACCTGGTGCAGCTCCATGCTGAGCTGTTCGCTGGACACCAAGGCAGCGTTGCTGGAAACCCCCGCTGGACCGGGCCACTTCCCCTGCTGGCCCTGGTTCTGACATGGTTGGGAGGGCTGTGCCGCCAGGGCACTGACCTCCCTCTGAGGATGGGGAAATCAGGTCAGTCTTTTCCCAACGAATAACCCCTTCTCTACCATTACTCACACGCTTGGTTGCCCCCACACAAAAAGTTTTTGCCTTAATTGTTTTCAATGCAAAAAGTTGTTTGTCCCATATCTGTGTGTGTTTGTGAGAATACCCACCTCCATGCCATGGATCTGGTTCTGTTGGGTGATCTGCTGGTTGACCTGTTGGAGCTCAATCTTCAGATGCTCTCTGTCCTGAGCTGGCATAGACAGCCTGGGAGAGGGAAGAAGAGACCCAAGCCATCAGAGTTACTGATACATAACACATTAAAAGATGGATGGATGCAGTGATGAGAGTGTTTGGCAGTACTTTTCACTGAAGTGTCCCTGAGAGGAGGAGCCAGTCTGGTGGGAGGGGTAGGAGGCGCCACCCCAGCCTCCGTGGTGCCCATAGGAGAACTCCGCTGTGGGCGGACAACGACACGTTAAATCGTATGTCTTAAACACGGTTTCGACTCGGTCATATTAAATTGTCCAATATGCTCATTTACTAAAGTCTCCGTTGCGACCTCTAATGAGCTCAACCCAGATGACAGATTGATCAAAGTAAAGTTGTAAGTAAGTTGATTGGTCTCCCTACCGGCCATGTGTTTGGGTCCCTGGGCGGAGGCCATGGCCTGCACGGGGCCTGTCGTCTGGTAGCCTGTCTTGGAGGTGCGTGAGATGGCCCCAAAGCGCGACACGGTGGGCTGGGGGCCGAAGGGGATGATGGGGTCGTCGTCTTTTACCTCCGCTCCCCGTCTGGACTGGGCCTCCATGGAGGGCTCCCCCCGTAGACCTTTACCATCCACATTCTAGAGGGGCAGAATGTAGAAGTGTCATTTAGCAGGCCACTCATTTAGTCAGTAAGGGTAGCAGGCCCTCAATTTAACATAATTTAACAGACATTCTACAGATAGATGGGGGAGAAAAATAAAGGTATGGATGTGTGGGTGAGATTGTGGGGGGACATTTAGCAGACATTCATCCAGAGTGAAATACAATAATGACAAAATGGACAGAACAACTAGCCATTTAACAGATGCTCTCATGCAGAGCGAATCAGAAAAACGAATAGGGGAGAAAGGGGGGGTGGGAAGATGGTGAAGGAGGAAAAGAGAGAGAGACGACAGGAAGAGAGAAAGAATGAGAAGAAAAAGGGATGGTAGAAGGGCCGAATGAAAGCTAAAATCCTCCTAATCAAGCACATTTTCAATATTGCTCCTGTGATAACTGAACCAGTAATACTTTCAGAAACTCACTAAGACACGCCGCCACTATTCCAGCTGTCACTCACCATCATCTCCATGGCGCCGGGCGCCATGATGTCTTTGGGCTTGGCGTCCTTGGTGACAATATAGGAGCCGATAGTGTCACAGGACCAGGGAGAATACTGGCCCGCGTAGTCCGACTCCCTGCACTTCCCAAAGGCTTTGGAGCTTTCCTCCCCATACTATGGAGGCAGACACCGGTGTGTTAGTAAGTTACTCGTGCTAACAACACTGTACAGCAACGCTAACAACACTGTACAGCAACGCTAACAACACTGTACAGCAACGCTATCAACACTGTACAGCAACGCTAACAACACTGTACAGCAACGCTAACAACACTGTACAGCAACGCTAACAACACTGTACAGCAACGCTAACAACACTGTACAGCAACGCTATCAACACTGTACAGCAACGCTATCAACACTGTACAGCAACGCTATCAACACTGTACAGCAACGCTATCAACACTGTACAGCAACGCTATCAACACTGTACAGCAACGCTATCAACACTGTACAGCAACGCTATCAACACTGTACAGCAACGCTAACAACACTGTACAGCAACGCTAACAACACTGTACAGCAACGCTATCAACACTGTACAGCAACGCTAACAACACTGTACAGCAACGCTAACAACACTGTACAGCAACGCTATCAACACTGTACAGCAACGCTATCAACACTGTACAGCAACGCTATCAACACTGTACAGCAACGCTAACAACACTGTACAGCAACGCTAACAACACTGTACAGCAACGCTAACAACACTGTACAGCAACGCTATCAACACTGTACAGCAACGCTATCAACACTGTACAGCAACGCTATCAACACTGTACAGCAACGCTAACAACACTGTACAGCAACGCTATCAACACTGTACAGCAACGCTAACAACACTGTACAGCAACGCTAACAACACTGTACAGCAACGCTATCAACACTGTACAGCAACGCTATCAACACTGTACAGCAACGCTATCAACACTGTACAGCAACGCTATCAACACTGTACAGCAATGCTATCAACACTGTACAGCAATGCTATCAACACTGTACAGCAATGCTAACTTGGAAACATAACTTGAACGTGCTAAAAGGCATTTTAGAAAAGTGTCATACAGGGCAGAATAATATAAAATAGTATAAAATTTGTGAAACAGGGTCGTCGCTAGATAAATGAGTGTCATAGCTAAAACAGCATCAAAAGCCCTGTTTTGTAAATGTTATAAAATTATTATAGTTCAACTTCCCAATTAGATAATTTCATGACCTTAATCCTCCCAGTTGGGAGTTAGGAAGGCTTACACTTGTCAACAGTAACGGTTTGTTTTTGGTCTGTACCACGCAGAGCTCTGACTCCTTAATGTAGGGGTTCTCAAACTTTTTGGGCTGGGGACCCATTTTGTGATAGCAAATTTATCAGGGAACTCTCATAATCAGAACACAACTCGAGTGCAATAAAAATAGTCTTCAAGGAGTTGTATTATGACGTTTGCAGTTCATGGCTGGACAAACCAAGTCTATTGACAGAGCCTGGGATAGAACATTTAAAAAGGCCTCTTGGCATCAGAGAAAATGTTGCAGTTCTCAAGATAATTTCCAACAATTCTACAAATGTTTTCATGAGATATTTTTTGTTGTTGCAGCTTTAAAGCTTAAATTACAGTGTATTTATGTAAAATAGTTTTGGGGAATAGTTTAGAGTGGAAAAAGTGATAATTGGTGGAGTACTGTGGATACCAATATCCCTGGTAGCCTCCCAGGCCCATGTTGCCCAGGGTTAAGAACATAGATTGTTGATTCAAAATATTACATTGTATTACACACTTTAAACACATTCCACAGATTTCTTGGCCAAATGTCACTTAATATGTTGTTAGTGATATAGTATATTTTTCAGATCCTGCCGCGTTGCGTTATGTAACCCCGGTTCTCTGAAGGAAATGAAGACACCTCACTATGCGACACGCCCTCTTTTGTGGGTCATTGGTTGAAGCCTTAATCAAATCTTTCCCAACAGGCCAATCAGAGTTTTGTGGGTGTACACCCTGCGTGTCTATATAACACTCTGCACTGCTCTGGTTTCCTCATTCTACATCACTTCACATGTCTATTTGGTTACTATCTGGTTACTAGCCCGTTAAGCAGCTTTCTTCTCAACTTAACTGTTCCTCTCGGTGTGGGATACCACCCCACCAGAGCATTGAGTGTCTAATTTAGTATTTTCAGGAATTCTGCTATCAGCAGCTTCACTTTATCGAGTGAAGTTACCTCAGTTTGTTAGCAGCGCCTTTTGTCGTCGGCTAGCTACAGTACACCTGTTGCCTGGCCTACACACAATAGCAGGTTCCCACAATTATTTGCTACTTCTACCCAGGGTCTCTAGCTATCTGTCAGTGCCCACGGTGTTTTAGCTAGCAACCACTGGGCTAAACTGCCATTTGGTTTGTTTGGCTAGCACGAACGGTGCTTTTTCTTCAGTGTATTACCCAGCATTGAAGTACCATCCCTTTAACATTCCCCCATAGAAGATAACCCAGCCTTGAGTTCTACCTCGAGTTAGTTGGTTTACACACCGTCCCATAGTGAGATGTCGAACCGATTAGACTGAAAGAGAACCCACTTTGAGAACCCCTGTTTTAATGTGTTGACCCTGAGTGACCTAAGTTGTGTGTGTTGGTCTTACCTCTGGGGGGTAGTCACTAGGGAAGGCATGGGGAAGGGTGGGGGAGGCAGCGAAGGGTGGTGGGGAGATGACCTTCCTCTCTTCTAGTTGGGCCATCAGCTCCTTGCGGCGGTGGTGCAGGTAGTCCAGGCTGGGCTGGGAGGAGCGTCTGTACTGCTCCTACATAGCACACCACAGGACACAGTTTATCAGACGTGTTGAGGGGTATATGGGGTGTAGTGGATGTTGAGGGGTGTAATACTCAGTATTTCCATAATGATACTAAACTACCTGCATATTAATGATTAGTACCACGCATATAAAAATGCATACTATCATTAAAACGATTAAATATACCAGACTTCTGGCCAACTAAAGAGACAAGTGTAAATCTCAAGGAAGCTGCAGCTCACAAGACAACAACTACATAGTAGTCAGTCAGTGTATATGTTCACCAATGATCACCAACCTCCATCCTGGAGTGTCACAGGGTGCGTTAGCTGTTTTCTAAACCCAGTACTAACACACCCTGATTCAACTGATCAACTGCTCATCAAGACTTTACACAGGTTGAATAGGGTTTTACTGTTGGCCTGAACCAAAAGTCTATATACCTGGGTTGCTGACCACGGACGTACACAGAGAAATATGACAGATTGTGGAGAAACCAAACTCACCCTGATGTTGGACCTCATGGATTGGGGCTGGGCCCCAGTTGGGTAGTACCCCTCTGGGGGGTACCTCTCCCTGGCCGCCTGCTCCTGTTGGTAGTGGTGGTTAGGGGGCATGTCCAGGGGAGCAGGGCTCATCCGGACCATGTCGTCCCTCTGCGGGGGGTATGGCTGGGGGCCAGGGTAAGGGCCGTGGCGGCCCCGGGTGTCATAGTGGGGAAGGTAGGAGTAGGGGGGGCCGGAGTGGGGAGCTGGGTAAGGGCGCTCAGGAGGGCCATAAACGGGATAGGGGTCCTGGTAGGGTGGTCCAGCGGGCTCGCTGGGGGCAGGGAGGTTTCGGATGTAGCGCTGGGTGGAGTACTGGGGGGGCTGCTGGTAGGGGTAACCTGGAGGACAGAGGGGGACACATTGACATGTTGATTTTCTTTACACGTTTTAAGTTCATATTGGTAATTTAGCAAAATCATAGGTTCAAAACACATTTTCTATTGACAGAGCTGAAATCAGTTGCTGGGAAATAATAAAACAGAAAATGTTTGCCATCAAATAAAATAAATGAAAACAAACAAACATTTCAACAACATAAAACATTTCATCAACGTTCAGCATCACCTTGGGGGTACTGCGAAGGCTCGTACTGGGAGGCGGAGGGCAATGGGCGTGAGTCGGAGTAGTACATGTCAGGCAGCTGCTGGGGGTACATCTGAGGCCCCCGGGGCATCACACCTACGGGCATCTGTTTGGGCATGGGGTCGCCTGGCCCCCTGGGGTGGCCCATGGCAAGGGGAGGCTGGAGGAACCCTTGTTTGGGCCCTGAATCCAGACTGAGGGAAGAAAAACAGAGCTCTGAATAATGCTACAATAAGTTTTTGCATCAATGTAAGAAGAAAAGTGCCAGATTTTATAGCTAAAACTCGTAAGTGGGTTTCCTACTTACAAGTCAGGGGGCGATCCCGGGGAGCTGCTGCTCCCGCCGTCCATCTTGGGCTTGCACAACAGGTCGTAGGTCACGGCGTCCGTGCCGCGGGTGATGAGCTGGGGCATGGGGTGTCCAGCTGAGCCGTTGGTAAGGGGCGAGGGTTTCCGAGTCACCCCCATGTCCAGAGGGAGACAGTCATCCGACAGCAGGCCGGATGAGCCAGGGAGGCGAGCCGCCAAACGCTTGTTCATCTTACGGTACCTACGAACATAAAATACAGTTATCCTTGTGACCTGGGTGGCCTGCTATAAACATAATACAGTTATCCTTGTGACCTGGGTGGCCTGCTATAAACATAATACAGTTATCCTTGTGACCTGGGTGGCCTGCTATAGACATAATACAGTTATCCTTGTGACCTGGGTGGCCTGCTATAGACATAATACAGTTATCCTTGTGTCCTGGGTGGCCTGCTATAGACATAATACAGTTATCCTTGTGACCTGGGTGGCCTGCTATAGACATAATACAGTTATCCTTGTGACCTGGGTGGCCTGCTATAGACATAATACAGTTATCCTTGTGACCTGGGTGGCCTGCTATAGACATAATACAGTTATCCTTGTGACCTGGGTGGCCTGCTATAGACATAATACAGTTATCCTTGTGACCTGGGTGGCCTGCTATAGACATAATACAGTTATCCTTGTGACCTGGGTGGCCTGCTATAGACATAATACAGTTATCCTTGTGACCTGGGTGGCCTGCTATAGACATAATACAGTTATCCTTGTGACCTGGGTGGCCTGCTATAGACATAATACAGTTATCCTTGTGACCTGGGTGGCCTGCTATAGACATAATACAGTTATCCTTGTGACCTGGGTGGCCTGCTATAGACATAATACAGTTATCCTTGTGACCTGGGTGGCCTGCTATAGACATAATACAGTTATCCTTGTGACCTGGGTGGCCTGCTATAGACATAATACAGTTATCCTTGTGACCTGGGTGGCCTGCTATAAACATAAAACACAGTTATCCTTGTGACCTGGGTGGCCTGCTATAAACATAAAACACAGTTATCCTTGTGACCTGGGTGGCCTGCTATAAACATAAAACACAGTAGTTATATAGTGGCTTTAAAAACAGAAAAGTCATCCTACTGTAGATTAAAAATAGTTGAATCTACACCAACGGAATAGGTTTTAAAACAGTGGCCTACTAAGCAATAACTCCATAGACTATAAACTAAGAATGAGGTTATCTGAGCAAAATACGATTTGCAAATGGTGCAAATGGAAGAGAGAGCAGAGTTTGTGCCATTTTTTAAATATATTTTTTTATTTATTAAATTTAACCCCTTTTCTCCCCAATTTTCGTGGTATCCAATCGCTAGTAATTACTATCTTGTCTCATCGCTACAACTCCCGTACGGGCTCAGGAGAGAAGAAGGCCGAAAGCCACGCGTCCTCCGAAGCACAACCCAACCAAGCCACACTGCTTCTTAACACAGCGCACCTCCAACCCGGAAGCCAGCCGCACCAATGTGTCGGAGGAAACACCGTGCACCTGGCCCCCTTGGTTAGCGCGCACTGCGCCCGGCCCGCCACAGGAGTCGCTGGAGCGCGATGAGACAAGGATATCCCTACCGGCCAAACCCTCCCTAACCCGGACGACGCTAGGCCAATTGTGCGTCGCCCCACGGACCTCCCGGTCGCGGCCGGCTGCGACAGAGCCTGGGCGCGAACCCAGAGACTCTGGTGGCGCAGCTAGCACTGCGATGCAGTGCCCTAGACCACTGCGCCACCCGGGAGGCTGTTTGTGCCATTTTTTATTTAACCTTCACTTAACTAGGCAAGTCAGTTTAGAACAAATTCTTATTTTCAATGATGGCCTACCAAAATGCAAAAGGCCCCCTGCGGGGATGGAGGCCTGGGATTAAAAATAAATACAATATAAATAGGACAAAACACACACTACAACAAGAGAGACAACACTACATAAAGAGAGACCTAAGACGGCAACATAGCAAGGCAGCAACAGATGACAACACAGCATGGTAGCAACACAACATGGTAGCAGCACAAAACATGGTACAAACATTATTGGGCACAGACAACAGCACAAAGGGCAAGAAGGTAGAGACAACAATACATCACACAAAGCAGCCACAAGTGTCTGTAAGAGTGTCCATGATTGAGTCTTTTTATTTAAATTCAAACGGTGCTGGTTGTGAGATGTGGATATTTATATAATTAAATAATTTATACTGAACAAAAATATAAAACGCAACATTGAACAACTTCAAATATTTTACAGAGTTCCAGTTCATAGAAGGAAATCAGTCATTGAAATAAATTACTTAGGCCCTAATCTGGCAGGGGCGTAGCCATGGGTGGGCCTGGGAGGGCATAGGCCCACCCACTGGGGAGCTATGCCCAGCCAATTAGAATTAGTTTTTCCCCACAAAAGGGCTTTATTACAGACAGAAATATTCCTCAGCATCCCCCCTCCACCTCCCCAGACGACCCCGCAGGCAAAAAAGCCGGATGTGGAGGTCCTGGGTTGGATGTCTTGCCAAATTCTCTAAAACAACGTTGGAGGCGGCTTATGGTAGAGAAATTAACATTCAATTCTCTGGCAACCGTAGAACATTCCTCCAGTCAGCATGCCAATTGCAGGCTCCCTCAACTTGAGACATCTGTGGCATTATGTTGTGTGACAGAACTGCACATTTTAGAGTGGCTTTTTAATGTCCCCAGCACAAGTTGCACCTGTGTAATGACCATGCCATTTAATCAGCTTCTTGATATTCCACACCTGTCAGGTGGATGGATTATCTGTGCAAAGGAGAAATGCCAGGATGTAAACGAATTCTTTCAAAAAATTGCACCAGGGCCTCCTACTTCTCTTTCTATTCTGGTTAGAGCCAGTTTGCGCAGTTCTGTGAAGGGAGTAGTACACAGCGTTGTACGAGATCTTCCGTTTCTTGGCAATTTCTCGCATGGAATAGCCTTCATTTCTCAGAACAAGAATAGACTGACGAGTTTCAGAAGAAAGTTCTTTGTTTCTGGCCATTTTGAGCCTGTAATCGAACCCACAAATGCTGATGCTCCAGATACTCAACTAGTCTAAAGAAGGCCAGTTGGATTGCTTCTTTAAATCAGCACAACACTTTTCAGCTGTGCTAACATAATTGCAAAAGGGTTTTCTAATGATTAATTAGCCTTTTAAAATGATAAACTTGGATTAGCTAACACAACGTGCTATTGGAACACAGGAGTGATGGTTGCTGATAATGGGCCTCTGTACGCCTATGCAGATATTCCATAAGAATCAGCCATTTCCAGCTACAATAGTCATTTGCAACATTAACAATGTCTACACTGTATTTCTGATACATTTGATGTTATTTTAATGGACAAACAATGTGCTTTTCTTTCAAAAACAAGGACATTTCTAAGTGACCCCAAACTTTTGAACAGTAGTGTATATATAATTTATATTTCTGAAGATGGAGGGGGGACTTACTTCTCCAGCTCCTCCTGAGAGTGGGCGAAGGTACAGCTGGCTCCTCGGGGACAGCCCCCCTTCTGCTTCATGTCCCGACACATGTAAGTCTTGTATTTACTGTGCTGGGGAGGCTAGAGACAGAAAAACATATCCAATAGAATAATAGTGTCATTTTTAAGTTCAACATTCCAAATATCTGGAACAGTATTCATAAAACGTCTCAAAGTAGGAGTGCTGATCCAGGATCAGTTTAGCCTTTTATTTAGATCATAATTAATAAGGTTACATGGACAGTATGACGCAGTATGAATACGGGCCCTGATCAGTGACAATGAGCCAGAGTGAGAAGGACCTGTTGTGGGTCGGCTCCCTTCTTGCTGTGGTTCTGGATGAAGTCCACCAGGCCGTGGACCACCGTCTTCACCGCCACCAGACCCTTCTCCAGCTGCTCCCACGTGGGAGGGGGGGCGTCTAGAGAGCCAGAGGGTAGGGGAGATATGAGTAAATACTTGACATGAAGGAGTATAAGACACATTATAATAGTGATGCTGATAACTTGGACATCTGGGACTGTTGTCAGCAATAACAATAACTTTACAATATAAATGATTGAAAAGGCATTGCACGCAAAGTACTAAACCAAACAAATAGTCTTCACGCCCTCTCTTTCATACATAGGCTATTGCTTAAAGGGCTCTTAAAGGCCCAGTGCAGTCAAATACTGGATTTTCTTTTATTTACAGTACTGTTATATACAGTACTAGTCAAAAGTTTGGACACACCTACTCATTTCAAGGTTTTTCTTATTTATTTTTTTACTATTTTCTACATTGTAGAATAATAGTGAAGACATGAAAACTAATGAAATAAAACATAGAATCATTAAATGAAATGGTCCAATACTGAAAGATTGTAATGACATATAGGTCAAAATCCATGGGTGAGACGAGTCTTAAGGGCCAGTGAGTCATGCCAATTTGAATCAGTCTAATATCACAACTTCTCCTTGACCACATCCACGTGAGCGCAGCTATAACAAACACACCCAACCTGTTCTACACTGATTGATTGATTCTTGACCACTTAACTAGTGGAAAGTACTGGGCAGCATTTCATTCCAGAAAGTTAGAGAAAGCTCCCTCTCCCCTCTGCCTGTGTTACCTGCCCTTCACTGATCTGATGGGGCTGAAAAGGGGAAAACAATAGTTCCTGGTACTGCTTTCATCCATTTTAGCCCTATCAGTTCCATAATGGGGACAACAGAAAAAGAGAGGTTGAGGGAGGTGGCAACATTTGGGAATGGAATACAACCCCAGTATGTCTGGTCTGAATTCTATTTTCAGTTGTATTCATTGTAGAAGGTAGAATAAGAATGTAGGTGTTGAGCATGCGTGTCTGTGTCTCTCTCACCGGGGCTAGGGTCGATGTTGGCCAGTAGTTCCAGGTGTGGTCGGAGCTGGTTAAGGTTGGCGGGGTCGCCCGTCCTCTGCAAGGCGATGGTCAGCTCCTGAACGCTCTGGGCAAACGACGCTGGCGTTTGCAACTGGAGGGACACAGGATGGGAAAGGGTTAACGTAAATCCTATCAGCATCTGAGTGCCTGAACCTGGATCTTCTACCACTTTGTGTGGATATGATCATTCCTGTTCTCCTTGATCCTATTAGCATTGGTTGAAATAACATGTTTTCTATTGTGAAGCAAGAATGAACCCCCTGACAGAGTGCTGCTCCTTTAGTGGAAGCGCAGTACAATGTCTCTTGTGGTTTCATGTGTGTCATACAGACAAATTCAAACTGATAAGCAGATGTTTACATGAGTTAACGTGGGATTTTTGTGAATGTGTGTCTGAATAAGTAACGGACACACACACCTTGTTGATACTGAACCACACAGGAGGTTGGTGACACCTTAATTGGGGAGAACGGGCTCGTGGTAATGACCGGAGAGGAATCAGTGGAATGGTATCAAATACATCAAACACATGGTTTCCATGTGTTTGATGCCATTCCATTTGCGCCGATCCAGCCATTATTATGAGCCGTCCTCCCCTCGGCAGCCTCCTGTGTAATTAACAATACGACGTACATCAGGGATCATCAACTAGATTCAGGGCGGGCAGATTTGTTTCTTGAGCGGATGGTCAGGGGGCTGGACCATAATTACAACTAATTTGTAGACTGCAAATTGACCGCAAGAAGCCCAAACAGATATAATATTTGACTAAAACATAATAATTTCAAACCTTGCTTACATTTGTATACGATCACATATATCTCTCTTTTATGTGTGGGAATACTTATGAAAATATTTCATTTTTTTGGCTCAGAAAACCTGGGGGGCAAAATAAAGATCACCCGTGGGATGCCAATTGGGGAACCCTGATGTACATGACAACAACTTCTAGGACCAGTAACACACACCTTGTCGATGATGGACTGCATGTGGGACTTGTGGGACTGGTCCCCATAGAGCAGGGAGGACCACTGGTCGGGAGCGATGCGGAGGCCACCCTCCATGGCGATCTGCACAATCTGGGAGTCGTGTTCGCGCCGCAGTGCCTCATACGTCCTGAACTCCTCTTTCAGCTGCATCAGGGACGAGTCCTCGTCGCGCTTGGTCACCTATGCAGCCGTGGAGAGAGGGAGGGGTACATTAAGGTACCGTTTCTCTAAATGGTGGGTCAGGATCAGGTGGTTGGTTGCAGCTGGTCCAGAAAGACTTTGGGAGGTCATGGCACAAAAATGTTTGGGAACCACAAGGCCTTTGCTGGGTCATGTTCACTGGGGCACACCGAAGCAAACATTTAAAAATGCTGAGCAACGGAAAACAGAAATGTATGCTTCTTGTTGGACAAGTTCAGTTAGTAGCTCCTAGTTTCCGTCCGGTTTCCTGTTTGGTGCCTAGTGAACATGACCCAGACCCAGGTCTGCATTTCTGTATGTCATGCAGGTAGTCAGACCTACCTTGAAGCAGGAGGCCCTGTAGAGGAGCTGCACCACGTGGCCTATGCTGGTCTTGGAGGCCTGGGGGAAGCGTGGCTCTAACCTCTGGACCACAAACAGCACCAGAACCTTCCTGGACAGGGCCAAGCCATCCTCCAGAGCCAGCAGCACCAGCTTCAGAGCCTCCTCCTGCATGGCTGGGAGGGAGAAGGAAGCAGGTGGATTATTAGACCACAAATACACACATCAATTCAGACAGTTATGCAAGTTAGACAACATATACAAACACTTACACTAGTAAATGTCATTGTATAAGACAGCATTTCTCAAAACTCACCTTGTGGACCCCCAAACATCTCACAATTTTGTTGTAGATCTGAACTAGCAGTGATTCAACTAGTCAAGGGCTTGAGGATTAGATCACTAGTTGAATCAGGTCTGATAGCTATGGAATAGATCAAATGGAACAGTTGGGGTTCTCCGAGGAGAGGTTTGAGAAACTCTGGTATAGTCAGGGCGTGTGTGTAACTTCCTCTCATCTTACCTGGGCCCAAGAACTGGCAGCCCCGGGCCCGGACGGCGGCCCACAAATTGGATGACAATTGCTGGGGGTTCTGGTGCTGTAGGATGAGCTCTGTGACCGTGCGCTCCCCCAGAGACCTGGCTGCCCTCATGGCCCGCACCCGGCCCTCCTCCTCCACCAGCTGACAGTGGACCAGGGTCACCAGCTTCCTCTGCATGGGCCGACTCAGCATGCTCTGGGCTGTGCTGCTTAGACCCACCCCTGGGGAGAGACGGAAGGGGGGGGGGGGGGGGGGGGCAGACACACACCATTGAGAGTGGCATTGTCATCATTGTCCAAAGTCAGAGTTAGTTCATTTTTGTGTGGTGTGTATGTTACCTCTGTTGTTGCTGAGGGGTTTGAGGTAGAGGGCCAGCTCCTCTACACACTGCCTAGCCTCCTCATAGTGCTGCGAGTCCTCTGGGCTGGTGATCAGGGCCACCGGCTGAACCTTGGGAACCTGGAGGTAGGACACATAGACATAATGGTATATTAATATAGGAAATTAAAACACGCATCACCTGTAATAGGATGATGAGCTAGTAAACGTGTCACTAGGTTCATTTACAGTCAAATGATTGAACAAATAACGTTATTATTAGTTTATAATATAATTAGGTTACTTAATAATCAATAGTTATGTGTTGGAGCTTTGAGCGTGCAGTCCCTAAATTCACTATATGCAGTGACATGGAATTAAAATGGCCATAGCACTAACATCCACAGGAATGTCACAGGCCACCCACACAGTATGGTTGCTCAATAAAAGCGTTGCATCATATGTATAACTTAGAAAAAGGTGGAGAATTCTGAGGTGTGGTGTGATAACCATCAATTATGCAAACATTCCAAACAGCACACCCAATATAGCCACTAGTCCACCCACCCATAGATTGCTCTGAATGGGAATAAGCTGGTCTGGGGAAGGCAAGTCCAGGTAGTCCCTCCTGTTTCAGTTCACTTTATTTTGTTGGGTGCATAAGGAACACAACACAATTTGAATAATTGTAATTCAATGGGCAGACATTTTGCCTGGCTAACCAGACTCCAAGCTCCGGCCAAATGCTACGCCACGCCTGCGGACGGTTTTCTCCAAAATGAGTCTGGATCCGAATACCTCCCTGACCCTTCACCAAATGCGAATACATTCGGGGCTGTCTGATTGGTCCAGAAAGCCGATGGGTTGAAAATGTGTCATTGGCTTTGATACTCAGATTGGTTAGAGACAATACAAAATCGCTGATTGCTTTGTACAATAGCCCTCGTTACAACCAACGACTTCAATGATGGCAGTCTCAGACTAAATGATGTAGCAAAAGACAAGAGGAGCAGAAACATAATAATAGCAGTGTGAGTCATCAGGCTAACACTCACTGAGCAGAGAAAAATTACCTGACCCACCTCACAGCTATAATACCATTATGACACTAGGTTTGAGTAGTACCCAGATTTTCATACTGTTCCTGTACCATACCGGGGTATACAGGATTACCAGCAGCGCAAGGAGCGCTATTTCATTCCAAACATATAAAAAAAAGTTGTTTTACACACAAAACTAATTTAGGGATCTTGATCCAGGAGGGGATTGCTTGTCTCTGATGTAACCAAGAAGCTTGATCTTGCAAGCTAGCGACTTAGCTAGCAAGTTCGGAAACCAAACGCATAGCTGGAGCCCTGAGCTGACAATTTATTTGGCACATTTTAGATAGTTAACTTAGTTATAAGCAGTGGCGTAGCACAGAATTCCCCCCAGGCACAAGGTATATGTGATACACCGCCCAAGCGTAATTGACATACTTGGCTGGCTACGTGTTGAAACTTGTCAAGTCTAATCAAATTTCATCATCACAGCTTCTCACTTTTTAAAGAGGGAAAAAGTAGGTAGACAGTGTGGCTTAGCAGAACGCCTGGCAACTTCACAGATGAACGTTGCATCAAATTCCACGCCAAACCCTTCTGAGCAATGCCTTCTCACAACAAAATGATCGATCCCATAACTGGCTGACTACCATGTCATTACGACGCCAACAAAACCCATCCAATAAAGAATACATGGCATGTTAACAATCTTTAGTTTTGGCAAGTCGGTTAGGGCATCTACTTTGTGCTTGACACAATACATTTTTCCAACAATTGTTTACAGACAGATTATTTCACTTATAATTCACTTATAATTCACTGTATCACAATTCCAGTGGGTCAGCAGTTTACATACACTAAGTTGACTGTGCCGTTAAACAGCTTGGAAAATTCCAGAAAATGATGTCATGGCTTTAGACGCTTCTGATAGGCTAATTGACATCATTTGAGTCAATTGGAGGTGTACCTGTGGATGTATTTCAAGGCCAACCTTCAAATGCAGTGCCTCTTTGCTTGACATCATGGGAAAATCAAAAGAAATCAGCCAAGACCTCAGAAAAAAAATGACCTCCACAAGTCTGGTTCATCCTTGGGAGCAATTTCCAAACGCCTGAAGGTACCACGTTCATCTGTACAAACAATAGTACGCAAGTATAAACACCATGGGACCACGCAGCCGTCATACCGCTCAGGAAGGAGACGTGTTCTGTCTCCTAGAGATGAACGTACTTTGGTGCGAAAAGTGCAAATCAATCCCAGAACAGCAAAGGACCTTGTGAAGATGCTGGAGGAAACAGGTACAAAAGTATCTATATCCACAGTAAAACGAGTCCTATATCGACACAACCTCAAAAGCCGGTTCAGCAAGGAAGAAGCCACTGCTCCAAAACCGCCATAAAAAAGCGAGACTACGCTTTGCAACTGCACATGGGGACAAAGATCGTACTTTTTGGAGAAATGTCCCCTAGTCTGATGAAACAAAAATAGAACTGTTTGACCATAATGACCATCGTTATGTTTGGAGGAAAAAGGGGAAGGCTTGCAAGCCGAAGAACACCATCCCAACCGTGAAGCACGGGGGTGGCAGCATCATGTTGTGGCAGCATCATGTTGTGGGAGTGCTTTGCTGCAGGAGGGACTGGTGCACTTCACAATATAGATGGCATCATGAGGTAGGAAAATTATGTGGATATATTGAAGCAACATCTCAAGACATCAGTCAGAAAGTTAAAGCTTGGTCGCAAATGGGTCTTCCAAATGGACAATGACCCCAAGCATACTTCCAAAGTTGTGGCAAAATGGCTCAAGGACAACAAAGTCAAGGTATTGGAGTGGCCTAAAGAAAATCTGTGGGCAGAACTGAAAAAGTGTGTGCGAGCAAGGAGGCCTACAAAGCTGACTCCGTTACACCAGCTCTGTCAGGAGGAATGGGCCAAAATTCACCCAACTTATTGTGGGAAGCTTGTGGAAGGCTACCTGAAACGTTTTACGCAAGTTAAACAATTTAAAGGCAATGCTACCAAATACTAATTGAGTGTATGTAAACTTCTGACCCACTGGGAATGTGATGAAAGAAAAGCTGAAATAAATCATTATCTCTACTATTATTCTGACATTTCACATTCTTAAAATAAAGTGGTGATCCTAACTGACCTAAGACAGGGAATTTTTACTAGGATTAAATGTCAGGAATTGTGAAAAACTGAGTTTAAATGTATTTGGCTAAGGTGTATGTAAACTTCCGACTTCAACTGTATATATATATATACACACACAGTATAAAGTTAACACACCTCTCATTCAAGGCTTTTTCTTTATTTTTTACTATTTTCTACATTGTAATATAATAGTGAAGACATCAAAACTATGAAATAACACATGGAATCATGACGTAACCAAAAAAGTGTTAAATCAAAATATATTTTATATTTCAGATTCTCCAAAGTAGCCGCCCTTTGCCTTGATGACAGCTTTGCACACTTGGCATTCTCTCAAACAGCTTCATGGGGTAGTCACCTGGAATGCATTTCAATTAACAGGTGTGCCTTGTTATAAGATAATTTGTGGATCTTCTTTCCTTCTTAATGCATTTGAGTCAATCAGTTGTGTTGTGACATGGTAGGGGTGGTATACAGAAGATATCCCCATTTGGTAAAAGACCAAGTCCATATTATGGCAAGAACCGCTCAAAAAAGCAAAGAGAAACTGCATGAAAGTCAGTCAATCCGGAACTTTCAAGAACTTTGAAAGTGCAGTTGCAAAAACCATCAAGCGCTATGATGAAACTGGCTTTCATGAGGACCGCCACAGGAAAGGAAGGCCCAGAGTTACCTCTGCTGCAGAGTATAAGTTAATTCGAGTTACCAGCCTCAGAAATTACAGCCCAAATAAATGCTTCTGAGTTCAAGTAACAGACACATCTCAACATCAACTGTGTAAATCAGGCCTTCATAGTTGAATTGCTGCAAAGGAACTACTACTAAAGGACACCAATAATAAGAAGAGTCTTGCTTGGGCCAAGAAACACAAGCAATGGACATTAGACCGGTGGAAATCTGTCCTTTGGTCTGTCTGACGAGTCAAATTTGAGATTTTTGGTTCCAACCGCCGTGTCTTTGTGAGACACAAAGTAGGTGAACGGATGATCTCTGCATGTGTGGTTCCCACCGTGAAGCATGGAGGAGGTGGTGTGATGGTGTTGGTGTTCTTTTCTGGTGACACTGTCAGTGATTTATTTAGAATTCAAGGCACATTTTACCAGCACGGCTACCACAACATTCTGCAGCGATACGCCATCCCATCTGGTTTGCGCTTAGTGGGACTATCATTTGTTTTTCAACAGGACAATAACCCGACATACCTCCAGGCTGTGTAAGGGCTATTTGACCAAGAAGGAGAGTGGTGGAGTGCTGCATCAGATGACCTGGCCTCCACAATCACCTGACCTCAACCCAATTGAGATGGTTGGGGATGAGTTAGACCGCAGTGTGAAGGAAAAGCAGCCAACAAGTGCTCAGCATATATGGGAACTCCTTCAAGACTGTTGGAAAAGTATTCCTCATGAAGCTGGTTGAGAGAATGCCAAGAATGTGCAAAGCTGTCATCAAGGCAAAGGGTGGCTACTGTTTAACACTTTTTTGGTTACTACATGATTCCATGTGTTATTTCATAGTTTTGATGTCTTCACTATTTTTCTACAATGTAGAAAATATTTTTAAAAATAAAGAAAAACCCTGGAATGAGTAGGTGTGTCCCAACTTTTGACTGGTACTATATATATATATATATATATATATATATATATATATATATATATATATATATATACACTACCGTTCAAAAGTTTGGTGTCCCTTAGAAATGTCCTTGTTTTTGAAAGAAAAGCACATTGTTTGTCCATTTAAATAACATAAAATGTATCAGAAATACAGTGTAGACATTGTTAATGTTGTAAATGACTATTGCTGGAAACGGCTGATTTTTTATGGAATATCTACATATGCATACAGAGGCCCATTATCAGCAACCATCACTCCTGTGTTCCAATGGCATGTTGTGTTAGCTAATCAAAGTTTATCATTTTAAAAAGGCTAATTGCTCATTAGAAAACCCTTTTGCAATTATGTTAGCACAGCTGAAAAATGTTGTGCTCATTAAAGAAGCAATAAAACTGGCCTTCTTTAGACTAGTTGAGTATCTGGAGCATCAGCATTTGTGGGTTCGATTACAGGCTCAAAATGGCCAGAAACAAAGAACTTTCTTCTGAAACTCGTCAGTCTATTCTTGTTCTGAGAAATGAAGGCTATTCCATGCGAGAAATTGCCAAGAAACTGAAGATCTCATACAACGCTGTGCACTACTCCCTTCACAGAACTGCCCAAACTGGCTCTAACCAGAATAGAAAGAGGAGTGGGAGGCCCCGGTGCACAACTGAGCAAGAGGACAAGTTCATTAGATTGTCTAGTTTGAGAAACAGACGACTCACAAGTCCTCAACTGGCAGCTTCATTAAATAGTACCCGCAAAACACCAGTCTCAACGTCAACAGTGAAGAGGCGACTCCGGGATGCTGGCCTTCTAGGCAGAGTTCCTCTGTCCAGTGTCTGTTCTTTTGCCCATGTTAATCTTTTATTTTTATTGACCAGTCTGAGATATGGCTTTTTCTTTGCAACTCTGCCTAGAAGGCCAGCATCCCATTTGTGCTCTGTTGTTAACCACCATCCTGTATCCCTAACCCTAGAGACCCTGATGCCCTATCTAAAATCAAAACACTGGTGGGTAAAGAACAGATTCTAAATGGATTGAGCCACTCCCCTTCACCGGGTCTCAAGACTCACCTGTCCCCCCACAAGCTGCAGTAGGGCTGTGTTTACCGGCAGCTGCTCGATGTCGGTGGCGATGGCTGTCTGGTCGAAGGGGCAGGCCTTGCGGTGGAGCTTGTTCAGGCACATCTTGCAGACGGTGTGGCCACAGCCCAGCGAGATGGGCCGCCGCACCGTCTCCTCGAACGTCTGCGTGCAGATGGGACACAGCAGGAACTCCGTCCATTGTGGGGCTTGCACAGGCATCACTGGACAGTTTTTTTTTTACAAAGAAAAAAATATATGGAAGATTCCACTGGAATCAAGATTTTTCTTCCGAACTTAATTGTTCTTCAAACGTTGTCACACATCGTGGATGCGCATCATGTCACGTGACAAATCCTGAAAGGGAGAAGGAATACAATCATAGTGGGTTAATAGCCTGTGGATAATACTGACACAGTGACTCATGCACAATGACATTAGCTGAGCCAATTACCTTGATACATCAGGGGTGTATTCACTAGGAAGCAAACAGAAACAAATGGGGAGGGACCCACCTGAATTTGTCCAATAGAAACTCTAACTGTTTGAACTTTGGACTAATGATTACACCCCAGATGACCCAAACCAACATTGTTTACATTTTTGGCTGGCAACAAATGACATACCTACAGGCCACATAATATAAACAGCCCAAGCTACAGGAGCTGATAGTGGATCTAATTTATCTTCTTGGCACAGGTCAAGCAAGCAATGTTACATTTAGCTACAACAATAAAATAACGTTAGATAAAACCCTTGGCCAGTCAGTGTTATGTTCGTTAGATAGCCAATTAGATAACTGACAGTAACGTTGACCTATATATATATATATATATATATATATATATATATATATATATATATTATAAACCCAGGGTCGTTACTAATATATATATATATATATATATTTTGTATTATTTTATTATTAAAATAATACCAGGCACAATATGATGGCTAACTTAAAAATGTACGTCTATAGTAAATAAGATATGCTGGTTAGCTGCACCAGGCGAATGAGTTCAACGCCCTTACAAATTCAAAACGGTTAGCTAAAAAGACAATCCACCAGCAAGCTGAATAAGGCCAGTTCAATGCCCTTACAAATTCAAAACGGTTAGCTAAAAAGACAATCCACCAGCAAGCTGAATAAGGTCAGTTCAATGCCCTTACAAATTCAAAATGGTTAGCTAAAAAGACAATCCACCAGCAAGCTGAATAAGGTCAGTTCAATGCCCTTACAAATTCAAAACGGTTAGCTAAAAAGACAATCCACCAGCAAGCTGAATAAGGTCAGTTCAATGCCCTTACAAATTCAAAATGGTTAGCTTAAAAGACAATCCACCGGCAAGCTGAATAACGTTAGTTAGTATGATCACCATCCAGTGTCAGCTTTAACCAACTATCTGATTACATCTGTTCTAGATGGTTCAATAATTTTCAGAGAGCCAGGAAATTCAGTCTTCAGATAAATAATAAATGGCTGGCAACCCATGGCCAAATAACCGAACAAAACAACGACTGGCGTTGTTAGCCTATGGCCTGGCAAGTAGTAGACAAAGAGGAGGCGTAGCTAGTTACTACTGTTTGTGCTTGAGGTAACTTAACGTTAGCTAGCTATGCTGCGCAGAATGATCTAGCTAACAGTTTTAGCTAACAAGTTGATCATGCAGGATATAGCTACATCAATATATTGTTTATTTAAAATAACAATTAGCTAGTTAAACACGCAACGTTACATTATCATCACATAACGGCTAGTTACCTGGCAAGTAGCTACATATTTGGCGTTAAATTCGAGCGTCAATTAAGGTTACTTTAGCTAGCTAACGTTAGATAACTGGCTAGCTATGTTACTAGGTAAACAACGTTAGCGATGGGACGTTATGTTAGCTAGTTAAGGTTAGATGGTTTCATTACTGACATGGAAACAACAAATGCATCAAACGTACGAATGTACTTAAAACTAACTAATTATATAACTAGATAGTTAGCTACATTAGTTACAAGTACAACAAATGACTAGCTGCAAGGGAATCGTTCAAGCTAACCAACCAGAATTGCATGTGGCAATATCTAATATTATGTATCTAACTAGCTATTTAGTTTTGGTATTTAGCTCGTTTTTTAGACGTCTACTTAACTCAACATCAATTATTTAACTAGCTAACGTTAGCTACTAATGGTGTGGCAATCAAATCGCTAAACCAGGTTGAAGAATGTTGGCAAATAAATTGCAGCTAGCCAGCTAACGTACTGCTACGTACTTAGCGAGCTGTCTGGGACGCTAATGCTAGCTCTCAGTTATGTTTGCTGGCATTAGTACGCTAGGCTAGCTCAGAAACTAGGCGTCCAAAATAAATAGCTAGTTAATTAAATATGCCTTTGTTAACTGTTCATAACATTTTTCGATTACATGCTCAAGTTACTCACTCATTCCAAAACACTTGGAAGATTTATCTGTCTTTAGGAAAATATTGCGTTATTAAATCGGTCGCCATGTCGACTGTGCAGCTTGGCTGCTACCGAAGTTTGAGACCAGTTCGAGGGTGTTAACTGGGGTGTATGCATTACTCTGATTCTGTTGCAAAACGTTTTGTCTGTTGCAAACGGAAACAATTTTCTCCCATACGTTTTGCAACTATAACGAGAGTTTCTATTGGACACATTCAGGTAGGTTCCTCACCGTTTGCTCTGTTTGCTTCTGTTTGGTTCCTAGAGGACACGGTAAAAGGTTTCCGTTGCACAACGTTTTTGCAACGGTTAGCTAACTTTGGAGTTGAACGAGGAGCGAGTCCACCCCCTGTTGGTGAGAGAATGCCAGTGCACAGTAAAAAGGTAGAGCAGCATTGTCACATCCAGTTGTGACATTTGCTGGATATGGCACGTTGCCCCATATCTCCATCACCAAAACATTTTAAAACAATCTCAGGGACCTGTCAGTTCTTTCATCCAAAGCTCCGTTCATTTTAGGGTAGTAGCTGGTAGGCTACATCTCCCCAGCTTCTCCCCTCAGCCAAACAGTGACAGACTCAAGCTTGAAATTAGGCATTTTGCCTTTAATTACAACATAAAATTTTGTTCGCAAGCTTTGGGTAGCCCACAAAAAAATGTGATGATAATATCATGTTGGGCGAGGTTCCACCAAAGATGCTCCTGCGCAGATGGTTTATGTGACTGAGCGCACAGACTCAGCCGTGTGTGTGCGGTGGGTAGCCTGCTATTGCATCCACTTACGCAACGGATAGCTTCAGTCAGCCAGGGTGAAATGAAAACACGTATTTTGTATTTCCATTTTTGTCTAATCCGTCTGATTTCTGAAGGGATTAACGGACCAATCATGAATATTGAGAGACCGCCTGTTCGCTCACTGGGAGCAGGTCACCGTCCGCTCGTGGACTCACTCCGTCTGAAGCTGGGCTGGCTGCCGTCAAACCATAACAGTGCAGAATAAAACGGAGAACAACAACACAGGAGAAAGTTACTTTACTTTTTATGACAAATGTTTCCGACAGCTAGTCAGTCGGGTCAGAGGATGCGCTCAAGCTAGCCGACTAAACTCCACTCTATGGTGAAGGAAGTTTCTGATACTGGAGTTTAGTCCATTACGCTCAAGCTTGTGCCACAGAGCGCAGGTTTAGCTGTGGGTCGTTGTGCCTGTCCAATTTAAGTCGGCACGGAACGTGAGTTTCTTCAACTGTGGTGAATTGCATCTAAATAAGATATCACCAAGATCTTTCCAGGTAAATGATTGACCTTGTCATGATGTGTTTTTGTCCTGTCATTAATACCATGTATTTTTTGTCACTTTTAAATCATTTTGTGATAGTGTGTTATTATCCTGTTTGGTTCAATTGAAATGTCAGGGGAATTCTTTCAAAGTCAAATAGGTCATTCATCCATGTGTGATGATAGCCTACAGTTGGGTGCTTAGTAATAGATCATTCTTGTCCTTTTACTTAGTTTTATTAACACGTAACAGAACTGGACAAATCCAGTGCCTAATCATTCTGCAACTGATTATAAAGAAAACGATTTCAGTAGGCCTATTAGAATAAAATTACATGTAGCCAAATCCCTATTTTATTTTCTATAACCTCTTCATCAAATGTCTTTGATGACAACAACACTTTTATATTGTCAGTACATGCCAGCCACACACAGACTTCTCATGCACTGGTGGCCTATTTCCATTCCAAAGGATTATCCTACGCAGTAATCATTGGATAAAGAGTACAAAGTGAATTGAATCCACTACTTTAGGCATCCTAGGCCTAGTGTTACTATTTTACCAGAGGCAACAAACAATGATCCCTTTTCCACATTAGGTTCCAATCAGACTTTTCCTCTTTGCCTTGCCAGCCAATGGAGGAGGAAGAGGTCCATATCACACAAACATTGGCTCCTGCCAGCTCTCCGCTTCGGTCAAGAACCTCTGATGACCAGGGCCTCATCCTGAGTCTTGTCCCCAAGCCCAGCACACTCTCTCCCTCCTCTCCCTCGCTTTCCCCTCCCCCCCTCCCTCCTTCAGGCTCTGCCGTCTATTCCCTGCAGTCCAAGGTGAATAATCTCTCCCAGAGAACCGGAGGGAAAGAGAGAAAGAGGGAGAGGGTGAGGGAGGACAATATGGCCTCAGAGCTCCAGGTAGAGGGACCTGTCTCATTCCAGGCCCTGCCCAAGCAGAAGGGCCGCAGCAGGGGGGAGGTGCCACCGCCTGTGCCCTTCCGGCACTTTGACCAGAGGAGGAGGTCCAGCAGTAGTGAAGACGAGGTAGAGGAAGAGGTGGTGGCCAGGGTACAGCTCCACACCGACCCGACTGAACCACAGAGGGAGAAGGAGAGCTGGGGTGCCATGGGGAAGGGAGCAGAGAAGGGGGAGAGGGGAGGCCCAGCTGGGAGTGTGCCGGGGCAGCCTCGCGGTTTGGGGGAGGGGGCCAGCTTGGAGAGCTTGGAGAACATCCAGTCAGACAGCACCGGCGCAACCAAGGAGGACCACCCTCCTTCTTCAAAGCCCGCTCCCGCATCCTCCTCCACCTCTTCTTCCTCCTCTCACAGACACTGGGCACCTCCTAAAGGATTCTGGAGGGTAGCACGCCCAGAGACTCTGATTCTGAATAGGGTGAGCACTCAGTCTACTGTGGGCACTCAGACTACAATGCCCATACTCTCGTCATTTGTACGTCTGAAGGACGAACCCCCTGCACATGCCACCCTTTCAGGGCCCCAGAGTAAGTCAAGACTGGCTTCTGTGGATTCTGTAGATGAGGACAGGGACGAGAGTGAAGGGTGTTGGAACATGCTGCGTTCGGACAGCCTGGACTGCTACCTGGAGAGGTGTGATAAGAAAGAAGCGAAGGAGCCTATGGATCCCGTGGGGGGGCTGTGGAGGGCGGAGAGCTGGGAAAGTGTGTACTCGCAGGAAGGGACGCTTTCGCTGGGGGATACAGTGGAGGCCAACCAGAGAGCCAGAGGGCGGTCAGTGAACAGACGAAGGAACACCAAGAGAGTCGAGGAGAAAGGCAGCGTGGACATCCCGTACCTCTGTGTTGACCAGATAGACAAGAGAGATGGTATGAAGTTCCAGTTTAGAAAATACATCTTGGTACACCTTGTTGTTAAACAAGTCTTCGAGAGGTAAATTCAATAAAAAAAATAATCATATTTACCATGGCTGCATTTACAAAGGCAGACCAATATTTTTTTCCACTAATTGGTCTTTTGACAAATCATATCAGATCTTTTCACATCAGAATGTTTTTCAGATCTGATCTTGTTGGTCAAAAGACCAATTAGTGAGAGAAAAAATCAGAATTGGGCTGCCTGTGTAAATGCAGCCAAAGTATCCCATTCTGGGCCTCTCATGGTTTAAGAACATGGTAGAACATGTGCTGTGGGACAAAGTGTCCATCAAGAGAATGGGAGGTAAACAAATCACACTTTGGAACACAAATATTTTGCTCAATCATGATAGGGTTGGGGAGGAGGGCTTAGTTGCACGTTTTACATGCACCTCCTTTTAAATTAGATAACAATTGTTTCGTAAGCAAACCAGGCGTAATTGATTGTTAAATTCAGGAATTATAAAGCATATCAATGTGTGCTTACAACTGTGATCATGTGTCAGATGAATTACTGTAAATTGACCATGAGATACAGATACAGAGCTATGCATTCTATTTCTGTCAGCACCTCCCACCATCAGGAGCACTTAGAGGAACAGATGTGCTGGTGTTGTGTAGCTATTTTTAGCGCTGTGTGTGTGTTACGCTTTGGCTAGTTCAACCTATTCTATTCAATTTGACTGAAATCAAATAACAAATTTGACAGCTCAATGTGATTTTTTGAATTGAATAAAAGCTTCTAAATTGCTTTCAACACCTCATGCGCTTTCACATTGAATAGTGGTGGGGAGCAATGTAGCAGCAGCAGCCTATCAGAAGAGTTGGAGGCATGGCATATTGGGGGTGAGGCTTTCAGTTTGTTCTTTTTGCCCACCCGTGAGAATGAATGTCATTCCAGTTAATGTGGTCTATAGTATTTGTTATTCAACCAAAAATGTGTATTCACCTACATTTGTAGTGATACTTGCATAAGTACATCTGATACTAAAGAGCCAGATAAGGTTACAATGTTAAGGTAGACAATGCTTGATTGAGGCTACTAAATATGGGCGTCTTGTGAAAAGACTATGTTTGGAAACATTATTTAAAGTTATTGAACCAACTTAATTTCTTGATTTACAAGAAATTGATTCTGATTGCTTCAAATCAAGTTTTTATTGTCACATGCTTCGTAAACAACAGGTGTAGACTAACAGTGAAATGCTTACGGGCCCTTCCCAACAATGTAGAATACTATAAAAAATATAATACAAATTTAATTAAAAGTAACACAAAGAATAAATACACAATGAGCAATGATAGCTTGGCTATATACAGTACCAGGACTGAGTTGATGTGCAGGGGTAGGAGGAAATTGAGGTAGATATGTACATATAGGTAGGGGTAAAGTGACTAGGCAACAGGATAGATAATGGACAGTAGCAGCAGTGTGTGTATGTGTTGGAGTGTCGTTGTAAGTATGTGCGTGTGTGTGTGTGAGTCCAGTGTGTGTGCGTAGAGTCAAAAAGAGTTAGTGCAAAAAGGGTACCGTTTGCTGTGCGGTAGCAGAGAGAACAGTCTATGACTTGGGTGGCTGGAGTCTTTGATAATTTTTTGACAATTCATCCTCTGACACTGCCTGGTATAGAGGTCCTGGATGGCAGGGAGTTCGACCCCAGTGATGTACTGGGCCGTTCGCACTACCCTCTGTAGCGCCTTACGGTCAGATGCCAAGCAGTTGCCATAGCAGGTGGTGATGATATCGTTCAGGATGCTCTTGATAGTGCAGCTGTAGAACCTTTTGAGGATCTGGGGGCCCATGTCAAATCTTTTCAGTCTCCTGAGGGGGAAAAGGTTTTGTCGTGCCCTCTTCACGACTGTCTTGGTATGTTTGGACCATGATAGTTCGTTGGTGATGTGGACACCAAGGCACTTGAAACTCTCGACTCGCTCCAGTACAGCCCCGTCGATGTTAATGGGGGCCTGTTCGGCCCGCCTTTTCCTGTAGTCCACGATCAGCTCCTTTGTCTTGCTCACATTGAGGTTCAGTGTTGCTTGTCTTGCTCACATTGAGGTTCAGTGTTGCTTGTCTTGCTCACATTGAGGTTCAGTGTTGCTTGTCTTGCTCACATTGAGGTTCAGTGTTGCTTGTCTTGCTCACATTGAGGTTCAGTGTTGCTTGTCTTGCTCACATGCATGGTTCAGTGTTGCTTGCCCTCGAAGTGAGCATAGAAGGCATTTAGCTTGTCTGGTAGGCTCGTTTCAATGGTCAGATCTCGGCTGGGTTTCCCTTTGTAATACGTGATAGTTTTAAAAGCCCTGCCACATCTGAAGAGCGTCAGACCTGGTGTAATAGGATTCGATCTTAGTCCATTATTAACTCTTTGCCTGTTTGATGGTTGTAACCCAATTGAATACCTTTGGGTAATTCCAAATTAAAAAGTGAACTTGGAACAAGGTGAAAACATGGGTTGTATTTACATTAAATATTAGTTTGTATTTGTTATTTATTAGGTTTAACCAAAGGGGAAAAGTAAGTTAAGTGTTGAAATAAATAGGTTGTAACTTGAAATATATGTTAGGTAATAATCAAATAAAACAGTTGTCATTGAATCATATATTTGGTTTCAACAAATGTAGTATTTTTCAATTGAGAAAGCCTAACTCATTTACTTGTAACCAGTTGAAGTACATTTTTTCGGTTGATCCACAGTATTTTTTTTTTTTTACAGTGCAGTGCACTGAGTGCAGGGCATGATCAGATGATAATGTTTTAATACCTCTCTGTTCCTGCCGTTATGGCGTTTATGTAAGGCCCATGAATCTGACAGGCATTAGGAGGATCAGAGATGAACTTGGGGACAGTCCATGGCTTTGATGTGATGTGGGGCTTATGGAAACCATTATGGTTGAGTAAAGCCCTTGGCAGTTTTGTACCTGCATACATGCTTTAACAATGCACTTCTGCTGCTATATTTGCATTACAGCTTAACTGTGAGCAACATATCCTGCCATAAAATGCATTTGAAGCATCTCCACCCCAAACTTCAACCATGTGAATTGAAATTGGTTTTGTATAACAATGTAATAGCATTGTGTAATACTCAGCTTGTCGAACTGTTCCTTTGGATTTGTAGCAAGTGATGCGTGAGGGTCCATTTGCATTGCATGGAACTAGGTTTGGAAAGCTTTATTTTAATGGGTAAAGTTCTGTTTTCAGTGTCTCCAGATGCATCTGCCTCCTGGAACAATGAGTGGGATTTAACCATTCCACAACAGGAGCTGCTTGAACTTCCCGGGTAAGGAATATCACACTAGTGTCTGTCTACATAGAAAAGTGGTAAGTGTGTGAGGTGAGGAACCACCTTTTTTAGGGATAGTTTTTGCCCCCTAAATATTATTTGTATGTAAAGCAGTCAACTATCCTGTCCAATTTGTTTTGTAGATTGAAACATAAGCTACGTAAAGATGCTAATATAGCATATAACATCAGATCACACCTCTCCCATGAAACTGGAAGTAGAGGATAGGTAGCCTAGTGGTTAGAGAGGCGGGCCATCAACCAGAGGGTTGCCATTTCAAATCCAGCTCCTTACTGGGAAAATCTGTCAGGAAGTGAGCTGGCAACAAATCAAATGCTAGATGCCATTGTCTGCCATTGTGCCCTTGAACAAGGCACTTAACCCCCTACAACAACAGCTCCCCGGGCGTCCAGTGTGACAGCTCCCCGCACCTATCCAAAACCTGTATATGTACAGTTGAAGTCGGAAGTTTACATACACCTTAGCCAAATACATTTAAACTCAGTTTTTCACAATTCCTGACATTTAATCCTAGTAAAAATTCCCTGTCACTTTTTCAGTTCTGCCCACAAATTGTCTATGGGATTGAGGTCAGTGCTTTGTGATGGCCACTCCAATACCTTGACTTTGTTGCACTTTAGCCATTTTGCCACAACACGACTGCATGGCCAGGCACGACTCCAACACCATCATCAAGTTTGCAGACGACACAACAGTGGTAGGCCTGATCACCGACAACGACGAGACAGCCTATAGGGAGGAGGTCAGAGACCTGGCCGGGTGGTGCCAGAATAACAACCTATCCCTCAACGTAACCAAGACTAAGGAGATTATTGTGGACTACAGGAAAAGGAGGACCGAGCACGCCCCCATTCTCATCGACGGGGCTGTAGTGGAGCAGGTTGAGAGCTTCAAGTTCCTTGGTGTCCACATCAACAACAAACTAGAATGGTCCAAACACACCAATACAGTCGTGAAGAGGGCACGACAAAGCCTATTCCCCCTCAGGAAACTAAAAAGATTTGGCATGGGTCCTGAGATCCTCAAAAGGTTCTACAGCTGCAACATCGAGAGCATCCTGACTGGTTGCATCACTGCCTGGTACGGCAATTGCTCGGCCTCTGACCGCAAGGCACTACAAAGGGTAGTGCGTACGGCCTAGTACATCACTGGGGCTAAGCTGCCTGCCATCCAGGACCTCTACACAGGCGGTGTCAGAGGAAGGCCCTAAAAATTGTCAAAGACCCCAGCCACCCCAGTTATAGACTGTTCTCTCTACTACCGCATGGCAAGCGGTACCGGAGTGCCAAGTCTAGGACAAAAAGGCTTCTCAACAGTTTTTACCCCAAAGCCATAAGACTCCTGAACAGGTAATCAAATGGCTACCCGGACTATTTGCATTGTGAGCCCCCCCCCCCCCCCCCCCCAACCCCTCTTTTTATGCTGCTGCTACTCTCTGTTTATCATATATGCATAGTCATTATAACTATACACTTATGTATATACTACCTCAATTGGGCCGACCAACCACTGCTCCCGCAGCCCCTCTTTTACGCTACTGCTACTCTTTGTTCATCATATATGCATAGTCACTTTAACCATATCTACATGTACATACTACCTCAATCAGCCTGACTAACCGGTGTCTGTATGTAGCCTCGCTACTTTTATAGCCTCGCTACTGTATATAGCCTGTATTTTTACTGTTGTTTTTATTTCTTTACTTACCTATTGTTCACCTAATACCTTTTTGCACTATTGGTTAGAGCCTGTAAGTAAGCATTTCACTGTAAGATCTACACCTGTTGTATTCGGTGCACGTGACAAATAAACTTTGATTTGATTTGAGACTTGTGGAGGTCATCAATTTTTTTCTGAGGTCTTGGCTGATTTCTTTTGATTTTCCCAAGATGTCAAGCAAAGAGGCCCTGCGTTTGAAGGTAGGCCTTGAAATACATCCACAGGTACACCTCCAATTGACTCAAATTATGTCAATTAGCCTATCAGAAGCTTCTAAAGCCATGATATCATTTTCTGGAATTTTCCAAGCTGTTTAAAGCCACAGTCAACTTAGTGTATATAAACTTCGGACCCACTGGAATTGTGATACAGTGAATTATAAGTGAAATAATCTGTCTGTAAACAATTGTTGGAAATATTTGTTCTGTCATGCACAAAGTAGATGTCCTAACCGACTTGCCAAAACTATAGTTTGTTAAAACGAAATTTGTGGAGTGGTTGAAAACAAGTTTTAATGACTCCAAACTAAGTGTATGTTAACTTCCGACTTCAACTGTAAATATGTGTCTTTTGGAGGGGTTGGGTTAAAAGTGGAAGTCAAATTTAAATTGGACCTTGTGTGCAATTGACCAATAAAGTGAACTTCTTTATAAATAATAAATACGAGCATTACAAAACTAAGCTGGATGCGTACACAAAATCTTCCTCCATTCTCCGTACATACAGGAATGGATGAGTGTGTTGGTGACAGGGATAATCCACAGGCGTATCATACTATTTTGGCCACTGAAGCACATAGAACATAGGATCAACTGGAATACAGGGGATGAAGTACAATACCGAGGCTAAACTCGCCACCACGCCCCAGTCCAATCGGCTATTACATAAGAAGGCTTAGCGTAGAAGACTGACGTTCAGAGCTCCATTCTCTTTAACTCTATCCGTAGGGCATATAATGTTCTCTGGATATGTAACTGTGCAGGATCAGCTCGGTACAACTGAAGGCACCAGATGTGTGGTAGCTTTGCAAACCACCTGATCTCGCAAGTTTACATGAATGTTCGCTACAAGGGAAATAGCGCAAAGGTAATTGGTCTGGTAATTATGAGGCTAGATGTGTGGTGCAGGCAAATGATTCAAGACAAAATACATTTCAAATGATTTCAGGGCTACACAAAATGTGGACTTTGACCTTATCTGTAGACCTGAATTTTTTTAATGAACCTCGTTAATCACATCAGAAATATGCTAAGAGACGTTTAATTCAGCAAGCCATGGATAGTACAGCAATATTGGACTACTGTCTGGTTGCCCCTAACCTCAACCCCCCCATCTTTCTTCCCCCTCCAGTCATTTCAATCGTTTGGGTTCGGATCCCACTGCTACCACCAATTGTGTACGGCAAGGATTTAGGAAAGGGTAGAACAACTTCTTTCTTCAATGGTGAAGGATCAATATCATAGAGGTAGATAGAGGGCACACTTGGACCAAAGCCTGCTTTAGCATGGGCAGCACCCAGCAAGGGCAGCACCATTGAGGGCTTTCACCATTTTGAAGTATTCAACTGGGTGGTACTTGCTATGGGTTAACAAAGAATCACAGAATTCCATCTAGGTCAGCAGCTTTATACCTGTTCAGACAATACACACTCCACCACAGTAGGTGGTGCTAATACACTCATAGAAGTATAATAATAACACATTGAGTATTTTAAAATGGAGATAGCCCCCAACGGTGCTGTCCATGCTGTCACAGAAGACGCACCTTACAAAGTTAAAAGGTGTGCTATATTTCCATATCTACAATAAATAAACAAACATGTAACCGCTTCAATCGCTAGCTCAAAGACCACCCTGATCCCAAATTCTCCCAACAAACGATCCCGCAGGGTGATTACCCCCTCTCCTGTCGAGAATTGGTACGACATTTCTATCACCTTCCCTATTTCTATGTCTCCCTCTCCAATTCACCCTCCATCTCTGTGTGATTGACAGCTTACACTTAAACCCTGAGGAACTTCCTCTGAGCCCCAGACATGAGCAGGCCATGCTCCTGCTGGAGAGGGCTCGGTTAAAAGCCCGCTTCAATCACGCCAAAGGGGAACGCCCTCAAACCCGCCGCTCCCATTCTGCCCAGAGATACAACCCGTAAGTCAGCTGTATCTGCAACTCTGTTGATCTCTATCCCCCCTATTAGTCTGACTACCTGATCATCTGTCTGTCTGTCTGTCTGTCTGTCTGTCTGTCTGTTAGTCTGACTACCTGATCGTCTGTCTGTCTGTCTGTCTGTCTGTCTGTCTGTCTGTCTGTCTGTCTGTCTGTCTGTCTGTCTGTCTGTCTGTCTGTCTGTCTGTCTGACTACCTGATCGTCTGTCTGTCTGTCTGTCTGTCTGTCTGTCTGTCTGTCTGTCTGTCTGTCTGTCTGTCTGTCTGTCTGTCTGTCTGTCTTTATATTCCGTTCTATATAAGTGTGTCTACCCCTTCACACATCTCTCTCTCCTTTCAGTTCTTAATTTCTCTTTCTGTCTTTTTCTTTCTGTGTGATTGAAAAATCTGACATTATGTAACATCCAATGACTGATCGTTTCAGAATCATAACTCTGGTTTCTGATTGGATGTTCCACAAAGATGCAAGGAGTGTTATATAGTATGACTTATGTAACCATGTTGATGACACACACCATGATGTTTCTGTAATGGGTATTTTGTTCCTGAAATCCCCTCTTATATCAGTGGGATACATTCACAGCAAATGGTATTAGGAATACTGGCACTCATGAGAGAACACACACTCAAACACACACACTTAAACACACACACTCAAACACACACATACACGGATTACTCATGTGCTTTCATGCATTTGTGTCAGCAGAAGTACTTGTATTTGTGACTATGAAAATATGTACAGGCTGTGAGTAAGAATATGAAGTTATTATTATTATTATTATTACATACAGTGTTTAGTGTGTTTCCCTGTTTTATCCAGCAGGAGGCAGCAGTCTGGGATTGATTCAGCACTGGTCCAAAAGGCTGTGGCTGTTAAACCCAAGGAAGAGCTGACAGCCCCTCCCTCATCAGGTCCGCTCCTGGTCCCACAAAGCAGAGACCTCTCCCCTGGGGGGCTTAATCGTCGGTATGGTAACTCACCCACGAGGGTGCGGTTTGAGGATGAATCAGAGAAGGAGGCAGAGTCTCGCTACCTGGATCGGGTGAGGGAGCGTGGGCGGGCCACGGGACAGAAATCCAAGGGCACTCTGGAAAAGAAGGCGGAGTCTAGCATAAGCATTACAGGCCTTACTCCAAGACTGGAGGACGTTGGTTTCACGAACGCTGCTTCTACCCAGGTAACGGAGGTAGTGGTGGTGTTGAGGAAATGTGAGGCTTGTGGATCCATTCTTAGGGATCCTCCAGTACCCGAACCAGAGACTGCTCCTCCCCAGTCCGGCAACGCGGAGGAGAATCAAAGCAGGAAGGTCTCTCGCTGGGGCCCCCCAGCCCAATCAGACGGGATCCCCCAACCAGATCAGCCCAGCAGCATCCACCCCAAAGCGGCAGGGGTCACCTTCGGTGAGGTCCTGATTCTGGGAGAGGATACAGAGGGCGGGGCCGGGGGTGGAGTGGGGGAGAAGTCCTCCGGTTTTGGGAAGTTGAGGAGGCGCAGCAGGAAGGGAGAGAGCCGGCTGAAACGGGTCGGCTCGGGACATGGCCCCTATGGTGCCTCGTGGGCCCACCGTCGAAACTCAAATCCCAGAAACAGGGTCAACGTGTGCAGGCGAGCCGTCACCTTTGCTCTAGGCAGTCCTGTAGCTCTGGACCGCCCTCTGGTGGGAGCCTCCGGAAACAGCAGTCCCAAGGATAGTGACGCCCCCACCCCGCCACTGCCCATTAAGTCAGCTCTGAAGTCAGGCTGCAAGAGCAGGGTAAGTGGGCAGCGTGTGGTAAAGCTCCTGCCCTCGGTTCAGTATCACCTCATCAACCTGGATGAGGGGGCAGGGGGAAGCCCACAGCATGACCTCATCACCACAGAGCATCATGGGGATGGTCCTATCTCTGCCCCACCAGGGTCTCCCCCTAGCGCCGCCTTAGTCCCCTGCATCCGACCGTCGTCCCTCAGGTACTCCCCTGCAAGGATCACCCCTGACCTCCCCCCTGCGGAACTCTGGGAAACTGCTGCAGATGGAGCTGGTGAGTAGATAGAATGTATTGTGTTGGAAGGAACTGTAGACTTGATGTGATGTGCTCACTGAATGCTTCTTTCAGTTACACACATAAAATGTCTTCCAGGTCTGGCGCTGAGCGGAGACATGAGTCGAGATCTGCTGGTGGCTCTTCCAGAGTGCCGCCCTGCGCTGCGCTGCTTGGGCGTGTCCCGAGCAGAGGACCTGAGGGCAGAGTTACTGAGAGCGGAGCACCTGAAGGCAGAGGCTCAGTGGGAGGATGGCCAAGAGGGGGCTCGGTCAGTATGGATCCCACCACTGACACCAAATTCAAGTCAGACCCATATATATGTTTAATGTGGCTCTGGTTCCTTTAAATGGTGTGTTATTCTTAATCTGACAGGGAGGCAACACTGCCTCCTCCTGGTACTGAAGCATAACTTCAAGCTCCACAGTTTGTTCTGTCAGAGGGAGCTTCAAGAACTCTCTGACGGGTTTGCATTAGTTGATTGCATTAGTACATTTGGCACCATACAGTTTCTCTGTAATATATCTTGCAGGAATTGAACTATGCGTTGTAATCCCTAGGTGACAGATTCAATCGAACATAAACCACTGTTCACGCTTACATCCTGCTTTTTTACATACAACTGACATGTTTTGCTCTGTCTGTATGTGTTGGTGACTTGTACAGGAGGTCTATGGCAGAGCGGGACGGCAGACCCAAGCTATCTCTGCGACGGTTCTTCTCCTCCATCGGGCTGCACAGTGTGGGCAGGCTGGTGAAGGGAGGGCGCTCCAGCAGCATGGAACAGCTCAGCATCTCAGCGCCGCGGGCCAGCTCCGCCTCACCCAGCCCCACCCACAGCCCTCACACCAACACCCGTCTGCAGAGGACCCCCTCACTACAGGCCCTGCACACAGTAAGCACCAGCTACTCAGCTCAGTTGAGTTCTATTCAATCTAGTTCAATTCAGTTCAGTTACATTTATTTATATTCAGTTCAATTCAGTTCTGTTAAATGTTTTCACTAACTTATTTGTCAAAGAACAGAAATGCATATGCCACTTTACTTTTACACCATTCTTTAACATTTTCATATTGAGATGCAATTTTCATGGCTGACATTCAAAATACAAGAGACTCTGGCTGTGCCTGAAATCTGTCTTGCCTACTACTACTGCATAATGTCTACTAATCTAACTACATACAAATTAGAACGTATACTGTTTAGTAAAAACGAATGCAGTAAGCAATGAATATCAGCGTACTAGGCTCATCTTACTGGGAATGCATCCTTTATTGCACAATTGCATTGATTCCCGCCAGTCGTTCATTTTGGTACAGCGCCTCACCTTCTCTGATTATCAGCTGTTGTCAGACACACGTGGGTCTCGAAAAACGTTTCTCTTCCTCAACAATGTGCAGCAAATTTTACTACATGAAAATCCAAAATGAGTATGACATCCTGGCATTTAAAGCATATTGAATTTTCTATTTTTGAAAGCCACAAAATGCTTACTGTTTAGAAGGAAAGTTAGGTATTCAGACATCGCCTCTGTCTGTGAATGTCAGGACTCAGGAGACAACATCAACTGCACAGATGATGACACCTGTTGCAATGTCCCTAATAAATACAAATGTCCTTCTCTGTCACCAGGTGTCCCCACTGGCCCAGCTTCGGAAAGCCTCCTCTGTGCAGAGTCTGGAGAGGAGAGTGGAGCGTTCTACCATTCTGGGAGAGGTGTCCGTGCCTAACAGCCTGGCACCCAGGTACTGTGTGTGTGTGTGTGCGTGTGCATTTGTGTGTGCGTTTGTGTGTGCGTGTGCGTTTGTGCGTCGGTGCGCGCAGAGAGAGAAGGGAAAAAAATTATTTCTCATTGTGTCTAGGCTCTAAATCAACCAGCACTGCCAAAAGTACTCTGTATTTTCCGATTGTTCAAGCGGTAAAAAAAAAGTGTCATGGAACAGAAATGTCATTCCAATCAACAAATTTCAGGACACCATAAGGAACATAAATACTAGGACCGTGAATAATGTAATCCTTATTGACACAACACTACAAATCCAGGCATCTTTCCAAAAGCTCTTGAAGTGATGTCATCTAGACCGTATTTACACTAAGCAATGTTTGACTTGGCAAAATGCCTTACGTATATAAAAACAATATAGCTAGATTATTGTAAGATCCCATTTCCAATAGGAAACTGACCAACTGCCACTAATTTCTCATGAAGGTAAATTACCCCCACTACATTTCACTGAAATGTCTCTATATACTATCTCTACAGGATGATCCAGAGAGCCCTGAGCGTGGAAGATATGTTAGCCCCTCGGGTGGTGCGTCCCATGGGTCCAATGGGTAGGGTCGTCCAGGCCTTCCCTGATGGGACCCTCTGGTTGGAGCTCACCAGACCCCCTAACGGCCCTTTTGGGTTCGTCATCTCTCGAGGCAAAGGTCGACCGGTCACAGGTATATTAAAGCACTATTACTGTATAACTGGGTTCCATTAGATGTAGCCTACATTTTAGTGTTGTGGATGTGAGGGTGTACAGTGCATTCGGAAAGTATTCAGACTCCTTCAATTTTTCGACATTTTGTTACATTACAGCCTTATTCTAAAATGAATTACATACATACTACAGTGTTCCTTATCAATCTACACACAATACCCCATTTTTGTAAATGTATTAAATAATATATAACAGAAATACCTTATTTACATAAGTATTCAGACCCTTTGCTATGAGACTTGAAATTGAGCTCAGGTGCATCCTCTTTCCATTGATCATCCTTGAGATGTTTCTACAACTTGATTGGAGTTCACCTGTGGTTAATTCAATTGATTCGACATGATTTGGAAAGGCACACACCTTTCTATTGTAAGGTCCCACAGTTGACAGTGCATGTCAGAGCAAAAACCAAGGAATTGTCCGTAGAGCTCCAAGACAGGATTCTGTCGAGGTACAGATCTGGGGAAGGGTACCAAAAAAGGTCTGCAGCATTGAAGGTCCCCAAGAACACAGTGGCCTCCATCATTTTTAAATTGAAGAAGTTTGGAACCACCAAGACTCTTCCTAGAGCTGGCAGCCCGGCCAAACTGAGCAATCGGGGGAGAAGGGCCTTTGTCAGAGAGGTGACCAAGAATCCGATGGTCACTCTGACAGAGCTCCAGAGTTACTCTGTGGAGATGGGAGAACCTTCCAGAAGGACAACCATCTCTGCAGCACTCTACCAATCAGGCCTTTATGGTAGAGTGGCCAGACAGAAGCCACTCCTCAGTAAAAGGCACATGACAGCCCACTTGCAGTTTGCCAAAAGGCACCTAAAGGACTCTCAGACTATGAGAAACAAGATTCTCTGGTCTGATGAAACCAAGATTGAACTCTTTGGCCTGAATGCCAAGCGTCACATCTGGAGAAAACCTGGCACCATCCCTACGGTGAACCATGGTGGGGGCAGCATCATGCTGTGGGGATGTTTTTCAGTGGCAGGGACTGGGAGACTAGTCAGGATTGAGGGAAAGATGACCGGAGCAAAGTACTGAGAGATCCTTGATGAAAACCTGCACCAGAGCGCTCAGGACCTCAGACTGGGGCGACTGTTCACCTTCCAAAAGGACAACGATCCTAGCACACAGCCAAGACAACACAGAAGTGGCTTCAGGACAAGCGTCTGAATGCCCGAGCCCGGACTTTAATCCGATTGAACATCTCTGGAGAGACCTGAAAATAGCTGTGCCGCGATGCTCTCCATCCAACCTGAGGTTGGCGTATTGCTGAGGAATGCTGTGGTAGCCATGCTGGTTAAGTGTGCCTTGAATTCTAAATAAATCACAGACAGTGTCACCAGCAAAGCACCCCCACACCATTACACCTCCTCCTCCATGCTTCATGGTGGGAACCACACATACGGAGATCATCCATTCACCTACTCTGCGTCTCACAAAGACACGGCGGTTGGAACCAAAAATCTCAAATTTGGACTCATCAGACCAAAGGACAGATTTCTAATGTCCATTGCTCATGTTTCTTTGCCCAAGAAAGTATCTTCTTCATATTGGTGTCCTTTAGTAATGGTTTCTTTGCAGCATTTCGACCTTGAATGCCTGATTCACGCAGTCTGCTCTGAACAGTTGATGTTGAGATGTGTCTGTTACTTGAACTCTGTGAAGCATTTATTTGAGCTGCAATTTCTGAGGCTGGTAACTCTAATGAACTTATCCTCTGCAGCAGAGGTAACTGGGTCTTCTTTTCCTGTGGCGGTCCTCATGAGAGACAGTTCCAGGTGACTACCTCATGAAGCTGGTTGAGAGAATGCCAAGCGTGTGCAAAGCAGTCATCAAGGCAAAGGTTGGCTACTTTGAAGAATCTCAAATATAAAATATATTTTGATTTGTTTAACACTTTTTAGGTTACTACATGATTGATTCCATATGTGTTATTTCAGAGTTTTAATGTCTTCACTATTATTCTACAATGTAGAAAATAGTACAAATAAAGAAAAACTCGTGAATGAGTAGGTGTGTCCAACCTTTTGACTGGTACTGTATATTAATTAACAAAAATGTCTAAAAACCTGTTTTTGCTTTGTCATTATGGGGTAATGTGTGTAGATTGATGAGGGGGAAAAACGATTTGATCCATTTTAGTATAAGGCTGTAACATAACAAAGTGTGGAAAAAGTCAAGGGGTCTGAATACTTTCCGAATGCACTGTATATTCAATAAAAACCTAATGGCAGGGATTTTAGGTGGGTGTTTTAGAGGGCATTTTACCCGAGTGTGTAATGACATACTATTTAATGATTTTAAATTGACATATTCTTAGTGTTTGCACCATTACCTATTGTGCCCTCCCTCCCTCCCCATCTCTCTCTCTTTCTATCGCCCTCTCGGTCCTTCCCCCACCCCTCTCTCTTGTCTCAGGTGTGTACGTGGAGCAGGTAGGGGATGGTACTGAGGAGGGCCTGTACTCTGGGCTCCTTGGTGTTGGGGATGAGATTCTGGAGGTGAACGGGGAGACAGTGGCTGGACTGACCCTGGATCTGGTAACACGCCTCATGACCCGTGACAGCACTGCCTCTATCCGTGTCCTGCCGCACCGTCGGAACCATCGCTGAGCAATGGAATATTCCATTATCCATTTCAATGAAAAAACACACTGGATACTGCGCCATGATGATGTCATGATGAAAACTTGAGAATGGAAATAGACCTAAAGAGATATTTTTAACTCAGGGAGAACAAAAGGAAGGACATAATACATCTCATTTTCTATTATTAGGCCTAATCTTTGCAGATTCAGGCAAATGTTTGTGAATCAAAACAGATAAAACTAAGTATAAAGAGAATGTTGCACTGAAGATGCAAGTGAGATGATCTACAGTGCCTTCAGAAAGTATTCATACCTCTTGACTTATTCCACATGTTGTTGCTGCAGCCTAAATTCCAAATGGTTTTTATTGATTTTATTTTCTCACCCATCTACACACAATACCCCATCATGACAAAGTGAAATCATGTTTTTAGAAATGTTGCTAATTTATTGAAATTGAAATACAGAAATATCTTATTTACGTAAGTATTCACAACCCTGAGTCAATATATGTTAGAATCACCTTTGGTATTGATTACAGCTGTGAATCTTTCTGAGTAAGTCTCTAAGAGCTTTGCACACCTGCATTGTACAATATTTGCACATTATTCTTTAAAAAAAATATTCAAGCTCTGTCAAGTTGGTTGCTAGACATTTTCAAGTTTTGCCAATAATTTTTAAGTAGATTTAAGTCAAAACTGTAACTAGGCCACCCAGGAACATTCACTGTTGCCTTGGTAAGCAACTTGGTAAGTGTATTGTTGGTTTAGGTTATTGTCCTGCTGAAAGGGGAATTTGTCTCCCAGTGTCTGTTGGAAAGCAGACTGAACCAGGTTTTCCTCTAGGATTTTGCCTGTGCTTAGCTCTATTCCATTTTTTTTTATTTTTTTACTCCCTAGTCCTTGCCTATGACAAGCATACCCATAACATGATGCAGCCACCACTATCCTAGAAAATATAAAGTGATGTGTTGTATTGGATTTTTCCCAAACATAACACTTTGTATTCAGGACATAAAGTTAATTTCTTTGCAACATTTTTTGGGCAGTTTTGCATTAGTGCCTTAATGCAAAAAAGGATGCATGTTTTGGAATATGTTTATTCTGTAAAGGCTTCCTTCTTTTCACTCTCAATTAGGTCAGTATTGTGGAGTAACTACAATGTCGTGTATCCATCCTCAGTTTTCTCCTAACACAGCCATTAAACTCTGTAACTGTTTTAAAGTCACCCTTGGTCTCATGGTGAAATCCCTGAGCGGTTTCCTTCCTCTCCGGCATCTGAGTAAGAAAGGACGCCTGTATATTTGTAGTGACTGGGTGTATTGACACACCATCCAAAGTGTAATTAATAACTTCAACATGCTCAAAGGGCTCAAAAGGCTTTTTTTTTACCCATCTACCATTAGGTGCCCTTCTTTGCAAGGCATTTGAAAACCTACCTGAAATTTGTGGTTGAATTTGTGTTTGAAATGCATTGCTCGACTGAGGGACCTAACAGATAATTGTGTGGGGGTACAGAGATGAGGTAGTCATTCAAAAATAATTCAAAAATAATGTTAAATGCTATTGCACACAGAGTGAGTCCATGCGACTTATTATGTGACTTGTTAAGCACATTTTTACTCCTGAACTTATGTAGGCTTGCCATAACAAAGGGATTGAATACTTATTGACTCAAGACATTTCAGCTTTACATTTTTTGTGAATTTGTAAAAATGTCTACAAACATAATTCCACTTTCACATTATGGTGTATTGTGTGTAGGCCAGTGACACCAAATCTCAATTTAACCAATTTTAAATTAAGGCTGTAACACAACAAAATGTGGAAAAGGGGTGTGATTTCTTTCTGGGGTGTGAATTCTTTTCGAAGGCACTGTAAATAAAGACTGTATAATGATTATTGTGCGTTTCACAATAAATAGCCTATTGTGTCAAAGGTGAAAATGACATCTGTTTATTATTAATTGCCAGTTGCCTTAACTTGCACTTGCTATATGCACAATTAGGGCCTTATATTTTGGAATTTACACAATTTCTGTGCAACCCACTAGTCTACCTTTACCCACCACAAAGCCTACCTTGTCATAACATGAAGGAATCAAATTGCAAAGTTTGTCGAAAAAGCTCATTCATAGTAGGTCTACTACCAATGTGGTAAAAACGATTCTCAAAAGTTATTCAACACTTCAGCCTTTTATGTTATTCTTATTTGTTTTGTGTGGCAGTGTCTCATTCTGCAATCATTTTATTGACTTGAATGAAATTAGTTGGGAAATAGGCTGTTTGTTTTTCTCTTTTTGTAGCAACAGCGCTCTCAGTCTGCTTCACCAGTAGGACGCTTGTGACCAGTGATCTAAAAGCACGTGATATTATTTCGGTCGTGACAGTCAACTTTACAAGTCGCTAACACAGAGGAAGGAATTATCAGTGGAAGTGACTCAGGTGTCTCCAGGTGTTCTGTTTAACTTTAGCCGATGAGGTTTTCTCCGCAGTTTGAACTTATCAAGGTTTCTGAATATTAAATGTCTCTCAACACGTCTTTGTAGAATACACATATATTATTGGCCAAGTGTTTTAGCCTAGGCCTAGTTAAGTAATAAGCCTATATCCACCTCTATTCTACGGAAGCCCTTAAGCCAGCGTTTTACAAACTCGGACCTCAAGGGGTGCACATTTTGATTTTTGCCCTAACACTATGCAGTATCGAAACTCTTCCACAGTAGTATAGGCTTGTACATCCTTGCCAAAAAGAGGCTATCGAAGAGGGGAGGGCTGTCTTCCGTTTGCCTACTAATGAATTGACACACTCCTCGACCACTTATCGGTTTCCTGGTATTAGAGGAGAGAGGACAGAGGATAGAGGACATAGGTCGGACTTTTGCCCAAACGAGAAACCCCTTATATGTCATCCAGTGATGGTGATGGCGCTTCACTGCTGATTTCTCCGTTCACTAATCCGACGAATGGGGCTGATATGGGTTTATCTCTCCCACCCGTGTCTCCCCCGGGGGAACCCCGCTAAATTTGCCATGAATCCCAGGCCTGGCCACTCCATACATAGGCTACATAAAAACAATGACACTAGGCCTATCAGAAGTCCTTTGATATTGAATCCATTTGTACATTAAGAAATGTAGCAAAGTATTGTTGTTTATTAACGAATAGAATAGAGATTAGACCTACATTCAACTGAAATGTATATTACTATAATGATTATCATTATGATTATTAGGCTATTATTATTATATGGCTATTATTATCAGGCTTACTCTATAAATTATAGGGTTATTTTTTCCTAATGTTGATATGCCCTTAAGCCTAATGCACGACAAAGATAAACATATTATACCTTAAATACATATTTGTTTGTTTTCCAGGGAAAAAAATTGGATCAGAAACATGTAACCACCTCGCTGAACCTTGAGCCTATTCCTCGCAACGTTGTAGTTACTGGAGCTGCATCCATATCTGTTTATGCTTTGCCCTCCACAAGCCTATATAGCCTACGACAGCCAAATAATAATGAATCATTTCATAAATAATGGGTTTAGGGTCTTATCGGGAACGAAGAGGCCGCTGCCGTGCGCTTATCTCGCCTGGCCACATTGCGGTCGTGTTCCGCTGCACAAACTGAGCGGGCGCCCTGGACGCAATGAGGAATAACTCAAACCTCACTTCCAGTTCCACACTGCACTTCACCAGCACAAAAAAAAACTCAGACATGGATGACCCACTCACAAAATGGCTCCACTTTCACACTGACATCAACAACACGTCGGGAACGGTAAGCGCATACAATTCATCTATATTTCATTTTCCATGCCTGCTTTGCACGCGAATTATTTTGAATTACAATTAGGAGTGTGTTTGAAGTGCTTTTTCGTTATTGTTCGTTCCGTGGACACTTTGGAAAGCATTAGAAACGCTATAGGGCCTTTTATTTTTCTCAGATTTAACCCCCCCTCCCCACAATTATAGGCTCATTAGCCTAGGCCTAAATAATTATGTGGCTATTGGTTAAAACGGATTGTTTTGGCCTATTTTAATCTGTATGGATATAAATATTTATTGTCATTGTCTCATTGACAGTGGTAGGTTGTATTATTAGCCTACAGTTGAAAAAGATTGCCTTGTGGTTTCTTCGTTGTTTTGAGTTATGGTAGGCTACACACTTCAATACTACAGCATCTAAGCCTATACAGTAGAACAAGAAAGGGAACGAAAAATAAATCCAAAATTCTTACAAAAGCTCTGTTATGCCAACCTTTGTTCCAAATGTCTGTATTGGATCTTAGGCTATTGTTTAAACTATGGGAGAGAGAGAAACATTATAGAGTCGTTATAAAGGCCTTTTGATTAGGGATTTTTAAGAATCATATTCACTTACTCTCTTGTTAATAATATATTAATTAATACATTAAATTAAATAGGCTTATAATAATAGATCATTTCAAAAGCAAATAGGCTTTCAAGTGGCCTTTCTTGCAACAACAAAATAAAAACGTTAGAGGATTTGAATAAAAAAGTCATGTTCTAAAACATCAACACCAATTGCCATTTCAAATGCCACATTGAACGCTTGCTCCAGAGGCCTTGGTCAGGTTGTTGTTGAGATGTGAATAATGTACGAGTCAAAGCCCAGGTGTTTGAGGGGAAAGGACTTCGAAGAACAACACGGACGATTGACCATCAAAAGCAGTTCATTCAATACTGTTTTAGACTGACCTCTCATAATGTAGGCACCTTGTGCTGTTCATATTCTTTGTAGGCTTATTCGTTATTCGCATTGAATGTATTTCTTCTTCTTTCAAACATATTCAATGTGGTGCACTCAAAGACGTCCATAGGTATTCGGAGAATTTCAAGAAGTAGAACTAGGTTATTTTTTCATAATAGAAAACCCTTCGATGAGCCTTCTAGGACTTATTTAGGGGCAAATCCAAAATGTGGAAAATAAGTAACTCGACCATAACCTACAAAATGACATGGAAACGTGTTGGTGATGACTATTTGGGACATTGATGAGGACATGCACCACCCGTTTTGAATCAAAAACACGTAACAATTTGATGTGCAGATGCCTGCAATTTAGGGGTTATTTTCTTGCTAATTTCTAGGCTATACGAAATCAACACATTCTCTCTTCAAAATGTGGGGCTTTATACACACGACCCTTCACAGCATAATAACAGCCATATAATGATGGAATCATGGAGTGATGAAATTATGGGGGAAAGTCTAGAATCTGAATCTGACTTGAAGAATCAAACACGTTTTTTTATAGATCAGTCTTATTTTAGGCTATCGCATGCATCTATTTACGAAACATTTTTCTGCCCCATAGTGTGGTGTTTTCGACAGCTGATTTATGGAAAGGCAGGACATAACTACAACGTGATGAAATTATGGAAAAAATTAAACCGGAGCTTTGTCCTGGAAGTCCCGGTGCCAAATCGTGCAGCCCACTGAAGCAGGATTCCACCATCAGGGGGAATGGATGCAAAGACCCGGAGGACTCGAAGGAGGATAACTTCACAGGGGAGGGGGTTAAAACAGATGACGCGCCTCTGCGGGACCCGCGCAACCGGACCATCATCCTCAACGGCGTTGCCAAGGAAACAGCTTACGACGCTCTTGACCTGAAAAGGGAAGTACCAGTAATCGAGCTCTCGAGGAGAGACGATATAAAGGCGGGACAGCAGAGAACGGACAGTCCCACGGTACCGATCACGGAGCTTCGCAGACCACCCGTGCCGTTGCCGCACCGAGACGCGCTGAACGACGCCCGAATGGTTCAGCTGAGCCCAAACGCGTTCCCTCTCCCAGCGCGAGCGATGCTCTACAACCTGGCGCAACCTCTCTCCGCAATCAACAGGTAAAATATAATAAAACATCAAATAGCCTAGCCTTTATGCATTTGAAACAAATGTTATGTTTTCCTGATAGGTTTATTTCACCCTAAAGAATATAGTCTATAAGCCTATAAGTTATTCGGCGTCATTTATTTTTAAGGTATAATAATTATATGTAGCCTACAGTATTAGGCCTACCGATAGGCATACACCAAAACGTGTTTATAGCCTACCTAAAAATCGAAATCGAAATTAGAAACAGACAAAAGTTCATGTAGTTGCTTGTTATCTAGGCAATTGGCTTAATCTACCTTCACAAGGGTATCTGTCAGTGCCTTGACCTCTAGGCTACCTGTGTTGATTAATGCAGTCTTTTCCTTGATTCATTTGAATGTGGAGGATTTCAGGTTAGTCTACTGCCTATACTCACACATAGCTTATGTGTTTTGGTTGTGAGTAGGGACACCGAGACCATCTGTGGTCCTCTGTAGCTCAGTTGGTAGAGCCTGGTGCTTGCTATGGCAGAATAGTGGGTTTGATTTCCGGGACCACCCATCCTGAAAATGTATGCATGTATGACTTGAAGTCGTTTTTCTAAAATCCTCTGCTAAATGGCATATATTATAGAGGCTATAATTAGGCAATCCATTTCATGAAATATTTAGGTATTGCTTCATACCTGATATTGGTGAGCTGTTATAGTCTATATGTGCCTGTGTGTAAATAGTGTGTGTGTGGTCACCTGTGCCTCATATATTTTCTCTGTCACTAGTCTTGGAGGAGAGTCGGAACAATACTGCATGTACCCCAGCAACAGGGTAAAGCACCGCCCAGCGCCTTACGAGGTTGAGCTCGACGAGGGTAGGCGCATTTTAGATCTTTCTAAGTATGGTAAGACGCACCTCTGTTGTGTCCTCCTGCTGCTTACAGTCTTCTCCTCAACCTTCTCCTCATCCCAACGTCATCCCATTCCATTTATCCCCTGGCATGGCTGTAACATGGGTAGGTATTTAATAAAATAGTCTACTGACCACCAACTTATAGAGAACTCCTAACTAAACCTAATCTTCTGAAATAGTCAAATATACATCTGATGTCTATGGTTTTAGCTTCTTAGAAACATAATATACTGCATCTCATTTTCTCTATCCCCCACTCACAGTCAAATGCAGTTGTAGCATAAAGGGAGGGTGGAGGGAGTTAGGTGCTGTCATGCCAAGGCTTTGCTGCATAGTAAACTGGAGGATTAAGGGAGGCTGGGTGTGTTCCAAGAGAATGGCATGCACCAATGGGATATTCTATTTCTCAAATGCATCCCACAGTTTCTGGCAGAGCGGCAGATATTGTTAATCGGCTTCATGTACCAATATATAAAAAACAACTTTGGAAAATACACTACATGACCAAAAGAATGTAGACACCTCGTCGAACATCTCATTCCAAAATCATTGGCATTAATATGGAGTTGGTCCCCCCTTTGCTGCTATAACAGCCTCCACTCTTCTGGGAAGGCTTTCCACTAGTGCAGGGCTACCCAACCCTCTTCTTGGAGATCTACTGTCCTGTAGGTTTTCAGTCCAACCCTGTTCCTGGAGATCTACCGTCCTGTGGGTTTTCAGTCCAAACCTAAATTAACACTTAGGCTTGGGCTTGTGTGCGGCTGTTCGGCCATGGAAACCCATTTCATGAAGCTCCCGATGAACAGTTCTTGTGCTGACATTGCTTCCAGAGGCCGTTTGGAACTCGGGAGTGAGTGTTGCAACCGAGGACAGACGATTTTTACTCGCAATGCGCCTCAGACCTCAGCAGCCCCATTTTGTGAGCTTGTGTGGTCTACCACTTCGCGGCTGAGCCGTTGTTTGTCCTAGACGTTTCCACTTCGCAATAACAGCACTTACAGTTGGCCAGGGAAGCTCTAGCAGGGCAGAAATTTTACAAACTGACTTGTTGGAAAGGTGGCATCCTATGACGGTGCCACCTTGAAAGTCACTGAGCTCTTCAGTAAGGCCATTCTACTACGAATGTTTGTGTATGGAGATTGCATGGTTGTGTGCTCGATTTTACACACCTATCAGCAATGGGCGTGGCTGAAATAGCCGAATCCACTAATTTGAAGGGGTGTCTACATACTTTTGAATATGTAGTGTATATGATAATGGGTAACATACAGTCTCAGTCAAAAGTTTGGACACACCTACTAATTTAAGGGTTTTTCTTTATTTTTTTACTATTTTCTACAATGTAGAATAATAGTGAAGACATCAAACTATGAAATAACACATATGGAATCATGTAGTAACCAAAAAAGTGTTAAACAAATCAAAATATATTTTATATTTGAGATTATTCAAAGTAGCTCCCTTTGCCTTGATGACAGCTTTGCACACTCTTGGCATTCTCTCAACCAGCTTCATCTATAATGCTTTTCCAACAGTCTTGAAGGAGTTGCCACATTTGCTGAGCACTTGTTGGCTGCTTTTTCTTCACTCTGCAGTCCAACTCATCCCAAACCATCTCAAAGTGTGTTGGGTCATTGTCCTGTTGAAAAACAAATGATAGTCCCACTAAGCGCAAACCAGATGGGATGACGTATCGCTGCAGAATGCTGGGGTAGCCAAGCTGGTTAAGTGTGCCTTGAATTCTAAATAAATCACTGACAGTGTCACCAGAAAAGCACCACTCCTCCATGCTTCACGGTAGGAGCCACACATGCGGGGATCATCCATTCACCCACTCTGCGTCTCACAAAAACACAGCGGTTGGAACCAAAAATCTCAAATTTGGACTCATCAGACCAAAGGACAGATTTTCACCGGTCTAATGTCCATTGCTCGTGTTTCTTGGCCCAAGCAAGTCCCTTCTTCTTATTGGTGTCCTTTAGTAGTGTTTTTTTTGCAGCAATTCAACCATGAAGGCCTGATTCGCGTAGTCTCTCCTAACAAGATGATGTTAAGATGTGTCTGTTACTTGAATTCTGTGAAGCATTTATTTGGGCTGCAATTCGGGCTGTGAGGCTGGTAACTCTAATGAACTTATCCTCTGCAGATGAGGTAACTCTGGGTCTTCTTTTCCTGTGAAGTTCCTTATGAGAGCCAGTTTCATCATAGCGCTTGATGGTTTTTGCGACTGCACTTGAAGAAACGTTCAAAGTTCTTGACATTTTCCAGATTGACTGACCTTCATGTTTTAAAGTAATGATGGACTGTCATTTCTCTTTGCTTATTTGAGCTGTTCTTGCCATAATATGGACTTGGTCTTTTACCAAATAGGGCTATCTTCTGTATACCACCCCTACCTTGTCACAACACAACTGATTGTCTCAAATGCATTAAGAAGGAAAGAAATTCCACAAATGACCTTTTAACAAGGCACACCTGTTAATTGAAATGCATTCCAGGTGACTACCTCATGAAGCTGGTTGAGAGAATGACAAGAATGTGCAAATCTGTCATCAAGGCAAAGGTTGGCTACTTTGAAGAATCTCAAATATAAATGATATTTAGATTTGTTTACCACTTTTGGTTACTACATGATTCCATATGTGTTATTTAATAGTTTTGATGTCTTCACTATTATTCTACAATGCAGAAAATAGTACAAATATAGAAAAATTAGTAGGTGTGTCCAAACTTTTGACTGGCACTATACATCACAGGAGGTTGGTGGCACCTTAATTGGGGAGAACTGGCTCGTGGTAATGACTGGAGCGGTATCAGTGGAATGGTATCAAATACATCAAATACATGGTTTCCAGGTGTTTGATGCCATTCCATTTGCTCCGTTCCATTATTAGGAGCCGTTCTCCCCTCAGAAACCTCCTGTGACATACATTTATGGACTCGTATCACCTATCACCGGATGCTTAAATACTTTCCCATACACTGTGGCGTAGTGACCCTACTGAACCCTACTGAATCTCCTATCCCACTTCTGACATCAATGTAGCAAAGCCAAGAATAGAGTCCAACCCCAGCAACATTGTGCTCGCCAATCCAACACTGTAGTTGGTGTGCCAAAGTCTGAAACCTCTATACATATGGCAGAGCTTTGACAAATACATGTATTCAGATTGTAAAAGTGCAATTGTCTAAATAAGTATGACAGCTCACTGCGTAATATCTTGTGCTAGTGTTTAAAGACCCCTACTTCTGGTTGCTTTATGATACATAATCAGCTCTTTAACCACAACACCATAGCTGTCTTCATAAATGCACAAGGCAGTCTCTTATCACTACGCTGGCTTCTTTCATGCCTCTATTCTCATTTTGTGTCACACTCCACTACTTTACCACCTTTAACACATTCTCATCACTTATCGTTTTTAATTTACCTTGTGAGGAGGAAGGCTTACATCTGAAGTGTCCACTTCAATTCTGTAAAGGAGTTAAGAGAATGAGCAAGCCTGACTTTAACAATGAAATTGACAAAATAAAACATTTGGACTGACTGAGTCTTACTTTTATTTGTGCATCTACCTTCCTACATCCCGTATCTCTCCCCGTTACTCCTGATCACCTTCTCCTCCCCTTCTCCTCCTCCCCCATCCTCTCCTCCTCCTCTCCTCCGCCAGCTGGCCAGCCAAAGATTGTACGACGGATCTTCACCAACAGCCGGGAGCGCTGGCGGCAGCAGAACGTCAACGGAGCATTCTCAGAGCTCCGGAAGCTCATCCCCACCCACCCACCGGACAAGAAGCTGAGCAAGAATGAGATACTGCGTCTGGCCATGAAGTACATCAGCTTCCTGTCCAACCTGCTGGATGACCAGGACGGAGGGGGCACAGTGGCCGTGGGCGACGAGACAGGGCTTCTGGTGGGGGGCTGTGAGGGTCGACCCCAGGGGCCCCGTCAGGACGTGGTGGGACTGGCCACGGAGGATGACCTGCTCCTCCAGGGCACGTTGTCGCCCGGGTCCAGCTGCGGGAGTCTGCCAGATGGGGACGGCAGCCCAGAGAGCTTCACCGAGGACCGGGACTCACCCACAGCCCAGAGGACTGTGCCTGCCCCGCGCGGTAGGGAACTGCGACGCAACGTGCGTCCACAAGACAGCGGCAGCCAGCGATGACGGTGATGATAATGGTGGTGACAGTCATAACGATGATGGTGATAGAGTTGACGATGAGGGAGTTGATGGTGGACCGCAGGAAAACACATGGATTGACTTATTTCCCTGAAAGATGGATGACTTAAATATGGATGACAAGGGATTCATCTAAAGAGCGGTGCTTTAGGTTCTGGAAGCATGCTGATGACAGAATATCACTTCGTCAGGATTCTAATCAGCTCATACTGAAGCCAATGGCAGCTTGCTTGGCATGGTCCTTATTTGTTCAATTGGTTGACAAAACGACAGACTTGTAAATTCTGCATGCTTTTAATGCTGTCTATGACCTGGGTTGAGGGACACCTCATATTTCCTGAGTTGTGAATGTTCAAATACAGTGTGCTTCTGTTACACTATCATGTCATGAGTAGTATACATCCTATGTCATCATCATAGAAGTCACTCATGCCATGGTACCATGAGGTGACGCAATGGAGGTTACACCAGGAAATGGCAATGGGAATGCTGTCATGTTCTCACCTTGGGTTAAGATCCAACTTCACCAGTTGTCAATGAGGGCATTCTAACTCTTCTGAATAGTCAAGTTTACGACAACAACACAGCAACAGCATAGCTGTTTCACTGATAGCAATGGATTGATGTCAAATCCTCACAATAAAATACACACTTAAACAAGCATTAAATACAATTATTTGCTTGAAAAATGTGTTATCTTAAGGTTTTAGCACTCACAACACATTATCAAACATGCACATATACCAAAATATTTTTACAGTGGTTCATGTCAAGTGATGTGATTCGGCAGTTTGATATATTTTAGACAGGGTTTTCATTTTTTTTTTTTTTTTTTTAGATTCTGCTCAGTGCTCCTTATTACATTCATTCAACAGTGGACAAACAACATGTTCTCTAGAAAATGTATGACAAACACATATAATTATATAAATGTGGTACCTTATTTATATTTTTTGTCACATATAACTGATTAGCATTAAGTAAAACACCCCAGAGTAACATGGCAACTGACCGTGAACCGTGTGCGCACACACAAACACACACACACACACACACACACACACACACACACACACACACACACACACACATATCAAGTACAATCTGATTTCTGAGACACACTGCCATAGCATGTAGATGATGGACTTATGTGCAGCAAGGTAACTAGCAACTACATCTACCAGAGGATAATACATTTTCCTGTCAAGAGGTACAAATAGTATTTCCGTAACTGATGTCCAATGAAATCATATGATGACTCACCCAATCATTTTGTATATTATACATTTCTATTTCAATGTTTTTTTCATTGTAATGCAGTTGTGATTTGGTATGGTACACTTAGTATATCACCTTCCTTTTCTCTGTTGGGATCAGCAACGACATCAGCAGTTTTATGTCAGTAAACAGTGAGATGTACATCCCTGCTGTTTGGTTATTTGATTGCTGCTTTTTCAGCAGACATTTAGTAGCCCGTCTTGGTACCTTTGGTTACTATTTTATGAACTACAGTAAAGCAAAGGGACATTGTAGTTTTAAGTAAAAAAGCATGTTTGTTGTATGATAAATATATCTATGACTATATGCAATGACTTTTATATAAAATGCTGAATAAAATGAACACACAAAAACGCAAAATACTGCCACACAAAATACTCCTTATGTGTGTTGTAAACCATGACAATTGTGTGTTCTAAACCAGACAATTTTTTCAATCATATTTATAACACAGATTTGTACATTTTTGTTATGCATTTTTCTTTATTTACTTATTTCTCAGGAATCATTACCCATATATAATTAAGACTATGGAACTAATGTGTTAGGAATATTTGAAAACAACTTGTTCTTACATTTTAAAGCTGAATTCATCTCAAATGGACCAATCTCTCCCTGTAACACATCCTACTGCCAAGCAATGTGAAGTAAATCCATAACCTACCACAAGGCATGCAAAACACTCCCACTCGAGTCTGGAATCCTCACTTCCTCTAAGCAAGTGACAACTTCCTGCAAAGGTCAGCATGGCTCAGTGACCTTCAGGATATCCTGCCATTGTGAAAGTGGTTCACAGTTTTTAGATTCTCCACACTCGCAGACTGTCTGCAGCATTACCAAACAATCACAACCAACATGGAGAGTTATTCAAAAAGTAAACCACAGACAAAGTAATAATGCATAAACGCTACATATAATGCATAATCGCTGTATCAACCATTTTACTTAATGATAATATTGCAGTAAAAATATGTTTCTGTTTTTGTATGAATTATTGTGATATCAGCTCTACTTGCACACATCACAAAAACAAAGTACAGTGTTTCTAGGAACGCGGAGACACCCAGGTGTTTTAGGACCTCTCCAGTATTCCACAGTCGGCTATGACTGGACTGTGACCTTCCTAACTATCTCTGTGACTGGACTGTGACCTCCCTAACTATCTCTGTGACTGGACTGTGACCTCCCTAACTATCTCTGTGACTGGACTGTGAACTCCATAACTATCTCTGTGACTGGACTGTGACCTCCATAACTATCTCTGTGACTGGACTGTGAACTCCCTAACTATCTCTGTGACTGGACTGTGAACTCCATAACTATCTCTGTGACTGGACTGTGACCTCCCTAACTATCTCTGTGACTGGACTGTGAACTCCATAACTATCTCTGTGACTGGACTGTGACCTCCATAACTATCTCTGTGACTGGACTGTGACCTCCATAACTATCTCGGTGACTGGACTGTGACCTCCATAACTATCTCTGTGACTGGAAGGTGACCTCCATAACTATCTCTGTGACTGGACTGTGACCTCCATAACTAGCTCTGTGACTGGACTGTGACCTCCATAACTAGCTCTGTGACTGGACTGTGACCTCCATAACTAGCTCTGTGTCTGGACTGCAAACATACATTTACCTGTAAACTGGAGACTATAGTCATACTGTCCATCTAAAAATAGTGTTTGAGAGAGAGAGAGCGAGAGAGAGAGAGAGAGAGAGAGAGAGAAAGAGTGACAAAAAGACAGGGTAAGTGTGTGTGTGCATGTGTGCGTGCACGCATGTGTGTGTGTATTTATCATCTCAGTGCAGATGGATGGCAGAGTGTCTCTTGCAGCCAAATTATTCTGTATGTTAATGAGTTGTTATCTGACGTGCTGCAGGAACAATACACTGACTCTCACACAGTGGGGATCCAGCCTGCTGGGTACAGATTACACTGCCTACACCACCATGGCAGTTATTTATATTTTCACACACAGTATACAGTATAGCAACACACACACACACACACACACACACACACACACACACACACACACACACACACACACACACACACACACACACACACACACACACACACACACACACACACACACACACACACACAAACTCAAACGTAAACAAACAGAAATGGTTTATCTCTTTTAATTTACCTGGAAAAGTAGGATGGTTCAAAACTCATGGTGAAAGACGCTTTTCTCCTTCTCTACCCACAGGTGGCGATGTCTCTCCTTTTATGGTTTGTATTGGATGAGCAGGTAACTGCCAACATAAAGGAAACAGTTGAGTTAATGAGAGATACAAAGTATAATGAAAGCAGGTGCTACCACACAGGTGTGGTTCCTGAGTTAATTAAGCAAGAAACATCCCATCATGCTTAGGGTCATGTACTGCCTGGAAACTCAACGTTGAATTACATTTAATTCTACATCGGGCAGAAATTTGCATTTGAATCAGGAAAGTTTCCTCACAACCTCTACAAGCCAGAATGTTGAATAAAATTATATTTTATCTTACCTTACTGGTTGTCTGTGCAGTTGGTCCTTTGGCGGTAGGGATGTGAGACAATATATCCACAGGAAAGTATAATTACATCAACTTTTCAAAGCACTGGTAATGCATTCAGATTTCTATCACCTGAAGCATGCATACAATATAAAAAATACATGCACGAGGTGCATGCATACTTGCCTAGCTTGTGCACGTGTTGTTTACATTGCTCTGTGCATGCTTCAGGTGATAGAAATCTTAATGCATTACCAGTGCTTTGAACATTTGATTTAATTTTACTTTCCTGTGGATATATTGCCTAACCTATATCCACAGGAAAATCATGTGACTTCTTGCAAATCCCAATGTCATTAGGTGAAACAAAACAGGGGTACAGTACTGTATGCAGGAGACAAGACCGTGTCAGACAGTAACACAGTTTTCTTTTTTATATTTCATTCTATGAAATTCATAGTCACTAACTTCTGTATTTGTGTTGAGTGCTGAATGTGCAATGCAACATGTAAATCCCCCGAACAAAGTATAATTTTAGGAATACTGTACAACAGAGGTGAGGGTGAAATGAATGCTTTCTAATCCAATGCTTATGGTACCTTTTTTATTTTACCTTTATTTAACTAGGCAAGTTAGTTAAGAACAACTTCTTATTTACAATGACAGCCTACCCCTGCCAAACCCGGACGACGCTGGGCCAATTGTGCACCGCCCTATGGGACTCCCAATCAAGGCTGGTTGTGATACAGCCTGGAATCGAACCAGGGTCTGTAGGGACGCCTCTTGCACTGACATGCAGTGCCTTAGGAGCCCTATTTGTGTGCCAGCAGCATAACACCCTGCATCCCACTGCTGGATTTCATTTGAAGCTAAGCAGGGTTGGTTCTGGTTGGTCCCTAGATGGGAGACCAGATGCTGCTGGAAGTGGTGTTGGAGTGCCAGTAGGGGGCACTATTTCCTCTGGTCTGAAAAAAATATCCCAATGCCCCAGTGCAGTGATTGGGGACATTGCCCTGTGTAGGGTGCTGTCTTTTGGCTGGGACATTAAACGGGTATCCTAAATTCCCAATCTGGCTCTCATACCATCACGGTCACCAAATCATCCCCAGCTTCCAATTGGCTCTTTCATTCCTCCTCTCCCTTGTAACTATTCCCCAGGTAGTTGCTGTAAATGAGAATGTGTTCTCAGTCAACTTCCCTGGTAAAAGAAATGTGTGTGTAAAATATTACTGTCCTCAGATGTTTAATTCATAGATTTGAGATGTTACAATTGGTTTGGTTCGAAAATGCTATATCCATTGCTTAGCTAAAAATGGAATGTTCGTATCTTGTATATTTAAAATATAAATTCAACACGTCATTAATCTAGCGTCATGCTATAGTGTTAGGTTAGAGTTAGGCCTCATCCCAAATGGCACCATATTCCCTATACAACGCGCTACATTTGACCAGAGCCCACATCTCATTTTACTGAATTGATAAATGTTTTATTATACAATGTATATTTTTAAATATCAATGTCACAATTGTAGAATTTGTACAGTTATTTTGTTAAAATTTGACTGTGAAAACCTTGCATTGCTACTTTTTTCTCTGAGTGAGGCAGAGGTATCTCGTTTTGCAACTAAATGTGATTGTTTGTCTCTCTGAAATGAAACCATCTAGTGATAGGTTTCAAACAAATAAACGTATAATCTATCCTGTGTCTGTGTTTATGTAATTCTGTGTGATTATATAGTTAGTTAGTAAATAAATAATTAAGCTAATTTGTGTATCGCTGTCATCATGTAGACTACGGTTCGTGCAGATTTATAGAATATTACGACGTTCAGAATGAGACTGATATGAGGTAAAGATACTGTACATTTTATAAGAGTTTAATTCGGGAGAGAGTTACTTGTTAAATAAGTTTTCCCGTGGTGCCCCAAGTTACTGAGTTAATTGTTACATGATTAATTTAATCACATAATCAATTAAACATAGTTAATCCCAACACAACACACATCCCAACACAACACTTATTTATCCAGGGATTACAGTATATCCTGCTGAATGCTAAATGAGACAAGACAGCATTCAGTGACCGTTACAGAAGAGGAATATGTGTATGTGTATACACTGAGTCTATAAAACATTATGCTCTTTCCATGACACAGACTGACCAAGTGAATCCAGGTGAAAGCTATGTTCCCTTATTGATGTCACTTGTTAAATCCACTTCAATCAGTGTAGATGGGGAGGAGACAGGTTAAAGAAGGATTTTTAAGCCTTGAGAAATGGATTGTGAGTGTGTGCCATTCAGAGGGTGAATGGGCAACACAAAATATTTAAGTGCATTTTAGCAGACGCTCTTATTCAGAGCAATTAGGGTTAAGTGCCTTGCTCAAGGGAATATCAACATATTTTCTTTACCTAGGCAGCTCGGGGATTCAAACCAGCAACCTTTCACGGTTACTAACCCAATGCTCTTAACCGCTAGGCTACCTGCCTTTGAACAGGGTATGATAGTAGGTGCCAGGCCAGGCACACTGGTTTGTGTCAAAAACTGCAATTCTGCTGGGTTTTTCACGCCAAACAGTTTCCTGTGTGTATCAAAAAAGGTCCACCACCCCAAAGGACATCCAGCCAACTTGACAAAACTGTGTGAAGCATTGGAGTCAACATGGGCCAGCATCCCTGTGGATCACTCTCGACACCTTGTAGAGTCCATGCCCCGACGAATTGAGGCTGTTCTGAGGGCAAAAGGGAAGGTGTATTTGTTTAGAAACTAATCCAATCTGTAAGTGGTTGGATTTATATCAACTGTCAGTGAGATAGTTGTTCCAGTTTACATGGTGTAGGTAGTCTTCATGTACTGTATTTTCTTCCCTACACTGACAAGTATTCTTAATGCAAGATGTGAGTGATGTAAAAGTGTTGTATATCTTCCTGCAAATAGGCTTCCAACAGAGAATTGATTTCACATTGTAAACCACGATGTGACACATTAAGAAATATTCAATTAAGGTTTTACACCCTTATAACTCAAAGGAGGTCAACTGAAAGAGAAATGTACTCTGCTGTAGTTGATTGTTTATTTAAAACAACACAGGAAAGTGTAAAATGGCAAGAGAGTTGATTAAAAATGACACTGACAAGAGTAAAATGGTAATTGGAGTTAAAGTCAACTGACAAGCTAGCTAACTAGCTGTTTAGCTGGCTAGCACAAGCACAAACAGCAGCTAGCTAGCACATTATCTTGTCAACTGTTAAATGAGTAGCAAGTCAGCTACAAGTGATGCCAAATAACAAGTCTTATACACTGTCTTATACAGTGAGATGTGCAGAATGCAATTGGCGCCATGCTAAAAACCAACAACAAACTTCTGGGGTGATTTTCTCTGAACAGCTCATAAGGGTAACAGACCTCCGTCGAAACTAGCTATGCTGCGCTCAATATGAACAGTTCATATACAAGTTATACATTATACATTGTTTTGAAGCTAAGAATATCCTTTTTCCAGCTGTGTATACAAATCTACATGTGTTTTGGGGTCAATGTGACTGATTATGAGAGAGCAAGTCATATATGTGCAGATATATGCACCATGTCATTGCTCTCTCTCACTCTGCGTTGTGTTTTCTTGCTAGTTGGTGGGGAGCTGGATGTCATTGGCTGGAACTCGAATTGCTAGGGGGCTGGCCCACGTGGGGGGAAATGTAGGGAAAATGCCACAGCAGAGCTAGCAGAAAACAGTGGCTTTCAAACTAGGGATTACGTGGCTAATTGAGGTAAAACAGTAATTCTGCTCATAGATTATGCATGTATGAACTATACATTGACACATCCAGCCCAATGTACCACCAGCTCACCTGCTTCCACACTGTGATTTGACTTTTTTTGTTGTTGTTGTTGAAAGGAATAGTTTCACCATACTAAGAGTTCAGTTCACGTAACAGGGTTGACCTTAAAATGAGGGACAGACGTAAATGAATCACTAATCACATGAAATAAATAATCATCTTCTGAAATTATTTTGACAAACTAACAGTATAACTAGGGCTTCACAATGATGAGAAATCTTGGAGACATTTTGCGGTTAAGTCGATTCAAATCTTCCTAGAAGTCACAGAGGGTGCACAGAGGAACATTCTCCATATGGTCTATATTAAAGGTCACTTCATTGAATATAACAGGCTGTTAAAGTTCAATATTGAATTCATTTCATGGAATTATGCTTTGCTTTTTTCATGCCTTTTTCAGTAGTACATCTCATAAACAAATAGTCTTCTCTCCCTCCATCCAACTCCAAGCAGGTAACATAATGGAGTAATGGGGAGGTCATGGGGAGAATCTCAGTTGAATTTGCTCGACTCCTATCGCCTCTCCCCTACGTCCTCTCCTCGCCTGCTTTTGAAAAAGGTCAAAGATAATCCAGGAGTGGAGATGAGGAGAGGAAATGAGGAAAATTAACTCATATGAAATGAGACTCCTTTTCCACTCAGGCGTATTACATTTACGGGGGTGGATCCAAAAAGAAATGTGTAAAGTGATTAAAAAAATAATAATAATACTTGTGCAAGACATTTTATAGATGAAAGGATAAATAGTGTATTGTTTTTAAATGTGTGCATGCTTTCTCCTTTGAGAAACCAACAGCTGATTCAAAGCGGTTGTGGAAGATATTAAAACCCTTCCATGCTTACCGCTGCCAGGATAATCTTGTGCATCCTCTGTCAAAGTAGGTAATTGATGATGGGCGCAAACTCCTTTGTTCGCCTACTAATGAATTGACACTCTCCTCGATCACTCGACCACTTATTGTTTTCCGTGTCACACAGGAGAGAGGAGACTTTATCCCATTTGAACTCCAGGGCCGCGATTGATTTTGTTAGTCATTCTCACTCAGATATCATATTAACATGGCATAAGTAATTACAACATGTGTAGAATTGCAGGAAATTAGCTTTCAAACTGCAAACATTTCTCTCCACCCCAAGGCAAAATAGGCAATTGCTGTAAATTAGCTGGAAAACTTTTTTTTAAAGAAATTTGCCCCGTGGCATAATTAGTAGAATTGCAGAAAACTTGCTTTAGAGGTCCAATGCAGCTCTTTTTATCTCGGTATCATTTCTGGGTAACAATTACAGTTGAAGTCGGAGTCATTAAAACTCGTTTTTCAACCACTCCACAAATTTCTTGTTAACAAACTATAGTTTGGGCAAGTCAGGTAGGACATCTACTTTGTGCATGACACAAGTCATTTTTCCAACAATTGTTTATTCCAGTGGGTCAGAAGTTTACATACACTAAGTTGACTGTGCCTTTAAACAACTTGGAAAATTCCAGAAAATTATGTCATGGCTTTAGAAGCTTCTGATAGGCTAATTGACGTCATTTGAGTCAATTGGAGGTGTACCTGTGGATGTATTTCAAGGCCTACCTTCAAATCAGTGTTTCTTTGCTTGACATCATGGTTAAATCCAAAGAAATCAGCCAAGACCTCAGAAAAAATATTGCAGTCCTCCACAAGTCTGGTTCATCCTTTGGAGCAATTTCCAAACGCCTGAAGGTATCACGTTCATCTGTACAAACAATAGTACGCAAGTATAAACACCATGGGGCCACGCAGCCGTCATACCGCTCAGGAAGGAGACGCGTTCTGTCTCCCAGAGATGAACGTACTTTGGTGCGAAAAGTGCAAATCAATCCCAGAACAACAGCAAAGGACCTTGTGAAGATGCTGGAGGAAACAGGTACAAAAGTATCTATATCCACAGTAAAATGAGTTCTATATCGGCATAACCTGAAAGGCTGCTCAGCATGGAAGAAGCCACTGCTCCAAAACCACCATAAAAAAGCCAGACTACGGTTTACAACTGCACATGGGGACAAAGATCGTACTTTTTGGAGAAATGTCCTCTGGTCTGATGAAACAACAATAGAACTGTTTGGCCATAATGTCCATTGTTATGTTTGGAGGAAAAAGAGGGAGGCTTGCAAGCCGAAGAACATCATCACAACCGTGAAGCACGGGGGTGGCAGCATCATGTTGTGGAGCTGCAGGAGGGACTGGTGCACTTCACAAAATACATGGCATCATGAGGGAGGAAAATTATGTGGATATATTGAAGCAACATCTCAAGACATCAATCAGGAAGTTAAAGCTTGGTTGCAAATGGGTCTTCCCAATGGACAATGACCCCAAGCATACTTCCAAAGTTGTGGCAAAATGGCTTAAGGACAACAGAGTCAAGGTATTGGAGTGGCTATCACAAAGCCCTGACCTCTACTATTATTCTGACATTTCACTTTCTTAAAATAAAGTGGTGATCCTAACTGACCTAAAACAGGGAATTTTTTACTAGGATTAAATGTCAGGAATTGTGAAAAACAGACTTTAAATGTATTTGGCCAAGGTGTATGTAAACTTCCTACTTCAACTGTAAGTACCTTACTCTGATTGTTTTCAATAAAAATTGACATAAAGAAATAAAAATAGCTTCTTAGCAATGAGCAATTTCTCAAGCAAGAATTTTGATAAGACTGTCTGAGAGTGGTCTGAGTAGGGATTTCACAGTAATATTCTAACCTCAATATGGAAATTTACATAAAACACAGAAATATATTTTTTGCATGCAGTAAAACAGTAAAAATGTCTCTACAACCCATGTTAAAATGAGTAGAACTGCAGCAAACTTTCTGTAAAACTACACATGTTTTCTCTCTGCTCCATGGCAAAATGTGTTGAATTGCAGTAAACTTGCTTAAAAACTGCAACATTTTCTCTATGCCCTATGACAAAATCTGTAAAATTGCAGGAAATGAACTTTACTGCGAGGTGGGGGGACCCCCATCCAAATCTGGCACATGGACAAACGAACACACGCACATACACAACTTAAGCATTTATGCACTCAGAAACACCACACACACACAAATAGAAATGGTGGCAGACGCTTTTTCTCATTCTCTACCCACAGGTGGCGATGTCACTCCTTTTATGGTTTGTATTGGATGTATGAGTTCAAGACTGTCAACAGGAAGCCAGTCTTGTACTTTACTTTATATCGAAGTTATGGTAAAAATTTAGCAGATCAGGTTTATTATGACAAACTCTCTCTCTCTCTCACACACACAGTTTAGATAAAACTTGGTTCTCTTGAGAATGAACGTACTATGGACATCATATCTCATGAACATTGAAAGTGTAAAAGGTCAACAGTACAGGCAGTGCTGCTGTACAAATATGAGGCAAAATAATCAGTTTGTCAGCAGACAGAAACAGTTGAGTCTAAACCTTTTTCAATGCTAGTTAAAGATACTATAGGCCTAGTTATCACGTTTCACGTTGGATTTATTAACTACAAAAAGGCAAGACATGTTTTTAAATCTGGTGCCCTCTGCGCACACACAAGCTTGTTAGCTTGCAAGCTCAAAGGACATTCAAAGTTCCTTCATAGAAGCTGCTCCTTCTAGGTATAATTCTCTGGACCTAATTCAGTTCATGCATTTCATAACAAGATGCCCAGCGCTTCAAGTCTGCTCCTCAACCCTCTCTCGCACTCTCCCTACCAGCAACATTTCTGTCATAGGCTACACTTGTCTGTCCATCATGCATATAAAGCAACTATCTTGCCTGCTCTATTCGCACTGATTGGTGAAGTCATTTAATGAGATAAATGTAAAAAACTGTTTATCACAGGTTTAAAAAGGAACAGAAAGGAACGATAAAAAACGGTACTTTCTTGGGGTTCGAACCGGTTCAGAAGTGTATTTTGCTGATCGGAACAGTGGAACCGAAACAAAAAATTGTGGTTCTGTTCAGAAAGAAACGATTGGAAAATAATTTTGGTTCCAACCACTGGAAGGCAGTCTATGACCCAGGGGGCTGGGAAAGCGAGATTGCGGTTTGTTTACATCCATTTGGGTGTTTGTGGGCTTTCATTCTGCACATGGCCGAAACTACACGAGGACACCGAGGTCAGAACCTCGGCCATTTTTTTCTAATTAGAAATATAAATATAATAATAAAAATATATATTTGTACACAATAAAGAAAATCAATTACGGGTCAACATCTAAATATTGCTCCCAGCATTGATCAAAGCTCAGAACGCTTATATTTTAGATCTGACTGATCTATTTACACCTGCCTATTCGCGAACGAGTGGAACCATGAACAGTGGTTTGTTTGTTCGTTATCTCCCCCTGGTTTGCCTTTTTAGTAGCACATTCACCACTCTCTCAAAAGGCTAACCCCGCCCTCTCGTGGCACAGACCGAGGGCCTGAGACATAAAATGAAATACCACAGTTCGGCTCTGCTGACACTGTGTTTGTGAGATGTCAGACAAAAGGTAATTTTAAAACCGCCCCGTGACTCCTGCCATGTCTACAGATATCCTCCAAACAAACAAAAAATGACTCTTGAGAATGAGTGCACAACTGGTAAATAGTTGCTTATATACTGAACAAAAATATAGACGCAACATGCAACAATTTAAGAGTTACAGTTCCTATAACGAAATCAGTCAATTGAAGTAAATTCATTCAGGCCTAATCTATGGATTTCACATGACTGGGAATACAGACATTCATCTGTTGGTCACAGATACCTTAAAAAAAGGTAGAGGCGTGGATATGAAAACCAGTCAGTATCTGGTGTGACCACCATTTGCCTCATGGATAAGCACAGAGTTGATCAGGCTGTTGATTGTGGCCTGTGGAATGTTGTCCCACTCCACTTCAATGGCTATGCGAAGTTGCTGGATGTTGGCGGGAACTGTAAACACGTTGTCGTACACCGATGAATGGCACGACAATGAGCCTCAATGAGCCTTCAAATTGCTGTCAATAAAATCCAATTGTGTTTGTTGTCCGTAGCTTATGCATGCCGAACCATAACCCCACCGTCACCACGGGGCACTTTGTTTACAACGTTGACATCAGCAAACGGTTGTACGTACTGCCAAATTCTCTAAAAATGACGTTGCAGGCGGCTTATGGTAGAGAAATTAACATTCAGTTCTTTGGCAACAGCTCTGGTGGACATTCCTACAGTCAGCATGTCAATTCCAAGCTCCTTCAAAACTTGTGTGATGAAACTGCACATTTTAGAGTGGCCTTTTATTGTCCCCAGCACAAGTTGCACCTGTGTATTGATTATGCTATTAAATCAGCTTCTTCATATGCCACACCTGTCAGGTGGATGGATTAGCTTGGCAAAGGAGAAATGTTCACTAACATGGATGTAAACAAGTTTCTGCACAAAATTTGAGAGAAATACGCTTTTTGTGCATTTGGAAAATGTCTGGGTTCTTTTATTTCAGCTCATGAAACATGCAATGTTGCGTTTTGTTCAGTGTAGATATGTCAGTCAGTGGATAGCTGCCAGCAGAGACTTCTATTGCATTAACTTTGAAGGGCTCTGCCTCTGGCTAGTATTAGGCTGCTTTGCCAGCTAGAAGGATGAAGTAAGAAGCTAACGTTAAACGGAGCATACTTCAGCAGGAGCAAAAAATAAGCTGCTAAGTTCTCATTATAACTTTGCTTCAGAGAGTAGGCTACTGAGACAGACAGTGATGTGGCGCTCAGTGGTGAGGCTGGTAGGCTGCAATGCATGCAGGAGGAAGCAGAGGAAACAGAGAGAGAGAGGTTCGTACAGTGGTTCCCAAACTTGGGGTCATGGCACGTGGGGTCCCCTGAGAAAATCCGTACTAATCTTATCAAACAAGTTAGGAACTTAAAAACTTAAAATATGTTTTAAAAGGAACATCTCCACATGGCCTGTCTTCCCTATAGGCCTCGGCATACATTACAATGCAAACAATACAGTTCTAAAAATGTCAGACATTTTGTTTAGTCACTGAAGTGTCAGCACAAATAATTTCTCAGAGCGAACCATTTCTGATATTTCACCGCTTTCTGGGGTATAACATTAAAATTGTATAGCTAATAGGCTATGTGTTTGCAGATCGACTGTGGTTAATGAATCTAAAGCAGCCAAGGGGATAACTGCTGGGGTCATTTTGGCTTGTTTTTGCTCTTCTTCAAATAGCATTAAAAAAAATGTTATTGTAGAGAAATGCAGTAAATGAGCTTCAACTTTGAAAACATTTTCTGGATGCATTGAACGTTCGTTCTCTGCGTCCGCATCCACACAACTCCTTGGAAAAGTGTACTGCGGACGGGAGCCACACACACACTAACAACTATTTCCTGTATTTTTTTCTCCACTTGAGTATGGATATAATATGAATAGAATATCTTATGAACAGTGAAAGTGAAAAAGGTTAACAGCACAGGCAGTGCTGGTGCACAAATATGAGACAACATACTCAGTTGGTCAGCAGCCAGAAACAACCTGACCTGACATGGTTGAGTAGATGTGATGACTAATATAACTGGTTAGTTACTTAAGTCACAAAGTCCCATCTATCTTTTCTTGCACACTTTCTGTCTTTATGCTGGTGTTGTATTTTTACACAAATGAAGTTTAGATGCTCCTCAAAAACCGGGCAACACTGGCAAGAGAAGAAACCTTGAGAGGAAACAGAGTGCAGTGTAGTTGATTAAAGACAACACCTTGAAGAGATAATTTACTCAAAATACAAATGGTTAGGAAAGTGAGTTTGGGGTTTGTTTACACCCATTTGGGTCTTTGTGTGCTGTCATTCTGAATACAACATGCACCAATAACAGGATGAGAAGAATCTACCTGGGTCAAATAATACCTCAGTGGAAAAGTATGTATGTGAAGGTCTTTGTCTCAACAAGCACAGTGAAGTAAAAACTGTCCCAGTTACCATTTATTTGGCATCTTATCAGTTTCTCTTTTCTGCCTACAATTTCCTGAAAAACACGTGACTTTCTGTAAATCCCGATGTCTAACTTCTGTATTTGTGTTGTGTCGAACCTAGCCTTCCTACATAAATATGCAGGGACATGTGATGACTTTGAATTAACGTGGAAAACTGACTGGATTTCACGTTGAACTCACCGTTAGTTGACAACTCAACCAAATGTAAATCAAAACTAGACGTCGAAAGGACATCTGTGCCCAGTTGGTAATAATGCATCATCGCCATTGTACAATTGCTGAATCCTTTGAACAATTACCAGAGAAAGCACCGCAACCAATTTTCTCAGATACTTACAGCTGTTTAACATATAGAATTGAAACTGATAAATATCAAGTGTTCATTAACTGCATTAATAAGTACTGTTTTCTGTTTTGTTTGTAATGCGATGCTCTCGTGTCCTCTGACTAGCACGCTTGTATCATGGAACTGTTTACATCGTTCTGGAATGTTTTTAAACAGGTAGATTGTTAACACTGGTCTAATTTACAGTATTCATCTCATTCTCATCGTCATCCTCCAGTGACAGTTGTTTTTCCAGTCAGTCACACATTTCAAGGTTTAGATGTTAATCCCATTGAACTTTGTTCCTTGGTGTCAACCTTACTTTAAGACATGACCATTCCAGTACATTTACTGAGTGCATTTTCAAGAGGATGAAAAAAACCGCATCAACAATGCTGGGCTGATGATGCAGGACATTTTGTTCCAAGCCCTGACTTGATAAGAGGGAACAATTTGCCATAGTTTAAATACATAGTTTAAAATGAGGATTGCATTAGGACAAATAAAGCATCACTGAATAGTTTGTCACAGTTTTTATTGCATTAAAAAGCTAAGCCAGAATATAAAGATAATGAAATGCTAAATATATTTATAGGAGCAATGTGAGTAGGACCCTATAATAACCTTCTAAATGTTCATTACAACTGAATATTGTTAGTTGTTTGGCCTCATTATCTGCTTCATCACATTTCATAGGCGCTGCACAAATCATTTATCAGCTAAGTTGATAAGCTACAGAGCAGCACCCCTGGATGGAGAGCAGTTTTAGGGTTTAAGTCCCATGCTCAAGGGCACAACGGCAGGAGGTGGTACCTGGAATCATAGACCAACAGTTCCCACAATTCTGTTTTTATACCCTGTCCGTGGATTGAATCAGCAACCTTCTGGCTACTGATCAAGCAACCTTCCACCTCTCTGAAGCCTAATTTTGCAGCTTCTGCGCCGTCCGTTAGGTCCATTTAAACAGAATTATGCATCGAAAGTTTGCTTCTGTCGGCACATCTCTGCTTCCGCATCTACACACCTCCTTTTTCCGGCATGACATTTGCTTACAAATGATACGTGAAGCTTCTATGTATGTAGTGTAGGACTTTATGAAGGCATTATGAAGGCGTCATGAAGGCTTTATTAGATATATCTGGTTTAAAGTGTGACTATGTAGCTTCAAAGTATACATAAAACATAAAGCTTCAAAGTATACATACTGAATATGTTCCAGTGTGCATGTTACAAAATCTGGTGGAATAACTAAGCTATTCCTACGTTTGCGTCTGTCTAAAATATCAGAATCTGATATGATGGAACGCTGAGAAGAGTCTATGATGTTGTTTTTCACACTCAATGTCTGATCTGCACCCTCTGTACTTATGAAGAGCTCAGTTTCAGAGCTAAAATGTAAAGGCTCCGTTATGCTTTTCCGACGTTTGCGTTTGTACAGAATCTTTGTCGCCTGCCCAGAGTCAGAAAAATCTTCTGCCTCAAGCTCCACTCCAAAGGACATATTTACGTCACGCGCAATATCAATATTACAAATCTTTTTGAATTTAACCATATATATCTCAAATACTGACACAGGATAGTACCGGGTTTCAGTGTCACCAGTAGCAATCTTTTTGACTGACCTGACAGGTTAACATAGTCACACTTTAATTCCAGGATGATGAAAGAAAGAGAGAGAGAAACAGAGAGATAGGGACAGAGGGAGGGAGAAAGCGGAGTGGTTGGCATTATCCATCCGGAAGCCTCCAGCAGCGGTAACAGGAGGGCAGCGATGGCACATAGGTCCTCAGGTGGTCCGTGTGTTCTCCATCCGCTATCTTGGCCCCTGCTTTAGCCCTGGCCCCAGCCCTGCAATGTGAAGAAAGGTTCTCAATTCAAAAATATGTTTACTCTCTTAAGCAATCAATAATTAGATTTGCACGGTATTTGGTATTTATGGATAATGAATTTGCTGATGACAACGATAATGAATATAAAGGTAATGATAAGGATTGACATAATCTTGACAATAGTGCCTTCAGAAAGTATTCATACCCCTTGACTTATTCCACATTTTGTTGTGTTACAGCCTGAATTCAAAATTGATGAAATAGATTTTTTTCTACACACAACATCCCATAATGCCAAAGTGAAAACATGTTTTTAGATTTTTTTGCAAATGTATTGAAAAGTAAATACAGAAATATCTAATTTACATACGTATTCAACACCCCTGAGTCAATACTTTGTAGAAGCACCGTTGGCAGCGATTACAGCTGTGAGTCTTTCTGGGTAAGTCTCAAATGATTTGTGAAGCTTTGCACAACTGGATTGTACAAGCTGTCAAGTTGGTTGTTGATCATTGCTCGACAGGCATTTTCTAGTCTTGCCATAGATTTTTAAGACTACTTAAGTCAAAACTAACTAGACCACTGAGGAACATTCAATGTCGCCTTAGTAAGCAACTCTTTTTCATTTTGTATTAATTTGAAAAAGATTATAATTCCACTTTGACATAAAATCTCAATTTAATCCATTTTAAATTCAGCCTGTAACACAACAAAATGTGGGAAAAAGTAATGGGGTATGAAAAGAAAGTTTTCACAGCCCCTGACTTTTCCAAAAAATTTGTGTTACAGACTGAATGCACTGTTTGCAACAGAATGAAGCCTTGAAAAATAAATAACATTATTGATAGTCTTCCTGACAAAAGAGACCAGACAGCGTTCATTGACAGTTAAAGTAGAGAAACATGTATATATTTACCCATTGGGAGGCCGAGGACCACACGTCCAGAAAAGTACTATTTTCATGGTGTTTTAGTACATGTTGCCGATAGGACGAGATGTGAAGAGGTTCAAATTGTTGAAGCTGTTGAAAGGGAAATAATAATAATTGAACCAGCTATGTAAGACTGTATGACAGTATGAAGGCATCATGAAGACTTTATTAGACTTTTTGTATCTCCAAAGTATACTTAAAGCATGTATATTTTCTAGTGTACATGTCACAGCTTCGCTCAAAAACGTGATGGAATATTTAATCTATTCGTACGTTTGAGTCTCCAAAATATCAGAATCTGATTGTAACGTCTGCTTCCTACTCACACCCTCAAACACGTAGATCCCCTGAACACAGCTCACTTTCCAGCCCACTTTCCAGCTCACACTCTCAAACACCTAGATCCCCTGAACGCAGCTCACTCTCCAGATCCCAACCACCTGAATTCTAATCACCTGTTCACACAACTGTATGTCATTATCACACCCTATTTAGTTCAGTTCTTTGCACCCCATCACTGTGAGGTATTGTTTATTTTGTGACACACGTCTTTCAGAGCTCTGTTTTTCCTGTGATTTACTCCTCCCGATAGTTTTTGCCTGCCTCACTAACGATGCCTTTTTGCCTATTCCCTGCCTGTACTTTAGCCTATCAGATTTCCTGTTATCTACCTATCTATCTTGCCTGATCTCCTGGACTACTTTACTAGCCTTTTCCCTGCCTATACTGTTGTCTTTGGACCCATGTGTATGACCTTCTGCCTGTCCCTGGACCCAGCTACCTGCCTCCTCCTGTGGTCCTTTTCAATAAACACATGCTGCGCCCTGCGCTTGAAACCAGCACTCTGTCTCCCCTCGTGTTCATTACATTGATAGGACAGTGCTGAGAAGTCATTGTTTTTTACTCTTAATGGAGCATTACTAGAGCATTTTGTATACATTATTTGTATTCAGGAAAGCAGTGAGTTGCTGCACAGCAGTTTTTTTGCTCTTAATGCTTTATAATCTGCATCATGTATACCTGGTATGTACTCGGTGTTCTCACTTGCGGAGTTAAAATATTCAGGCTCCATGCTTTTGCAACATTTGCATTTGTAATTAATCTTTGTCACCTGCTCAGTCAGAAAAGGGTTCTGCCTCGAGTTTCACCTAATTAGCCATATTTAGGCCTGCGTCAACATACGTTGTTAGTGTGATATAAACAATGCAATACCAAAATATACATTGTGCAGTGTAATAACATGCTGTCACGCGGGACTAGGTGGATGCAGGAATCAGACGCAGAGAGAGTTCCACTGGGGTATAGTGCTCTTTAATAAGGCACACACAAAATATAAGCCCAACAAATACAGGGCGCGGACATACAACGTGACAACCCAAAAACCACAGGGTGTCAAGTGTAAGAAAGAAAATACACCTCAGCCTACAATGCACACACGTAACAAAATAAAGACAATCCCGCACACAACAAGGGCGGGTCTACCTACTAAATATAGGGAAGCTCATTAACCGAAAACAACAGAAACACAGGTGAAACTAATAAGACAAAACAAACAGACAAACAAAGAAGGGATCGGTGGCGGCTAGTAGGACGGTGACGACGACCGCCGAGCACCGCCCGAACATGCAGGGGAGCCAACTTGGGCAGGAGGTCGTGACACATGCAGTCTTCATATAATGAAATTAATAATTTACCTGAAGGTTGTCAAATCACAGGATTTGCCTTGGGCTAGTGCTTTTTGAATGTAAAATTGTGTGAATGTTGGACTCAAACAAGAAGCTTTTATAGAAACCTGATGTCCTGGCTGTACGCCTGTGTTCATGATTGGTCTCTAAAATAACCTGACTGTACGTGTGTGTTCATGATTGGTCTCTGAAAGAACCTGACTGTACATGTGTGTTTATGATTGGCCTGACTGGGACTTCCCTGATTTTAGTATGAAAAAAAACTCAGCCACCATTTCCTATGTCAAAAAAAAAAGAAAGATTTCCTGTGTTCTATGAAATGAAACCTAAAGAAAGTGATTTTTTCTCTGTGGTTGTTCAATGCTGCAAGCACTATTGAATGATTTATGATTGCATAGGGACTCAAATCTCCAGGAAATATCCAAGTTGCAATATTAGCTGTTGGAATATCTATTATTCTACTGGCTCATATATCATCTCATTATTTCACCAATGTTTGCATTCTCATATGAATCAAGGCCTTTCTTTCCCCATAGTTAGTAATCAAGTTCACAATACTGAAGACAGAATTAACTGGAGCTGCAAATGCATGGAAGTCGACCAATGTATCAAAACATTACATGAAATAATTACTGTACATTTACAGTGCATTCGGAAAGTATTCAGACCCTATGACTTTTTTCACATTTTGTTACATTTACAGTCCTATTCTAAAATGGATTTAATCAATTTTTACCTCATTAATCTATACAGAATACCCCATAATAACAAAGCATAAACAGGTTTTTAGAACAACAACAAAAACGTATTTACATAAGTATTCAGACCCTTAGCTATAAGACTGGAAATTGAGCTCGGGTGCATCCTGTTTTCATTGATCATCCTTGAGATGTTTCTACAACTTGATTGTAGTCCACCTGTGGTAAATGTGACTGACCGGTCTTATGTAGCAACATTTGAAATTGTGTTTTTTTTTACATTGGATAAAAGTATAGACTCAGAGCTACAAAATGGTATCTCATACACTGCATTGTTGAGGAACAATGGGAAAGTAATTCTGCTTTGAATGTTGATCGACTTGTAAACTCACTTTTGAGAAAATGGTCTTTTGAATGTTTTGGTACCTACTGGGGAGCTCTCCTTTGTCTACACCCATTCAGCATTGCTCACACCCTCTTAAACCAGCCCCACCCATCTCTTTAAGGATTCACATGTAAGGTCATGTGCTAAACAGTGAGCAGTGTAGTAAAGATTAAGACTAAAAGTGGTGAAAGTAGTAGCCTACAATAAGGAAAAAATTCCAGGTTAACAGAAAGTGTTGAGATAAAAATATGTAATAAATATTAGATGACACTTACCCTGACACACTTGTCTAAATTGATGGGTAATGTGAAAGAAATGCTATAACCCCCAGCCACATCCAGTGGTGGAAAAATAACTAAATTGTCATACTTGAGTAAAAGTAAATATACCTTCATAGAAAATTACTCAAGTTAAAGTAAAGTCACCCATTAAAATACTACTTGAGTAAAAGTATTTGGTTTAAAAAAAAATACTTAAGTATCAAAAGTAAATGGAATTGCTAAAATGTACATAAGTATCAAAAGTAAAAAGTATAAATAATTTCAAATTCCTTATATAAAGCAAACCAGACGGCAATTATTTTTTTTATTGACGGATAGCCAGGGGCACACTCCAAAACTAAGACGTAATTTACAAATGAAGCACTTGTGTTTAGTGAGTCTGCCAGATCAGATACAGTAGGGATGACCAGGGATGTTCTCTTGAAAAGTGTGAATTGGACAATTTTCCTGTCAAAATGTAAAGAGTACTTTTGGGTGTCAGGGAAAATATATGGAGTAAAAAGTACATTATTTTCTTTCAGAATGTAGTGAAGTAAAAGTAAAAGTACAGCTACTCCCAAAAAATACTTTAAGTACTTTTACTTTAGTACTTTACACAGCTGGCCACATCTTGCTAAGTGGATGGGTCTCTACAGAAGGTGTAAACGGTACAACAAATGGTTACTTGTATAGTAGCAATATCAGAAATAGTGTCAATATAAATAAAATAATATACAGTATGTACAAGAACAATATGAATAATGATATCAGTGATAGACGAGGTAGTTATATGCACACAATCAGGGGTAAAGTGGCTGAACAGCAGGATTAAAACAAAACATAGTAGCAGGAACATACGGCATGTGTGTTAGGAGAGAGTAATTTGAATAGAGGCATTGCAGATTGTGCTGATGACTGGTCTGTCCGAACCATGCATGAACAAGGAAATCTATATTCGGAGAGCTTGTTTCTGTCCTGCCCTTGACTTTGGTGCAGGGCATGTGATGTCCATAGCCTCTTCGTCGCAAAACTCCCGGACCTTCTCAAAAATATATGTTTGTCTAGCTGTGTTCAGTCCGGGTGGTGTTTGTACAGGCAGACCATATATGGGAGGATGTATGTCATCATTGCGCAGCAGCTGAAACCTGGTCCCGACTGAGTCCGAACGCTCCTTGGCAACAACAACACCAGGCAAAAAAACTAAAATTCTGACATTACAACCTTGCACAACATCAATTCACCTCCCAAGTTTAGATAAGCAGAATAACCTCATACAATGCAATGAAAATGATATCCACCTGAAGTGCTGGTACTGCTTGATCTGTGGCAGCGGCCTCAAGTACGGAGTCAGGTGTTGTTGCCAGCCTCAGCTTTCCACCAGCACCGTACCATCCTCCAGTCCAACCAGCTGTGGTATTTGCCTGCCTCCCATATATATATATATACACAACCGTTCAAAAGTTTGGGGTCACTTACAAATGTCCTTGTTTTTGAAAGAAAAGCACATTTTTTGTCCATTAAAATAACATCAAATTGATCAGAAATACATTGTAGACATTGTTAATGTTGTAAAATAGCTGGAAACGGCTGATTTTTTATGGAATATCTACATATGCATACAGAGGCTCATTATCAGCAACCATCCCTCCTGTGTTCCAATGGCACGTTGTGTTAGCTAATCCAAGTTAATAATTTTAAAAGGCTAATTGATCATTAGAAAACCCTTTTGCAATTATGTTAGCACAGCTGAAAACTGTGTGCTAATTAATGAAACAATAAAACTGTCCTTCTTTAGACTAGTTGAGTATCTGGAGCATCAGCATTTGTGGGTTCAATTACAGGCTCAAAATGGCCAGAAACAAAGCTCTTTCTTCTGAAACTCAGTCTATTCTTGTTCTGAGAAATGAAGGCTATTCCATGCGAGAAATTGCCAAGAAACTGAAGATCTGCTCCTTTCACAAAACAGCGCAAACTGTCTCTAACCAGAATAGAAAGAGGAGTGTGAGGCCCTGGTGCACAACTGAGCAAGAGGACAAGTACATTAGAGTGTCTAGTTTGAGAAACAGACGACTCACAGGTCCTCAACTGGCAGCTTCATTAAATAGTAGCCGCAAAACACCAGTCTCAATGTCAACAGTGAAGAGCCGACTCCGGGATGCTGGCCAAGGAGATGTAACTGCCCAGGGAGCTCTGGTTTCTGAGGGAGCATGTAAGATATGTAACAGACGACGGAGGTTATCTGATGATAATTGTTTTTTAACAAACCCGCTTTGGTCCAGATGTTCCAGTTTGGGTAAGTTTATAGACGGAACGACAGAATTTTATAAAATAGTTTAAAATCTATGTTTATCAAAGATAGGGGGCGATAGTGAATACACTGGGTGGTGTCCTTCATTTTTTAAAATAAAACCTACATTTGTGCTGTATTTACATCCCTTCCAAATGAACCTTTGTAAGCGTATGTGTTAATCATTTCAAGTAACAGTGGACTTAATTGGTTCCAAAATTTTAAATAGACCTCAGGAGGAATACTGTTCCGACCAGGTGATTGGCCTTTATTCCTGTGATCCAATGTCCGTTTGAGTTAATTGAAAGAGATGTGGGCTCCCAGCAAGGCAACTTCCTCAGTTGAAGGAAGTTGAGTTCTTCTATCTTTTTTAAAGGACTCAATCGGCCTTGGTGTGGATTTACAATTAGAGGTGAACAATTCTTCATAGAAATGGGAGAATCTTTGGTTGATTAATTTGGGTTCTGATAGTAATTCACCTGATTCAGATTCAATAGTTGCCATATCCACCAATTGATCATTACTGCGAAGCTTGTTAGCCAGTAGACGACTGGGTCGATTACCATGGAGAGAGAAGTTGCTACCTGGTCTGAATTTTTTGTTGTTGTTGAGAACGCTCTAATGTCATTCCAATTCTGATATCTTCTTTAATTGTGATTTATTCAGCCCAGATGCAAATGCAGTTGAATTGTTATTAATAAAACCTTCGATGACATCCCATAAAATCAGAGGATCATCGCCTGAGTTTTTGTTAATCATTATGAATTCATTCAATTCAGTTTCAAATTGTTCACAGAAAGTAGGATTTTGTAGTTAGGAAACATTAAAGTGACATCTTGTGGCTCTTTCAGGAGATTCTGGAATGTGTATCTGGCAGTAGTAAGCTTGATGATCAGATACTGTAGGTTCATATGTCGAATTTCTATTTAAAGATTAAGGAAAGTAGAGGGAGATAATAATATGAAATCGATTCAGGAGAATGTTTTGTGCCTGTTTGAATAGAAAGTGCATTATTTTGCTTTAGGGTTATGAGCTGCCAGTCATGAATGAGGTGGTAATCAGAGAGTATATGTTGGAGAGCCTTGGTTGCCTGCGGATTGTAGTTGATCTTAGATTTGATTTGTGCTGCAAGTTCAGAATGGCGTTAATAAAGACAATTTTCTTTCCATTATGTATACATTTAAGGAAAGTGATTCTGCTTTCTTGGTCTTCGCCTTTATCAAGGATGGGGATTTTTAGTTTTTTATGTATCATTATGATTACACCCTTTTTGTTTGGTGCCTGGTGAAAAAGCAGCCAGCTTGTATAAATGGTTCTCTATTCTAGGTGCGTCCTTTTGGACAGGTGTGTTTCTTGGAGCATTGCTATATCATTATGGTTCCTTTCTAGAATATCAAGACAGCTGAAATGTTTGATGGGACTATTAAGGCCATCAAGTTCCAAAGAGAATAGCTAGTGTTGCCGTTGTTTTTTTCTAAAATGTGATTGTTATCTTTAGTGTTGATAAGCCATGGATGTAAAATAAAAAGTGGGACGCACAGGGAAACCCACCCATTGGTCGATCCCCACCCAGAAGACCCTCTCTATAAACCCTGAAATCTGACATGTATGATAGACATTTTCGCTATCTAAAAGTCTTATTCCTATTAACTTCCAGAGTAGTGAGAGCGGCTTTATCACAATGGTACATCATACCGGCAGAATTTCTGCCTGCTTGAATGCAATAGCTCAGATACACTTGAAAACATGTAAAAACCCTGGGAATCGATAGAACATCGCTCAGAGATGCACAAAAACAATAGAACATTCAAAATGGGTGAATATTTTAAGGTATTAAAAAAATATATAATAACAAAATTATACTAATAAAGTAAAACAAAATAAGTAACCAATCCAGACCTTTACAATGAAGTTAGACTTTATGAGTAAGGGTAATGAGAGAAAAAAAGAAAGAAAATGAGAACAAAAAGAAGATATGCAAGCCTAATATTATATAATAACTCACCATTGCCTGTAGGGCAAGTCCTCCCTGGGAGTAGCCTAAACAGAGGAGAACAGGAATCAACAGGAAGACATTGTGTAGTGGTAGCCCATATGGGACTGGCCATCTCTCCTTGCCAGTACCAGAAAAGAAACACAAAATTAAACAACAATTAATAGGGGGATAGCTACCAACTTACATTGCCATATTTAGCCCAAATGGATTCAATGTGCTATGGCCACACAAAAAAACAGTGCCAGTACGTATGACACCTCCATTTATTGTCCATTGTTCATTAATTGGCGTAAACCCTGAAAGTCTATAGGTTTTAAGGCACACCCCAGGAGGTAGCAGCAGCCATTTTTGGACTCTGTTTCAGTCAGTGTTAAACACGTGTTAACAGGTTTGTCAGGTGGAAAGTGAGCCCCAGCACCATTAGTGGTGATAATGTGTTCACTGAAGGGTTAAGGGAAACACTCCCCACTGTGTGCTTGTTCATGTAGGGAGGAAACACTTCAGGAATAGGGGCAACATAGCAAAGTCAGACCATTGGTAGGTATCATACATCCTTGATATGGCTGGGCAACAATTGTCCCCCACTGCTGGTCGCCACCACCTCCAAAAAGGTAGTGATTTGGAACTTCCGGGAGGTTCCAGGTTTGATAGCCTTGTGCATTAAAACCTGAAAAGTGGAGCTTGCACATTCTTGTTTGGACATGCATCACAGCCAAATACATTTAGACTCAGTTTTTAACAATTCCTGACATTTAATCCTAGTAAAAATTCCCTGTCTTAGGTCAGTTTGGATCACCACTTTATTTTAAGAATGTGAAATGTCAGATTGAATAGTAGAGACAAATATTTCTTTCAGCTTTTATTTCTTTCATCACATTCCCAGTGGGTCAGAAGTTTACATACATTCAATTAGTATTTGGTAGCATTGCCTTTAAATTGTTTAACTTGGGTCAAATGTTTTAGGTAGCCTTCCACAAGCTTCCCACAATAAGTTGGGTGAATTTTGGCCCATTCCTCCTGACAGAGCTGGTGTAACTGAGTCAGGTTTGTATGCCTCCTTGCTGACACACAATTTTTCAGTTCTGCCCACACATTTTCCATAGGATTGAGGTCAGGGCTTTGTGATGGCCACTCCAATACCCTGACTTTGTTGTCCTTAAGCCATTTTGCCACAACTTTGGAAGTATACTTGGGGTCATTGCCCATTTGGAAGACCCATTTGCGACAAAGCTTTAACTTCCTGACTGATGTCTTGAGATGTTGTTTCAAAATATCCACATAATTTTCCTGCCTCATGATGCCATCTATTTTGTGAAGTTCACCAGTCCCTCCTGCAGCAAAGCACCCCCTCAACATGATGCTGCCAACCCCATGCTTCACGGTTGGGATTATGTTCTTCGGCTTGCAAGCCTCCCCCTTTTTCCTCCAAACATAACGATGGTCATTATGGCCAAACAGTTCTATTTTTGTTTCATCAGACCAGAGGACATTTCTCTAAAAAGTATGATCTTTGTCCCCATGTGTAGTTGCAAACTGTAGTCTGGCTTTTTTATGGCGGTTTTGGAGCAGTGGTTTCTTCCTTGCTGAGCGGCCTTTCAGGTTATGTCGATATAGGATTCGTTTTACTGTCAAGAGTGTGCAATGCTGTCATCAAGGCAAAGGGTGGCTACTTTGAAGAATTTCAAATATAAAATATATTTAGATTTGTTTAACACTTTTTTGGTTACTACATGATTCCATATATGTTATTTTATAGTTTTGATGTCTTCACTATTATTCTACAAAAAAAAAACTTGAATGAGTAGGTGTGTCCAAACTTTTGACTGGTACTGTATATTGTTTGTATGCTTAGGCTTTATAGATTGTTTATTTGTATGTGTTGGGCTTTAAATGAGATTATTCTTTACAGAGTCAGGTGTATTTGACCAGGCCTCAATCGTTTCCCGATAATTCTAAATGTTATAACTTCTAATAGTAACTTCATACACTGGCGAATTGGGAGAGAGTGAGGTGATTGCCATCTAAGAGCCAACCTCTTTTTTAAAGTAGTGCCAGCAGTATTCGCCTCTGATTTACTGAGAGATTCAAGGAGTTATCATCGTTAAGTAACATAGTAGATGCAAAGCATTGAATATTTACGTTCATGCACTTCAACATTTATTTTGTAACATTGTCCCAGAAGCATTTAGCTGCTGTGCACTCCCACATCATATGAAGGAATGTACCTAACTGATTTAGGGAACACAGTGAACAGTTAGGAGTTGGGGACAATTTAATCGTAAAACCTTTCCTTCATGTTAAATACTATCTGTGAACCATCTTAAAATGTAAACGTTGATGGTTCGGGTTATGGGATGCCCAAGGTCAGATTGTTTAATTTTCTGTTCCAGTTAAAGGTTTATTGGCAAGCTCAGAATATGAACTTTCCAAAAGTTGTTTATATGTATTATAGAGATCAGTCCTTTCGGGAGCCTAGATCATTTATTTATGAATCCCATCATAGGATGGTTTGTTAGTTGGGTTTCCCAAGCTGACCTACATTGGAAATATAGAAAAAAGGAGTTGCCTGGTAATGTGTATGTGTCTTTCATGTGTATGTGTTCTCAAACCATTACTGTCCATTATATCGGCAAGGGTATGGATTCCACATTTGTACAATTGGGGAAATGCAAAAGGCCGCCCTCCAGATCACAATAAATTATTGTGAAATATTGGAGTATGGGCATGCTATTTTGATTCCCAGTTACATTTTTTTTCTTTAATTTTGTGCAAAATAGAGATTGTGGGAGCAATAATAGGACCAAAGCGTAGCTTACGCTGTTTAAGGGATATATCCATGAAGACCACCTTTTCCAGGGCAATAGGATTCACCATATTTCTCTCTATACTCAGCCAGGGGGCAGAATGATCATGTCTAAACCAATTTAGAATGGGATGAAATGCTAGTGCCTGGAAATACAATTTAAAGTTAGATATGGATAGTCCTCCTACATCTTTCCCTATTTGTAAGTTTGTTAATTTTATCTGGGATCACTTACCTTGCCATATACACTACCATTCAAAAGTTTGGGGTCACTTACAAATGTCCTTGTTTTTGAAAGAAAAGCACATTTTTTGTCCATAAAAATAACATCAAATTGATCAGAAATACATTGTAGACATTGTTAACATTGTAAATGACTATTGAAGCTGGAAACGGCAGATTTTTAATGTAATATCTACATAGGCGTACAGAGGCCCATTATCAGCAACCATCACTCCTGTGTTCCAATGGCACGTTGTGTTAGCTAATCCAAGTTTATCATTTTAAAAGGCTAATTGATCATTAGAAAACCCTTTTGCAATTATGTTAGCACAGCTAAAAACTAGTGCTGATTTAAAGAAGCAATAAAACTGGCCTTTAAACTAGTTGAGTATCTGGAGCATCAGCATTTGTGGGTTCGATTACAGGCTCAAAATGGCCAGAAACAAATAACTTTCTTCTGAAACTCGTCAAGTCTATTCTTGTTCTGAGAAATGAAGGCTATTCCATGCAAGAAATTGCCAAGAAACTGAAGATCTCGTACAACGCTGTGTACTACTCCCTGCACAGAACAGCGCAAACTGTCTATAACCAGAATAGAAAGAGAAGTGGGAGGCCCCAGTGCACAACTGAGCAAGAAGACAAGTACATTAGATTGTCTAGTTTGAGAAACAGACGCCTCACAAGTCCTCAACTGGCAGCTTCATTAAATAGTACCCGCAAAAAAACAGTCTCAATGTCAACTGTGAAGAGGCGACTCCAGGATGCTGGCCTTCTAGGCAGAGTTGCAAAGAAAAAGCAATTTCTCAGACTGGCCAAAAGAACACAGACACTGGACAGAAGAACTCTGCCTAGAAGGCCAGCATCCCGGAGTCGCCTCTTCACTGTGTTTAAGCTTTACATATCAAGTGTTGTCATCGATTCCTTGTAGAAACGCCACACTGCTGCTTTTGTCACATGGGATGGCAGCAGCTTTCCACCAAAGTGTTTGTGTCCTGGGTTGCGTCCTGGTAATATCCTGGCGTCCTGGCATTATCCTCTCAAATCAAATCAAATTGTATTGGTCACATACACATGGTTAACAAATGTTAATGCGACTATGCAGTAATATCTAACAAGTAAACTAACAAATTCGCAACAACTACCTTATTCACACAAATACACACACAAGTAAAGGGATGAATAGAATATGTACAAATAAATATATGGATGAGCGATGGTGTGCGGCATAGGCAAGATGCAGTAGATGGTATAGAATACAGTATATACATATGAGATGAGTAATGTAGGATATGTAAACATTATTAAAGTGGCGTTATTTAAAGTGACTAGTGATACCTTTAAGTCCATTTATTTAAGTGGCCAGAGATTTGAGTCTGTATGTTGGCAGCAGCCTCTCTATGCTAGTGATGGCTGTTTAACAGTCTGATGGCCTTGAGATAGAAGCTGTTTTTCAGTCTCTCGGTCCCAACTTTGATGCACCTGTACTGACCTCGCCTTCTGTGGCAGTGGCTCGGGTGGTTGTTGTCCTTGATTATCTTTTTGGCCTTTCTGTGACATCAGGTGGTGTAGGTGTCCTGTAAGGCAGGTAGTTTGCCCCCGGCGATGTGTTGTGCAGACCACACTACCCTCTGGAGAGCCTTACGGTTGAGGGCGGTGCAATTGCTGTACCAGGCGGTGATACAGCTCGGCAGGATGCTCTCGCTTGTGCATCTGTAAAAGTTTGAGTGTTTTTGGTGACAAGCCGAAATTCTTCAGCCTCCTGAGGTTGAAGAGGCGCTGTTGCACCTTCTTCACCACACTGTCTGTGTGGGTGGACCATTTCAGTTTGTCCGTGATGTGTACGCCGAGGAACTTTCTGAGAAAACATCACTAACGTTACACACAGTTCATACACGTAATGTTAGCTAGCTAGCCAGCCATCTAACGTCAGTTGATGTTAGCTAGCAAACAGCAAGCTTTAACTTTGGGTATTTTGTTTAGACATGTAGCTAGCTTGCCAGCTAAACAATGAACCGTAATCCCAATCCATAGAGTATTAACAATACAAACCAATTGTCATAGCTAGCTAAAGTTAACCAAATAGGTTCAATGTTAGCTAGTTAGCTAGCTAACATTAGGCTATAACTAGCAATGCGAAATGGCATTCTGAGAAAACATCACTAACGTCACACACAGTTCATACACATAATATTAGCTAGCTAGCCAGTCATCTAACGTTAGCTAGCTAACAGTTAGCTTTAACTTGTGGTATTTTGTTTAGACATGTAACGTTAATGTTCGTTAGCTAAAAAATGTACTATAATCCCAATCCATAGAGCACTAGCAATACAAACCGATTATCATAGATAGCTAAAGTCGTTTTCCTGTGTCGTGTTAGGATTTATGTTTATGCACTATAGCCTGTTAGCATATTGTTTGAAGATGAATATTGTTTTGTTACACACACACACACAAACAATACAGATGGGTGTGTGTGTAGGTGTGTAAGGACTGACCAACACAGGCCATAAAAGCTGTGGTCAGTCTGGAGAGGGGAGGGGTGCATCACTCTAGGCCAACCAGGGAGGTTGGGAGACTGATCAGTACCATATTAGGAATTGTTTGAGTGAAGATTCAAGGGGGAGACACAAGACGGAGCTAATCTACCCAGCAACCAGATGTGGACAAAGGAAAGCACTCAGGGACTTGGACAAGTCCAAGTGCCACCAAAGGCGGAGCAAGAGTCTAAACCGTGCTCAGCCTCTACTATGATAGGCCAACTGGACGAGTTGGAACTAAAAATGTCATAGTATAAGAACTGCTTTTTGAGTACATTCCACAGTTTCCTGATCTACCCTGCGCGGAGATACAGTGAACCCGTATATACAAAAATTGCATTTACCATTTATCGTTTGAGTTTAATTAAAATACTTAAAATATATTCGGTGACTCTGAATCACATTTTGTCCTGATGCCAGATTTGAACTGACGCAAATCTCTTTCAGTCGTTTCCGTTTTGTATGTACGGTTTGCTTGGCCCGTTGTTGTGTCAAGTAACTCTGGTTCACACTGACCGTGTGCAATGCTATAAGAATCATCTTAAGCTTTAGCCCCCACCCAAACTCTGACCATTTTACTCGCCCTAGCAGAGTTGGTTAGGCTGTTTTCATGTTATCCAGAGCATTGATGACTGTAACTGTGCTCCTGGCAACAATTTAATTACGCTTTTTTGCCGCCGTTTACTGACACTGGCCATATTCAACCGGTGTTGAGAGTTCATAAATTCATCAGTTATTCTGCACTCTGGTACACTCAGAGGAGAGTGCTCTGAAACAGTTGTTGCAGTGACGTTCTATTGAAATGGATAGTTGCTTACTGGAGTCTTTTGTTAAGTTTAAATACGCAATACATATTTTTTTTTAAAGCTGCGTTAGACAGGATTACCCTACACACACTCAAATAGACAGAAGCTTGCTATATGGGGCAGACCAATCCAAACTCATCTCTCGGCATGTCCAGCCCACTCATTATCTCAGTCAATCATGGCTAGCGGGAAGGTTGCTACCTCTTTCTGTGGCTTAACTTCTAGTTCCTCCCAAACCCGGATCCGGGAGCACCCCCACCAGTAAAAAAGCTGACTAGCATAGCCTAGCATAGCGTCACAAGTAAATACTAGCATCTAAATATCATTAAATCACAAGTCCAAGACACCAGATGAAAGATACACTTCTTGTGAATCTAGCCACCATTTCTGATTTTTAAAATGTTTTACAGGGAAGACACAATATGTAAATCTATTAGCTAACCACGTTAGCAAAAGACACCATTTTTCTTACTCCATCAGTTTCTTACTCCATCACTAGCTATCACAAATTCGACCAAATAAAGAAATAAATAGCCACTAACCAAGAAAAAACTTCATCAGATGACAGTCTGATAACATATTTATTGTATAGGATAGGTTTTGTTAGAAAAATGTGCATATTTCAGGTATAAATCATAGTTTACCATTGCAGCCACCATCAAAAATCTCACAAAAGCGACTAGAATAAATACAGAGAGCAACGTGTATTACCTAATTACTAATCATAAAACATTTCTTAAAAATACACAGCGTACAGTAATTGAAAGACACAGATCCTGTGAATCCAGACAATATTTCAGATTTTCTAAGTGTTTTACAGCGAAAACACAATAAATCGTTATATTAGCATACCACATGTGCAAACATTACCCCAGCATTGATTCAAGGCAAAAAGAGCGATAGCGTTATCACCACCAAAATATATTAATTTTTTCACTAACCTTCTCAGAATTCTTCAGATGACACTCCTGTAACATCATATTATAACATACATATAGAGTTTGTTCGAAAATGTGCATATTTAGCCACAAAAATCGTGGTTATACAATGAGAAAAGTAGCCAAACTGGCCAGAAAATGTCGGGCGCCATTTTGGAGAGTCACCTAGTCTAATCAATAAATAATCATAAACTTGACAAAAAAATACAGGGTGGACAGCAATTGAAAGACAAATTAGTTCTTAATGCAATCGCTGAATTACATTTTTAAAATGAACCTTACTGCGCAATACAGGGTGCGCTAAAGCGAAGCTACCCCAAAAAAAATGGCGACTTATGCATTTAACATTTTTCAACAGAACAACGATTTATCAGCATAAATAGTTCTTACTATTAGCTGAGCTTCCATCAGAATCTTGGGCAAGGTGTCCTTTCTCCAGAACCATCGTCTTTTGGTCGAAAGATGTCCTCTTGTCCTGTCGAAATGGCCACTAACGTTCGGCATGTACCGGAAAAGTGTCCAACTCTTGAAAGTGCGTCACAAAGAAATGCCAGAAAATCGCAATAAACTGATATAAATTGCTATAAGTCGGTTTAAATTAACTACCTTATGATGTCTTTAACACCTATAACGAGTAAAAACATGACCGGAGATATATTACTGGCTAAACCAAAGCTTGAAAGGAGGCCAGTCCGACGTCCATCGTGCGTCAAGCGCAGGGAAGAAAAGAAAGGTACTTCCGTACCATGGTCTTATATAAAGTCCCAGATTGCGCAATCGACCCCATTCAAATTGTCACCACTTACTGACATCTAGAGGAAGGCGTAGGCAGTGTTTGTAGCACCACAGCATTCACAGGGACTTATAAACTGACCTGGGAACAGAGGCCAAGATTTCTGAAATCTCACTCCCTGGCAGGAAAAGTGCTGTAGAATGAGTTCTGTTTCACTCAGAGACATAATTCAAACGGTTTTAGAAACTAGAGAGTGTTTTCTATCCAATAGGAATAATAATATGCATATTGTAAGAGCAAGAATTGAGTACGAGGCAGTTTAATTTGGAAACGTCAAGAAAAAAATAGTGCTAACACCTCCCCCTATTGACAAAAGGTTTTAACCAACTAGGATCGTAATTTAACAATTGTATTCCTATTCACAGATGGCATAAAAGTTTGTTATTAAGGCACTTGAAAGTTCACATGTTGAAGAAGGCATTTCTGCCCAAAAACGCATTTTGATTTAAAAAAATGTTTTTACGTTCAAACGGCTCTCCTATGAAGTCGTGACTTGCGGCATACGCCTACTTTCCTGAAACGGGTCACAAATTAAATTGTTTTTAGACATGATTTGGAAATGCACACAAGGTCCCACAGTTGATAGTGCATGTCAGAGCAAAAACCAGGCCATGAGGTCAAAGGAATTGTCTGTCGAGCTCCGAGGCAGGATTGTGAAAGGCCAAACCTGCAGCATTGAAAGTCCCCAAGAACACAGAACATTTCCTCCTACTCTTCTAGAGCTGGCCGCATGGCTAAACTGAGCGTGGGAGAAGGGCTGTCACGTTCCTGACCTGTTTTTCCTTTCTCTTGTATTATTTTAGTTGGTCAGGGCGTGAGTTGGGGTGGGTTGTCGATGTGTTTGTTCTATGTTGGGATGTTTGTGTTCGGCCGGGTATGATTCTCAATCAGAGACAGCTGTCAATCGTTGTCCCTGATTGAGAATCATACTTAGGCAGCCGGTGATTCACGTGGTTTTGGTGGGTGGTTGTATTGCGTGTCTGTGTTAGTACCACACGGGACTGTTTGCGGTTTGTCACGTTTGTTGTTTTGTATGTTGAAGTGTTCAGTCTATTTTCATTAAATATGAACACTAACCACTCTGCATATTGGTCTGATCCTTCTCGCCTCTCCTCCTCGTCCGAGGAGGAGGATTATGACGATCGTTACAAGGGCCTTGGTCAGGCAGGTGACCAAGAACCTGATGACCACTCTGACAGAGCTCCAGAGTTCCTTGGTGGAGATGGGAGAACCTTCCAGAAAGACAACCATCTCTGCAGCACTCCACCATTCAGGCCTTTATGGTAGAGTGGTCAGACAGAAGCCACTCCTCAGTAAAGTACATGACAATCCGCTTGGAGTTTGCCAAAAGGCACCTAAAGGACTCTCAGACCATGAGAAACAAGATTCTCTGGTCTGATGAAACTAAGATTGAACTCTTTGGCCTGAATGCCAAGTGTCACGTCTGGAGGACACCTGGCACCATCCCTACAGTGAAGCATGGTGGGTGGCACCATAATGCTGTGAGGATGTTTTTCAGCGGCAGGGACTGGGAGACTAGTCAGGATCGAGGGAAAGATGAACAGAGCAAAGTACAGAGAGATCCTTGATCCTTGAACCTGCTCCAGAGCACTCACGACCTTAGACTGGTGCGAAGGTTCACCTTCCAACAGGACAACGACCCTAAGTGCACAGCCAAAACAACGCAGGAGTGACTTCGGGACAAGTCTTTGAATGTCCTTGAGTGGCCCAGCCTGAGCCCGGACAGTCAATTGAATTTACCACAGGTGGACTCCAATAAAATGTTAAAAAATTCACTTTGTCATTATGGGGTATTGTGTGTAGATTGATGAGGATTTCTTTAATTTAATCCAATTTAGAATATGGCTGTAACGTAACAAAATGTGGAAAAATGAAAGGGGTCTGAATACTTTCCGAATGCACTGTATAACTGCTTATCACTGTGTGTTGCTAAATGAGAAAAGACTGCATTCAGTGACTGTTACAGTTGAGGAAAATGTATATTTACCCATGGGGTAACCGAGGACCAGTTATCCAGAGGAGTAATGTTGTAATTGTGTTTTAGTAGACTAAATGTCACTGACAGGAGATAATCCACTGGGCACAGACTTCAGTTCAAAGTCTAGTTTTGATTTGGTTAAGTTGTCAACTGATCGTGAATTTAACATGAAATCAACAACAATTATCATTTAGGTTAAAAGTAGGGTGAAAAAAATATGAAATGCCCTGAGGATAACTTTTTACAAAAGTTCCAAATCAGTTTTCCAAATTTATTCAACGTCGTCACATTGATTGTTTTGGGTTGAAATGACGTGGAAACATTGCTTCAACCAGTTTTTTCCAAGTGGGAAATGTGATGTATAATTGTCTCATGTATGTTTATAACATTAGCCACCTTTACTCTGCTCTGCATGCAGACAGCTGGTTTTATTGCTACTGCTTCTTATGATAGTTATAACAACAACCACAACAACAAAAACTGTTTTTTTATCATTATTTTTCAACAAGTGAGTAACTATGAAACATTAGTAAGTACTTACGATATTTGATTTGTTCCCATTTTCACAGATATACATCAAGCACTGAGGTTGCTGCTCAATCATCAACATGTACGTGTGCATCGACAACAATATAGTATAAATTATTGCTTTAAGTGTTTATGCCTTTTAATTCCATGTTGTGGTGTTTAACGTAAAATATACAGTACCAGTCCAAAGTTTGGACAAACCTACTCGTTCAAGGATTTTTCTTTATTTTTACAATTTTCTACATTGTAGAATAATAGTGAAGACATTATGAAATACTATGAAATAACACATATGGAATCGTGTCGTAACCAAAAAAATGTTAAACAAATATTTTAGATTCTTCAAAGTAGCCACCCTTTGCTTGATGACAGCTTTGCACACTCTTGACATTTTCTCAACCAGCTTCACATGGAATGCTTTTCCAACAGTCTTGAAGGAGATCCCACATATGCTGAGCACTTGTTGGCTGCTTTTCCTTCACTCTGCGGTCCAACTCATCCCAAACCATCTGAATTGGGTTGAGGTCGGGTGATTGTGGAGGCCAGGTCATCTGATGCAGAACTCCATCACTCTCCTTCTTGGTCAAATAGCCCTTACACAGCCTGGAAGTGTGTTGGGTCATTGTCCTGTTGAAAAACAAATGGTAGTCCCACCAAGCGCAAACCAGATGAGATGGCGGATCGCTGCAGAATGCTATGGTAGCCACTGCCTCCCGGGTGGCGCAGTGGTCTAGGGCACTGCATCGCAGTGCTAGCTGCGCCACCAGAGTCTCTGGGTTCACGCCCAGGCTGGGCTGGGTTCGCGCCCAGGCTCTGTCGCAGCCGGCCGCAACCGGGAGGTCCGTGGGGCGACGCACAATTGGCATAGCGTCGTCCGGGTTAGGGAGGGTTTGGCCGGTAGGGATATCCTTGTCTCAGTATGTAAAAATGTAATAAAAAATGTATGCACTCTACTGTAAGTCGCTCTGGATAAGAGCGTCTGCTAAATGACTAAAATGTAAATGTAAGATGGTTAAGTGTGCCTTGAATTCTAAATAAATCACTGACAGTGTCACCAGAAAAGGACCCCCACACCATCACACCTCCTCCTCCATGCTTCACAGTGGGAACCACACACGCAGAGATCATCCGTTCACCTACTCTGCGACTGACAAAGACACGGCAGTTGGAACAAAAATTCTCTAATTTGGACTCATCAGACCAAAGGACATATTTTCACCGGTCTAATGTCCATTGCTCGTGTTTCTTGGCCCAAGCAAGTCCTTTCTTATTATTGGTGTCCTTTAGTAGTGGTTTCTTTGAAGCAAAATCGACCATGAAGGCCTGATTCGCGCAGGCTTAATGCTATTTATATTTCTGAGGCTGGTAACTCTAATGAAGTTATGCTCTGCAGCAGAGTGTCTCTGGGTCTTCCTTTCCTGTGGCGGTCGTCATGAGAGCCAGTTTCATCAAAGTGCTTGATGTGTTTTGCAACTGCATTTGAAGAAACTTCTTGAAATGTTCCGTGTTGACTGACCTTCATGTCTTAAAGTAATGATGAGCTGTCGTTTCTCTTTGCTTATTTGAGCTGTTCTTGCCATAATATGGACTTGGTCTTTTACCAAATATTATCTTCTGTATACCAACCTTACCTTGTCACAACAAAACTGATTGGCTCAAATGCATTATTAAGAAGGAAAGAAATTCAACAAATGACCTTTTAACAAGGCACACCTGTTAATTGAAATGCATTCCAGGTGACTATATGAAGCTGGTTTAGAGAATGCCAAGAGAGTGCAAAGTTGTCATCAAGACAAAGGGTGGCTACTTTGAAGAATATTTGTGTAGCAGTTTTTTGGTTACTACCTGATTCCATATGTGTTATTTCATAGTTTTGATGTCTTCACTATTATTCTACAATGTAGAAAATAGTTAAAATAAAGAAAATCACTTTAATGAGTAGGTGTGTCCAAACTTTTGACTGGTACTGTATATGCAATGCTGTGTTGTGCAGTGTACTAACATGCATTCGATCTTTATATTATAAAATAAATATCAAATGACCTGGATATTGGAAGTGCTTCCTGATTTTTGCTGAAAAAAGTGGTGAAGTGACTGAAACAACAAGAGGTTTTTATAGAAACCTCTCTGTTTACCTCTCTGTTTGTGATTGGTCCCTGACAGGGCCTGACTTTATGTTTGTTTCATGGTTGGCCACTGTTCTCAAATATTAATTTCCTATGAAGGAAAAAAAGAAGGGCCCTTTGATCCGAACCAGATTGGTTGACTGGAGCATAGTGGTCGGGTCCTGGTTGACTGGAACATAGTGGTGGTTGGTACTGTATGTGCCAGGGTGTGTGCCAGCTGGGCTGGCACATCATCCCCCTGAGTGACCTGAGTCGTATTCGTAAAGCGTCAAATAGTAGGAGTGCTGATAGGATCAGGTCCCCGCTGTCCATAATCTTATTCATTATGATCGTAAAGGCAACACTGATCCCAGGTCAGCACTCCTACTCTGAGACACTTCATGAATATGGACCTAGACCTCCATTAGACACACTCAAGGTTCTTCCTCACTGAAGACATTCTAACGAGCTAATAACGTCATGATTTTCACGAGCAAATAACTGACTCCAAGTCATAGTTAGACTTTTCTGTCATGTCCAAATCTGACGGTCTAGGCAAGTTGATGCAGTGAGTTGATAAGTTAATGATGAGCAGTACAGTCACTGATAACTCTTACGCAGTCAGAACGCACACCTTCGGCCGACAAATCAAAATGTGTAGGGAATATGTAGTTTGCACATTGGTAAGATGTCACAGAAACATCAGAATAGAATGTTGATGTCTGGCCGACGTATAAACGATGTAGAACTGTAGAATTTAGAATGTAGACATTCTATATACATCTGCAAGATGTCTTGCTAATGTGTTAACGTTTTCCATACTATATCTTCCCAATGTATAATTTATATACATGCATGTGAGTCCACCATTGTAAAATAGTGTATAAAAATCACCTTAAATATTCAGAACAAAAATACGTGAAATTGAAATTAAGATATTCCGAATGAGATAACACAACACTATTATCATGGTGCTGAGATTATATTCCACACATCGATATTTGGTGTTTTTTCCATACCTTTTTAAATAGTTAATCTAATAATAGCCTGAAGGTCATAGGCCACACCTGATAACCGTCTCCTTTTCTTTTTTCCATCTGATGACAACTTCCTCCTCTTGTTTTGGGGAAGAGTGTCAGCCTCCTCCGAGCTCTGTCCGTTCCCCTGCTCGGAGCTCGCTTCTCCTCCCTGCTCTGTGCTCGGCTCAGAGTTCTCAGAGGGTCTCTTCTGGCTTTGTCTCTTGCTGGATGTCGGCCTTCCTCTTGAAGCAATTCAAGGAGCTTTGGCAGCATCTGATGGTATGTTTACCTGCCCTTACACCACGCCGGGGGCTACTACTGCTTCCTGCTTGCCCAGGTAGAGCAGTCCCATCCTGGGGTGAGTCAGCAGCAGTGCTTGGGGCCACTGGTGGGGCATCATCCACAGACAGACTGGGATCCAGATTGAGGGTCTTGGTGTTCCCACAGAGGCGATAGACACCACCCCCGTCCTCCAGAGCCTCACAGCCAGGCTGGGACTCCTCCAGGCTGGGGCCAGGGTCTCCAGAAGACACCGCTTCCAGGAGGGGTCTTGGTCCCTGGTTAAGCCATCAGAAGCCAGTGGAAAAGCATCTCTGCTGACAGTTTGGGTGGCAGCTTCGATTATGTCCGCCTCACTCTCCGATGTCGAAGTCCAAATCGCTGAGATCTCTTTCGCTCTTAGGCATTATGGAAGCAGAATTGGTTGTGGAGTCTTCACCAATACCACACTCCCTCTTTTGTAGAAGTGGGGCCAAATCAATTGTACCATCCTCACTATTTGACGTCAGTGTGGCAGAATAGCTGATATGCTCCCCTCTTTCTGATGTGGAAGAGTCTGAGTCGCTATATTCCCCCTGATTCGCTGACCAAGATGAGTCGTTGACACTGGATGAATCACTTAGTTCTACATAGTTATCCCTGAAGATGGGAACCAGAGTAGGAGGTGAGGAATCACTTGAGTCTTCTAGTTCATCCCATGATGATGGTGTCTGTAAGGGAAGTGAAGGATATCTACAGACTTCTAAGCCATGCTGTGACAAAGCCATCATTATTGGAAGGGAAGCGCTTAAATCTTGCTGTTGGTTTTGTTGCATGTCAGGCTGGTAATTTGGCATGGCATCTTGGTGGACATCCTGGTGCATGTCTTGATGATCATTCTGTATTTCAACTTGCTTTGGATCATTCAACAGCATGTCTTGTTGGTGATTTGACATCTTTTTGGAAGTCTACTTGAACATCTTGCAGGCTGACTGACTGGGTGTCATATTGGTTTTCCAGCTGATCGTCTTGGCAAGATGTTATTGGAGGAGATGGTGATTCACTGACATCTTCATGGTGGTCTCTTATAGGATGCTTGTCATGATCCTGCTCCCCTATTGGGACTCTTCAGGGGCAGGATTCTCCCCATCCATCTGTCCTTACCATCTCTATGAAGTGAAGATTAGACAATCTTTATATAAACATTATGTTACTTCTCAAAGGTCTCACAGTAGAGAACTGATAGAAATCAAATGTTTCTGTCTGCCACTGTGATTGCTACGGTATTCTAGAATGTTGTAGAACTTGTAGTTTACATGGAGATTCACTCTTCTAAAAGAGGGCCAGTGACATCACAGTGCTGCTTTGTGACATCATGTTTTCTAACTGTAGAAGGCCTCTTAGTTTTTTATGAATATCACATCCTTTGTAGTAGTAGTAGTTTTGATACAATTAAATGTAGGCCGTGATACATGGCAGCTAAAACCTGAATTACGTATACAACACATACAAGTCATTAAACAATGAAACAAAAACAGTAAATCAGGAAGTCCGGATGGGAGCTGAAGCCGTTTGTCTTGGTAGCATCAAACAATGGCTTGAGTGGTGGGAGGCAACATCACAGGTCACAGGGCTGAAGCTTGACGGTCACCGCCGGGGGGAATTGTGCTAGTACAAACCTGCTTTATTTTGATTTAAATGTATGTGTCTATCTGTGATTAGGTGGTGTAACATAAATAATTATAGCATGTGTGTGTTTTCTCCCTCTACATTTGCATTAAATATCAACATTATTTTTGTGTATTTAAAAATTCATTTTACATGATACTGTAGAATTAATACAATCCTCATTCAGTCCTCCTCTTCAAACTGATATCCCAGTGCCCTCTGGTGGGGGAAATAACATGCATGTTTCAGTCAGATATATTTTGGTGGTGACCGTAGACTAGTACATCAGTAGGCTATAAAACATAATGCATTCATGCATCACTTACCATCACCCACAGACCTTGGAGCTATATTTCTATGGCACAACAATGATGAAGGCTTTTTACTGTTAGGAGCACATTCAAGTAGTAATGGGTGAGATTGTCCCTAAGCAGAGCTGGGATTGGGCAGTTGACAAAACTAAAATCAGTCGTAATAAAGTCTAGAAAGGTTCAGACCTAAACTCACAAAATTCAAGCAATTTTCACTTCAAGTATTAGCAGTGTTTTATTGCATTGATAGAAACTGTAAGCGTTGTATAAAGCAGGGATTCCCAAACTGACCCACCGATTGAGGTGTCTTTTGAGTCGTGACCCAACATAAGGGTTGAACTTTAAAAAATAAAAAAAACATACACAGACCAAAGAATAAGTAACAAATATTATCTTGGCATCTAGATAAGAAAATGTAGCAGTTTCAAAGCTAATCTCCTGCAATTCCACACATCCTGCCATGGAGCTGAAAGAACATTTAGCAATTTTAAAGTCAATTCCCTGCAATTCTATGCATTTTGCCATGGAGCTGAGATCATTTGTTTTCTGTTTTTTAACTAATTTCCAAATGTTGACATGGCTGGTGTTCTTATGCTCAAGCATTTTAACAAAATCAATGGGGGCCTGATTGTCTAGCTCTATTTTGTTGATTGTAAATTCTCAAAGATTATAGGCTATTATTGAAAAATATATAGGTCCATTATCTTTCCTACATACATTCTATTTGGTTTTAGTCATTTAAGTTTACACTGAAAAGTGTTTCCACTGTTTGGGAACCACTGAAAATGTTTTCCCACAGTTTGGGAACCACTGGATAAAGTGTTACAGCCTTTACCATCAAAATACAGCAAGCATTTGGTCAGATTATTTTGATAGCAACAAGCAGGAACAAAGTTAGTAGCAGTAGCTATATTGAAAGAGATGATTTATCAGAGTAGTGAAAAGAGTTTGGAGGCGATCCAGTCAACATAAGTTGTCAGATAAAGCTCATGCAGAGGTCAAGCCGGGTTCACAGACGAAGTCATAGGTCAGGCCGTGGGGTCGGCATAGAGCAGGAAGCCGGTGAAGATGTTGTCGTTCTTGTTCGGGAGTAGACCTTTCTCTCCTTGTCTCCCAAGTAGCCCCGGAGCACCAGGCATCCCCATGTTTCCTTGATCTCCTTTCTCACCTATCATAAGAAAGAGAGAAGGATTGGTATCTGAAACATGTCAACATATGAGGATAGATATCAGTCTCAAGCATGAATATTCTATTTTAGATCAAAGTTAGCGATTTGATAAAAAACAGCACCAGATAGCGACGTATTCAGGAATGAGATAACAGATAGCATAGCAGCTCACACTTTGGACTGTAAATGTATAAACCCAGATTACATCCTTTAACAGTTGTATATGAGAATTGGCAAGCTTACCTTTATCTCCTTCCAGTCCAGTAGCTCCAGCCATTCCATCCAGTCCAGGAGGTCTCATGAGTCCAACATCCCCCTTCACTCCAGGTACACCTGAAAGAAAACAGGGGGAAGGAGGGGAAGAGCAAAGGTATGAGGGATGGGGATATGAGGAGATATTTATGAGAACATACCATGAAGACAATATAACTGCAAGCACACCACACACAGCCTACAGTCATGGTCACAAGCCACTACAGTAAATCAAATGTATTTATATAGCCCTTCTTACATCAGCTGATATCTCAAAATGCTGTACTGAAACCCAGCCTAAAACCCCAAACAGCAAGCAATGCAGGTGCTGAAGCACGGTGGCTAGGAAAAACTCCCTAGAAAGGCCAAAACCTAGGAAGAAACCTAGAAAGGAACCAGGCTATGAGGGGTGGCCAGTCCTCTTCTGGCTGTGCCGGGTGGAGATTATAACAGAACATGGCCAAGATGTTCAAATGTTCATAAATGACCAGCATGGTCAAATAATAATAATCACAGTAGTTGTTGAGGGTGCAACAAGTCAGCACCTCAGGAGTAAATGTCAGTTGGCTTTTCATAGCCGATCATTCAGAGTATCTCTACCGCTCCTGCTGTCTCTAGAGAGTTGAAAACAGCAGGTCTGGGACAGGTAGCACGTCCGGTGAACAGGTCAGGGTTCCATAGCCGCAGGCAGAACAGTTGAAACTGGAGCAGCAGCACGGCCAGGTGGACTGGGGACAGCAAGGAGTCATCATGCCAGGTAGTCCTGAGGCATGATCCTAGGGCTCAGGTCCTCCGAGAGAGAGAAAGAAAGAGAGAATTAGAGAGAGCATACTTAAATTCACACAGGACACTGGATAAGACAGGAGAAGTACTCCAGATATAACAGACTGACCCTAGCCCCCCGACACATAAACTACTGCAGCATAAATATTGGAGGCTGAGACAGGAGGGGTCAGGAGAGGGGGGGGTCAGTACTATGTATACTTTTAGTCAACCTATACTGAAATAAACACAATGTATATTCTTTAGTCTACCTGGAAGTCCCCTCTCTCCTCTCGGCCCTGGGGGTCCCCTCTCCCCTGTGGCCCTTCCCGGGGGGCACCATGGCATCTGGTTGGAACTCTGTGGTGGTGGTCTGCCTGAAGCCCAGACAGGCCGGCAGTGAACCACCTCCTCCCACTCCACCACCTCCTCCTCCAGTGCCACCTCCGTGACGGCACTTCTTGGTATTCTGAGGCTTGGGCCAGCAGGTGTGTCTGGCTGCAGACAACAAGGTTTCCGTCAAGACCACCACCAGCAGGGTCATTAGAATGGCGAGCAAACGAAGAGAGTGCATGTCAGCGGATTTTGGTGTGCGATGATCTAAGAGAGGGAGAGCATAGATGAAGGTAGTAAATCACATTTAGTAACAAGTAGCTATTAATTCATGAACAATTCTGAGCACTGGCCAAAACAAAAAAAGTTACCTCATATAAAAAGTTACCTCAAATGTAGCGTTCAGTGCTTACCTTTAAATGAAATGGTTTGCTGATCACTCCATTCCCTGCATTTGGTGGTTCCAACAACAAACCCCTCCCCTTTTATTGTGTCTGCTAGCCTCTGGGCTTCATAGCTTGACCAATGAGAGGAGACAAAGGGACAGATACACTGGGGAATATGAGGAAGGGTGGGTCGGTCGGCAGGGACACAAGGTGAAAAACTGAGGGACATGGTAATGAAGCTCTAGGATAACATACAACACAGGACGTTCTTTCCTTTTGCATTGTGTCTCTGTGATATGATGCTTCAGGATATCAGAACAGGAATTACTCACCTCGAACTGGACAAAGATTTTTTATTTAATGAGTCTGACGCGAAGGATATACTGCTTCTCCGAGACCAGGCACAAATCCCTATCTTTCGCGTGAAGAAAAGACGGAGATACAGGGGTGCAGATCCAGGTGCCTTGTGAGAGTTCGTCGGCGAGTGGGTAACCCGTCTCTACACTCCATTCTATTGGCCAACTTGCAATCACTGGAGAATAAACTGGACGAGCTCCGTTTGAGAGTATCCTACCAACGGTACATTAAAAACTGTCATTTCTTATGTTTCACCGTGTCGTGGCTGAACGACGACACGGATAATATACAGTTGGCTGGTTTTTTATATATGGCTGCCACAAACACAGACACACCACAGAGTTAGTAATACAATTTATGTATTTATTTAACTGGGCATCACCCTATATCATCATACATCATACCCTATATGAGATGGAGGCAGGACCTGTACGCTCAGGCGTCAGGACGACCACACCACGCTGACACCACCTCAAAGTGGAAGGGTCCTAAACACAACACAAGGGATAAACACAAGGGATAAATGTCTCAAACGAGCCTCCATGACCAGTGACCACCTTGATGCAACATCCTACCAACCTTTAGGAAACCAAAGATTATGGATATACTGCCAAGATACATGTCTCTCCGCCCTAGCAGTGGGAGTCGTTGTCCACAAAGCGGCACGATGGGCTGTCTAGCTCCAGTACTGCTGACTTTTACAACTCCTCTCAGAGGGCATTATGTCCACTTTCTACCTTGACACTCGTTGGGTGTGGCTTGAAGTTGGACAATTGAGCCCACTGGCATGCTGCGCTGTGGCCTGGCCAGTGAAACCAACACCACCTCCTCTATAGGTACACAACACACCCCTCTGAGGCTGTATAGGTGCCCCATGACAGGGTCCTAAACATAGAGATATACCATATATATAAAGTATTCAGACCCCTTGACTTTTTCCACATTTTGTTACATTACAGCCTCATTCTAAAATTGATTAAATAGTTTTTATTCCTCATCAGTCTACACACAATACCCCATAATGACAAAACAAAATCAGGTTTTTAGAATTATTTGCAAATATATAAAAAAATATATGTTTTTTAAATATCACATTTCCATGAGCTTTTCTGACCCTTTACTTTGTTGTAGCACCTTTGGCAGCGATTACAGCCTCAAGTCTTCTTGGGTATGACACTACAAGTTTGGCACACCTGTATTTGGGGAGTTTCTCCCATTCTTCTCTGCAGATCATTGAGAGACATTGAGAGACTTGTCCCGAAGCCACTCCTGCATTGTCTTGGCTGTGTGCTTAGGGTCGTTTTCCTGTTAGAAGGTGAATCTTCATCCCAGTCTGAGGTCCTGATCTCTCTTGAGCAGGTTTTCATCAAGGATCTCTCTGTACTTTGCTCTGTTCATTTTTTCCTTGATCCTGACTAGTCTCCCAGTCCCTGCTGCTGAAAAACATTCCCACAGCATGACGCTGCCACCACCATGCATCACCATAGGGATGGTGCCAGGTTTCCTCCAGACGTGACGCTTGGCATCTAGGCCAAAGTTTTTCAATCTTGGTTTCATCAGGCCAGAGAATCTTGTTTCTCATGGTCTGAGAGTCCTTTAGGTGCCTTTTGGCAAGCTCCAAGCAGGCTGTCATGTACCTTTTACTGAGGAGTGGCTTCCATCTGGCTACTCTACCATAAAGGCCTGATTGGTGGAGTGCTGCAGAGATGGTTGTCCTTCTGGAAGGTTCTCCCATCTCCACAGAGGAACTCTGGAGCTCTGTCAGAGTGAACATCGGGTTCTTGGTCACCTCTTTGACCAAGGCCCTTCTCCCCAAATTGCTCTAGGAAGAGTCTTGGTGGTTCCAAACTTCTTCCATTTAAGAATGATTGAGGACACTGTGTCCTTGGGGACCGTCAATGCTGCAGAAATGTTTTTGTACCCTTCCCCAGATCTGTGCCTTGACACAATCCTGTCTCGGAGCTCTACGAACAATTCCTTCGACCTCATAGCTTGGTTTTTGCTGTGACATGCATTGTCAACTGTGGGACCTTACATAGACAGGTGGGTGCCTTTCTAAATCATGTCCAATCAATTGGATTGTGCCTTGACACAATCCTGTCTCGGCGCTCTACGAACAATTCCTTCGACCTCATAGCTTGGTTTTTGCTGTGACATGCATTGTCAACTGTGGGACCTTACATAGACAGGTGGGTGCCTTTCTAAATCATGTCCAATCAATTGGATTTACCACAGGTGGACTCCAATGAAGTTGTAGAAACATCTCAAGGATGATCAATGGAAACAGGATGCACATGAACTCAATTTCGAGTCTCATAGCAAAGGGTCTGAATACTTATGTAAATAAGGTATTTCTGGGGTATTTATATAAATTGGATAACATTTTTAAAAGCCTGTTTTCACTTTGTCATTATAGGGTATTGTGTGTAGATTGATGACCTTTTTTAAAAAAAATCAATTTTAGAATAAGGCTGCAACGTAACAAAATGTGTAAAAAGTCATGGGGTCTGAATACTTTCCGAATGCACTGTTTATGTTCCTATGTTCTATATCTATGGTCCTATTTAAGAATCAGATGAAAGCCTCCTATATGACTTGTTTGTCCCATGAATAAACTCATGATCAATGCAGACACAGAGTGCTCCTTTTTCTATATATTTCATGGGATAGTCACCTGGTGAAGTCTCCTGGGGTAAGACATTTTTTGTACCAGCCTTGGGTCGGCCTACATGGATTTTTAATCACATTCCCAATGTGCTTTTTTACTACAGTCTCTGAATGTCTACTAGCCATGTACTACAAGGTGGGGGTAGGCCCAAACATATTAAACAAAATAATGCAATTTTGGCTTTCCGGAATTATGTTCTTCAAGCAACAGAGAGGGAGAGAATAAGTTAGACCAAAGGAAGGAAGTTAACATTGAGGGACCTTTATCAAAAAAATCTAGGCTCACATTTGATATGTAGAGCCTCTTGCCTAAAGATGTTATTCTTGCAAATGAGAATGTCTGATGAATATGCCTGTGTGACCACTGTGTGGTGTAAAATTGTCCTCTAGGAATTGAGTTTGACACCCCAATATGTCAATGACAGTTTCCTAATAATGTGGTCCCATATAACATTACGTGGTGGTGCTAAAAAGTGTGTTTTCACATTAGTCTCTCTAGACAGACGGGGTTGCCTCCCAAAACAATGTACCAATGTTCCTGTTGCTCTTAGGTCTATGTTTCAGAGACTATATTCACATGGTGCATAGGCCAGTATTACAATGTGTAGGTTCACAGTCACATTGTTGCATAGTACATTAGCCTGTGACAATTTGTTTGCAGTTTGTGGAAGTACAGAATTATTTTTTAATGTTTATTAGAATAGTTAAATTAGCTGTGGTAAGACCTCCCTTTACTTGAGAATGATTGGTTAGGTTACAGTTATTTCCACTGTGAGCTTATTTGCAAATCTTTGAAATTGTGCAAACCACAAACTGGTATATAAGTTATAAGAGTTATGTAACAATATGCAATGTATGTGTCTATGTAATTGCGATGTAAATACATAGGTTTTAAAGTGGGACCAGTTCTGTTTCATCTCAATTGTAGTGCGGCAAGTAGCCTAGTGGTTAGAGCGTTGGGCGAGGTTGCTAGATCGAATCCCTGAGCTGACAAGGTATAAATCTGTCGTTCTGCCCCTGAACAAGGCAGTTAACCCACTGTTCCTAGGCCGTCATTGTAAATAAGAAGTTGTTCTTAAGTTCTTAACTGACTTGCCTAGTTAAATAAATAAAATATCAAATAGGACTGGAGTCAGCCGCCAGAGGGCTACAATATTCTTCGTGTTGTGCTTTGGGTGCTGTTTATAGGTTAGTGGCTATTCAATGGTCACCAACCGTTTCCCGGACAGCCTATGGTGGGCATGCAGGCTTTTGTTCCATCCTAATACTAACAACTGATACCAGTGGAATATGCTTAATAGGCCTAATAATAATAAAAAATACATTTGATAATAAAATGTGCAAAGAGGAACGCTATAGACAGACCTACATTACAAATCCTGAATATTAAGACTATTATAAACACCCTCGCTTGCTGCAGCTGTTGTGATCATGATCCATCATAGGACGTTCTGCAGCAGCTGCGCACACTGTCATCACTGAAGACTGGGGGTGCGCAAGGGGGTTGTTGTTGATGCGGGTGAGTAGAGGCTCAATGGGAGCGTTTCCCACACAAGAAACGGGGTCACCGCAAAAACAGGCCACCGAAACTGAAACTCCTACTACGCCCCGGTGACAACTCCTCCTCACATTCCGGTGAGTCGTCTCCCATTATTCGCGAAGCCTACAATGGGCTACAGACGACAGCGCCTTCATAACGAGTTTTGTCGGCGAATCCTCGTGCTCCAGCTGTTATTTCGCGAGCCAAGACAGTCTCACTTGTGTCTTTCAAGTCAATGACTCTGCCCGCTTTCGTCATTCGCTCTTCAGTGTTACATTCCGCTGCGCGTTAAGGCTGGGAATAGCCTGCATTGACAATTTAAAGCCAGTTTCATATATTTATAGCAGTTCTGACATCAAACATTGATGGTGGACGTTTAAAATTTTTCCCTTGAACGGATATAATGGAGTGAATTGACCTGCACGAGAGGGGCAACCGTCAACAGTTTTCTTGCGTGTGATGATAGGAGACACAATGACGCTGCTGTCTCTTTTGGGTCGGATCATGCGTTATTTCCTCCTCAGGCCAGAGACATTGTTTCTGCTATGCATTAGCTTGGCCTTATGGAGTTACTTCTTCCACACGGACGAGGTGAAGACCATCGTCAAGTCCAGCCGGGATGCCGTGAACATGGTGAAGGGGAAAGTGGCGGAGATGATGCAAAACGACAGGTTGGGGGGCCTGAATGTCCTAGATGCGGAGTTCTCCAAAACTTGGGACTTCAAAAACAACAATGTAGCAGTGTACTCCATTCAGGGGCGGCGCGACCACATGGAGGACCGATTCGAGGTACTCACCGACATCACCAACAAGAGTCACCCGTCTATATTCGGGATATTTGACGGTCACGGTGGTGAGGTAGGTGCAGTGACGATTTTAGCATGTAAATCTTGATGGGGCAAACTCCCCAAATGTTTTAGCTGCAGCCACCTCACAACACTAAACAATACATTAATTGCACTAAAACTGTTAGCGCCTACATAAAGCTGTCCCAAAAGCAGAGCTTTCTTTTCAGCACCATGGAGTGAATCCTTACCACCGCTACACCTGGCTATCAGCGGAGCCTTGTCTGGCAGCGAAACGGTTCATTCAGCCTCCTTTACTGCCTTTAAAAAAACATAACTGATATGACTTGCTTAACTTCTTGCCACTATAGGGGGTGCTGTTTCGCATTAGCATAATTTGGTCTACAGATTAAACTGCCTAGTACTCAATTCTTGCTCGTACAATATGCATATTATTGTTATTATTGGATAGAAAACACTCTCTAGTTTCTATAGCCGTTTGAATTATGTCTCTGAGTGGAACAGAACTCATTCTACAGCACTTTTCCTGACTGGGAGTGAGATTTCAGAAATCTTGGCCTCTGGTCCCAGGTCAGTTTTAAAGTCCCTGTAAATGCTATGAGGATACAAACACTGCCCACGCCTTCCTCTAGATGTCAGTAAGAGGTGACAATTTGAATGGAGTCGATTGCGCAATCAGGGCCTGTATAAAAGAGCACAAGGCGGAAGTGGCTTTCTTTTCCTGCTGCGCCTGACGCACGAAGGACGTCGGACTGGCTCTCTTTCCAAGCTTTGGTTTAGCCACTTATATATCGCCGGTCATGTTTTTACTCGTTATAGGTGTTAAAAACATCATAAGGTAGTTAATTTAAACCGTTTTATAGCAATTTATATCCGTTTAGTGCGATTTTGAGGCATTTCTTTGTGATGCACTTTGAAGCGCCGGGCACGTTTCCAGTACCGGTCGAACGTTAGTGGCCATTTCGACGGACAAGAGGACATCTTTCGACCAAAAGACGATTAGACCGGAGAAAGGATACATTGCCCAAGATTCTGATGGAAGATCAGCTCATAGTAAGAAATATTTAAGATGATAAATCGTTGTTCTGTAGAAAAATGTTAAACGCATATTCCGCCATTTTTTTTGGTATAGCTTCGCTTGGCGAACCCTGTATTGCACAGTAAGGATAATTTTAGAAATGTAATTCAGCGATTGCATTAAGAACTAATTTGTCTTTCGATAGCTGTCCAACTTATATTTTTTTAGTCAAGTTTATGAATAGTTATTCATTAGACAAGATCACTGTCAAAGATGGCGCCCGACATTTTCAGGCCAGTTTTGCTAGTATTGTCATTGTATACCCACGGTTTTTTGTGGCTAAATATGCACATTTTCGAACAAACTCTATATGTATGTTGTAATATGATGTTACAGGAGTGTCATCTGAAGAATTCTGAGAAGGTTAGTGAAAAAATTAATATATTTTGGCGATGATAACGATATCGCTCTCTTTGGCTTGAATCAACGTTTGCATATGTGGTATGCTAATATAACGATTTATTGTGTTTTCACTGTAAAACACTTAGAAAATCTGAAATATTGTCTGAATTCACAAGATCTGTGTCTTTCCATTGCTGTGAGCTGTGTATTTTTAAGAAAATGTTTTATGATTAGTAATTAGGTAATACACGTTGCTCTCTGTATTTATTCTAGTCGAGTTGTGATGGTGGGTGCAATTGTAAACTATGATTTCTACCTGAAATATGCACATTTTTCTAACTAAACCTATCCTATACAATAAATATGTTATCAGACTGTCAGACTGTCATCTGATGAGGTTTTTTCTTGGTTAGTGGCTATCAATATCTTTATTTGGCCGAATTGGTGATAGCTACTGGTGGAGAGAAAAAATGGTGGACAAAGAAAAATGGTGTCTTTTGCTAACGTGGTTAGCTAATAGATTTACATATTTTGTCTTCCCTGTAAAACATTTTAAAAATCTGAAATGGTGGCTTTATTCACAAGATCTGTATCTTTCATTTGGTGTCTTGGACTTGTGATTTAATGATATTTAGATGCTACTATTTAATTGTGACGCTATGCTAGCGATGCTAATCAGTGTGGGGGGGTGGGGGGTGATCCCGGATCCGGGGTTGAGAGGCGTGAAAAGTTAAACAAATGTGGTTGAGATGTACAAACTATGGCATAAGGGAACAACGAGCGGATAAGAGGCAATCCGAGCTAGGACTGTCATAGTCAATAACTATTTGTTCAGTACTGAAATGTACAGCAAAATAATTCAGAACATGGGCCGTTCTTACAGTATTCTCCCAGTACACCAAGTCAGAACCGTAGGATAAATAAAGGGGGCATATAAGCAGCCAATGAAAGCTCTTACAATATTTGATAATGACATTTCTCTAAAACAGGCTATAGGCTACATGTGCACCACCAAGTCAGAACAGTAGGCTGAGTTATGAGGGGGAAAGGGACCAAATTATTAGGGCGAGGCACATGGGCTACTAACAGCTTACTACACAACATGCACTTAGTATTACTTTCTTAGCTACAGAATATTACACCATTTATGCAGCAGCATAAAATAAATTTTTGGACTCACCTGCTGTGCAAGCTTGAACAGGAAGTTGGCGCGGCGGTCCTTCTTGTGGCCAAATTTTGTAATCAATGACTGCCATTCTCTGGATTTATGGTGCTTTCAAGACAACTGGGAACTGAAAAAAAAAAAACGTTGATGACGTCGGTGAACTTCAGGTCGGAGCTGTAGAAAGAGGCCCGAGTTCCCGACTTGGAATTCCGAGTTGGATGACCGTTCAAAACTTATTTTCCCAGTCAGAGCTCATTTTTTTTCCAGAGTTCCCAGTTGTCTTGAACTCACTGAAGTATGAGATTTCCCAGTTTCCAGTTTCCAGTTGTTATGAGCGCAGCAGAAGTAATGCTGGATTGACAGCATGGCCAATGTATTCAACCTTTTCTGGCCCATGGCATATTAATGTTTATCCTTGTAAGGTTGGAAAAGAGAACCTTAAACTCAGACTTGGACCACACACCCACTCCACTGAATAGCAGGCTACTGATTGCAACACTCACAGTTAGCCCCTGATTCCTTCCAAACCACTCATTGTTGAATTTGTGATTTACAACTTGTTGTGTAATGTTTATGTCCAATGGCCGACGAGCACCAATACATTTGATCTATAATTTCTCTTGATATGACAAGGATTGAAAAGGATTTTCCAATAGATTGTCAACTTGATTCATGAAGATGACTGCTTGTCTAGCTTGCTAGCTAAGATTTTGAAAGTATGATGTTGACATGATCAGTCCAACCAAAGCTACGGTAGATATAACGTGATTTGATGTAATTATATCTGTGGCCAATGACCTTGAGCCTTCTTGGATGGGCAATTCTAATGTAAATCTACAGCAGCACCCAAGGGGCTTGAATTTATGAGCTCTCCCCGTAGATTTTGCGGTGAAATAGTGTCCCCATGAGTGACAGAACACTGAGCCAATCACGGCGCAACTAGAGAACATTACCAACCCCTACACTCCGTATTTTCCGCTGGCTGACCCACCACCACAGAAATCACTGAGCTAGGCTAAAACACCTGCATTTTGGAGCTGCCTTACTCAAGAAAGCAAAAAAAGAGACCATGTTTGTATGCAGCTTTATTAACTAAATTATTTAGTTTTTACATCGTTTGCGAACTGTTATGTGACACATATTAATGCCAAAATAACATGCAAAACAGGCAACCCATTATTTTTTTACATATTTTTTTAGCTAAACAGGTGGGTCTCAAAACAGGCCCCACTTGCCCTGAATGATGGGTCCCACTGGGTAGGTGTCTCTCAAATCCATAGCCTAGTAAAAGAGGCCTATATGTTTATCACCATTAATTAGAAATAATAGCTTAAAACACAAAGGATGTTGTTGAACATCATTCGCATCTGTGGTCAGCACAGCATCCTCATTGGATTTGGAATGAGAGAGTTAAGTCCTAACAAAACATCTTCCCACCCCAGCTTTCAGGGTACATAAAACTAGCAAACAGAGCATTTTGAAAGTCACACGGTCTTGGGGCATCCTAACCATGACCAGAATTTAAGTTGAGTAGGCAGCATCTAAATCCTCTGCAGTACGGTTTACAGGGTCTCTCCGCTGGCCTATTCACTATTTAGTAGTAGGCCCTGTGTATGTCGCCTACCACTACTACCCTTTGATGAAACTAGAATCACCCTCTGTGTTTTTGTGTGTTGTCCTCAGCTCAAAGACATAGGAATTGAATTGCAAACCCACACAAAGAACCAGTCTTGAGGCTTTGTGTGTCGCACATGGTGTGAACCATTTTTTCTCCTTTTGACTGTCAAGGGTCGGGGAATGCCCAAGGTAGCCTTCAGACCACATGTCTAGGGAGCCATCTGCCAATTCAGTGTCCACAGTGAGCTTGGAGCCAGGATTCTCTTTCTCACAGACACTATTACACAACTATTACACACTATTACAAAGCTATTACACACTATAACAAAGCTATTACACAAACACTATTACAAAGCTATTACACACTATAACAAAGCTATTACACAAACACTATTAAACATTATTGCAATACTATTACTCTATTACACACTGTTACACATCTGTGTTTTAGAAGTCACAGATGCCACTTTAGTATGGCGACTGTGTCTATCTCCACCAAATCAAACCAAATCAAAATACTAAAAGATTTACACTGAGTGGACAAAACATAAAGAACACCTGCTCTTTCCATGACATAGACCGACCAGGTGAAAGCTATGATCCCTTATTGATGTCACTTACTAAATCCATTTCAATCAGAGTAGATGAAGGGGAAGACAGGTTAAAGGATTTTTAAGCCTTGAGACATGGATTGGGTATGTGTGCCAATCAGAGGGTGAATGGATAAGACAAAAGATTTAAGTGCCTTTGAACGGGGTATGGTAGTAGGTGCCAGGTGCTCCGGTTTGTGTCAAGAACTACAACGCTGCTGTTTTTTCACGCTCAACAGTTTCCTGTGTGTATCAAGAATGGTCAAAGGACATCCAACCGACTTGACACAACTGTGGGAAGCATTGGAGTCAAGATCACTTTCTGAGTCAAAATGCAAGCCAAGATCTACCACTCAGATTTTTGTTGTTGTTGCATGACTTTAAAAAAGTAAGCTTATTCAACATTATCCAATTAAAAACAGTTATATAGCAATGCGGTTTGTGCAGTAGGCTATAGGCCCAATGCATGATCATTGACTATGAATACTTGAATTTCCCTGCCAATGTGGTTCCTCTGACCATTTTGAAATTATATTACCACAATTTAGGTGTATGAAGACATTGGTAATAGATCATTTGTTGTATTTCTTGTGAGGCACAGCTGAGTGAGCAAAATAATTCACTTTTTTTTCTGCATCTGATGGTCAGTCTGAGGTGAGGGAGGGAGCAGCGGTGAGGCTGCCTCTCACCCGACTCACAGTCCCTCCTCTCTCCCTTCCTCCACTGAGAAAAGGAGACAGTCTTCCAGCTGATGGTGAAACTTAAGTCGCATTGCATTATTTCTGCCTCATGCACCAATTCATGTTGTTACTCCTATGACCAGAGAAAGTAAAATATTCCTTTATTAAAACTTCTTACTAAAACCCGTCAGCGGGACACCTGTCAACAACTTCTGGTGAAATTGGAGGGCGCGCAATTCAAATAATTAATCACAGCTATCAAGGCTATTTGTCACGATCGTCGTGAGGTGAAAGAGTGGACCAAGGCGCAGCGTGATATAAATACATCTTCTTTAATACAATGAAGATGAAACAAACACTTTTACAAACTAACAAAACGACGAACGTGAAGCTATACAAACTAAGTGCTAACATGCAACATAGACATAGACAATTACCCACGAAATACCCAATGAATATGGCTGCCTAAATATGGCTCTCAATCAGAGACAATGAACAACAGCTGCCTCTAATTGAGAACCAATCTCGGCAGCCATAGACATACAAACACCTATACTAGACACTGCCCCCATAAACATACAAAAACCCCTAGACATTACAAAAACACATACATCCCCCATGTCACACCCTGACCTAACTAAAATCATAAAGAAAACAAAGATAACTAAGGCCAGGGCGTGACACTATTCAAATAAATAAATTATGGATATTAAACATTTAAGTACATACAAGTATCTTATATCGGTTAAAAGCGTACATTCTTGTTAATCTAACTGTATTGTCCGATTTACAATAGGCTTTACAGCGAAAGCATGCCATGCGATTGTTTGAGGACGGCGCCCCACATCAAAATATTTTTCAACCAGCACAGGTTTCATAAATTCACAAATAGTGATTGAATATTACTTTTTGAAAATCTTCCTCTGATTTGCAATCCAAAGGGTCCCAGCTACAACATGTAGTGTCGTTTTGTTAGATAAAATCCTTCTTTATATCCCAAAAGTCAGTTTAGTTGGCGCCATCGATTTGAGTAATCCATTCATTCAACATGCAGAGAAAGGAATCCAAAAAGCTACCGCTAAACTTTGTTAAAGCAAGTCAAAATACGTTTCTATTTAATCTTCAGGTACCCTAAAATGTAATTAAACTATAATATTTCATACGGAAAGAGGTATGTTCAATAGAAAAGTGATATTAGCAGGTGCGCATCCTCTTCATCGTGCGCACACAGACTGATTTCCAGCTCTGTGTTCCTGTATCACAACCCAGAATTCTTTCTTGTTTTGGAAGAAACAAGCCTGAAACCTTGAACAAAGACTGTTGACATCTAATGTCAGCCATAGGAATTGCAATCTGGGAGCTGGATTTAACTTAGTCCCTATACGTTATAATGGAAGAGCATGGGCTCTCAAAAAAAAAAATTCTGGTTGGTTTTTCTTTGGATTTTCTCCTACCTTATCTATTGTGTTATAGTCTCCTACATTATTTTAAAATGTATACAAACTTCAGAGTATCTTCTTTCCAATGTTACCAATTATATGCATATCCTGGCTTCAGGGCCAGAGTAACAAGGCAGTTTACTTTGGGCACGTCAGTCAGGTGGAAATTCAGAAAAAGGTCCCTAGCCCTAACAAGTTTTAACAACGCAAGCTTATCGAAACACTTTACTATACTCATTCATTGCAGCTGCAGTGCTGGTTGTAGCGTGAGTGGAATTACGGAGAACATGCATTTTATGTCTTATAAAACTGTTGACAAATTGTTGACAGTGCTGAATAACAACTTAAACATGAACTTACTAATGAAAACAGCAGCTTTTTGTTGTATTCATTTAGTCTCTCTCTAGTCATGGTCTTTGCCTTCCCGGCGCAGGACTGCTGAATCAAGTGCACCTACCGCCAACAGGGCTGCTGAATCAAGTGCACCTACTGCCAACAGGGCTGCTGAATCAAGTGCACCTACCGCCAACAGGGCTGCTGAATCAAGTGCACCTACCGCCAACAGGGCTGCTGAATCAAGTGCACCTACCGCCAACATAGCGAAAAGAAAAAAAAATAGGAAGGCAAGGCTTTATCGTTGTTTTTTTACAGAAATGTTTGGTGATCGACTAGGAATGGCTTGGAGATCGACCGGTTGGTGACCACTGTAACAGGTATTCAAGTCTTCCATTTTAAAAATGTATCAAATTTGAGATTCATGTAGATTCATCCTCTCTACCTTTTATCTTTTGTGGGAGAAGTTTAATTTAGTTGTAATTGTTGGCTATTCAACAAGATGTGCATCATGTTTTGGCTGAATTAGCAGTTCTCTCTAGGCTGTTATCAAATCAAATGTTATTTGTCACATGCGCCGAATGAAACAGGTGTAGTAGACCTTACAGTGAAATGCTTACTTACAAGCCCTTAAGCAACAATGGTTTAAGAAGTTTTAAGAAAAAATAAGATTAAAGAAAAGTGTTAAGTAAAAAAATTGAAAATAAAGGTAACAAATAATTAAACAACAGCAGTAAAATAATAGCGAAGCTATATACAGGGGGTATCGGTACAGAGTCAATGTGCGGGGGCACTGGTTAGTCGAGGTAATTGAGGTAATATGTACATGTAGGTAGAGTTAAAGTGACTATGCATAGATAATAAACAGAGAGTAGCAGCAGTGTAAAAGAGGGGTCTGGGTAGCCCTTTGATTAGCTGTTCAGGAGTCTTATGGCTTGGGAGTAGAAGCTTTTTGAACCTAGACTTTGCGCTCCGGTACCGCTTGCCGTGCGGTAGCAGAGAGAACAGTCCATGACTAGGGTGGCTGGAGTCTTTGACCATTTTTAGGGCCTTCCTCTGACACCACCTGGTATAGAGGTCCTGGATGGCAGGAAGCTTGGCCCCAGTGATGTATTGGGCCGTACGCACTACCCTCTGTAGTGCCTTGCGGTCGGAGGCCAGGCAGTGATTCAACCAGTCAGGATGCTCTCGATGGTGCAGCTGTAGAACCTTTTGAGGATCTGAGGACCCATGCCAAATCTTTTCAGTCTCCTGAGGGGGAATAGGCTTTGTCGTGCCCTCTTCACGACTGTCTTAGTGTGTTTGGACCATGATAGTTTGTTGGTGATGTGGACACCAAGAAACTTGAAGCTCTCAACTTGCTCCACTGCAGCCCCGTCGATTAGAATGGGGCGTGCTCGGCCCTCTTTTTCCTGTAGTCCACAATCATCTCCTTTGTCCTGATCACGTTGAGGGAGAGGTTGTTTTCCTGGCACCACATGGCCAGGTCTCTGACCTCCTCCCTATAGGCTGTCTCATCGTTGTTGGTGATCAGGCCTACCACTGTTGTGTCATCGACAAACTTGATGATGGTGTTGGAGTCATGCCTGGCCATGCAGTCATGAGTGAACAGGGAGTAGAGGAGGGGACTGAGCACGCACCCCTGAGGGCCCCCGTGTTGAGGATCAGTGTGGCGGATGTGTTTTTACCTACCCTTACTACTTGGGGGCAGCCCGTCAGGAAGTCCATGATCCAGTTGCAGAGGGAGGTGTTTCGTCCCAGGGTCCTTAGCTTGGTGATGAGTTTTGAGGGCATAATGGTGTTGAACGCTGAGCTGTAGTCAATGAATAACATTCTCACATAGGTGTTCCTTTTGTCCAGGTGGGAAAGGGCAGTGTTGAGTGCAATAGAGATTGCATCATCTGTGGATCTGTTAGGGCGGTATGCAAATTGGAGTGGGTCTAGGGTTTCTGGGATAATGATGTTGATGTGAGCTATGACCAGCCATTCAAAGCACTTCATGGCTATAGACGTCGTTAGTCATTTAGGCAGCTTACCTTAATGTTCTTGCGCACAGGGACGATGGTGGTCTGTTTGAAACATGTTGGTATTACAGACTCAGTCAGGGACAGGTTGAAAATGTCAGTAAAGACTCTTGCCAGTTGGTCCGCAAATGCTCAGAATACACGTCCTAGTAATCCGTCTGGCCCAGCGGCCTTGTGAATGTTGACCTGTTTAAAGGTCTTACTCACATCGGCTACGGAGAGGATGATCACACAGTCATCCGGGTAACAGCTGATGCTCTCATGCATGCTTCAATACACATTAGACATGGCGAAATGTATAGAATTGCAAGAGAATTAGCTTTAAACCAGCACAATTCTCTCCACCAACAAGAGAGGTGTGAACAGTTTATCATGAACAGTGCTTGTGCACATAAAAATAGACGGGGCTCATGCACGCGCAGGGGGCGCTACATGTTCCCCAATGCTGGAAGGGGAACCCAGAGTGAAAAAGTTTGGGAACCCCTAAAGTAGCCTATGGTAACATCAGTACAGTAGCCTATGGTACCGTCAGTACGGTAGCCTATGATAACATCAGTAAAGTAGCCATCAGTACAGTAGCCTATGGTAACGTCAGTACAGTAGCCATCAGTACAGTAGCCATCAGTACAGTAGCCTATGGTAACGTCAGTAAAGTTGCCGTCAGTACAGTAGCCTATGGTAACTTCAGTACAGTAGCCTATGGTAACGTCAGTACAGTAGACTATGGTATCGTCAGTACAGTAGCCGTCAGTACAGTAGCCTATGGTAACGTCAGTAAAGTAGCCGTCAGTACAGTAGTCTATGGTAACTTCAGAACAGTAGCCTATGGTAACGTCAGTACAGTAGACTATGGTATCGTCAGTACAGTAGCCTATGGAAACTTCAGTACAGTAGCCTATGGTAACGTCAGTACAGTAGTCTATGGTAACGTCAGTACAGTAGTCTATGGTAACGTCAGTACAGTAGCCTATGGTAACGTCAGTACAGTAGCCTATGGTAACGTCAGTACAGTAGTCTATGGTAACGTCAGTACAGTAGACTATGGTAACGCCAGTACAGTAGACTATACTTCCTTGGGGGGAGGGGCAGGTAGCCTAAACACGCGCACACACAGGCAAAGATTTTCAGCTGGCAGGCAGACACTGGAATAACTTTCTGAGTGACAGAGTGAGGGCTTTGGATAGGCGTTTTTTTTTGTCGGAATAGAAGAAAAGGCCTTGAACGTAACAGAATGTTATTAACCATTTCTGTTCCTTGAAAAAAATGTATTTTCCGGTTTTCGGTTGTGTACCCTGAACTGGTTCCAATCCCTGCTTTCAACCATTGAAAGTTCCACTCTATGACATTCTAATACGGGGTGGCGGGTAGCCTAGTGGTTAGAGGCGGGTAGCCTAGTGGTTAGAGGCGGGTAGCCTAGTGGTTAGAGGCGGGTAGCCTAGTGGTTAGAGGCGGGTAGCCTAGTGGTTAGAGGCGGGTAGCCTAGTGATTAGAGGCGGGTAGCCTAGTGGTTAGAGTGCTAGGTCAGTAACCGAATCGAATCCCCAAGCTGACAAGGTAAAAATCTGCCGTTCTCCTCCTGATCAAGGCAGTTAACCGACTGTTCCTAGGCTGTCATTGTAAATAAGAATTTGATCCTAACTGACTTGCCTAGTCAAATAACGGTTAAATATATATATATATATATTTTAAATACACTCTACGTTATCTAAATAGATTGGCAAGATCCTGTTAAAGGGTAGGAAGCATGAATTTCTAGTAACAACACAGTGTGGTCAAAGACTCAGTAACTTAGTTGTAGTCACAATCTGGTTACCTATAACTACAAACAGTTATGTTTTAGTGTTTTTACATATTTCTGAATTTATTTCCGGATATCTTCGGAACTACGCACAATGCACTATTTCTCAACGTCAAATCAAGAACTCAGCGATCACTGCCTCATTGCCTGCATCCGTAATGGGTCTGTGACCAAACGACCACCCCTCATCACTGTCAAACGCTCCCTAAAACACTTCTGAGAGCAGGCCTTTCTAATCGACCTGGCCGGGGTATCCTGGAATGACATTTACCTCATCCCGTCAGTAGAGGATGCCTGGTTATTCTTTAAAAGTGCCTTCCTCACTATCTTAAATAAGCATGCCCCATTCAAAAAAAATTGAACTAGGAATAGATATAGTCCTTGGTTCACTCCAGACCTGTCGGCCCTTGACCAGCACAAAAACATCCTGTGGCATTCTGCATTAGCATCGAATAGCCCCCGTGATATGCAACTTTTCAGGGAAGTTAGGAACAAATATACACAGGCAGTTAGGAAAGCTAAGTCTAGCTTTTTCAAACAGAAATTTGCATCCTGTAGTACAAACTCAAAAAAGTTCTGGCACACTGTAAAGTCCATGGAGATTAAGAGCACCTCCTCCCAGCTGCCCACTGCTCTGAGGCTAGGAAACACTGTTACCACCGATAAATCCACTGTAATTGAGAATTTCAATAAGCATTTCTCTACGGCTGGCCATGCTTTCCACCTGGCTACCCCTACCCCGGTCAACTGCTCGGCACCCTCCACAGCAACCCACCAAAGCCCCCACCATTTCTCCTTCACCCAAATCCAGATAGCTGATGTTCTGAAAAAACTGCTAAATCTGGACCCTTACAAATCAGCCGGGCTAGACAATCTGGACCCTCTCTTTCTAAAATGATCTGCCGAAATTGTTGCAACTCCTATTACTAGCCTGTTCAACCTCTCTTTCGTATCGTCTGAGATTCCCAAAGATTGGAAAGCTGCCGCGGTCATCCCCCTCTTCAAAGGGGGTGACACTCTAGACCCAAACTGCTACGAGCTATATCTATCCTACCCTGTCTTTCTAAGGTCTTCGAAAGCCAAGTTAACAAACAGATTACCGTCCATTTCGAATCCCACCGTACCTTCTCCGCTATGCAATCTGGTTTCAGAGCTGGTCATGGGTGTACCTCCGCCACGCTAAAGGTCCTAAACGACATCATAACCGCCATTGATAAGAGACATTACTGTGCAGCCGTATTCATCGACCTGGCCAAGGCTTTCGACTCTGTCAATCACCACATTCTTATTGGCAGACTCGACAGCCTTAGGTTCTCAAATGATTGCCTCGCCTGGTTTACCAACTACTTCTCTGATAGAGTTCAGTGTGTCAAATCGGAGGGCCTGTTGTCCGGACCTCTGGCAGTCTCTATGGGGGTGCCACAGGGTTCAATTCTCGGGCCGACTCTCTTCTCTGTATACATCAATGATGTTGCTCTTGCTGCTGGTGATTCTCTGATCCACCTCTACGCAGACGACACCATTCTGTATACTTCTGGCCCCTCTTTGGACACTGTGTTAACTAACCTCCAGATGAGCTTCAATGCCGTACAACTCGCCTTCCGGGGCCTCCAACTGCTCTTAAATGCAAGTAAAACTAAATGCATGCTATTCAATCGATCACTGCCCGCACCTGCCCATCCGTCCAGCATCACTACTCTGGACAACTCTGACTTAGAATACGTGGACAACTACAAATACCTAGGTGTCTGGTTAGACTTTAAACTCTCCTTCCAGACTCACATTAAGCATCTCCAATCCAAAATTAAATCTAGAATCGGCTTCCTATATCGCAACAAAGCATCCTTCACTCATGCTGCCAAACATACCCTCGTAAAACTGACCATCCTACCGATCCTCGACTTCGGCAACGTCATCTATAAAATAGCCTCCAACACTCTACTCAACAAATTGGATGCAGTCTATCACAGTGCCATCCGTTTTGTCACCAAAGCCCCATATACTACCCACCACTGCGACCTGTACGCTCTTGTTGGTTGGCCCGCGCTTCATACTCGTCGCAAAACCCACTGGCTACAGGTTATCTACAAGTCTCTGCTAGGTAAAGCCCCGCCTTATCTCAGCTCACTGGTCACCATAGCAGGACCCACTTGTAACACGCGCGCCAGCAGGTATATCTCACTGGTCAACCCCAAAGCCAATTCCTCCTTTGGCCGCCTTTCCTTCCAGTTCTCTGCTGCCAATGACTGGAACGAACTGCAAAAATCAGTGAAGCTTGAGACTCATATCTCCCTCTCTAGCTTTAAGCACCAGCTGTCAGAGCAGCTCACAGATCACTGCACCTGTACATAACCCATCTGTAAACAGCCCATTTATCTACCTCATTCCCATACTGTATTTATTTATTTATCTTGCTCCTTTGCACCGCAGTATCTATACTTGCACATTCGTCTTCTGCACATCCACCATTCCAGTGTTTAATTGCTATATTGTAATTACTTTGCCACCATGGCCTATTTATTGCCTTAACTCCCTTATCTTACCTCATTTGCACTAACTGTATATAGACTTTTTTTTTCATTTTTGTCTACTGTATTATTGACTATGTTTTTGTTTATTCCATGTGTAACTCTGTGTTGTTGTATGTGTCAAATTGCTATGCTTTATCTTGGCCAGGTCGCAGTTTCAAATGAGAACTTGTTCTCAGCTAGCCTACCTGGTTAAATAAAGGTGAAATAAAAAATAAATAAAATATGGAGAACCGGTGCTACCTAGCTAGTTCCAGCTGGCTGCTAGTAGCTACTAGCCTTGCTAGCATGTAATTACATTCCAAACCAAGTGTTGGCGCTGGTGAGCTACTATGTACATATACAAAGAAAAAAAACATTAAATAATGCGGAAAAACTGCAACTCTTTTTCTCCTGTGCATTTGGTATCGGTAGTCGAGTGAGTATTGTAGTAGTTTTTTATTTATTTAAAAAATATATAATATTGTAGTAGTTTTCCGTTGTTTGTAGCTAATACAGTAATACCCACATAGTGCAGTAATACCCACAATGACGGGGTTATGACTCATTTGTGGCTCAAAACTGAGAAGCAAGCTTTGAAGTCGGAACGATTTGTCAGGTTGAAGCGATTAGTTTCGAGCATGGGAACCCTGCGCACGTCTACTGTATGCAGTAATCATTTAACCCAGGAGGGCTTTGATGGCTTAGTATAACCAGTGGAAGTGTCACGCCCTGACCTCAGAGATCCTTTTTATGTCTATTTTGGTTGGTCAGGGCGTGAGTTGGGGTGGGCATTCTATGTTTTGTTCTGTGTGTTGTATTTCTATGTGTTTGGCCTGGTATGGTTCCCAATCAGAGGCAGCTGTCAATCGTTGTCTCTGATTGAGAACCATACTTAGGTACCCTGTGTTTGGGTAGTTTTGTGAATTGCACCTTGCAGAACTGTTTGTTTGTTGTTTTGTTGTTTTTTGTTCAAGTATTCGTATTTATTAAAAGTATTATGAATACTTACCACGCTGCACCTTGGTCTTCTCCTTCTCCCGACAACAGCCGTTACAGGAAGGCAGGATTTGGAATGCGAGTTCCTTTCTGTGCTAGACTAGTTGTTCTCTGGCTTACTAGGCTGTGGTGGTTGGCTAGTTTGGCTAGTTATCTGGTTAGCTAGCAGGCTAAAATGACTAACTTTAGCTGGGTGGCTTGCTGGCTAAGATAACTGCATATACCAGTAACATTATTTGATAACTGGTTAGATGCCGTTATATATTTAGAAAACTTTGGTTTACTTTAATGTAGCTGTAAGCTAGGTGTTGATAGCAATGTAACGTTAGCAGGCTAGTTGGCTAACAACCTTGCAAGTAACAATACATACATAAAGTATTTGCTTGTAAGTTCCGGAAAATTAAACCAGTAATCATGAGTATAATCGATTTGGTTTAATTTGAAGTTATACATTTGAAGTTATTTCTGTTACAGTTTACATTATAGGGAATAGGCTGGCTTGCCTGTTTTTTTCCAGCTTTCAGAATTCTGATTCTATGTTTTATGTAATAACTAAAACAAATACAAAAGTGAGGTGTAACTGCATTGGGACTTTTAATGCATATTCCAATGCAAATCCATATGTTACATGTGGTTACGTTTATGGTACCTTACCTTTAAGATAAGGGACGTCCTTGGCCTTGTGTAGTGGAAGTAGGAGGGAGTCTGAAAGGGCAGGCTGTTTACATATCTATCTGGAACTTTCAGACTATTCCTATCCTATGATTAAATATTTAACCTTCCTGTCTTGTCCCCTTACCACCCCTGGTGTGTGTGTGTGTGTGTGTGTGTGTGTGTGTGTGTGTGTGTGTGTGTGTGTGTGTGTGTGTGTGTGTGTGTGTGTGTGTGTGTGTGTGTGTGTGTGTGTGTGTGTGTGTGTGTGTGTGTGTGTGTGTGTGATCCTGTTACCTTTCCTGTGGTCATGGTGACAGTGACATGCATGAGCTATGACTATGAAGGCGGACCTTGTTCTCAGTGGGAGTTTTGCCAGGAACACACAAATCAGAGCCCCCCCCCCCAAAAAAAAACACAAACACACTGAACACACAAACACACACACGCTCAAGTCAGAACTTCTTATCTGAAATCCAGTCACAGAGTAAGGGTTTCTGGGTAACTTGATCATCTTTATTAATGCTTATACATCTGTACACCAGTGAATCGACTCCAATCATGTTGCCTGGGTTTGGTTTGCTAGAGACAGTTGTGTGGGAACATGGAAGACGCCACGCTGAGCTATAAGGTTGGTCAGGTTCACCTTGATGGCTGTGAAATAACCCTTAATACCAGTGATCTGGTGGTGGTTTGAGAATGTGTGATTGATGTAGGCCTCTTTGATCTGTTGGCAATAGCTTCTTGGTAGATACCATGAATCTTTGTTTAGGAGTGGAATGCTTCGTGACTCCCCAGTCTCTTTGTCACAAACTGAACATGATGGCCAACAATCCCCGGAACACATCTGCCTCCTCCTTCGCTCCCTCTTGTGACAAGAACCATACATACCAATCTTTCACCATTTCCAGGCTGAAGCTTCTGTACCTCCTGTACTCGGCCAGCAGGGGGTGTAGTTCCTGCAGGTAGGAGCCCAGAGCTGCATGGGCAGCTGTCCCATTGTCCTACTCCAGGCGAGCTTGGTACACCAGCATCTGGGAGTGGAAGGCGGCTCCGTTGATCCAGTGCTTGAGTGCCCGCGTGCTCATGTGGCCGTCATGCAGCATGGAGTTCTTCAGACGAGTCAGCTGGACACTGAGCTCAGCCTCCAGGCGGCGCGTTTCCTTCAGCAGGCGCTCACTAGCCCCCACGTGCATCCGGTGGAGCTTCAGGTACTCCTCCATCAGATCACGCACTGCTGAAACTTTCTCTTCAGCAAAGACACGGCGGAGCAGGTGGGACGCGTCTGGCTGGGGCTCCCCGAGACCTGCTGTGCTGATCTCTAAGATCATGGAGACCACCAGAGCACCAATGCCCACTGCGTTGGGCACACTGCTCAGGCCGGCAAGAGCCGCATCCAGGCTGGCCACGTAGAACGGAGCCTGGCTGCCCACAAAGGCCAGCAGCTGGGCAGAGTGGTCCTGCAGCACGACCGACGAGTTGAGCCCAAAGTACTGCAGGAGGGAGTCGTCGATGCCTACATCGGGCAGGCCCCCTTGATTGTAGAACTGGTTCACCAGGAAGGCCTGGTCCTCCTGAGAAATCACGAGGGGAAGGTTCCACAACATTGTGAGTACTGCCAGAGGCACGTCAAGAGAAACATGCACAGTAGACTAGGTTGCTGAGTGAATGAGTTATAAGCGCATGCATATGGGTATGTGTTGTGGAACTTTTTGTCAGAAGGGGCCGGGGTGAGTGTTGAATTAACCTATCCTGAGCTGAGCTCTTTTGGCAAACATGTGTTGGGAGTAACAGAGATGTGTTAGTTAGAGAGAGCCCCAAACCCAACACACTCAGAGGACTAAATGTTCACCTTTTCAGTGTGAACCTTTCACTTACCCAAGTCTGTAGAAGTCCGCCTTCAAGTCGCAGGAGGGGTTTGTGGGAAATGTGAGGACACATGCTCAATTGCTTTTTTCCTAATTATTTTCTGCGAGTTAAAATAAATGTTTGCTTGTCCCCTGGTATCAAAAGGAGCAAAATGTCTCCTAAACAAATATCGTGTACAGAACAGCTTGTCTCTGTCTGAGCAGTGTGTCCTTAAACTGCAAATATGTAGCAAATTCTCAACTCTATCCTTTTTCAATCTTTTCGCAGTTTAATGGCCTTCATCACCAAAGTCAGACATTTTCAAGATGCAAAATATATATTGAATTGAATGAAAAAAGGTTGAATGCTGAATGTACTTTTACATGGCTTAGTAATTTGGGCTCTTGGATGGGTAACTTTACATTCACTATTCAAGGCTCCCTGTGTTCCTCCCAAACAAATTTAACGAATTAGTGATTATACTCAGAGAGAGAGAGAGAGAGAGAGTGAGAGATTACCCACACTGGTGACTAATGAAGACTGTTTTAATAATTTATTTTATTCCATTTCACTTCCTCATTACATGCTCCTCTCTCAAATCAATCTGCTCCTACAATTATCACCATGAGTGAAATTAGTTTGTTCGTTAATATCTCATCTGCTTCGGTTAATTGGATGGCTTGATTACAGGACTGATTAAAACACAAGAACTATTGATTGCAGTGTAAGAATATGCAAACGACGACATGAGTGTGTCGAGTCTCAAGTCTTTAAGACTTTTGAACGCTTCTATAATGAAATATATAAACTTCCAGCAGCTGAATTAATATTCAATATGATGAACATGATCTGAGGAGAAAGGAGGCAGTGAAGATAATGAAAAGGGCTAAAAAAGAGAGCAGGAAGGAGGGAGGAATGGAGAGGAAGAGAGGTTGTTGAATAATTCAGCACAGAACACCTGGCGAACCTTCCTTCTCCGTTTTCTTTTCCACGTATCAGACTGGAAATAATTAGTCAAATACTGAAAATACACCTCTTTAAATCCAACTAAAATCACATTTCTACGTGTAGTAAAACCAAGGATATTTACTGTTCTTACTCAGGTAACAGTAATTTGAATATATAAAGAGAAACAGACAGTCTCTTTAAACAGCACTGGAAACCAGTGTTAACCTTCATGCCCACCGGGTTTGACCCATGGTAATTGATTAGTCATTATTAATTAATTAATTATTATTGGAAATTAGCAAAGCCACCAAGTGTGCATTTGAGCATACATATTAAAATCTCTTACATACTGCCTCCATTCACCCAGTGCTGTATGTAGACACATTAATTATCTGTAGACAGCCTGCTACATTGAAACCCTTTCTACATACGGTATAAAATGTGCTCGTCAAATATAATTTCTCTGGTCTTGCACTATGTATAGCTTTTGTTTGGATATCTCTGGTAGGTCCTAGAAAACATTGGTGTCATGCCTTTTGGTGTGTATTTCAAATATACTTTTTTGTGTTTTAAACTTGTAGTTTGGGGTCAATGTATTATAAGATAAAGAACTTGTTTGGACTTTGAATTCAGATTGAACAATTTCCATTTTTAAACTAAACGTCTGATAGTCTCTGTTTACATTGGCGGCTATCTCCTGGCTGTATTCTTGCAAAATATGGGCACTAAGACAGACTATTTCTCAAGAACACAGGTTATCAGTCATTTACAGCATCGGAGGCTCACCACACTGCTGAAAACAGAAAAAATAAATGTGCCTCGTTCAAACATTTAATCTGGATTCATTCGGCTACAGGCAAGAAAACAAGCATTCAGTACCGCTGTACAAGTAAAAGCACAGAATTGTATCAACCAATCATCAGAAAGTTGACCGGTCAAATAACTGAAATTCAACCCAAACCGTGATGAACAACTTTCTAAACACTTATATTGCTCTCTCTCCCCCCCACCCCTTTCCCCTCTCTCTCTCTCTCTCCATCTCTCACAGGCTGCAGCGGACTATGTAAAGGCCCACCTTCCGGAGTCTCTGAGGCAGCAGTTGCTGTCCTATGAAAGGGAGAAGAGGGAGAGTGTTCCCTCCTACCCCAGCATCCTGGAGCAGCGTATCCTGGCTGTAGACCGAGACATGGTGGACAAGCTCTCTGCCAATCACGACGAAGCAGGTGAGGGACTGTAGGAGTGCTGATCTAAGATCAGTTTAGCCTTTTAGATCCTGGATCAGCACTCCTTCTCTGAGATGTTTATGAGTACGAGGTTGGACGGGTGAAAAATGTGGCAATACTGCGGATTGGTTAAGACATTAAGTCCGATACACACGGACAGAGATGGGTCAGAGGGGGAGAGGCGAATTTTAAACCCCAAATCTATTTTGCATGAAGAAACAACCTGTCATTCATCACAAACTTTGTGAATATCTGGGTTTTGCCTCTTTACAATGCAGAAAGACTGCATTTAATCAGTGGACACCACTCGCTTTTATTACAACACACCTGTCATCATTTTTTTCTTTACTAAAGTAAAGGTTTATTATTATTATTATTATTATTATTGCTAAGGGTACTACATAGGTGTAAACATACATTTCTTAGCAAGAGATAGCACTTGTATAGCCTCAGAAAGTAGCAGAAATATGCAGAAAGTAGTTTTTAGTGCATTTTATTGAAGGGAAACAATGTCTTGAACTTTTTTGGCAACATAGTGATATATTCTTATATACTGTACAATGAGGAATTCAACTACAAAATACTAGTCTTCTCCCATTTCTTTAAACATTGCCCCCACCCACAAGGTGTATAAACAACAACAATAAATACGAATAAAATAAGATAATAGATACAAAAATATGAAGAACATAAATCAATCAACTCTAATTAGCACATGTAGGACAGTATGCAAGTGTGTGTGCATAGACTATGCAGATGTATTTATCACATGTGCAGCACATAGTGTTTGTTTTACAGTCCTTCTTTGGGGGGCAGAATTGGCATCTCCTCCTCTTGCCTGCCCCAGCTGCAGCCTCAGGAGGATCAGGACAAGATTCAGCCCACTGAACAGCTTTCACAAGCGCTGCAGAGGCTGCTGTGCGGGGGAGGCGCTCCCTTCTTTGAATGCGTAGTCTTACAAGTGCCTTTCCCAGCTGCTCCAAGAACACCCTCCTCTTATTTTGCTTATCAGGCATCCAGGTAGGGTTGATCGTGTTCCATATCACAAAGGCATTGTATGAGGACACATTAATGATGTTATGGAAGATGACCAGGGGCCAGCAGGCAGTCATCCTCCTGCAACTGTATGTTCCAATCACCTTGTTCAGGTTGTCAACGCCTCCTTTGTTGTGGTTGTAGTCCAGGATGATGGCTGGCTTCCTGTCCTCACGATCACTGATCTCAGCCGTTTTGTGCAGTGTGCTCAGGAGGACCACATTCTTGTTCCTCTTTGGGAGGTAAGAAACTAGAGTGGTGGTGGGGGTGAAGGCAACTTTGATGAGAAGGCCTCTCTTCCCCTTGTTGCGAGGAGTGCAGGGGGAGCTCTGGCTTGTTCTTTCTAACTGTGCCAACCATGGTGATCTTCCTCTTTAGGAGCTGCTGGCTGAGCTCATAAGAGGTGAAGAAATTGTCGCACGTGACATTGTGCCCCCTCAGTCCACTTGTCACATCAAGCACAACCCGCATCCCCTGGTTCTTCTCCGGGCCTCCACTGGTAGGCTTCCCTGTGAAGACTTGCATCTTCCAAGCGTAGCTGGATTGTGCGTCACAGGCCACCCATATCTTGATGCCATGAATTTGTCATCTCCAGGATGATTATTTTCGATGGCTGGTGTGATGAACATGTAGAATGTTGAGGAGATGTCCTGGCCATGGGCAACTGCATGTCTTGTGGACCATGGGGTCATCCTTATGACATTTTGTGCTGCCATCCTGCCCTGGTTGTCATATTGTGACAAGGACCATGTTATTTTGCTGTTCTTTGACAAAAATGTCTCTCAGCTTGGGAGATTTCTTCTTCATCTGAAGATGATGCATCGTGCTCTGAGTTGTATTCTTCCCTATCTTCTTCTTCAGATACCTCCTGTCCTAAATCATTGTTCTCTTGTTCCTTCTGTACATCAGAAAAAATCACTGGGCACTGAAACATGAAACACTTTTTCTTATGTTGGGGTCACTCTAGGAAAAGTCATCAAATTCAAGTTTTCTCTGCTGTTAGTGGCGGGTCATTTTTTACCCTTAAGACAACACAAGGGTTAAAACAGGTCAGAGTTGACCCTCTTTATAAAATCCTAATCACTTTATGTCTAAAGGGAGAGAAAAAAACATTTTTGGAAATGTATAGTACTTTTTACAGATAGTCTGTTAAAAGTAAAGCTGTATACATCAAATGTAGTATTATTTATTATGGCAGGGGTGAAATGTCTCCATGGGGACAACCTTTGGAAGGTCAAGACACAAAGTCAGTGTCACGGAGTACACAAAGCTGCTTTGTTGCCCTGAGAGATTTATTGTCAGCCCTGAGAAATGGATTAGATGAATGTACTGGAAACAGTACCTTATAAATCACTGGATTTTTCAATGGAGGAGGAGGACATGAAAAGGTAGACCTTTGTCAGATACGTTATTAGGGCCTTCACTCCTGTTACCTGGACTTTCATAGCTGTGATGGAAATACAGTATGGCTCTCAGTATTGTGGTTGGTTAGCGGACTTTGGTACACTTGTGGTATTCTGAGAATGAGAATCACAGGTGAAAAACATGAACTTAAAGGTTCATTACACTCAGATGTTTTCAGATTATAACAGTAGTCTTATCTCAAGATGAGCCCACGTCCCAGGCCATCGCTTGTGTAGATCATCTATGGTTTTGGAATGTAACGTCCCTTTAAATTGAAATATCACCTCTGTCTCCTTCTCTCAGGTACTACATGTCTGGTGGCCCTGCTATCGGACAGGGAGCTGACGGTGGCCAACGTTGGGGACTCACGAGGCGTGTTGTGTGACAAGGACGGAAACGCTGTGGCATTGTCACATGACCACAAGCCATACCAGCTGAAGGAGCGCAAGAGGATCAAGAGGGCAGGTTAGCGGACCTCCAGCATGGGTGAACAGCACCACAACGCTATGGGGACGTTAAAAAGACGTGTTTGTGTCAAACCGAGCTAAACTCAACACAGTGAATTCACACATTGGGGTGGGTTTCCTGGATCATATTAACCCTAGTCCTGAACTAAAGACCACTTTAATTGGAGAACTGTTTCTTAGTCCAGAACCAGGTTTAATCTGTGTCCAGGAAACCGGCCCTTAGTGTTCAACACAGAAACAAAACACACATACCATTTTCTCGGCTGTGGAAGGTAGTGCATAACGTCATGACGACATAAAATGTTTCCCATACTTGAGCAGATCACAATGGTACGCTAGGATGAATCACTAGAATGAATTAGTGTCAAAGGGAGAGATTGCAGCCTTGACTCACCACCTATTGGCCCTCTTTTGAAGTGCAAGAGAAGTTGAATACATTACTTGCTCTGACAAATGATAGGAAGCACTGATATGCTGAGGTGGATTTGGTAAATAGAATATCTATAAAAACATAGATATAATGTAATTTGACTGTGATACAGAAATTCCCTTGCTCTGTCTGCACTTTTTTCCCGTGTACACAATCAATGACCAATGTCCCGGTGTGAGATAATAAAGTTACTGAGAGTTTAATCAAAGGGCATTGCACTTCCATTCCTTCACCACCAGGGGGCTTCATCAGCTTCAACGGCTCGTGGCGCGTCCAGGGCATCCTGGCCATGTCTCGCTCGCTGGGCGACTACCCCCTAAAGAACCTCAACGTGGTCATCCCCGACCCCGACGTGTTGACCTTTGACCTGGACAAGCTGCAGCCCGAATTCATGATCCTGGCGTCGGACGGGCTGTGGGACGCCTTCAGCAACGAGGAGGCGGTGCGTTTCGTGCGCGAGCGCCTGGACGAGCCGCACTACGGTGCCAAGAGCATCGTGCTGCAGTCTTTCTACCGCGGCTGCCCCGACAACATCACCGTCATGGTGGTCAAGTTCAAGAGCGGCCCCGTGGGGAGCAAGGCTGAGGAGTAGAGGCGGTGATGAGGTCACGCGTTTGTGACGGGGTCATTGTTATTGTTATGTTATAGATAGACTCTCCTCCATTATGGATAGTGCAGCAAGCAATCAATGGGGAGGATTGGGAACTGTTGCAACATGCATACCTGGCATTCTCTTTGAAACGCACGTACAACCACACCAACATCCTAAACGATGTAGTTTGTTTTTCATTTCTATGACTTTTGGATAGAGAAGTATTTTTGCTTGAATTATGGCCTTAACTCGGAAGCTGGAGTGCTTGATCATCTTGACACACACACATACACACACACATACACACACACACATACACACGTCCATCTGCCGTCTCACACATTGGCATTCGGCACGAACACACAACTGGAGATCACCTCTTCTTCATCACTGAGAAGATGACTCTGACTCAAACAGTACAGCAAACTGATCTAGTGTTCTCTGCGCACCCTGCTGCAGTGTATTGTACTGTCACAGGACTGATACTGTCCTGAAGAAAATTGTAAAAGAAAAAGCACCTGTTGAGACTTTTCATTTTGGTGGAATGATAAGCCCTTAAGCATCGGCCCATAAAAATGTCCTTGGTCATATACAGGAGCAGTTATACCCTGATCTAGCTCCAGCCCTTGCCTTTTTCGTCAACATAGTCGTAACAGGGCTGATGTTAAGTTACTGTATTATGGTACTGGACCTGTATAGGACATTTGTTTAGCCTATCCGTGTTTAGGAAAGATCTGTGGATTTTAGCACACAGGTGTTGATGCCTTCGATCATGGGAATCGTACGGACTGGGAGGTGCATCTCAGACTGCTTATTAAAGCACCATTACCCATGGCGACTGAGTTAAAGGCTACACAGCTGAAACAGGAAGGCTAATTGCCAGTAATATGGCCACCCGTGTGTTAGTTTTACAAGTGTACTACTGTATTGAATACTACTATTACAGCTGTATTTCCAACACTCTCACAGGCTCACCTCAGAATTTGACGTTCATTCATGTTTCTCAAACGTCAAATTTCGAAGTAGTTCCAAACATCAAATTTCTAAGTGTTTAAGGTTTAGGCATTAACTCCACATTTTTAAGGTTAGGGTAATGTTTAGGCATTAACTCAGAATTATTACGGTTATACATTAACCTTTCAGAATTAAGTTTTGGGATAGGCTTAAAACCAAAATATAAAAACAGCTTTCTATCGCTGGATTCGAATATGCAACTTTTGGAACCAAATGCAGATGTTTACGCCCACCCGCCATCCCCATTCACAACATCCTAGCAAAACCCAAACCTACTGGAAGGGAACAGCACTGACTGTTGTCCCTAGTGGTCGGTTTCCTCTTTATCTCCTGGAGTCCTCAGACATGGATGGACATTGAATACTGACTTGTATAAGGGGTGACCAGCATGTTATTTATTTCATAGGTACATCATTTGAATTAAAAAATATATATATACGTATGTTATATTATCATATACACCGAATAGGTGTTGTGTACAGGGTTAACCATAGTATGGTGCCCCTGGAGCAAATTAAGGTTAAGTGCCTTGCTCAAGGGTATATCGACAGATTTTTTATTTTGTCTGGTCGGGTATTCAAACCAGCAACCTTTCAGTTACTAGCACAACGCTCTAACAGGTAGGTTACCTGCTGCCCTATGATGTGGCAAACCGTTTATCATTTAACAATGTACCTTAATTGCCTTATTTATTTTTTCAGTTTTAATCTTATTGTCAAAACAAAACATACACAGATGTTTATTGTTCACCTGTGCATACAGTATGCATAAGTTGATAATGCAACAAGCATCACTTGTAGACAGTTCACCAACAAGTCACTCATATAATCTGCCAAACACAAAATGTATGAATTTGCTGAATGCAGTCTGTCAGTATTAAATCCAATGCCACCATGTCAAATGTTGCTGTTTTTGTTTGTTATTACAGCCAATTTGAAAGACTGTGCAAACAGTCTATTTAGCTACCACTGCACTCTGTGATTTAACACAGTAAATTACTTTGTAACATAAGTCCAATAATTTTTTGAAAACATATAATACAGCAAAGGGATTAATAAACGGGTCACAGATTTGTCTGACCTCTGTTGCTTATTCATGTATGGCAATGTGTATGTGACCTTTCTGTAGCCTACAAACCAAGTATGGCCGCCAAGAAACAGATTTGTGCAGTATTCTCTGGGGCCCGTGAGAAACCACAATGACGCACTCACATACCAAGCCGAACAATCATATCTCTGTATTCATGTTTCTTGCTTCACCAGTGTGCTGGATTGTCACACATTGATGAATACGTCTCCCATCAGTCACGTCATGGCACTAAACAATTGATTGGGTTTTATTTGAAAATCCTCAATGATGACAACAAGCATAAGAATGTTTGGGCTGGTGAGATCACAGCCAGAAAGAAAACATATGACGTCGTTGATACACTTCTGGGACCGCTAGACACAGGCACAAATAGTTCTGTCTGCGCTATAACTCTAGTAACCAAACACCCTACCACTAGCTACAGAGGCTTGGCAGTTGCTGGCGTGCGTCGCCTAGACAGTGCGCAAGCTAGGGACCAAGTCAAAACTGACGGCCGGTGCCAGGTGGAACCGGCCTTAGAATAGCATGTAGGTCTACATTTGTAAAATAGTCTTATCGAATGTGCAAAATGCCAGAGAGGTGTGGTAACATTCAACAGGCTTTCCGTAAACCAAAGTCACTGTACTTAACGCCGCCTTACAGGAAAGCTAAACTCATTATTTGGGATACTGAGCTTCTATAAGAAGTATTCGGTCATTGGGCCAAGCGTAACAAGTGTGTAGCAAACAGCAGCACAAGTGAGGAAAGACAGGACCTTTGAGTGTGTTTGCAATTAGGGTCTCTATCTGAGCTTTGGTTCTTCCGGAGCTGACTCATATCTGCTTTTGAGGTGAATTTGGTATTAGTTTTGAAGAATGGGTCAGCGCGGATCCAAGCCGACTGTGGTAGAGGTGTGGGAGCTGTTCCAGTGCTTTGGTGCTCGGGCGCCCGTGAAACGCAATTCAGTGTATCAGAAAATGAACGAAAGCTCCACACGTGCCCTTACTATCCGGTTCCAAGAGACGGTGAAGAGGCCGGACCTCTCTCATGACGCCGGGATTCATGAGAGGAGTACGCGACCCCACTCATGGCACTACAGCCGCCGGGACACGGGACTAGTGTATGTAATGGATGACCCGACGGGTGGAGTTTGGATGAAGCCGAGAGAGAAAAATACAAGATCCTGAAAAATAGGGACGTCTATGGTTTTAAATTGGTCTCTATTCATGAGAAAGTTTAGCCTTCTCTAGTAGGGTGCATCTCGGGCTTCTGCGCAATCGTGCGTAATCGCTGCGGCGTATTTGTGCGGTGTGTCTCTCAAATGGACAGAAGATCAGTGATTGAGAGAAATTTCAGGGGGATGTGCTTGACCGCACCACCTTGCACTGACCAGTGAGAAAAAGGATTACATTGGATTGATTACTCTCTCTGTTATCCAGCAGATTGTTATCTACCATCCACTGTCCTAAGGTTAATACACCAAACGTTGTATTATCATGAATTAATCTAATATTTGTGGATGAAAATGCATGCTTGGAAGCACAGCCTAATCAGGTGCCTCCACTCTGGAGTCGATTTAGTCCATTCATTGTGCCATTGTTCTTTGCGCACATTTATCCTACATTTTCTTTGACGTGTTATCCAGCATGAGCAAGTTTCATTTTAACCAGTATGTTCATAGGCCTGCCTATTCAGTGAAAACATATTTAAGCACAATTCATGTGTCAACTATTTAAAAACCTATGGAATGGACTTCATAATAGGCTCGATAAAGTGGATTATCTTGGCACACATGCAGTCCTGGGCCACCAGCTGGCAGAAAAAGATACAATGCCGCCGTCATGTGGATGAGAACATTTATGTCTACATTGACGACAGCAAAGAAACTTATTATTATTATTTATTTATTTATTTAGGTTACTAGTCTTCTCATCTCAACCCTTGTAAAAAAAAGATTGCAGTTTTGAAACTGTAAAAGCGCAGTAACTGCGGTCGACTGTGGTAAAAAAAACTATTATTTGGATGCAGTATTTTCAGCATACTGCAGTTATACTGCACTCTGACTGCAATCTTTTTTTGTAAGGGAAACAATGGTATCAGTAAAACTGAAGAGATATGCCAAGGGCAGGAGCCAGAACCATGAACTTCGACTTGACCTTTTCATTAGATGTTTTTGACATGTCTGGCTACCAGCCAACTACTGTAACGAAATCAATCAACACAACCAGGGTTTGATTGTCGTGTATGTCTTTTTCTCTTTCCAGCCTGAGTTTGGAAATACATTCATCTGTTTCTGTTTAGTGGTGGGCTGTATTTGTAGTCAGCAACTTGATGGGACCCTTTGGCATTTACAGTTTGACGATAGAAATTCCACCGTGCAAAAACTGGTTGAATTAACGTTGTTTCCATGACATTTCAACCAAATAATGAAATGTGATGACATTGAATCAACGTGGAAAACGGATTGGATTTAAGGGAATTTCGTATTTTTTCACACAGCTTTTATCCTAAATCCAATGACATGGGAACATTTTTTGTTTATTTCACATTGACACACATTTATATTTTTAAAAGTAACGTGTTAACAACACAATATTGCTAATCAACCAGGTTGTCACCAAAATAATTGTAATATAACAGTAGCTTTATGTTCTTTCTTTTTTTAATGCCAATACTGTTTTCTATGTTACAAGGCTCCACTTTTTCATTGTTTTTTTGTGGTATCGATGAAAATACTTGATTGGGGAATGGGGATACGTTTTTATGATGAGAAATGATAAAACACACACAGGAGCATTTACACACATATACACACACTCACATTGTTTGTACTCATGTTATAGCCAACTCTTGAATTTTGTATGAATAATTTATCAAATATCTGTGTCTAGTTGTCATGTATTCATTATCTATAACTGGTTAAATGTTTGTAGTTTGCATTTTTCAGTAATGATTAACATGGTTAAATAGTCGTACATCTCTGCTTGATTCAGCTTTTGATATATTTGGCATTTTTATACACATTCTGTATTTCCACTGAAGAAAGCAATAATTAACCAACACACTACTGTAAATAAATGGACACTGCCTGTTATAAAACGGAAATTGCTCTCCATAAATAAATGCTCAGTCTGAAGCCATTCAGCTATGGGGTTCACAGTCCTACAGTATAATAATGATACAAGTTATATCACTTTAAAAAGGGTTTATTTACAACCTATGGGGTATAGGATGTTGGGAGTAGTGGCATAGGAGAGTATGAAATGAATTAAATACCCTAACCCTAAGCTATGTTCAATGTCAGCAGCAACTTCCAGTGAGAAATTCTCAGTCTGAAAGCCATTCGGCTATGGGTTTCACAGGCCTATAATAATGATACAAGTTATATCACCTTAAAAAGGATTTATTTACAACCTCAGGGGTATAACATGTTGGGCAAAGTGGTATAGGAGAGTCTGACATATAACCCCTAACTTCAGTTCAGTCTTCACCAATGAGAACCAAGAGGGACCTAGCTTCGTCCTTCCTGACTGGGAAAGGCCTCCATTCAAGGCCGTAGAAAATCCTACAGCCATCTCATTAGAACAGAACAGGATGGATCAACAGTGATTCATATTACTGGTTTGCATCCTAAATAAATGATAGTTGTGTTTTGCTGCATAACACACTTACATGATTTGCCTACCCATATGATGTGGATCATTGTCAGGTTATTAGCTGTATAAGCTTCAGTAACAACAGAACACCATGGTTGTAATAACACTTTAAACAGGTCGTTTGTAAATGTGTAAAATATGTTTGTTTTGGGTCCACACTAGTGAGTTAACTTATTTAAATGAGACAGTCACAGAGGATGTTCTTCTGAATAACTGTTCAGGGCATAACACTTTCCATTCAGCTTTGGGAAACTTTGATGTAAGGCTTGATTACACCTGTAATTACTACTTCTATTCATCACACCCATTGTTTCTTAACCATTGTTCACTAAGTATATCAATGTAATTACACCCAACACAATGTTGAAAACAGAATGCTTCCCAACACTAGATCACATAAATAGGCGTGAGCTGGATGTGATCCCACCGCTGCCACCAATGTAGCAGAAGAAAGTGAAAGCTTCAACAGGGACTCTAGACAGGGCTCATACGTGGCAAAGTTAACTCTAACGGCCATTACCATGAAAGCCTAGTATTCCTCTGGGCAGAGGCAGTAGGCCTATAATGCCTTGTTACAATAGCCTAAGTACATAACATGATTGACACGATGGTAATAATCATCATGGAACGGCCTTGGAAGTGCCATAAGTGTAAACCAACATAATTCATTATTTTACATGAACCTGTTCAACTGCAATGATATGGCTTAATTGATCATAGTCCAGACTTGTTATAGTTGCAAATACCATGCAGCTGCACCAGGGGAATTTAAACCAAACAGATTTTTCTTTGCAGGTATTCCGTTTCCCCACATTTATTGATGAATTATTTTCAAATCATGAAAATGTATCCCCATTCTCCAATCAAATACCTTTATCGATACCACAAAAAACAGACAAATACAGCTTTTTACTCCAATCTGGAAACCCTCATAAAATCTGACTAGCACCAGTATCCCATAGTATTAAGCAAAAACAAGCATAGAAAACATAATTGGCATAAATAAAAACAAGAAAACATAAGGCTACTATTTTATTATAAGTATTTCAGTGATAACCTGGTCGATTAACAATATTGGGTTGTTAACATTTTATATATATATATATATATATAAATAAATGTGGGACAAAAAAAGCAGTGTAGAACACCACTGCCCAAAATGCACTGCTCCAATAACTTTCAAAAGATTTTTCCTAAGTTTGCCCCCCAAAAATGATTTTTCCTATGAATGAAGTTGAAAAAATGTATTTTCCTACGAATTAAGTCACACTTTTTTTTTGTATTTTCACACTAATTAAGCCACACAAAAACGCACAAAATCTGCTGAAAAACTTTCTGTACATATTTGCACTAATTGAGTGTGAGATTGTGTTGCAACTGAATATGACCAGTTAGTTTAAATGTAATACTAGGCCTGAAGGCTACAGGCAGCAACTGAGAACCAAGCAAAAATGTGTTATTTCTTTATTTCTCTCTCTTTCTTTCATCTAAACATCTTTGGAATTGTTCTCCATTGTTTGATATGTAACTATAATGTAAGTTATATTGCCTGCCTGATGGTTTTATTGTGATTTAAGGTATCTGTATCTGTCAGATTGAAATGGAAAATGCAATATATTCTATATGGTGTCCTAATGGCCCATATATTATTTTAGCTATAGGCTAGTTTATACATGACATAACCAATGGTTGCCTTGGCCTTAAGTACATCTGAATGACATAATGATATATATGATATACTGTTATCTGATGATATAGAGGGTGCGTGCGTTCGTCTCCATGCGTATACTTTGTTCAACTTTACGTAAAGGTCAAACAATTCGAGGTGACGCTTCAATGTGTCTTTAGAGCAGGTTAAATACCATGCACATGGAGGATTTTAACATGTGAAGTGTGATAAAAACATGAGGCTTTTAAACCTGCGCATGTGTCACATTGTATTGTTTGTGTCAACAGCGCACTGATTTGATTCACGCTAAACTGGCTCATTTGGTGGATAAGTTCCTAACCAAACAACAGTCATATCTTGCTTCATATAGGACATACTTTGACCCTTGCTTATCGGTGAACGAAAGGTTTATAGGTAGCATGTAATCGCTTACCTGGTAACAGAAAGGCAACGCACTGGGTAAACACCGCAGCTCGAGGCAGAGAACAGTGACATAAGGTGATATCACTGCCTCTCCCTGACTTGCGTCTTTGCCAAGTAGTCGGGTTACGCTTTACCACACATGGGACAGCGGGGATCGAGACCCCAACCCGAGGCCCGAGTTCTCCTATTGGGTCTCGACTCAGCGGGGAAATCAACCCTTCTTTACAAACTGAAATATAACGAATCGGTCAATACCGTTCCCACCATCGGCTTCAATGTGGAGATGATAGAAGCCAAAAAGAAGAGGGAGACAGTTGCTCTGACCGTGTGGGACGTGGGCGGCCAGAATACAATGAGGCACTACTGGAAGAGCTTCTATCAGGACACTGCTGGACTGGTGTTCGTGGTGGACAGTTCCGACAGGCGCCGGTTGGACGAGGCCCGGCGGGAACTAGATCACGCCCTGAGGAGTGAATTCTTACGGGGTCTGCCTGTGGTCATCCTCGCCAACAAGCAGGACCTTCCCGAAGCCGTATCCGTCACGGAGATAACGGAGCGCTTTCACCTGAGGACGATGAGCGCTGAGCGGGACTGGTTCGTTCAGCCCTGCTCTGCTGTGACCGGTGCTGGGCTTATAGAGGGCTTCCAAAAGGTGGCACACCTGCTCAAACTACCATCAGAGGACGTTCAAGACAATATTAAAGAGACAGTGCAGTATCTACGATCAAAATCAGTCAAGTCAATGGGTTTGTAATGTTTGCAATGATAGGATATGTCAAAAGTTATTGACAAATGATGATAATTTGTTTTTATTGTTTACGGATGAAGATCACATTTCACTATGATCAATGTGTTTCTTTAAAAGGTTGTCACAGTGCAATAGACTACATGGAAACGAAATCAATCCACGAAGCTATTCAATTGACTTTAAATCAGCCTATGACATTTTTTTCCAACTAAGTTTAATACGTTTGTATCAGATTATTTCCTCTGAGAAATATGGTCATAAATAATGTTAAGTCGCCTATAGACCTAATAATGAACATGTCATTATGGACTTTGGGGAGCAGTGCGTAAAAAAGCACCCCAAATGGTCAAATTCACTTTTCATCTTTTATGTAGACCTATAACCTAATATATATACGTCTTGTATCTAATAAAATGTCTTCCCTACATGCTATATTTTTTCCCCACCTAAACATGTAAGGCCTCTTTCACACCTATTACAGTTTTGCGTAAGGCTATATGGCACTTCTTGCGTACTAAAACTCAGGAGTGACTGATTTGATTAATTTGTGTTAGTTTAACATAATAGGCTCTAAACAACACTTGTGAGAGTTATCAAACGTCATTATGCTGACAGTGAAGGTCAGTTAGCCTGGTTCTCTCAGCGATGACATACTGTTGGAGAGGCGCAGGTGGACGTGTCCGGTTCCTGTTCTTGTCCCGCTTGCTCCGTGGTCTCCAACCGACCTCTGTCTCCCTCCCGCACGGTCTCCTCATATGTTGGCAAGTACTTCACCTCATCGTAGGCGGGTAGAGAGACAGGGGGAGCTAGGTCAGTAGCAAGGCTATGCGATGTGTAGCTCTCCAGGAGCGGGTCCTGAGATACCGTTATCCGTCCGTTGAGGAGCGGGTGCGGATCATGGCTGTCAAGCTGTCGCCTGGGTCTCGAGCAGGCAATCCGCTGAATGAAGTAGCCCAGGGCAAACAGAAGGAGCAAAAGGAGGACCCCGGAGAGTTTCCGCGTAACCATTGCGATGTTGTAGAAGGTGCTGTGAACCGTGTGCCTGCAACAGCCGACGACGACACTGTCGTTACCGTGCGCGCAGCATATTTGGTCGTCTCTGCAAAGGATCTCTCCACAGTTTCGGAGCGCATGTCCAATGGTTATAACAAATAAGGAGAAAAATGTAAAGCTCGGCGTGTGACCTTTGAGATAAAGACACATTATTCTTAAAGAAAATGCTAGAAGTCTTCTGTTTTGATTGTAAATATGTCAAGTTGGTTGGAACGACGTACGCTATAGTTTACTAGAGGCAATGTGCAATGAGCCAAAACCATAGATCGATAGCACTGGGTGAGCCGTAGCATCTGAACATGCGGTGTTGAAAAATGAATCTGGAATTGTCATCCATATTGTCTCTCCGAACGTGTTTACATAGCAAGCTCACTGAGCCAAATGCTTGTAATGTCATTTCTGTGTCTGATTATAAACGGATGACCTCCATCACTAGGGTACAACATTGGTTGTGGTTAATCAAATTAGGCCTTTTATGCATATAGAGCGTTTATTTTGGTCAATTTTCTCTTTAGGTTCAAAACAACCATCGCCAGACCATTGTAGATAGTATTGACTGGAATACATATCTAGGCTACGGGCCTTTTAAAATGTGCTTTGTTGAAATAGTCAACTCATTGCATCATCCAAAGACTAAGTGCCTTTGGAGTGCACTTCAGGGTCCACTTTCAGGGCATTAAATCCAAATGAGCAATTATCTGCCTGCTATTAAATCATTAGCGAGCACCCAATGGCCAATTGTTGGAGGGTTGTCATGAGATACAGTAACTGTTACAGGTAAACAGTTGGCGCCGGCGGACGGAGAGATCAATTTGTTGTCTGAGTTGTACTCAAGATCAGTAATGATAAACCCAGAAATCGATAGGCTACAGTTTATGTTCGGTCTTGTTGTAGATGAGTGATAACTCTGGTGCAACTACAACAAGCCTATCGTAGGCCTTCGACGGCTATCGTGAGTGGCTGGCTCTCCATGGTCTTGACACCCGTTTTGGGCGTACACTGACCTATGGTACTTAACAGTCACGAAGTAGACTAATCTTGGTTACCCAAAAGTATATTTTCACAGAAATGTGTGTTGTTTTTACGTTCTCATTCTTGACAATTGTCTACCTGTTTAGAACAAGCACTCTAGCATCCAATGTTAAATGGGGAGTGGAAACAGCGCAGGCCAATGTTCCATAGGGATTAGAAACAGCGCAGGCCAATGTTCCATAGGGATTAGAAACAGCGCAGGCCAATGTTCCATGGGGATTAGAAACAGCGCAGGCCAATGTTCCATGGGGATTAGAAACAGCGCAGGCCAATGTTCCATGGGGATTAGAAACAGCGCAGGCCAATGTTCCATGGGGATTAGAAACAGCGCAGGCCAATGTTCCATGGGGATTAGAAACAGCGCAGGCCAATGTTCCATGGGGATTAGAAACAGCGCAGGCCAATGTTCCATGGGGATTAGAAACAGCGCAGGCCAATCTTCCATGCAATGTAGAAACGATGGGAAGAAGTAATGCTGCATCTCCATTCATAGGCTATCAACAACCTGCATGACAAGGACTTAAAGGTGCATTCTGCAGTTCAAACAAAACAGATTCTGCGCCACCTTTTGCGTAAATAGTTTAGGGACGAAGCTGGAGAAATCCAATGTAACCCCCCAAATTCATAGATAAAGCTATGGATGCAAGGACTGACCAGCTATGAGATCAAAATGATAGTTTAAACAATGTTTGAAGCTATACAGTGTTTGTTTACAATTTCATTGTTTACAAATAATGGCGTAAAACAAGATTATATTTTGGGTTCTGATGGTGTATACAGTTGAACTAATAAGCCATTATTTATAAATTATATTATCCAAGAATCAATGGCTACATATAGTTCATTAAAGGTTAAAAAAAATCTTTAAAAAAATCATGTACAGTCATGGCCAAAAGTATTGGTACCCTTGCACTTTTTTCAAATAATGCACAATTTCTTCTGGAAAACTGTTGAAATAAAACAATATTTTGGTATCCACATACAGTATATATATATCTTTGGTTTGCAGTTTAACAAAACAAAATCTGAATTTACTAAATGTTAGCTAATTTCACAAAGAAATCCTAAAATGGCCAGGACAATATTATTGTCAGTTGTGGTGAGTTGCAGGTGCCTGCAATGTAAAATTACTAATTCAACCAGTTTGAATAGAGAAAATGGCTCATTCTCCTGTTTTGTGTCACTGTATGTACCGCAATGAGCATAGAGAAAATAAATAAAACCAGAGAGTTATCTGAGGAAGTCAGACACAAGATTGTAGCCAAGCATGGACAATCTCAAGGTTACAAGTTCATCTCCAGAGACCTTGATGTGGACAGATGAGACCAAATTAGAGCTATACTGTAAAGCACACCATCTCTATGTTTACACAAAACAAAATTAAGCCTTCAAAGAAAATAATACCTTCCCTACAGCCAAACATTGAGGAGGTCCAGTGATGTTCTGGGTGCCTTGAACGTGTGCATGGCATCATGAAATCAGGAGAATACCAAGGCATTTTGGAGTGCAATGTCAGAACCAGTGTCAGAAAGCGTCTCCGTTGAAGGTATTGGGTCTTCCAGCAGGACAATGACCTCAAACACACTTCAAAAAACACCCAGAAATGGTCCAAGACAAAACGCTGGACTGTTCTGAAGTGGTCATCAAGGAGTCCAAATCTAAATCCCATTGAAAATGTATGGAGGGATCTGAAAACAGCAGTTGGGAGAAGGCACCCTTCAAATCTGGGAGAACTAGAGCAGTTTGCTCAGTTTGGAGTGGACCAAACTGCCAGAACAGATTGCAGTTATTTTGATTGCAGTTACTTGACAAAAATGCAAGGGTTCCCCTATTTTTGGCCACGACTGTAGCAATCGCAGATTAATAACCCTTAATAAAATCTATCCAGGCGTTGTAAGATCTGGCAGGCGTCAGCAACGCCTGGCAGATAAACACACACCGTTACTTCCAAGTATGGGTAGAGGCGGCCCAATACGGCGACCAGAATATGGGCGAGTGGGTGTGTCAAACTGTGTTCGTGTGTGTGTATGTATGAAAAATGAATCAGCTAATTGGGCAGAATTGTTGCCACTCAAGACCATTTTGCGTGACTGATTGGGCTGCACGACAAGTCAATAAGACTGCAACCAGCGCACTGGTGATGTATCAACGTGCCTGCGGACGGGAAGTGTTTCCTACTGGGTATTAGGCTGCGGTCGTGTCGCCGGCGGTAGCTAACGTGGCCATTTTTTCCCCCTCCCATGATTTAATTTCAAGTAGAATAGCAGCCTACACAAGAAATAACAAATATTGATAACCATCTAGATGTCACCTTGATACATACATAGCCTACAAACTACTACTCAATGGGAAGGGCTTGAACGCAACAAAACCGGGACACAGTGCCCATTGCTCTTTTTTTTTATTGCTTGACAAGCACTAGCCTACTGATGGGTTTAGTGTTGCTTCACGCATACCACGCATGAAGCAACACTACACCTATCATCGGTATCTTTTATAAAAATAAACAATGTCTTCAAAACAGAAGTCCAAACTCTTGTGGTACGGTAGCTCAATGTACAGCAGTTCATTCAAAACAGCTCAATCAAAACCATCTCATCAATGGAGTTAAGGTCAGGGCTCTGTGCAGGCCAGTCAAGTTCTTCCACACCGATCTCGACAAACCATTTCTGTATGGACCTCGCTTTGTGCACAGAGGCATTGTACTGCTGAAACAGGAAAGGGCCTTCTCCAAACTGTTGCCACAAAGTTGGAAGCACAGAATCGTCTAGAATGTCATTGTATGCTGTAGCGTTAATATTTCCCTTCACTGGAATTAAGGGGCCTAGCTCAAACCATTAAAAACAGCCCCATACCGTTATTCCTCCTCCACCAAACTTTACAGTTGCCACTTTGTATTGGGGCATGTAGCGTTCTCCTGGAATCTGCCAAACCCAAATTCGCCTGTCGTACTTCCAGATTGTGAAGCGGGATTCATCACTCCAGAGAACGCATTTCCATTGCTCCAGAGTAGCTGCTCGGCCATGGAAACCCATTTCATGAAGCTCCCAACAAACAATCATTGTGCTGACGTTGCTTCCAGAGGCAGTTTGGAACTCAGTAGTGAGTGTTGAGGACAGACAATTTTTACACGCTACGCTCTTCAGCACTCGGTGGTCCCGTTCTGTGAGCTTGTGTGGCCTACCACTTTGTGGCTGAGCCAATGTTGCTCCTAGACATTTCCACTACACAATAACAGCACTTACAGTTGACCGGGGCAGCAATTTGACTAATTGACTTGTTGGAAAGGTGCCATCCTATGACGGTGCAACATTGAAAGTCACAGAGCTTTTCAGTAAGGCCATTCTACTGACAATGTTTGTCTATGGGGATTGCATGGCTGTGTGCTCGATTTTATACACCTCTCAAAACGGGTGTGGCTGAAATAGCCGAATCCACTAATTTTAAGGGGCGTCCACATACTTTCGTATATATAGCGTGTAAAACATGTTTTAAATATGTTAATTGTAAAGTCAATCTGTAATGTCTTTTCATGTGTCAACCCACAGTAAGACTAGCTGTCGCCATTAGCGTCAGCTAATGGGGATCCTAATAAATCAAATTACTTCTGGGTCCGCGCCAAAGACCAGTGCTAATGCTGCATTCGTAACCAAGTGGGAAGGTGGAAATTACCAGTTGGAAAGTTCTAAATACCATTTGAATACATTCACTATTGTCAATCCGTCTGCGTTGACAGTGATACGGCCTCTGCAGAAGTCAGGGCATTCATACGTCTTGCACTGCACCGAGCTGTTTGTGAATTTGTTTATACAGGACCTACCACCCCCACCTAGCATCAAGTCAAGGCAGAGCCCTCCATGTAACAATCTTGCTTCCGTCCCTCTCTTCGCCCCTACCTGGGGGTCGCACCAGGGACCCTCTGCACACCAGTCACCCACGAAGCACCGTTACCCATCGCTCCACAAAAGCCGCAGCCCTTGCAGAGCAAGAGGAACTACTTCAAGGTCTCAGAGCGAGTGACATCACCGATTGAAACGGTATTAGCGCACACCCCGCTAACTAGCTAGCCATTTCACACCGGTTACATCCACATTGCAACATTTGGGAGGCACACAGCAATGTGGCACTTGATGTCCTCCGGAGGCTCTGCCATTTCATCACACCCTCCCTACAGAGCCTTGAGCACATTTAAAGCATAAAATGGCTTTAATGGGCAACAAGCAGATACCATAAAAAGTACAGCCATCATGCGTGTAAATAAATTGTGTTCAATAACCTTAAAGCGTTCTGTTAATTTCAACTGCCCGAAAAGCAGGGAATTTCCTTAGGTGAATTAAGCACTCAGGAATGAGTCATTTCCCACTGGTATTTACTAGATGGGCATTTAAATAGATTTTGCCCAGTCGTATGTGGTAAATGCCACCTTCACGCTTGGTCATGAATGCAGGGAGTCACGCATTTCATAAATCTTCCAGTTCCTTATGCTACATACGAGTCATATTTTACACCTGCTACATGACAGGTTGGAGTGCTGAGAGCAGTGGGTCAGACTAACCCATGCTGGCAGCAGAACATTGTACGTGCTCCAGAGGCAGCGGCTTAGACTGCTAAACCACCCCAGAACCATCATTTGACAATCCTATTGCTTGACTGTTAATGATCCAGGGGCAAGCATTGATGCAAACTGATAAATTAACTGAATAGCTAAAAACAAAATCAAATAAGCAAACTAAGGATCTAACATTTATTTGCATTGGCCATGGTAATGTGAAATGGAACAGAAGATGAGCAACAACATTCTTCAAAACAATTTGAATTCATATTAATTCTTTAAAAAGGACCTAGAACTTAGTTAGTGGTTTAAGCCAAGGGTTGGTCAATTGCCATCCTAGAGTCAATTGCGTTCAAGTTCCACAGTAGACTTCCTGCACAGCACCCTTCAATCCAGTGAGATGCCATCTTGTGTGACTGGAAAGACTTTCATGGTGTTCACAGCAGTGCCTTTCTCATTCAGAAAGTGTGCATTTCCTGCCTTCACTTTTGCAAGTACCGCCGGTGCCGTAGAGATGTCTGCTGGCACAACAGTTGTAGCTTCCTGCAGCTCTTTGGAATGGACTGCTGCCGAGTCTACGGTCTCACCCAATGTCATTTTTGAGCGGAGTGTCGTGGAGACCGTTGCCAAGGTGATAACTTCCTTAGTAGGGACAACAATCAGGGGCCCCAAGATGGTAGTCTTGCTCCACTCTGAAATTACATTCTGATTTAGCTAAACCTCAAGTTAATTTTAGAAAACATTTATTGGTTGTCAATGACATTCAAACAGTTCAAGAAGTGTTCCAAATCTTTTTCCTGTTTTCTAGCTAGAGCACATTGCTGAACTGTTAATCTTAAAATATGCAACCAAAAGTCACATGGGAGAAAAGCATAGTCTGGAGCAATAGCCAATACATACTAAGCATGCAATGCATCTAGGTTGCCTCTGATTGGCTTTGCTTCATCCGTAACCCACCTGTTGTGTCCGTTCCCCTCTTCCAGTCACCAGAGTAAGGCTTTTTGGATCTGGGCTCAACCTTTTGGAGCTGCTCTGTGCGAAACTGGAAACTGGATGAATTTGGTTTGGGAGTAGTAGTCTTAGTGTTGGTTGTAGTCATGGGGGCAATAGACTCCGCAAAGCGTTTGGAGACTGCACAACTTATACAGACCTGGTCGTTCCCATCTGCTGACCTCCAGCTGGAATGAGTGAAGATCTGGTTCGATTGCAGCGCAAAGTTAAATAACTTGCCCTCATTAAGGCCATGCACAGTAAATACTTTACAGTATCCATCCATTAACCTGACAATTATTTTTAAGGTCTACTTCTACAGTCAATATTGTACAGAATGAAATCCCCTGGCAGTGCTAATGAAGAAACCCATTAATGTTTGCAGCCATCCTAAATTTCGGTTTTAACAAGAGGCAGGATGCCCCATCTCATACCTGTTCTCAATGAAGGAGCACGCTCGACTCGTTGATTTCACAGAAAACATGGCAGGGACAGCTTTCAGATGGCAGGTGATGAAGATCTGGTGTGACAGAATGGAGATCAGAATGGCCAAAAAGGTGCAGAACACAAGACAAAAAATAAAATAAATAAAAATAAAAGGAGTGGGCACTTGCCATATTGGAATCCTCCTGGTAGAACCTGAAGGCATCCAGCATGATATGCAGCTTGTCATCCTGGACCCTGGGCATGTACCGTGAATTAGAGCCGGTCAGCTGGGCATCAGTGAAGCATCTAATTAGGCAAGACAGGGAGCTAGGTGGTTAGGGAATGGAATTAGCCAACTAGATGGCTTTCTACAGTTGTTTACCCAACCACAGTTGTGAGCCAACAGCCAAGCATTGGAGACAGGAAATGTATCCTACTATACTATGGCAAGCTGAAGCAACCATCACCAGTCAATACTTTCTAGATGACCTTACCCGTAGTACTCTATGAAGTTGTGTCTAGGGTTGGAGTCTGCGTCAGGAGTTGCTGTGGCCACACAATGGTCCACATACACACGGAGGGGCATGTGGTTGCCCATGGTGACAGCTGCCTCCAGGTGTATGGTTTCACCCAGGAAGTAGGCATTTGATCCCCTTTCAGAGCGCCAGTCATCTGTAGAGAAGGTGGGGATGAGCATGTGCAACAGAGCCATTTGGGGATGCTTATACTAGTGTTTAATACCTGATGTTTGAATTTTACATAATACACCAGTCACATTGAAAGGAGATCACTTCATTTGACCCATTGATGCAAACATTATCAAATGGTTTATGCTGCTAACATGACACTGGTCTACGCTGGCAACTTACACACTAGAGTACATGTTTGTGTGAAAAGTTTAAGGTCCTTGAATAACTGAAAATGTACAACTTAATGAAGTGAACAAAACAAAGCCTACCCGTGATGAGGCGGAGGCTGAATTGCAGATAGTCCTCAGCAGTCACTGTTGAGGTAAAGGGGATCCAGGTGGGAGCCAGGGCAGCACTGTCAACAGCATACCTCCTAAACACATTCACATCAGTGTTTAAAAACACATATCAAAATAGTAACTATCAATGTTTACTACAGGTAACTCACTTTCCGTAATGGCATTCGATGGGAATCACAGCCGAATCAAATCTGACGACACCAGAAGAGGGTACAGGTGAATAGCTGAGAATATTGGAATAAACCAGCTCCGTCTCCATAAACTGTGGAAGAGGTGGAGTGGTTAGGTGTGTTACATGTGCAGCTTGAAGAGTCATAAAGGAAGTTCAGCTAATTTGTTTCCTCAAGTTGCAATTTGAGCATTGACTGCTGTGTATATGCAGATATTAAAACACTTAACTCCCGAATACAAACCTTAGGCTAACAATATAAATTCTGCAAAAAAAGAAAATGTTTTGTCACCTGCATTTATTTTCAAACTTTAAGTGTAAATCTTTGTATGAACATAAGATGCAACAACTGAGACAAACTGAACAAGTTCCACAGATGTGACTAACAGAAATTGAATAATGTGTCACTGAAGGGGGGGGGGGGGGGGGGGTCAAAAATCAAGTCAGTATCTGGTGTGGCCACCAGCTGCATTAAGTACTGCAGTGAATCTCCTCATGGACCGCACTAAATTTGCCAATTCTTGCTGTGAGGTGTTACCCCACTTCCACCAAGGCGCCGGCAAGTTCCCAGACATTTCTGGGGGGGGGCCTAGCCCTCACACTCCGATCCAACAGGTCCCAGACGTGCTCAATGGGGATCTGGGCTCGTCGCTGGCCATGGCAGAACACTGACATTCTTGTCTTGCAGGAAATCATGCACAGAATGAGTAGTATGGCTGGTGGCATTGTCATGTCAGGATGAACCTGCAGGAAGGGTACCACACGAGGGAGGAGGATGTCTTCCCTGTAACGCACAGCGTTGATTGCCTGCAATGACAAGTTCAGTCCGATGCTGGGACACTGCCCCAGACCATAACAAACCCTCCACCTCGAGCATGCTCCAGAGTACAGGCCTCGGTGTAATGCTCATTCCAGCGACGATAAAAACAATTCCGACCAACACCCCTGGTGAGACAAAACCATGACTCGTCAGTGAAGAACACTTTTTCTCAGTCCTACGGTGGGTTTGTGCCCATAGGTGACGTTGTTGCCGGTGAGGACCTGCCTTACAAGCCCTCAGTCCAGCCTCTCAGCCTATGGCGGACAGTCTGAGCACTGATGGAGGGATTATGCGTTCCTGGTGTAACTCAGGCAGTTGTTGCCATCCTGTGCCTGTCCCGCAGGTGGGATGTTCAGATGTACCGATCCTGTTCAGGTGTTGTTACACGTGGTCTGCCACTGCGAGGACGATCAGCTGTCCGTCCTGTCTCCATGTAGAGCTGTCTTAGGCGTCTCACAGTATGGACACTGCAATTTATTTCCCTGGCCCCATCTGCAGTCCTAAGGCACGTTCACGCAGATTAGTAGGGACTCCAGGCATCTTTCCTCTGGTGTTTTTCCAGAGTCAGTAGAAAGGCCTCTTCAGTGTCCTAAGTTTTCATAACTGTGACCTTAATTATCTACCATCTGTAAGCTGTTAGTGTCTTAATGACCATACCAGAGGTGCATGTTCATTAATTGTTTATTGAACAAGCATGGGAAACGGCATTTAAACATTTTACAAATTAAGATCTGTGAAGTTATTCAGATTTTTACGAATTCTTTGAAAGACAGGGTCCTGAAAAAGGTACGTTTCTCTTTTTGCCGAGTTTATCATGGCCTTGGGCGGTGTGCCCCTTTCTGTCCATGTAGCCATGGATTCACGAAACCATTTGTAGCTGCGGAGTCCATGGATACCTTCCTGTCCATGGAAGCGTTCTCAGGACATTCTTTAGATAGCCCTTTGGCTCAGCCCCCCTGCAAGAGTCTCATAGCTTTGTATAAAAAATGTAATACGTGAACCTAATTAGCCTAGATCTGTGACATGATTAACTTAAATTAAGCAGAAATTCTTAACTTACTGCGAGTTTGGTTCCACATGCGGTCAACTGGGCAAAGATGATAAACTCAGCCTCCCCCGTTGAAACCGCACTGCAAGAATCTTCAACGCCCTTGCTACCCATTTTATTGGAACCTAGGTGCAAATCGCTGCCGTCCACCAGAATGCCCATGTCAAATAGGTCAGCTTTCACCACGACTTCAAGAGAATCTTCGTGGCACTTCACGAGGACTGTTCTCGTCCTAGGAGGACTGGTTGGCTCTGCACTCGGTTTAAAGGATTGGGCCAGACTGGCATCTTTATAACCATAACCACGAGGATTAAAAGGCTGATAACAATCAGCAAGTAAAGAAATTGACAGGAGGGTCGCGACCAACCACGGAGATTTTTGCAGAAACTCCATTTGTGACCTTGCAATCTGAATGTACTTTGGCGGCTTCGCAGACCCACTGAATTTCTTAAACCGAAATACAAACATTTATATGACAAAAATGTCCAAGCATAGACCAATCATTGAGAACAGGTGGGGTTACCGCACCTGTGTCAAATCAGCGCTAATTAAAGATGAAAAAGTCCTGTGTAACCTAATGCATTTATTTTGACAGTACCGTGCACCTTCCACTGGGTGTCAGTGGTACACTTCCATTGAATGAAAATGACTGATATTTGTCTGTAGGCTTTTGATTGAACTGTTATGGCCAGGCAGCATGTCGTTCGGAATTGTAATACAAATATACAAAATATAGACTGCTTTGTACTCGCCATCTTCTCAACTCCATTAAATTGTTGACCAACCGCACCCCTTCACCGACGGTGCAGTCTAATGTACCAACCTTGTCCTCGTGCCCATCACATAAACCTACCATGGTTATCGTTCGAAAACATCCAATGCCCACAAATAGACATGTTATTCCTCGTCAACATAGTCTTTATAAATTCACACCTGTTTGAATTTATTGAGGTAAGACATTTATTACCCGAAGGATAACTTATTATTGCACTTGTTCGCCCTGGCCTAGCTCTAATAATGGGAAGAACATAGGCCAATATAGCCGAACATTAGGCCATTTGTGAGCTCAAACCGAATGCAAAACTCTGACTTTCGATCAATGTGTCAGTCAGCCTTTTCGACTGCATGCGGGCTCACGTTTCTCGAGAGTGAAAAAAGGACCAATGCGAGGGAGTCACTTGGCTGTGTTCAGTCAAAACCATACCACCCCCGAAAATAAGAAAATAATAGAGTATAGAAAGGCCTAGTAGTAAGCTACATGTCATCATGTCTGCTTATTCTATACGCCTACACAAATGTATGGTATTTTCTGAACTTTCTCTTTGGTCTTCACTTCGTCCTCAAAATAACCGCCCACATATTGCACACAGTTACAGTAGGCTATGATTCCAAGTGAAATTAGTATAATTGACCAGTGTAGGCCTACAAGAACGAGCATATTGTGTGGTTTGGCCACCACCCAAATCAGTGATATGTTGTCACCACTGTGTATTTTCCTGGAAATAAATCTTACGGTTTCTCATTATTTAACTCAGTTTAATGTATTGACTATATATGGCAAAATATTCTACACACACATTATTCTTGTGGGGGCCAAACAATTTATTCTCATTCAAAATCCTATTTTCCCTAACCTCTAACCCTTAACCTAACTCTAACCTTAACATTTACATTTACATTTAAGTCATTTAGCAGACGCTCTTATACAGAGCGACTTACAAATAGGTGCATTCACCTTATGATATCCAGTGGAACAACCACTTTACAATAGTGCATCTAAATCTTATAAGGGGGGGGGGGGGGGGGGGGGGGGTTAGAAGGATTACTTTATCCTATCCTAGGTATTCCTTAAAGAGGTGGGGTTTCAGGTGTCTCCGGAAGGTGGTGATTGACTCCGCTGACCTGGCGTCGTGAGGGAGTTTGTTCCACCATTGGGGTGCCAGAGCAGCGAACAGTTTTGACTGGGCTGAGCGGGAACTGTACTTCCTCGGAGGTAGGGAGGCGAGCAGGCCAGAGGTGGATGAACGCAGTGCCCTTGTTTGGGTGTAGGGCCTGATCAGAGCCTGAAGGTACGGAGGTGCCTTCAGGCTTAACCACAACCTTAACTCCTAATCCTAATTGTAACCCTAAACCTAACCCCTAAGACTAAAATAATGGGGACTGGTGATATGTCCCCACTTGTCCAACACTTCTGGTCCTCACAAGGATAGTAAAAAAAAAAAACACACACACACATACAAACAGACAGAGAGCGAGAGAGAGTTTGAGTAAAATATCATGAAAACAAAGAGAGAAATAAAACACCTGGCATTAGGCTATTTTAATTCATTGCTAAATGTATTTTATTTTGGAGATGTTTAAACAAAAACTGTGTAAACATTGAAATAAGTTATATTGATATGTATAAAATAAATATTTTTAAATCATAAATTAGGCAAATAAATAATACAACCCATTAGGTTGATAATAAATATCACATTTAATATTATTTAGCTTTTCAAGTTAAAAAAATCAACAAATAAATACTTAGATTAAATACTTATATATTAAGTCATAAATATTTGACTCCTGTAAATTGTAAATCCTCAATAGCTTTATCAGACTGTTATTTGATGATAATATTAAAGAACACTTGTCCACAGGACAAGGCAACTTTGTTATGGTCATGAAAACTGGATTCTTTTTCCCTTGAGAGAATGGTGATGATGACGATGATGGTGATGAGGAATAGTCTCCAACCGCATAGGCGCCTGCCAGGTCCATGATGACATGCCAACTTACATATTGTGTTCCCCAGCATGAATATATCCAATGATTCTGTTGATGGTTACGGTGCGAACCTGGAGCCCCTTCAGCACTTTACACAGATGTACCCTTTCATCAAAGGAATTTTGGTTAGCAGTACCTTGAGTAGGCCTACAACCTTGTGTATCCTGAAAAGAAACATAGTGTACACTGTGTCAAGTTAACTTTATCTCTATTTGGTTACACACAGTTGACATACAAATGACCATATTTGGTTAGGAGATATTTTAGGGACCATTAATTCCACCACCCACATCCCAATGTAATCCCTGCTAAAATTAGACTGAGTCCGTGAAAGGCCTCTTTATGTTAGTCACGGTTGCTTTTGAGAATCTCTTACCTGCTGAGAGGACCAGACTCCCAACAAAGACGAGGAGAAGCAGTTCTGTTTAAAAAACGAAAGCAAATGAAAGGGTGAGAGAAGAGGCAATATATGTCAGTAGACTTGTGTATCCTAAACCTGCAGCTACAATGACTTTCGTATACAAAACTGGTTGTGTTAGAAATATCTCAAAAGGAAATTTTTTAGGTCATGTCCTCAGTATTTTGGCATAGTTCTTCCCAGATATTACCTCCTTAATCTCTCCTATGTTCTGCAGCACATTGGGTCCAAGCAGTTTAGGGTCAATAGCTTGTAGCATGTCACTATAACAACGCAGATCCTCCTCAATGTTCCTCAGACACTTGTCCTATGTGATACACAGGAAAAATGACATGTAAAAAAGTTACCAATACAGGCAGACAGTGTGTTAGATTTGCCCCCTTTAGACTGGAAATAAACATGCCATTTCTTATGAGAAAAACTGTTGCTCTGGGCAACAACAGTAATATGTAATTTATAGACAACGGCAAATAGCCTACCTGATCAAACTTTACATTTGTCACTCTGGAACATGTTGAGTGCTGTTGAGTGCTTTTGGTCTATAAAACAAAGTATAGATTATTCAACAAATGCTTTCAACATTGATCTTATATAGCCTTATATAGGGAAATTCACATTATTGTCTGAAAAATTTGAATACAGATCAAAGAATGTGATTGTTTTCTTACTTTTGGCGCACACACTTGCACTGTCTGTGTTCTCGTGTTCAACTCCATACCCTGGTCCGTGCAGTTTATTCCTTTGAACAGGTGTTCCTAGTATTGATACGAATTTAATGAATAGGCTACAGATATGAATTAAATAAATAGTCTACCATTAAGAACAGTATTGGAAAATGTGCCTGTGTCTCACCTGTGCAAGCGCCTCCGTGATGTTCCAAAGTAGTGTTTGCGCAGTAGTAAGACAGTTGTCAGTTATCGGGTGGTTGCGCAACACCACTGGGCTGGACATGTTCACGTGCCAGAGAGAACAAGTGAGCGCGACCCAGAGCAGCCAAGTGGCAAAATCTGACAGGTTCAAGAACAACGTAGAACAAAGACTTAAAACTTAAACTTTCTATACAAATACATTTGTCAATAATATGCCAATAATTTTTAGATGATTTTGCAATATTCTCATGCAGGAAAAAAATATTCTCAGATAACCTGACCTATTCTAACTTTAAGCAAATAATAAATAGGCTACCTACTTTATAACAATAATTTTGTTAGAAGAGAAAGAGATATAGGCTATAGATTACTCACAAAGCTTGGCGTTTGGCATCATGGTAATAACAATGTTTATCCTTGGTTTATCCTAATTCTTTTGTGTGTCTTGCTTCATCTCTCAGTGTTTTTATACTTGCCCTAGCAGGGAATTCCCTACCACAATAACAATGTTTGAAAATATAAATTGAAAGTAAATCAGGTAACAATGTCATTGTGTGTAATTTTCCTAGATGCCAGCGATATCAATATAATGAAACGTTTTCCCAGAGTGGAACTGGAATTAACATTAACTGGAGTTGAGTTGGTTGTATTAGATGTTTTGTTTGTGGCCACTATAACCACAGCAGTTTCTCACAGTTTGGTAGAAAATATGTGGTCGCCTCCTCTGCTTTCTCGTGGTTGGCTAGGCCTAAGTCTAGGTAATGATTCAGTATGGGCTTTCACTATGGCCAAAACTCAATTACAAAAGTGTTTGGAGCATTGTAGTGCAACATGAGAAAGTAGGGAAGAAACTGCCTGTTTTGCACACACATGCAACAGTCACTTGCCTATATTCAGATATGTCATAGCATTAATGCCAATTTAATGATGTAATTGTTAACACCCGTAGAAGAAAACAGCTAGTAGGCTACTCTAACCTTATCCAATTTGTAGTTTGGTTCGTATTTATAGGTTTTATGTGTTTATATATATTTATAAGGCACATGTAGGCTAATGTAGCCTTCTTAGGTCCCTCAAACATCCTTCTGTACAATTCATTAATTCATTTGGACTGTCTCATCTACTGTCAGTTAGATCTGGTTCAGATGGCTATCAATACTGACCATAACATACAACATTGAACTAATAAAGACACGCAAACACTTCAAACGTTTATCTATAATTTTAATCTCTGTACACAAAACGTTTTCAGAATGCAGCATAATACAGTTGAAGGACATTAGTATAATACGACGGAGAATAATAATTAAAAAAAGAGCTGCTGGAAAATGACATTCTCTAAATGCTGAAGATGGACTAATCATACTGAACATAGATGTCATCTTGAACCAGGCCACAAGGCATCCAAGTCTCTTTCCTGCTCAACAACGTTTTTTTATTTAGCCCAGACCGACCAGCTATCACTTTACCAGTGTCAAGAACAGTCAGCTCAGACATCTTTAGTTCTTAACCATTGAGATTTGACTTTGTCAATAATATTTTGTCTTAAAATACATCGTTTTTCTGTGGAGTAGCATTTGAGTCACAAAGCAGGGATCGAATTACATACCGACCTTTGGTGGCGCCCTAAAAATATGTTAATATTTTGAACATATGGGTATCAATATTAGTTAAGCACCCCCATTATTTGAAGTCTGCCACAAAAAACACCAAAAGGACTCTTATCTTCCATTTAATTTAAAGTGCAGACACAAATAAGGTCATTGCAATCTGTCTGTAAACATTTGGCAAAATCAAGGGTCAACCAGTAGAGCTTCAAAACATCAGAATGTTTAAACAGGTGGAATTATGCAACAACAGCTGTACTACATCTATTTGTGTGTCTACATTATTCATACAAGATCTGTGTAGTTGCCGCAATGTTTATACACTGGGAAGCCTAGGAGCTAATTCCTTAGCAACAGCACAAACAGCTATGTGTGTTTAGTATTCTACAAAGCACCATGACTGGCTGAGCTGGGCAACAAACAGAACCCTAGTCATCTTCTGTGATCAAACTGTCACTACGACACATGGTTTATGACTGGGGCCCGGAGTTTTGCCTGAACACTTAAAACTCAGGACTTTGTATGACTCCTGGTTGGGTTTGGTCCCTCTGTAGCCGTGGACAACAAGCCTCGTTCTGGAGAGTTAAAGCATGTCCAGGCTTTCGTTCCAGCACTAAAACAACCCTGAATCAACCAATTGCCTAGTCATCAAAGGTATTAACCAGTTAAATCAGGTGTGAAAGTGCTGACCTGGAACAAAACCCTGCATGCCTTATTGGTCTCTAGGACCAGGGTTGTTGACCACTGCTCTGAGTTGGTTGTGGCTGTCATGTGACATAGGTGATGATGGGGACAGGTGACTATGGGTTTTATTTGGAGAGGGTTTTCTCTGCCATGTGTCTCTGCTGGCTCTGAGCATGCCTGTGACAAGAAAGAACAACAAATAACAGTTACATTAAAGAATGCATGAAAAATCATCATTAGATCCTTTAAAAAAAAGACTAGTTTGTTTTCAGAAGATTGTATTTTAGCTGAGACTTTCCATGGCATTTGACCTCCAGAACTAAGGTTACTACAGAGGCCTAATGGTGGTGCTATTAGGGGTGTTGGAGCGCAAGTGTGTGTGTGTGTGTGTGTGTGTGTGTGTGTGTGTGTGTGTGTGTGTGTGTGTGTGTGTGTGTGTGTGTGTGTGTGTGTGTGTGTGTGTGTGTGTGTGTGTGTGTGTGTGTGTGTGTGCTTTAATGCATGTATGTGTGTGTGCTTCTATGTTCACAGTACTGTACAATATGATCTTCACCTGGTCAGGTCCTCTATGTCCACCAGCATGGCGTCCTGCTCCACATGGAGCTCATCTCTCATCAGCAGCAGCTGCACCAGCTCCTCATTCAGGCCTGCAACGTCACCACAACGTTATCTTAACATCTCATAGCCCCTGGAACAACAGAGTTATGATGGTGGTGATGAAAGGTAGATTGGGTGTGTACCACAGGTGGCTGGGGCCACCTTAATTGGGGAGGACGGGCTCAAAGTAATGGCTGGAACGGAATTAATGGAATAGTATCAAACACATGCATTCTATGGGTTTTAATACCATTCCATTTATTCCATTCCAGACATTATTATGAGTCGTCCTCCCCTCACCAGCCTCCGGTGGTGCGTGTGCATACGTACGTGTGTGTACTCACTCTGTATCTGCGAGTGCAGATCGTTGGTGATGACCTGAAGCTGGCCCAGGCTCATGTCCCTCATGTCTCCCCTCCTCAGACTCCTCTTCATCAGACCCTCGCTGATATGGGGCAGGTGGGGCAGCTGCACACAAACAGACATGGGGACATCGTTAGAACATTAACTAGACAAGCAGGGGAACATTAGGTACAGTCATGTTTAGAGAGAAACAAGGCAACATACAGTGCAGCCTTGACTTTCTCCACATTTTGTTATGTTACAGCCTTATTCTAAAAAAAAAAAATTTTTTAAATCCTCAATCTACGATACCCCATAATGAAAAAGCGAAAACAGTTTTTTAGGAATTTTTGCAAAAAATAAATAATAATAACAGATATACCTTATTTACATAAGTATTCAGACCCTTTGCTATGAGACTCGAAATTGAGCTCAGGTGCATCCTGTTTCCATTGATCATCCTTGAGATGTTTCTACAACTTGATTGGAGTCCACCTGTGGTAAATTCAATTGATTGGACATGATTTTGAAAGGCACACAGCAGTCAATATAAGGTCCCACAGTTGACAGTTAATTTCAGAGCAAAAATCAAGACATGAGGTCGAAGGAATTGTCCATAGAGCTCCGAGACAGGATTGTGTCGAGGCACAGATATGGGGAAAGGTTCCAAAAACTTTCTGCACCATTGAAAGTCCCCAAGACCACAGTGGCCTCCATCATTCTTAAATGCAAGAAGTTTGGAACCACCAAGATTCTTCCTAGAGCTGGCCACCCGGCCAAACTGAGCAATTTGGGGAGGGAGGTGACCAAGAACCCGATGGTCACTCTGACAGAGCACCAGAGTTCCTCTGTGGAGATGGGTGAACCTTCCAGAAGGACAACCATCTCTGCAGCACTCCACCAATCAGGCCTTTATGGTAGAGTGGCCAGATTGAAGCCACTCCTCAGTAAAAGGCACATGACAGCCCGCTTGGAGTTTGCCAAAAGGCACTTAAAGGACTCTCAGACCATGAGAAACAAGATTCTCTGGTCTGATGAAACCAAGATTGAACTCTTTGGCCTGAATGCCAAGCATCACGTCTGAAGGAAACCTGTCATCATCCCTACAGTGAAGCATGGTGGTGGCAGCATCATGCTGTGGGGATGTGTTTCAGTGGCAGGGACTGGGAGACTAATCAGGATCAAAGGAAAGATGAACAAAGCAAAGTACAGAGAGATCTTTAATGAAAACCTGCTCAGGACCTCAGAATAGGGCGAAGGTTCGCCTTCCAACAGGATAACGACCCTAAGCACACAGCTAAGACAACGCAGGAGTGGCTTCGGGACAAGTCTCTGAATGTCCTTGAGTGGCCCAGCCAAAGTCTGGACTTGATCCCGATTGAAGATCTCTGGAGAGACCTGAAAATAGATGTGAAGCGACCCTCCCCATCCAACCTGACAGAGCTTGAGAGGATCTGCGGAGAAGAACAGGAGAAACTCCCCAAATACAGGTGTGCCAAGCTTGTAGCGTCACACCCAAGAAGACTCAAGGCTGTAATCGCTGCAAAAGGTGCTTCAACAAAGTACTGAGTAAAGGGTCTGAATACTTATGTAAATGTGATATTTCAGTGAAAAATAAAAATACATTTAAAATATATTTTTTTAAATCACACAAATTTCTAAAACGTAACAAAATGTGGAAAAAGTGAAGGTGTCTGAATACTTTCCGAATGCACTGTATTTGGGCCTTTGGGGTTAGGGTGATTACAGTGCTTTCAAAAAGTATTCACGCCCCCAACTTTTTCCACATTTTGTGTGTGTTAAAAAGTGGGATTGAAATGGATTTAATTGTCTTTTTTGTTGTCAATAATACGCACAAAATTCTCTAATGTCAAAGAGCTTTGCACACCTGGATTGCACAATATTTGCACATAATTTTTCACATTATTTAAATTCTTCAAGCTCTGTCAAGTTGGTTGTTGATCATTACTAAACAGCCATTTTCAAGTCTTGCCATAGATTTTCAAACTGATTTAAGTCACAACTGTAACTAGACCACTCAGGAACATTCAATGTCGTCTTGGTAAGCAACTCCAGTGTATATTTGACCTTGTGTTTTAGGTTATTGTCCTGCTGAAAGGTGAATGTCTCCCAGTGTCTGTTGGAAAGCAGACTGAACCAGGTTTTTCTCTAGGATTTTGCCTGTGGTTAGCTATATTCCATTTCTAAAATACTCCCTAGTCCTTGCTGATGACAAGCATACCCATAACATGATGCAGCCACCAGAATGCTTGAAAATATGAAGAGCGGTACTCAGTGATGTGTTGTGTTGGATTTGCCCCAAACATAATGCTTTGTATTCAGGACATTAAGTCATTTTCTTTGCCACATTTTCTGCAGTTTTACCTTAGTGCCTTATTGCACACAGGATGCATGTTTTTGAATATTTTTTTCCAGTCCAGGTTTCCTTCTTTTCACTCTGTCATTTAGGTTAATATTGTGGAGTAACTAAAATGTTGTTGTTTCATCCTCAGTTTTCTCCTATCACAGCCATTTTAAACATGTAACTGTTTTAAAGTCACCATTGGCCTCATGGTGAAATCCCTAAGCGGCTTCCTTCCTCTCTGGCAACGGAGTTAGGAAGGACGTCTGTATCTTTGTAGTGACTGTGTGTATTCATACACCATCCAAAGTGTAATAAACAATTTCACCATGATCAAAGATATTCAATGTCTGATTTTTATTTTATTTTTTACTCATCTACCAATAGGTGCCCTTCTTTGCGAGGCATTGGAAAACCTCCTTGGTCTTTGTGGTTGAATCTGTGTTTGAAATTCACTGCTCGACTGAGGGACCTTACAGATAATTGTATGTGTGGGGTGCAGAGATGAAGTAGTCATAAAAAAATATATGTTAAACACTATTATTGCACACAGAGTGAGTCCATGCAACTTATTATGTGACTTCTTAAGCACATTTTTACTCCTGAACTTATTTAGGCTTGCCATAATAAAGGGGTTGTATACTTATTGACTCAAGACATTTTTGCTTTTGATTTTTAATGAATTGGTAAATAAAAAAATAAAAACATAATTCCATTTTGACTTTATGGGGTATTGTGTGTAGGACAGTGACACAACATCTCAATGTAATCCATTTTAAATTCAGGCTGTAACACAACAAAATGTGGAAAAAGTCAAGGGGTGTGAATAATTTCTGAAGGCACTGTATATGCAAATAATTCAATCCTTTCTGTTATCCTGATCTTAGAGCAGTTTCTTTAGACCGGGGTGAGTTAAATGCCATCCTCTCACCATTGTTTGTTTAGGTACTGACACACACATCAACAGTTCAGTGAAACTCCAGTCAGGGGGGAATTTGCTCGGTCTGACACATAATGACTGTATGGTCGTATTTACAACTAATTCACCACAATCGTTGGGGCGGGGAAAATATAAAAATTACACTACATCTAGGTAGCTACCAATTTCTTAGAAGTGCTAAAGCTTGTTCCAAAAAAAGCACTAAGTCGACTACCAAGTTTATTCCAGTAAATTACTAGGTCGACCGGCTGAGGCTAATAAACGCACTGTCCCTCCCCGGCTACCTGTCAGGCCTCTTGCACGCACACAGTCACACGCACACAGTCACACGCACACTGTCATAGTCACACACACAAGTCACACACACACACTGAGGACGGAGGACAACCCAATCCGGATGCCATATTCTACTTATCTTTGTTTGCAATCATAATAAGAGTAACCTGCTTAATTGCTTGCTCATAAGTTAATTGCTTGCTCATAAGTTAATTGCTTGCTCATAAGTTAATTGCTTGCTCATAAGTTAATTGCTTGCTCATAAGTTAATTGCGTGCTTATAAGTTAATTGCTTGCTCATAAGTTAATTGCTTGCTCATAAGTTAATTGCTTGCTCATAAGTTAATTGCTTGCTCATAAGTTAATTGCGTGCTCATAAGTTAATTGCTTGCTCATAAGTTAATTGTGTGCTTATAAGTTAATTGCTTGCACATACACTACCGTTCAAACGTTTGGGGTCACTGAGAAATGTCCTTGTTTTTGAAAGAAAGGCATAATTTTTGTCCATTAAAATAACATCAAATTGATCAGAAATACAGTGTACACAATGTTAATGTTGTAAATGACTATTGTAGCTGTAAACGGATGATTTTTAATGGAATATGTCACGTATACTCCCTCTCCGGCCTCTAGGTCATCAGGCTGCTGATTATCCCGCACACCTGTCACCATCGTCAAGCGCACAGGCGCCTCATGACACTCACCTGGACTCCATCACCTCCTTGATTATCTTCACTATATCTGTCACTCCCCTTGGTTCTTTCCTCAGGTGTTATTGACTCTGTTTCATGTTGGTGCGTTGTTTGAGTTTTGTGTTTGTACACTCACTCCCTGTACTTGCTTCCCGACTCCGAGCGTAGAAGGCCAGCAAGGCCAGCATCCCGGAGTCACCTCTTCACTGTTGATGTTGAGACTGGTGTTTTGCGGGTACTATTTAATGAAGCTGCCAGTTGAGGACTTGTGAGGCGTCTGTTTCTCAAACTAGACACTCTAATGTACTTGTCCTCTTGCTCAGTTGTGCACCGGGGCATCCCACTCCTTCTATTCTGGTTAGAGCCAGTTTGCGCTGTTCTGTGAAGGGAGTAGTACACAGCGTTGTACGAGATCTTCAGTTTATTGGCAATTTCTTGCATGGAATAGCCTTCATTTCTCAGAACAAGAATAGACCGATGAGTTTCAGAATAAACTAGTCTACAGAAGGCCAGTTTCATTGCTTCTTTAATCAGTACAACAGTTTTCATCTGTGCTAATATAATTGCAAAAGGGTTTTCTAATGATCAATAACACAACGTGCCATTGGAACACGGGAGTGATGGTTGCTGATAATGGGCCTTTGTACTCCTATGTAGATATTTCATTTAAAAATCTGCCGTTCCCAGCTACAATAGTAATTTACAACATTAACAATGTCTACACTGTATTTCTGATCAATTTGATGTTATTTTAATGGACAAAAAAATGTGCTTTTCTTTCAAAGACAAGGACATTTCTAAGTGACCCCAAACTTTTGAACGGTAGTGTAAGTTAAAATGGTTTGAAGTACAAGTGTTTTTCCATCACCCTGGGCCTCAGATCACACAGGAAAGAGTTCTCAAAGGCCTCAGGAACTCATGACAATCCAATGTGGAACTGGCTGAGATGGCAGAATTTCACTCTCTGTACCAGGAAACATGAAAAAGTCTCATTGTTCTCATTGTTTGACTGAAAGTGGTATCAGTTTCATTTCAACCAACATCTGATCTTGAGAATAATTGGCTTCTTAGCCATTACATTAGGGCTTTTTAGCAAGTGCTTTTAACACCAACAACTGTAAACGGAAATACCATGCTATTCATTTTGTACTATGCCCTTGCATCTAAGATGTAACTTGATCTCGCATCTTGCATATTGAATGTAAATGCATGTACCCAGAATAATTCTAAATACATATTTTTCTGACATGGGGAAAGATAGAGGTTGTGTCAAAGGGCAGTAGCCTGGATTCTAACCTATGTCAACACTAGACATGTGTGCCTTAAGCTGCGGCTTAGACCGCTACACCACCCTAGGTATTAAATGTGTTATTCTGACTGCACCATGGCCTCCAGCCAAGTCAACTTATCAGAAATGACAAGTCTAGAACACACACACTGACCAGGTCGGCGACGGGCGAGCGGCGGTGGATCTGGATCTGTCTCTCCACCTCTACCTGCATGCGGGCCATAGGGCGAGCCAACGCCAGGGCCACCCGTGCCTCCTCTTGGAGCCGCCGCTGCACCCGCCAGAAGCCACAATCCTCCAGGGGGTCTGAGTCCTCCTCTCCCGTGTCCCGGTCTGACAGGGATGAACTCTGCTTGCTCTGGATGGACGCACACATACACCACAGTAAGTACACATACACATGCTAGTTATACAGAATCATAGATTGTAATGTAAATACATGCATACTTCATAGTCATCAAACACAAACACATTGGTGTGTGTGCTCACACACACATTCCACAGTCAATTAGCTTATTTATCTCCTGTTAAGTCCTGTTATGTCAGGTTCCAAAGTATCAGTTGTGTGAATGAGAACACACGCCACACACACATCTACATCTTTAGCGTGTACCACAGGTGACAGCGGCGTGTCCAGGCTGGTCTCTGTCCTGCTGTCCTCTGCATCGCTGTCCTTGTCACTGTTGCTGTCATTCACAAAACACACCTGCAGGTTCACACCGCTTTGAGGCCTGACAGTGAGAGAGAGAGAGAGAGAGAGAGAGAGGGACAGGAGATAGAAAAGGAGAGGGGGAGAGATAGATTGAACAATCAAATCACAGTCTGAAAAAAAGGGGAGCAGGAGGGAGAGGCATACAGTTAGATGAAGGAAGGGTGCGAGATAATCGCTCAATTCCAAATGTATCCATATAACCCTACCCCTGATCCATATAACCCTACCCCTGATCCATATAACCCTACCCCTGATCCATATAACCCTACCCCTGATCCATATAACCCTGCCCCTGTTCCATATAACCCTACCCCTGATCCATATAACCCTACCCCTGATCCATATAACCCTACCCCTGATCCATATAACCCTACCCCTGATCTATATAACCCTACCCCTGATCCATATAACCCTACCCCTGTTCCATATAACCCTACCCCTGATCCATATAACCCTACCCCTGATCCATATAACCCTACCCCTGATCCATATAACCCTACCCCTGATCCATATAACCCTACCCCTGATCCATATAACCCTACCCCTGTTCCATATAACCCTACCCCTGATCCATATAACCCTACCCCTGATCCATATAACCCAACCCTGATCCATATAACCCTACCCCTGATCCATATAACCCAACCCTGATCCATATAACCCTACCCCTGAACCATATAACCCCTACAAATCCTGGCTGCATTTCATTCACTGTCCTTCGCTAATCTGAGGTCTGACTTTCAAAAAACATGAAAGGTGGAGCTATTGCTTTTACACCAGTAACCTAGTCATAGAGGCGGCAGGTAGCCTAGCTGTGAAGAGCATTGGGCCAGTAATCGAAAGGTAGCTGGTTTGAATCCCCGAGCCGGAAAGGTGGAAAAATCTAGCCCCCGACAACAAGCCTTCGATTAAGAAAGTGACCCCGCACCTCTCTGATTCAGAGGGGTTGGGTTAAATGCAGAAGACACATTTCAGTTGAAGGCATTTAGTTGTACAACTGACTAGGTATCCCCCTTTCCCCTTCCCTTCACTCAGATCCACACAGGGGAGTGAATGAGGGCAGAAGGGATTGTGTGCAACTTGGACTCAGGGGTAAACGTAACACAGTAAACGTGAATTGGTCACCCTCCATTTAGTATGATATGCTATGTTTCGTATGGTATGTATTAATTTGTGGATGTCCATCATCCATTAAGTATAATATGTTATGAATTACAATTTATATATGTTACGAATTGCAATTCATATAATATGTTATGAATTTGCAATACGTATGATATTTTACGAATTCCCGAAATGTTGTTGCTAACATTAGCTAGGTGGCTAACATTAGCTAGACTAGGGGTTAGGGTTAGGAGTTAGGTTAAAGGGTTAAGGTTAGGGTTAGGGAAACGGTTAGCTAACATGCTAAATAGTTCCAAAGTGGCTAAAAAGTAGTAAGTTGCTAATTAGCTAAACTGCTCAAGTTTTCTATGATGAGATTCGAACACACAACCTTTGGGTTGCTAGAAGTTCGCTGTATTTACCTTCTGTCTTATGCAACCATACCAACAGTAACATATCATACTAACTTGAGTGTCCTGGATTTATGTTTACTATGTTACCTTGGGCATTGTGCGGTTTCGTTTGGTAACATCATATACTGTCACAAGCAATAACAAAAAGGTAAATTAAACAACCAGACCCATAAAATTACATAATAATTGGAACCATTGAAATCTCTCAGCCACAGTGATGACGAGTCAAACAGACTCTCAGTCACCTTCAGTAAGCAAGACTTTTCAGTCATCATAACAGTCCATACGTCATTCATTCAAGAAGCTCTCACTAAACAAGATGTGAGAATTTGGTTGAAACCTAGACTCCTTGCTTCAAAGTTGGAATAGGAACCGCACTCAACCCCTAAAAGCCTGTTAGCGTTGGAATTTCCACCTTACAATGTACCGGTAGGTACACTTTGACCTCCACTAAGGGTCATGTGACTAGAGAACGTTCAATAGGAGCAGTGGACAGAAAGAGGCAACACTTCTTTATTTCCAGTAGCTTGACCACAGACAGATGAGCACTTCCCTAAACTAGACTGAAAAGGGGCGATCCCCTTTATTTAGGATAAACACCAACCCCTTTTCCAGGAAAATGTGTAGGTACTCAAGTTCACTCGTCAGAGAGACTTGCCGTTTCTGAAGGCATGGCGTAATCTTGTGTGTCTATACTCATAAACCTAGTGTGAGGGTGTAGTATGCTTTGGGTTTGTGGGTTCAGTGGTTACGTGTGAATGCACAGTATTTTAGTGTGACATTTGTGTCATTTGAAGTGACATAGTGCATTTGTTTTTGTGTGTTTGCACTATGCTATGAGCTGATGAGTATTTATAAGTCAGTGTGAGAAGATTACATTGATCAGTGTGTGCATGTGCTGTATGCTTATTACATCTGTATGCTTCCCCGTTCAGCCATTTACAGTCAGTGACTCTCGTCTTGCCCTTTAGAATGAAGCTCTTGTGTTACTGTTACTGGGTGAAAAACAGAGAAAACAATGTAGCTTTCCGGGAAGCCACTCTGTCTTTCTCTATACATTTTCTTGTCTCCCCCTGTGGGATTTTCTCCGCTTAAATGACTCATTTCAGGGAGGATAAACTAACACTTTGACATGAATATACATTTTAAAAAGGCATCTGCTGCTTCCAGACAAAGGGCCAATCCCAAACTTCCCCCTATCCCTTAGGCCAGTGGTTCTGTTGTTGCCCAGAAGTAACTCGCTCAATGGCTTGGTAATTATAATGAACACAAATATAAAAGCAACATGCAACAATTTCAACGATTTTACTGAGTTACAGTTCATATAAGGAAATCAGTCAATTGAAATAAATTCACTCGGCCCTAATCTATGGATTTCACATAACTGGGCAGTGGCACAGCCATGGGTGGGCCTGGGAGGGCATAGGCCCACCCACTTGAGAGCCAGGCCTAGCCAATCAGAATGAGGTTTCCCCCACAAAAGTGCTTTATTACAGACATAAATACTTTTCAGTTTCAACAGCTGTCTGGGTGGCTGGTCTCAGACGATCCCGCAGGTGAATAAGCCCGATGTGGAGGTCCTAGGCTAGTGTGGTTACACGTGGTCTGCGGTTGTGAGGCCAGTTGGACGTACTGCCAAATTCTCTAAAACAACGTTGGAGGCAGCTTATGGTAGAGAAATGAACATCCAATTCTCTGGCAACAGCTCTGTTGGACATTCCTGCAGTCAACATGCCAATTGCACGCTGCCTCAAAACTTGAGACATCTATGGCATTGTGTTGTGTGACAAAACTACACATTTTAGAGTGGCCTTTTATTGTTCCCAGCACAAGGTGCACCTGTGTATCGATCATGCTGTTTAATCAGCTTCTTGATATGCCACACCTGTCAGGTGGATGGATTATCTTGGCAAAGGAGAAATGCTCACTAACGGGACGTAAACAAATTTGTGCACACAATTTTAGAGAAATAAGCTTTTTATGCGTATGGTATATTTCTGGGAAATTTTATTTCAGCTCATGAAACATGGGACCAAAACTGTTGTGTTAATATTTTGGTTCTGTGTACTGTGAGCATGCTTTTCCTGTGTGAGTTTATGGATCCTCCATAATATCTGGCATGCTCACGTGAGAGATGTAACACCTGGCTCTGGTCTACTTAGGGAGGGATCAGAATTTACAGCATGGTTACCTGGAGGAAGATGGGCGAGGGTCATCGCTTTTTACATTTCAGTCAAAGGAGGGTTTAGTATTTTGTCATTGTAATTGATGGAATTTCTATATTTCTCAGTGTTTTAGAATCAGTTGCTTATTAGGATATATATATCAATGTGTGCCCGATGCCGCCCCTCATCTCTGATTCTCTGCTGACTGTGCAATATCAAGTGCGCCTATAGGCTATTTAGTGTGGTCTCAATCAAATGATCCATAGCCTATAGGCTACGAAGTGCATGCTCGGAGAAGCACAGAGCAAAGTTGTATTTCTAAGATAGCTGCTAGGATGGTGTAAATAAAACTAGGCTGCATTGGACATTACAACCCTGAGCCCCGGCCTGTTTGCTCTTCCTGATCAAAAAACGTTTTTCTGTGCCTAACCAATTGCTGTGCTTTGTAGGCCTACGGTTGCAGTTCAGGAGTAGAGTCAAAGGCTTCTCCCGAAAAGAATTGTTGATTAGGCCTAGTCTAAAAAAAATGCACTATCTTGCGTGCGGACTAGTCTATAGCCTATGTTCTGTTCAGTTTGAGGAGAGCGCGAAGGTGAAGAGAACTACTTTGATAGCTTGCTACTACTATAATTGATTGAATAAAAACAATATGTTTCTTGCCCATGATGCATTTATCAGAGTTATTGACATCATAATTAAGCCAGATTTCAGTAACGTACATTGTGGTGCTGAAACTTGAAGCAGCAGCCGCAGCACAATGAATCCGAAATGGACCGCTCATGGTGCTGAAAGTAGTCAAATTCCAGTAGGCATAATTCATTTAAACCGTCTTAATTTTAGTTAGACTTTACTAACAACAAGAGGGCTTTGTGTTGGAGCCTATTTCTTCCTATTTACGAAATATGAGGTCGGTCTACCTGTTTTACAGACTAAATTAGGCTATAAGCTGCTATATCCATAGATTTGTCGGTCAATTCCTCCACCCGCCATACACTCTTTAAATAGCCTACCTCCGTGTCGGTGAAGGGCTGTAAAGTTAAAGAACATTTTAAAATGCACAGGCCTACCCCTTGTTAGTTTTGAAGAAAATAAAACAGATCTCATTAGTGCTTTAGCCCGCAATGCTTTATGCTAGAAACAAGCTGTAAAAGACGTGACTCGGATGCATATGGGGATATTTTGTCCTGTTTCTTTGATATTCAGATGCTGAGCTACAACCTTCTATAGCCGAGGAGACAAAACATGGACTTTGCTTGGGAAGTAATATAATTCTGTCACTATCAATTGATGAAGGTATTCACTTCCTGTACAACAGGCCTAGAGTATGTTTTAACCCAGACAGTTTATAGGGAAACACTTGTGACCTTCTCTCGTTGGGTTAAGCCATGGAAGAAGAGTAACGTTAGCCAGCAGTTAACGCTTACATTTCTTTCCGTCAGTAGGCCTACTCTGTGTGGGGTGGAAAGATAGGCCTAATTTTTGAAGGTACCATGCTCAGATTCCTAATGACATCTCAGATTAAATTATTTTGCAAACAGGGACAGTTTCGTTGCAAACACGACACACTGATTTGGCATTAAGAAATATGATCAAATGAACACACAGGCCTATCTCTCTGTCCATTCTTAGCCTGTAATTTCGGTAATTTGTGTGGTAATAAAAAAGATTCAGCTAATATGTACATGGCATGACATTTTTATAAAAGGCTATTTTTTCTCGGACCTGCAAACACGATGATAGATTCATGCAATGCTTTGACTATAAAGGAGATATTTCCACCCCTGCTCTTGTCCATGGTTGGTCTGCAAACCCACAACCTTCTGGCCCACAGTTCTTTGCTCTATCAAAATTTGTGTGCTGCCATCTAATGCTTACAGGATAAAGAACAGTTTCTAAAAGTGCATATCTACGGCTCTGGTCTGTCCAAGAAGTGAGAGTAAACGGTAGGCATGTTCTCTGCTATCCACTTGATGTTTTATTATTATTTTTTGAATAGGGGAGGGTCATTTGTTTTTAAGCGTTCAGGGAGGGTTTAGGGAAAATATGTTTTGCTGAAGGGAGGGCTATCCATTTCTATTTCAGAGAGGTCTGATTTTCTCCATGTAAACCTTATTATAAATAACGTTCACTCTCTTATTGTCCCCTCTCGTTCGCCAGTGAGATGTTTTGCCCAGGGGAAATAAGTAGACCAAAATGGACCTGCCCCAAAAATAAAAAATAGGGAGTGGGGTGTATCGATTTCTCTACCGTCTCTGCTCTCTATTCAAGGAGTAGAATGAGGCTACCCCTAGAGACGATGATCAGTTTTTAACAGAAGGAATGCTGATCCTAGACCTGTGCCTAGTTCTCTTCCGCTAGAAAGTACGTCAAACACTCACTGAGCTCCACAGCATCACACCATCTAGTGGTGGAAAGGGTGCAACACAACTGACTCAATATTTTTAGTATGGCGCTATTATCGCATACTGATACCGCAGCAGCTAAAACTGTTTTAAAACTATGGTCGATCCCATATTTCATAATACTACAACACACACTAAATTAAACTCAAAATTACAAATGAACCTACCTATTTCAGATAAAGAGCTCAAGCAAGCAGCCAGACACATGCACACACGAACACACGCACACTATCAGGTATACTCATGCATTATCACCATCAGACAAACCCACCGGGAGGAAATGCCATTCTTGCTGCAGCTGGTGTAGATGGCTGGCTCCTCGTCGTCATAGAAACTGCCAAAGGCTAGCTTCTGCCTGATGGACTCTCTGTCATTCCTCTGGGCCTGGTGGAGGCATATAGAAGAGACCAATACTCCAATAATACCACAGTACAATAATACAACAATACCACAATAAACCTGAAGTAAAAACCCTGATGATAAAAACAGTTCATTGGCGTTTTTAAGAGGCATAGAAAACTAAGATGACTGGACAACATTAAAATATAGCCTACAACATTAAAATATATAGTAGGTGGGCCAATTAAATAAAATGTGAAAACTATAGTCAGTATAACAACGAATAACACATAGTATACTATTGCTTAAACCAAGGGAATAGAGAGATGTAGAGTTGGGGTATGGTCATACAAGCACACAAAGAGAAGAGATGGGTGGAGGAATGGAGGGAGGATGAAGAAGAAGGGATGGACGGAGCGTTTTAATGGAGTCTGACTTGCTGGGATGCTAAATCACTGCGGACTCAGTGAGTCGTGAAGAGAAGGGTAAGAGCAACGCATCCAGGCGGAACACACAGAGATAAATGTCCAGTCACCTCGCATTGATTTTATCTCATCTTTCTTTGTCCTCACCTTTAATATCTTTTGTCATCTTAGCTCTCATATACTCTCTCCTCTCCTCTTCCTCTCTTTACCTGGTCTGTCCCATCTCCCATGTCTGACTACTTTTGATCTCCCTGTATCTCTATTTTTCTGTTCTTTCTGTTTGTACTCTACACACACTACATCCAAAGAACATTGTGTCCTAGGCAGGTTGTTTGTGTCATATAGCTTTTAGGTCGACATACAGATCCTTTCTTCATAGAGGCCTGCTCCTGCAACCACACAGATAGAGATCCAATGGAAATGCATCATGCAACAGTAAACATGATTTTCCTTTCCAAATTTTATGTTTACAGTCTGTGACTGCGCCCACATCCCTCAGGGCCACTGACAGTTTGGGACATCACACACGTATGAACACATGTATGTTACACACACACACACACACACACACACACACACACACACACACACACACACACACACACACACACACACACACACACACACACACACACACACACAAAAACACATTTAGACTCTACCCACACTTCCTCAAGCCCACTCGTAGACTGTGCCACATCAGATGTGTACACACACACACACACACACGCATAGTGATGAGATGGTGCTGTGATGTAACGTCATAAATCACAGATGGACGCTCCCATTGTAGAGGAAGCAGCCAACGCTCCACCCCCTCTAGTCTCCTCACACTGGAGACCGAGCCAGTTACTGTCTTACTGGGTAGATAGACCATCTACACACAGCCAGGTACTGTCTTACTGGGTAGATAGACCATCTACACACAGCCAGGTACTGTCTTACTGGGTAGATGGACCATCTACACACAGCCAGGTACTGTCGTACTGGGTAGATAAACCATCTACACACAGCCAGGTACTGTCTTACTGGGTAGATAAACCATCTACACACAGCCAGGTACTGTCTTACTGGGTAGATAGACCATCTACACACAGCCAGGTACTGTCTTACTGGGTAGATAAACCATCTACACACAGCCAGGTACTGTCTTACTGGGTAGATAAACCATCTACACACAGCCAGGTACTGTCTTACTGGGTAGATAGACCATCTACACACAGCCAGGTACTGTCTTACTGGGTAGATAAACCATCTACACACAGCCAGGTACTGTCTTACTGGGTAGATAGACCATCTACACACAGCCAGGTACTGTCTTACTGGGTAGATAGACCATCTACACACAGCCAGGTACTGTCTTACTGGGTAGATAGACCATCTACACACAGCCAGGTACTGTCTTACTGGGTAGATAGACCATCTACACACAGCCAGGTACTGTCTTACTGGGTAGATAAACCATCTACACACAGCCAGGTACTGTCTTACTGGGTAGATAGACCATCTACACACAGCCAGGTACTGTCGTACTGGGTAGATAAACCATCTACACACAGCCAGGTACTGTCTTACTGGGTAGATAGACCATCTACACACAGCCAGGTACTGTCTTACTGGGTAGATAGACCATCTACACACAGCCAGGTACTGTCGTACTGGGTAGATAAACCATCTACACACAGCCAGGTACTGTCTTACTGGGTAGATAAACCATCTACACACAGCCAGGTACTGTCTTACTGGGTAGATAGACCATCTACACACAGCCAGGTACTGTCGTACTGGGTAGATAGACCATCTACACACAGCCAGGTACTGTCTTACTGGGTAGATAGACCATCTACACACAGCCAGGTACTGTCGTACTGGGTAGATAGACCATCTACACACAGCCAGGTACTGTCTTACTGGGTAGATAGACCATCTACACACAGCCAGGTACTGTCTTACTGGGTAGATAAACCATCTACACACAGCCAGGTACTGTCTTACTGGGTAGATAAACCATCTACACACAGCCAGGTACTGTCTTACTGGGTAGATAGACCATCTACACACAGCCAGGTACTGTCGTACTGGGTAGATAAACCATCTACACACAGCCAGGTACTGTCTTACTGGGTAGATAGACCATCATGGCATTAACATACTCTCAAACAAAGTCTCACGCATTGTACAAAATGTACACACCAAAATGTACACACCAAAATGTACACACCAAAATGTACACACCACATAGGCGAAACACTAACATACCTCACACGTACACATACACCTAGCAGCACATTCGCAGAAATGCACACCTCCAAACAACGTACACAGCAGAAATATACACAGACAGGATGGCAAACCAAAAACTACAGGCTAATATATGTAGTCGGAAATAGACGTGCAATCTTGTCAAATATACGCACGGACACACCCTGGTGTGATACAATCACACACACATAAATACATAACCCACAGATTCATCTAACATACCTATATGAACCTAACATAGCTATATGAACCTAACATACAGTATTTCAATACATGTAAACACATTATACTACAAGAACATACACACACCATACAAACACACACCTGGTAAACACGTTTCTCCTGGTGCACCATTCTTCAGCACATTATACAGGCAGCAGCCCTACCCTTCCATACACTGCAGTGAGCCAGACCCAGGAGACCCACTCATATACCTCAGCTACATGCAGAAGGGAGGGGGGAAGAAGAGGGAGAGGGGGAGGGAGTGGGATGGATAGAGGGAGGGGAGAGATTCTGCTCAGCTGATGGAAAGACGTAGGCGCTCTCCACTACTCTCCTCTGTGTGACTGTTTAGCATGTCTGCTGCTTTCTAACCTGCTATCTGCTCCTCCATCTCTCTCTTTCTCTGTGTCCTCCATCTCTCTCTTTCTCTGTGTCCTCCATTCCCCTCTTTCTCTGTATCCTCCATCTCTCTCTTTCTCTGTGTCCTCCATCTCTCTCTTTCTCTTTATCCTCCATCTCTCTCTTTCTCTGTGTCCTCCATTCCCCTCTTTCTCTGTATCCTCCATCTCTCTCTTTCTCTGTGTCCTCCATTCCCCTCTTTCTCTGTATCCTCCATCTCTCTCTTTCTCTGTGTCCTCCATTCCCCTCTTTCTCTGTATCCTCCATCTCTCTCTTTCTCTGTGTCCTCCATTCCCCTCCATCTCTCTCTTTCTCTGTGTCCTCCATTCCCCTCCATCTCTCTCTTTCTCTGTGTCCTCCATTCCCCTCCATCTCTCTCTTTCTCTGTCCTCCATCTCTCTCTTTCTCTGTGTCCTCCATTCCCCTCCATCTCTCTCTTTCTCTGTGTCCTCCATTCCCCTCCATCTCTCTCTTTCTCTGTGTCCTCCATTCCCCTCCATCTCTCTCTTTCTCTGTGTCCTCCATCTCTCTCTTTCTCTGTATCCTCCATTCCCCTCTTTCTCTTTATCCTCCATCTCTCTCGTTCTCTGTATCCTCCATTCCCCTCTTTCTCTTTATCCTCAATCTCTCTTTCTCTGTATCCTCCATTCCCCTCTTTCTCTTTATCCTCCATCTCTCTCTTTCTCTGTATCCTCCATTCCCCTCTTTCTCTTTCTTTCTTACATGTTTTAACATTACAAAACATACACAAGTAAAAGGGCTCACGAGTGGCGCAGTGGTCGAAGGCACTGCATCTCAGTGCAAGAGGCGTCACTACAGTCCCTGGTTCGAATCCAGGCTGTATCACATCCGGCCGTGATTGGGAGTCCCATAGGGTGGCGCACAATTGGCCCAGCGTCGTCTGGGTTTGACCGGGGTAGGCCGTCATTGTAAATAAGAATTTGTTCTTAATTGCCTTGCCTATTTAAAGATATAAAAAAAATACAACAGACAAACATAAACGACATCACACCTACCCAGACCCAGCTGTTCTCACACCTGCCCAGACCCAGCTGTTCTCACACCTATCTCCTCAAATTGCACCATTTTGTTCCTCTCCGTCACCCACACTCTTTCAATATTAGGATAATGAAGCATATTATTTGCTAGAGTTACAGTTAAGTATATATATTTTTAAAGAGAATTGACGAGAACAGAATCGTCCAACCCATCGGGTATCTCACTGTAACCTCATATGCCATGTCTTGAAATATACAGACAGACGGATTCAAAGTAGATTTACATTGGAATACTTCTGACAGACAACTTTCTAACTCGGCTCATAACTTTTTGACTTTATAGCATTCCCAGAAGGCATGGATTATTGAGTCATTGTTAGTGTTACAATTAAGACATGACTCTGCCGTCGTCTTTTCTATAATACATTTTAAACATGAATGTATACTGAACTAAGCTTACGTTTTCGTTAACTGTAATTTCGTTATTTATGTTCCAATATTCCCTCAATATTGTGCCATTATTAGACATCTTTAAGTCTTGATTCCAATAGTTTATATTTTTTTCTAAGAGATTGTCAGTTACATAGAGGTTTTTATATATCTTACCTATCATATGAATATCCTTTTCTGACTCAAATCTCCCTGTCTTTCTATACCTCCATCGTTCTATCTCTCCATTCCACCATGGGAACACCATGATTGATAGAGCGTGACATGGAAAGATGGCATGATGAAAAAATGTGAAGGGAGAAATTCAAGGACATGTTGAGATAGATAAAGAATTAGGATGGGAGTGAATGGAAGACAAACAAAATCAATGGTGGCGAGACCAGGCTAATAGGTGTGTCAAAACTTTGGACTGCTCCTGTATGTTTTTCAGTGTACACTTTGCTTGTTTTCCTCCTAGAGAATTGTTCTTCTTTCTTGACCATCATTCCTCGTGTGGTGAGTCATAAGACACATAGAAGGCACGCACGCACGCACGCACGCACGCACGCACGCACGCACGCACGCACGCACGCACGCACGCACGCACGCACGCACGCACGCACGCACGCACGCACGCACGCACACACACACACACACACACACACACACACACACACACACACACACACACACACACACACACACACACACACACACACACGCACACACGCACATGCACACGCACACAGAGGCTGCTGTGTCACTATGCAGCAGTGGCTCACTGTGGCTGATTAAACTAATTAACCTATGAGTCATACTCCATTACTTCCCCTCATCTATTAGCGATATACTGTGACTATAAAAGAGTTGGAGAGGAAATACTAGTCCACATGGTACAATTGAAACCCAGTGATGGGATAGATGTGTCACAACACTCTTTAATGGTACCCCACTTCCTCATGACCTCTGATTGGTCAAAGGATGGATCAGTTTCCAGCTAATTGCTTACTCTATTCTATCACTGGCTGGCTGAGGTATGCTGTGTTATATTCAGTCTGTTGGAGTGGAAGGGACTAAAAGAAAAACAGTGCCATCAACTAGACAATCTGTACACACACACTCTCTCTACCTTTCATCACCACCATCATAACACAGAGATAAAGAGAGAGAGAGAGAGCACTTACAGTGATGTCGAATAATCTGCTTGTTCTCCTTTGACAGTCAGCCTCAGCCACAGGAATGAGAATGTCCTGCAGCTCCTCAGCCCAGCTCAGACTGTTAACCATCCTGCCTCTGCCCTTTTCTCTTCTTCCTTCCCCCATCTCCTCACATGCATCTTTGTTGCACTCGCACCACTGCTCTGTGACCTTCTTCATGTAGCCCTCTTCCTCTACATCCATGTCAAAGTCCTCCATTAAATGACCCTGACTGTGGAAAGAGCCTGGTTCAAGCATGGGGGAGGGGCTGAATTCTTGGTTGGGGCCTGAGGCAGGCCTGGGATAGAGGTCAATTCTTATCTCCATCCTTTCCTCCATTTTCCTGAGAGGAAGAGGATGGATAAAGGAGTGCTATTGGTATGCAAATGTTCTCATTAGGCAACACAGCAAAGGTTTACACTAGGCTCTGATGTCATTTGTGTAACATCATACGTCGCTCACAAATAGGCCCCCATACGTGATTACATCTAATGTGATGTTGAGAGAGCAGCAAAAAGCTGACCGGATCTCCATCTGAACATACTGTATGTAAACATCCCTTCAGAGTGAGGGCTCACAGAGAACCGATATAGTGTTGCTATGACAGTGTTACTCAAAGACAGAGAACGGTCAGTAAACAATCAAATTACCATGCGAGTATCATGGAACCATATAATGTAATTCTGACATGCCATGCCATCACATATCTATTACCCATGCCAAAAATAACACAAAAAATGGTACTTACAGTCATTGCAGAGACACACTTGCTTCTGAAGAGACTAGTGATCGAAATGCCAACCCACCGAGGTACAGCGATGAGTGAAACCATTGAGCCGGATGTAAAGACCGCTTCTGGACGATACAGGGAGAGATGTAGTGTGATCGCCCAAGGATATCAGTCATCTCCAGCATCTGTCTTGGATCACTAGAGCCGGAGACTCAAAGCCCTATGGCAACTAACCAGCTGACATTCAAGACTTTCAAGAAAAGATACACGAAGACAAACACCCCTGATCTATGCTAGACTTTCAAAGACGCTGACACTTCATGTTCCGTAGTTCTTGTGACTCAATTCCAGGGATGACGACACAGCAATGTTCAATTGTCTGTGTGTGTGTTCTGTAGAGTAGGATATGAAAATATATAGTGGTGGACAGAATGGGGTGAACGAGAGGGGCCTCCGTGTAGTCAAACAGTATCATCAGGAGTGAAACGATAAGACTGGAGGTGACAATGAAGACAAAGAAGAGACCGGTATTAAATATAGGGAGAATCTCAATGGCATAGTCCTCGTGTCCTTTCTTCTCACCTCCTCAAAAGGAGATGAAAAATCCAGAAGATGAGAAAATCCATAGGTCCCGCCACTCTGACCTTCTCCTCCAATGGGTTTTGAGAAGGAAGCAAGGCGAGAGGACGCAAGGAGTATGCAATTGAGATTCTCCCATAGTGGACAAAATGTGGAATTGAAGCAAGGGAAGAGGGAAAAGTCCAACCGGGTATAAACCCAGGTTGTTAGTGTAAAACATAACTGTGTAAGTCCGCTGAGCTAAAGCCTAGGCATTATTTTGGCAAAAAAACATAAGCATAATTCACAGAACAATTGACTAAACCACCTCCGAGTGATAAACAAAGTCAAGACCAGAATGGTTTAAAATTGTGTGTTGGAAGTGTATCATATCATATACACTTGGAGATAAAAGTCTTTATTTATTTTACCTTTATTTAACGAGGCAAGTCAGTTAAGAACAAATTCTTATTTACAATGACGGCCTACCAAAAGGCAAAAGGCCTCCTGTGGGGACGGGGGCCTGGGATTAAAAAGAAAAAACAAATACAATATAAATATAGGACAAAACACACATCACAACAAGTGAAACAACACAACACCACATAAAGAGAGACCTAAGACAATGACATAGCAAGGCAGCAACACATGACAACACAGCATGGTAGCAACACAACATAACAACAACATGGTAGCAATACAACATGGTAGCAGCAAAACATGATACAAACATTATTGGACACAAACAACATCACAAAGGGCAAGAATGTAGAGACAACAATACATCACACAAAGCAGCCACAACTGTCAGTAAGAATGTCCATGATTGAGTCTTTCAATGAAGAGATTGAGATAAAACTGTCCAGTTTGAGTGTTTGTTGCAGCTCGTTCCATTCGCTAACTGCAGCGAACTGAAAAGACGAGGGACCCAGGGATGTGTGTGCTTTGGGGACCTTTAACAGAATGTGACTGGCAAAAGGGGTGTTGTATGTGGAGGATGAGGGCTGCAGTAGATATCTCAGATAGGAGGGAGTGAGGCCAAGAGGATTTTATAAATAAGCACTAAATTAGTGGGTCTTTTTATTTATTTTTATTTCACCTTTATTTAACCAGGTCGGCCAGTTAAGACGAAGTTCTCATTTACAACTGCGACCTGGCCAAGATAAAGCAAAGCAGTGCGATAAAAACAACAACACAGAGTTACACATAAACAAACGTACAGTCAATAACACAATAGAAAAATCTAAGTACAGTGTGTGCAAATGTAGAAGAGTAGGGAGGTAAGGCAATAAATAGGCCATGGAGGCAAAATAATTACATTTAGCATTAACAAGTGACAGATGTACAGATGATGATGTGCAAGTAGAGATACTGGGGTGCAAAAGAGCAAGAGGATAAATAACAATATGGGGATGAGGTAGTTGGGTGTGCTATTTACAGATTGGCTGTGTATAGGTACAGTGATCGGTAATGTCACGTTCTGACCTTAGTTCTTTTGTATTTTCTTTGTTTTAGTATGGTCAGGGCGTGAGTTGGGTGGGTTATCTATGTTTTGTGTTTCTATGTTAGGTTTTTCGTTTGGCCTGATATGGTTCTCAATCAGAGGCAGGTGTTAGTCATTGTCTCTGATTGGGAACCATATTTAGGTAGCCTGTTTTCTGTTGTGTTTTGTGGGTGGTTGTCTTCCGTGTTTGTGTGTTCCACACAGAACTGTTTTGATTTTCCTATCGATTCACTTTGTTATTTTTGTATTGTTGTCGTGTTCAGTGTTATTAAATATAATGGACACTTACCACGCTGCGCATTGGTCCGACCTTTCAGATGAGGAGGACGAATTCCGTTACAGGTAAGCTGCTCTGACAGCTGATGCTTAAAGTTAGAGCGGGAGATATAAAACTCAAGCTTCAGTGATTTTTACAATTCGTTTCAGGAAAGGCGGCCAAAGGAAGTGTTGGCTTTGGGGATGACCAGTGAAATACACCTGCTGGAGCGTGTGCTACGGGTGGCTGTTGCTATGGTGATCAGTGAGCTGAGATAAGGCAGGGATTTACCTAGCAAAGACTTATAGATGGCCTGGAGAAGGTGGGTTTGGCGATTAATATGTAGCGAGAGCATACAGGTCGCAGTGGTGGGTAGTATATGGGGCTTTGGTGACAAAACGAATGGCACTGTGATAGACTACATCCAGTTTGCTGAGTAGCGTGTTGGAGGCTATTTTGTAAATTACATTGCCGAAGTCAAGGATCGGTAGGATAGTCAGTTTTACAAGGGTATGTTTGGCAGCATGAGTGAAGGAGGCTTTGTTGCAAAATCAGTTTAATTTTGGATTGGAGATGCTTAATGTGAGTCTGGAAGGAGAGTTCACAGTCTAACCAGACACCTAGGTATTTGTAGTTGTCCACATATTCTAAGTCAGAACCGTCCAGAGTGATGCTAGTCGGGCGGGCGGGTGAGGGCAGCAATCGGTTGAAGAGCATGCACTTAGTTTTACTAGCATTTAAAAGTAGTTGGAGGCCACGGAAGGAGTGTTGTATGGCATTGAAGCTCGTTTGGAGGTTTGGTAGCACAGTGTCCAAAGAAGGGCCAGATGTATACAGAATGGTGTCGTCTGCGTAGAGGTGGATCAGAGAATCACCAGCAGCAAGAGCGACGTCAATTCTCGGCCCGAGAATTTAACCCTGTGGCACCCCCATAGAGACTGCCAGAGGTTCGGACAACAGGCCCTCCGATTTGACACACTGATCTCTATCTGAGAAGTAGTTGGTGAACCAGGCGAGGCAATCATTTGAGAAGCCAAGGCTATTGAGTCTGCCGATAAGAATGCAGTGATTGACAGAGTCGAAAGCCTTGGCCAGGTTGATGAAGATGGTTACACAGTATTGTCTTTTATCGATGGCAGTTATGATACTGTTTAGGACCTTGAACGTGGCTGAGGTGCACCCATGACCAGCTATGAAACCAGATTGCATAGTGGAGAAGATACGGTGGGATTCGAAATGGTCAGTGATCTGTTTGTTAACTTGGCTTTCGAAGATTTTAGAAAGGCAGGGCAGGATGGATATAGGGGCTATTCGATGCTAATGCAGAACGCCACATGATGTTTTTGTGCTGGTCAAGGGCAGTCAAGTCTGGTGTGAACCAACGGCTCTCTGTTCTTAGTTCTACATGTTTTGAATGGTGCGTGCTTATTTAAGATGGTGAGGAAAGCACTTTTAAACAGCAACCAGGCATCCTCTACTGACGGGATGAGGTCAATATCCTTCCAGGATACCCGGGCCAGGTCGATTAGAAAGGCTTGCTCGATGAAGTGTTTTAGGGAGAGTTTGGCCGCGGACCCATTACGCACGCAGGCAATGAGGCAGTGATCTGTGAGGGAAAAATTATGTATTCACCTTATTTGTTGGATATGTAACAATTATTCACTTAACGAACAGTAAGATATTTCTGTCCTGCTAATGATGTGTTTTATGGTCTCCACTCTAGCACCCTGCAGCTAGTCTGGGTGTTGAGGACATGGGTTCTACTAGAGATAGCTTGAAGCTGACAATTGACTTGTGTTGGTGATAAAAACGTAAAAGCTAGCATTCTGTAGACAAGATGTGGTGTGTGTGACTTGATATAGAGAGAGCCTGGAAGAGTTAAGAACAATGCCTCATTGTCTCATCTTCTGGCATCTGGGAAACTAAGTAAAAGACCATCCTGTGTAGATAACCAAGGTGGCTTATGGGAAGGTTAGAAGTGACTGACTAAGCAATCTTGCTATCAGCTATATAAAAACTGTGCATCGTCTGTAAAGGCTAGACTCTCAGCCTAACAGTCAGTCAAGACTGGTGGGCTGACGCTCTCATTATTGCAATAATTCATCTATATTAAAGATGATTGTTGGCCTCCCGGGTGGCACAGTGGTCTAGGGCACTGCATCGCAGTGCTAGCTGCGCCACCAGAGTTTCTGGGTTCGCCACCAGAGTTTCTGGGTTCGCCCCCAGGCTCTGTCGGCCGCGACCGGGAGGTCCGTGGGGCGATGCACAATTGGCCTAGTGTCGTGAGGGTTTGGCCGGTAGGGATATCCTTGTCTCATTGCGCTCCAGCGACTCCTGTGGTGGGCCAGGCGCAGTGCGCGCTAACCAAGGGAGCCAGGTGCACGGTGTTTCCTCCGACACATTGGTGCGGCTGGCTTCCGGGTTGGAGGCGCGCTGTGTTAAGAAGCAGTGTGGCTTGGTTGGGTTGTGCTTCGGAGGACACGTGGCTTTCGACCTTTGTCTCTCCCGAGCCCGTACGGGAGTTGTAGCGATGAGACAAGATAGTAATTACTAGCGATTGGATACCATGAAAATTGGGGAGAAAAGGGGATACATTTTTTTTATTTTTATAAATAAATAAATAAAGATGATTGTTTGAAGAAATGACTAAGACCAAGTCTCTCTCAGTACTGAATTTCCATTTTTTTTTTTTTGCTGAGATCCTGGTTGAAGACAGCAGAGGTACTGTATATTTAGAGGGCAAGTTGGTCAGGATGATTTTTAGAAGTAGAAGCTCAAATTGTTTGGGCACAGACCTGGATAGTATGACAGAACTCTGCAGGCTATCTCTGCAGTAGATTGCAACTCCGCCCCCTTTGGCAGTTCTATCTTGTCGGAAAATGTTATAGTTAGGGATAGAAAATTCTGGATTTTTTGGTGGCCTTCCTAAGCCAGGATTCAGACACTAGGGCATCCGGGTTGGCGGAGTGTGCTAAAGCAGTGAATAAAACAAACTTAGGGAGGAGGCTTCTAATGTTAACATGCATGAAACCAAGGCTTTTATAGTTACAGAAGTCAACAAATGAGAGCGCCTGGGGAATGGGAGTGGTGCAGGGGGCTGCAGGGTTAACCTCTACATCACCAGAGGAACAAAGGAGTAGGATAAGGGTACGGCTAAAGGCTATAAGAACTGGTCGTCTAGTGCGTTCGGAAAACAGAGAGTAAAGGGAGCAGATTTCTGGGCACGGAAGAATAGATTCAAGGCATACTGTACAGACAGGGGTATGGTAGGATATGAGTACAGTGGAGGTAAACCTAGGCATTGAGTGACAATAAAATAGGTTTTGTCTCTAGAGGCACCAGTTAATCCAGGTGAGGTCACTGCATGTGTGAGTGGTGGAACAAAAGGGCTAGCAGGCATATTGGGCAGGGCTGGAGGCTCTACAGTGAAATAAGACAATAATCACTAACCAAAACAGCAATAGACAAGGTATATTGACATTAGGGAGAGGCATGTGTAGCCGAGTGATCATATGGTCCAGTGAGTAGCAATAGATGAGTCAGGGAGACAATTCAGTAGTCGCTACTACGCTAGGCGAGCTGGAGACATGGCGATTCAGACAGCTAGCGGGCCGGGGCTAGCAGATGGGCTTCCAGGGACGTCGGAACAGAAGCGCCTGTTGAAACCACCCTGGACGGTTACGTCGGCAGACCAGTCGTGATGGATCGGCGGGGCTCCGTGTCGGCAGTAAAGGGTCCAGGCCAATTGGCAAAAGAGGCATTGTAGCCCAAGAATTGGCTGATGGACCTCTTCGGCTAGCTGGGAGATGGGCCTAGCTCGAGGCTAGCTCCAGGCTAACCGTCTTGCGATGGGTATACAGAGATGACCAGTTTACAGAGGAGTATAGAGTACAGTGATGTGCAGGGATGCAAACTGGTGAGGGCCCAAAAAGGTAACACTTTTGTTTGCACTGAAACACGCAAAAAATCCCTGCTAGGGGGAAATGCAGGTTTTAACTAATTAAACAACAAAGAATATGATCTACATGATCAGTCTCTGTGTGTAAAATAAAAAGTGGTTAATGTGAACCTAACTCACAGCTAAAAAATGTAAAGCAATCCAATGTTATTTTTTGCCTAGACTTTACTGCAAATGACAGTCAAGTCTGAGAAAAAACAATACACTAATATTGCAGTTAGTCATGACAGCCTTTATAATAGAACGCTTGTTACCATGACAGCCTTTATAATAGAACACTTGTGACCACACACACAAATCTAAATATTGCACTTGGGGAAAAAACATATTAAAGTAGAAATGGAATGAAACAAACAGGCATTCTATTTTCACTCTATTATAGTGGCCTCTATAGTAGACATCGATCAAGTGCACAAGGCTACATGCATGCAAAAATAATGTTCACTGAGTAAAAAAAAGTATAATCCCCCCTCACTCACACACAAGTGTTACTGTCAAGTTCAAGACAACATAAGCAAAAGCTACACTGCACAGTATTACAATTGTAGACTTTCTGCCTGTGGACTTCTGTTCTACAATGTGCCAGCAGAGCATGATACCCTTTGTTGGCATAATTGATCTCTTTCAGGCAGAGAGTACACCTGGCATACCCTTTTTTATCCACTGTATTGAAAGAGGGAAAGTGTGTGGTGTTCCTTTCACCTCACCTTTATAGTGGCATCCAGCTTAAGCCAGGCCCAGCTACACTTGATCACTGAATGCACTTGTTTAACAAGCCATGCCTCATTTTCACCTAATTCTCTCATTCTGAAAATTAACCACATACTGTAGAGGGGAAATATTAGTTCAGAGATAGTAGTTTGTTCGTTAGCTAGTTAACATTTCACACAGATTGCCAAGGTCCAGTAAGCAACTAATGCGTTATAACTTGAATGGCAAGGAGGTCGTATACCAGTTATTACAATAGCGAATTGGTTAGGTTACTAACGTTAACTCATATGTTGTAACATTAGCTAGCTAATGCTACCTGTCTGACTTTATTAGCCAGCTAATTTTCACACCATAAACTCAATTATTTGATCAGTTAAGTTGGCAAATGTTGCTCAACATTTCTCTGGCTAGCCAGCGGAGAATTTGATCCAGCTAGCAAGACACTTAACAATGCTAACAATACTTGTTCCATCACACTTTCTCCCTCACCTCTAACTTTCCAAATGACAGTTGTTTTTCGGTTACTACTCATGAAGTACGCTTCATCACCTTATCACCCCCTTCTCCGTGGTCAGGTTTCTCACCTACCTCTTCTTTATCGTCCAGGGGAAGTGCTGCTGTAACTAACAAACTACCTTTCTACTCTCTGCTGTCTTTTCAGGGCGCACGCGCTTATGCTGTAACTAGCAAGTTGGTTGTCTCTTCTCTCTTCAGTTGCGTGCTGCATTCTGTTGTTATGTGAACGATTGGCTGAGCCTTGAATACAACCAGTATTGCTCCAAACGCGCATCACTCGTTCGCTTACAGCCAGTAGTGATCCAACACCCCCCCCCCCCCCCCCCAACCTTTTCTCATCGGATCTACACAAAATATGTAGGTCACCTATTTTGGATTAAAAATGGCGAATTTTGCCGAAAGGTGACTAGTTTGCTTCCCTGGATGTGTCCTATAAGGAGTATTTGTGGCAAATCTGATGGCCGAATGGTAAAGAACATCTAGCCGCTCGAGAGCACCCTTATCTATAAATTATGTCTCCGTAATCTAGCATGGTAGGATCGTCATCTGAATCAGGGTTAGTTTGGCAGCTGGGGTTAAAGAGGAGCGATTACGATAGAGGAAACCAAGTCTAGATTTAACTTTAGCCTGCAGCTTTAATATGTGCTGAGAGAAGGACAGTGCACCGTCTAGCCATACTCCCAAGTACTTGTATGAGGTGACTAGCTCAAGCTCTAAACCCTCAGCGGTAGTAATAACACCTGTGGGAAGAGGGGCATTCTTCTTACCAAACCACATAACCTTTGTTTTGGAGGTGTTCAGAACAAGGTTAAGGGTAGAGAAAGCTTGTTGGACACTAAGAAAGCTTTGTTGTAGAGCATTTAACACAAAATCCGGGGAGGGGCCAGCTGAGTATAAGACTGTATCATCTGCATAGAAATGGATGAGAGAGCTTCCTACTGCCTGAGCTATGTTGATGTAAATTGAGAAGAGCGTGGGGCCTAGGATAGAGCCTTGGGGTACTCCCTTGGTGACAGGCAGTGGCTGAGAAAGCAGATTTTCTGACTTTATACACTGCACTCTTTGAGAGAGGTCGTTAGCAAACCAGGCCAAAGACCCCTCAGAGACACCAATACTCCTTAGCCAGCCCACAAGAATGGAACGGTCTACCATATCAAAAGCTTTAGCCAAATCAATAAAAATAGCAGCACAATATTGCTTAGAATCAAGGGCAATGGTGATATCGAGGGCCTTTAAGGTTGCAGTGACACATCCATAACCTGAGCAGAAACCAGATTGCATACCCGAGAGAATACTATAGACATCAAGAAAGCCAGTCCGTTGATATTGACAAGTTTTTCCAACACTTTTGATAAACAGGGCAAAACAGAAATAGGCCTATTACAGTTAGGATCAGCTTGATCTCCCCCTTTAAATAAAGGACGAACCGTGGCTGCCTTCTAAGCAATGGGAACCTCCCCAAAAAGGAGAGAGATTAAAAAGGTTGGAGATAGGCTTGGCAATGATAGGGGCAGAAACTTTAAAGAAGAAAGGGTCTAAACCATCTCACCCAGATGTTTTTTTGGGGTCAAGTTTAAGGAGCTCCTTTAGCACATCGGACTCAGTGACTGCCTGCAGGGAGAAACTTTGTAGCGGGGTAGGGGAAAAAGGAAGAAGCATCGGGGATAGTCACATTAGAAGGGGTGGGAGATGAGGAAGTGTTGGACGGAATCCTGATTTAAGGAAGTGGTGATTAAAGGGCTCAGCCATCTGCTTCTTGTCAGTAATAACCAGATCATCAACATTAAGGGACATGGGCAGCTGTGAGGAGGAGGGTTTATTCTCCAGGTCTTTAACCGTTTTCCAGAACTTCTTGGGGTTAGACCCACAGAGAGAACTGGCCTTCCAGATAACCTGAGTGCACTTATTTCTCACTTGCCAGTCAGCCTGAGTATGCGTGTGCCAAGCCTTTCGCCAAATGCAATTCTTAAGGTGGAGTACGGTAACTCCGCAAGATCACGGTCGAACCAGGGGCAGAACCTGTTTTTAATTCTCATTTTCTTTATGGGGGCGTGTTTGTTGACAATAGCACTCTATCTTTGACAGAGGGGATCAAGCTGATTCTATACCATTTTACAGAGGTCAGTTCATGAAGGAAGGCTTGCTCATTAGATTTTTAGCAAGCGTCTATTTCAAATCAGGACAGGTCGTTTCACTGAGCAGCCATTATGAACACAGGCTGTAAAACAGTGATCACTAAGGTCATTACAGATAACACCAGACTGATACCTATCAGGGTTATTTGTGAGGATAACATCGAGGAGAGTAGTCTTTTCTAGGTGTTTGGAGTCATACCTTGTGGGGTTGGTAATAATCTGAGAAAGATTTAGGGATTCCCATTGCTTTAGTACTTGGTCAGGTGGTTTAAGCATGTCCCAGTTTAGGTCACCTAGCAGGACAAATTCAGACTTAGTCTAAGGGGCCAGGAGAGAGCTTAGGGCAGGTAGGGTACAGGGCAGTGCTGATGGAGGGCAATAGCACCCAGCAACAGTCAACAAAGAACTATTTGAAAGTTTAATGCTTAAAACCAGCAAATCAAATTGTTTGGGGTCAGACTTGGTGGAGACAACCGAGCACTTTAGGTGATCCTTGGTAAAGATTGCCACTCCCCCACCTTTGGAAGATCTGTCTTGCCGAAAAAGGTTATAACCAGAAAGGTTAACATCAGTATTCAAAACACTCTTCCTTAACCACGTCTCAGTAAGCCGGTAATTAGATTCACTGTGTAAGCCGGTAATTAGATGACTTATGACATTTTAAAAAGGGGGAAATAATTTAATGAGAATTAACTTTACTGTATGAACAAATCTGTATTATCCTGGATGGTGGTGGGTTAAATAAATGTATGTATTCATTGACGTGAAAAGTTCTTTGAACATATAGTTTCCTTCTGGGAGGTCAGAGATAGTGTCAAAGATCGGGAGTTTAAAGCTATACAGCATTTATTTAAATTGATCATAGCAGAAAATATATACAGTACATGAAAAAGTAGAAAATTGTAACTTCTTTTTTTGATACTTGATCCCTGAGCTGTCCCCAAGTCGAAGAAGTTTGGGACAATTACAGCATGACGTGTAATTCCGAGTACATTCACGAGACAAGAGCGGCTTACAGAAGAAAGTGCATACATTTTCATACTTTGTTCATAATGCTCCCCCGTGGGAATAGAACCCACAACCCTGGTGTTGCAAGTGCCATGCTCTACCAACTGAGCCACACGGGACGTAACTAGCCTGCTTTACAGAAACATTACAAATACATAGTCAAATATCTATCACCATCTTAGTAATGAGCTCTGTAAATATCTATCACCATCTTAGTAATGAGCTCTGTAAATATCTATCACCATCTTAGTAATGAGCTCTGTAAATATCTATCACCATCTTAGTAATGAGCTCTGTGATAACAGCCAGACAACGATCAGAACACATGGAAACGTCTCTAACAAGCCCTTCATTTCCTCAGTATTCTTTACTGTATTGTGTGTCAGTCCATGTTAGCGTTGAGCGGCTTCTCTTGTAGTCAGTTACCTCTGGTAACTTGATCCCGGGCAGAGGTAACGCGTAATCATAAACTCTGGGTTATCTTCAGTTGGCACGTAAAACGCTTGGAAATTGACAATCGGATAAAAGTGTTTCAAAGTACCTACTTAAGACCCTGTACTAGTTGTCAGCTGGGTCTGTGTTGAATTCCAATTAGGTTCATTGAATCTGTGACAGGTCTGAATCTGTGACTGTGTTGAATTCCAATTAGGTTCGTTGAATCTGTGACAGGTCTGAATCTGTGAGAATGGAAGAAAGATTTGTTAGTGGGCTACTATAGCACTAATATAAAAAAATAGGACTGTCAGTCCAAAAATGTTTGTTGATGATTATTTTATATTTTGAACTATTATGATTGGCAGCATGGGACAAACATCTACATTAGAAAACACTTTTCATGCAAAGATGTGGTGTATTTAATTATGCCTCACACTATGTTCCCATCCAACCATTTTTATGCAAGTAAAGAATAAATAACCTGTCAGATAAAAAAATTCATGACAGGCCTGAAGGAAAACAGCAAAACTTTATCGTTGTATATTTGCAGTCATGCGATGCTATGCTGTGGTCCTCCCACTATGACTTGGAAAAGCATGAAGGGTTAAATAGGCTACAGATTAAATTAATTAAGATAAACTTCACAGGATTGTGAAAGTGTACGGCGATGAGCTTGATGGTCATTTCCAATAGGTTAAATATCAAGGATTATTATTTGTAGGCTATGCTGGTGACATGATTCTTATCCATAACCTCATCGTGGCTGCGTTCACACAGGCAGCCCAATTCTGATATTTTGCCACAAATTGGACTTTTGACCAATCAGATCAGATCTTTTGCCCATAATAGGCAAAAGATCAGAATTGTAGCACACCCTCTCCGCAAAATGTTGTCTAGCGAGCATGCACCAAGACCAGAATGGGCATGTTTGCTTTATCAGAGCACAATTTGTGACAAAACCATCAGTATAGTTGAAAATGCAATGGAAACACATTGAACTTCGTTTTTTTTATTTGAGACATGAAGACATGATGCAAAGTTCTTTATATGTGCACTGCATCAATACCCACGGCATTTTATCTGCAACAAGACAGTTTGATGGAAACACACCTCCGCTGGTAAAATGTGCATCTTTTTTTATGCAGGTAGAAGATAATTCACTTAAATATTTCAACAAGTGGATGGAAACCTTGCTAGTGCTGTAATACTCACCAGAGCTTCCACGACTTCCATAGGCTTCATCTAAAATGATAAGCAAAGGCAGAAATCAATATTAGTAGTATAGTACAGTAGTATTATAGTAGTATAGTGTACTGTACTGAAGGAAAATCACGGGCTTAACATGCTGACTAGACCACCCTTGCGAGCAGGTTGATTTTGTCCAACCACTCTAGACTCGATCAGGACACGCAGGTTGAAATATCAAAACAAACTCTGAACCAATTATATTAATTTGGGCAATTTAATTTAATTTATGGAAATTTAGCTAGCTAGCTTGCTGTTGCTAGCTAATTTGTCCTGGGATATAAACATTGGGTTGTTATTTTACCTGAAACCCACAAGGTCGTCCACAGATAAAAGGGTAAACCGAGTTTGTTTCTAGTAATCTCTCCTCCTTCTTGATATGACGGTTGGCAACAAACTTTAAGTTGCATTACCACCACCAACTAGACTGGCGTGTGGACCTCAGTTCATCATTCAATCACCCATGTGGGTATATGCTCCTAAAAACCAATGAGATGGGAGAGGCGGGACTTGTAGCGTATCAAGCGTCACAAATAGAACCAAGTTCTATTTTAGCGCCTGGCTACGCAGATGCTCGTTGGCGCGCTCGAGCAGTGTGGATGCAATGATTGAATAACATGTGTGTACATTTATTTTGCGGTGTGGTCAGTATGTTAGGGCTTAATAAAGCCATTTTTTTGTTTAGACGCAAACGTGACAATGCGTCAAAAAGCCCTGTAGGAGAATACTACACTCTGACGTCAGGACCTTGACAAAATTAACAGTGAGTGATGGCCATGAAAACACACAATACTTATGGCTATAGCTATGTTCAACAAGTATATATTATTCTGTCTTTATCTAGCTTTATTTGTGAGAGCTAGATAACCTTTCATTACGTGGCCAGGAAGTTATGATCTCACCGTTTTCACCTTCAGCATCGGGGGCATTTGTAAGAACTTCTCTCTCAGAGGACAGATCGACTACAGTAGCCAAGAAAAGAAAACATTTTATGCCATTATTCTTTTTCGGATACCCACATCTAATAAAAAATGAAAATAGTCAGGGGAATACACACATCTATTTAATTTTCACCACTTGTTAAGAGTTGTTTATCATTTTCTAATTGACCTCATGTAATAATACTGCGCATGAATTGAATACTTACCAGAAGTGGTTTCACCTCCTTGATCTAAAATAATCAATACACAAAGACATTAAAACACAATGAAAAGAGGTCCTGGAAACGAGACACCTATCCCAAGAATGAAACTCACCAATCAAACTCCCTCCATCTTGAGATCCCAGGGCAGCATTCTCTTCAGGATTAGCTGGGAAAAATCATTTCCCATTAGTCTAGAACCTAAGTTCTATGTACAGTATCATACAATGTTTGGTTCCACATGGAGAAGAGTCTGTATGGCTCTGATCAAGCCAGTGTTTTAACACTTCTAACAAAACATGAGTCTAACTAAAGAGAATAAGTAATTAACCAGCATGGTTAGTACCTTGGTTAATATAATGCACTGTATTCATCGGTTGAGCACCCTTGTCTCTGTTTCTGTTAGGCTGACATTCATTTGGTTTAATAGACTATACTCACCAGCCAAATGTCCATTACGCGCAGATCTCAGTCTGTTTTTGAAAAACCATACAACAACAACAAAAACAAAAACAGCCAGTAGGCAAACAAATAGTCCAATATAAGCTGGATGTGATCCCTCCACTTGACTCTTCACTTCTGAATGTTTTTTCACCTCTGTAAGCACACAAGAACACACAGTAGTCATTCCATTGGTTTCTGCATAGTTGTTATACAAGTGTACAAAATCCAACGATTATCTTTGAATGGTGTCCACTAAAATTATCCAACATTTACTAATTCTGACCTTAGAGACCATTTGAATTGCTCATAAACATCACAGTGTCCATGCTTTGAAGTAATTTCAAGACATTGAATTGAAAACAACATTTTACCCCAAGTGTTTTTCCGTGTTCCGGGGAAGCTTTTATGATTGACCACACATTGATACACTTCAGACTCGGAGGCGTTAATCATCACTGTCTTTCTCAGCTGGTAGGTATTGTCTTCGTTAGGTCTGACCCCTGATGAACGGACACCCTCCATCTCTGTTAAGTTTACATTGTTCCTAAACAGATTCATTTCGATGGGTGAGGAGCTGGGATAGGTTCCGGTTACTAGACACGTCAGGTTGTTGTGCCCAGGTTTTAGAGAGCCACGAGGGACAGTGTAGATAAGTGGATCAGCTACAACATTGCAGAGACATAAGAATACATGGTTAATTACAGAACATAAATATGAGACCTGGAAAAAAAGGTTATAAATACAGATATGATTGACAGTGGGATAGGTGATAAGAATGTGATTCATACAGTTGGTGATTACATGACTTGATATACAGTAGTTGAATGCACTGACTAAGTGGCTTTGGATAAGAGTATCTTCTAAATGACAAAATGTAAATGAAAATGTTCTGAAAGAACGAACATACATCTGGAACAGCTTATGAAATTATAAATATGCAAAACCAATGACAAACCAACAGTTACACTCACATGAGTTATTGTACCGAGTTGCATTGAGTTCAAATTTCAGAAAATTATCGAGTGCCGAATAACATTCCACATTCAGAAAGTTGGATATTTTATATTTGATGCTCTCTTTTCTGTTCCAATTGTCTATAATTAACTGAGCAGCATAATCTGCTGGAGACCATTTATTTGTGTTATGAATGAAGTTCACTGTTGTTTCTCCATCATAGGCAAACTCAGCAAACAGGGTTTCCTCATCGTGAACAGGGTTGCGTTCAGGGATGTTCTTACAGCCAAACCTCATCTGCACAATAGCACCGCCTACAACAAAGATGAGAGGGATGAAAACAACGCTGATAAAGCAAAGATGGTAAACTATGAAATAATAGCTGCAACTCACTTTGATTTTTTGTCATGTGCATCTTCAGTTCTTCAGCTCTGGATAAAAACCACTTATCAATCTTCTGTCGACTTGTAATACTGTCTTGCCAGTACTGATTCCCAAAGCTTTTCTCCTTTTCATTCCAGATTTTTTTAGGTACAGGGGACTTGAGAACACTGCTGTAGAAATCCATTGGTTCCCCATCCAACAAACCAACAACTTCATAGTGGGAAGAATTAAAGAAAGTGTACATGTACTCAAGTATATGTTCCTCTGTGAGCAGAGGATGTTGGGAGAGAAAGGGAGAATGATAATTAAAACTATTTTATTAAAAAACAGAACAAATAATAGGCTACATTTACATTTTAGTCATTTAGCAGACTTACAGTTAGTGCATTCGAGAAATTGAAAATAAATGTAAGTGATTTCTTGTCTGAATAGATAAACATCTCGACAATATAAACTGTTAGAATAAGCTTGACTATGATAATATAAGCGTGAAATAAAACGTATGCAATTAACGTTAATGAGTTTGTTCTAGGTTTCATTTTCGTTTTACATTAATGGATATTTCGCCTTATCAGTTGAGAATCCAATGTTTTGTAGCCTAAAGGTGATGCAAAAATGTCATTTTTCTAGTTTTTCAGTTGCCTACTATACATAAAACAATTTAAAAAATACCAAACCCGGTATTTTGGGTAGCTGATGGTGTACATAATGCAGTGGACAGTAGCCTATGTGAATAGATGCAAACATAGTATATTTATAGAATCCATTCCCTTCCGTATCTAATTATATGTTCTAGATATTCTGTATCGTATTGTAACGACTTTATGATCTAGTCAGGTCATTACAGTATTCCTTATAACGAACAAGTTCAATTAAAAAGTTACATAGACTATCAGAACAGAACCTCAAAACAGCCCTAGCCAATTAATTTTGTAAAAACATTACTTACCTTCAGAGCCTGACTTTACATCAGTTTGGGAAATTAACGAGAAAAGCATGAATATACATAAGTATCGGAACATCATTTTGTGGGCTAATGATGGTAGCGTTAGATTCTTACGATCAAACCACCCTCGCGGTTTGAATATTCTTTGCATTGCAGTCAATTCCCCTCCTAACATATTTATTTTTCTTCAGTGAGTTTGAGCCAATTACATGTCAACAAATATGACAGTCACGTGTTGTTAGGTGAAAATCCTTGCGATAGGTTCCTTCCATCTCTAGAAATAAAGATTCCCAATACAGTCAGTGTAAATTAGGCTAGAATCTTCGGGGAAAAAATTATTATATCACTTGCCACACTAATATATAAAACCCTTTTGTAGGATACATAGAACCTTTTTCTGAAAGTTTATAACATTTCGACCAAATAACCAAAATGTTCTATATAGCCTACAAAAGGGTTTTATATAGAACCTTTTAGGCTGCCATATGTTGCAACCTGGTCTCAGAGCATTTCTTATTCTGTATGTAAATCTGACGTCCTCCATTTAGTACACTATGTTATGTTTCGTATGGTATGTATTAATTTGTGAATGTCCATCATGAATTTTGTATAATATGGCACAAATGACAATTCATATGATATGTTTCGAATTGCAATCTGTACAAAGGTTAAGACTTTACAAAACGTACAATATGTTACGACTTTGCAAAAAGTATGTAATGAATTCCAATTTGTTGTTACTAACGTTAGCTAGGTGGCTAAGTTTCTAACGTTAGCTAGGCTAGGGGTTTGTGTTAAGATTAGGAATTTGGTTAAAGAGTTAAGGTTAGGGTTAGCTAAAAGGGGTTGAGGTTAGAAGGGTAAGCTACAACCAACCATCCTCCTTTTGTTTTTTCCTTAATAAGTAACCATCTGTCTTATGTAACCATACCAAATGTAACATATTATAGCAAGATGGCGCCGTACTGGATGGCTGCCGTTTTGCAAACTCCGACCCAACTTTGCTATTTTGTGATTATTTTGTTTTTATTTTTACTTTATTTTCAAGAACAACCGACAAGAACTTTTGAACATCAGAGCAGCAGTTACTTACCCAAATTCCGGCTTCAACTTTGACTCATCTGCCCTGAGCACTCTCTGTAATTTCGACCCAATTTTCGGGCTACCCAAGAGGAAACCCCGGCATTACAGAGGCAAGAGGGGGGGATCCTAGTGAGATTAAGGCGAAGGGAAAACCGGTCACCTCCATTGTACTGGCTAATGTACAGTCACTTGATAATAAGATGGAGGACCTTCGATCTCGGATCTGCTACCCACGGGACTCTCGAAACTGAAATATTCTTTGCTTTTCTGAAACATGTCTCTCGGACAATTGGCTATCCAACTCAATGGATTCTCCATTCACCGAGCAGAAAGGACAGTGGAGTCGGGGAAATCGGGGGGGGGGGGGGTCCCTTTTCATCAACACCAACTGGTGTGCCAACTCCAGCGTGTGGAAGTACCACTGTTCACCCTTCTTGGAATACCTGATGGTCAAATGCCGACCCTTCTACCTCCCAAGGGAGATTTAAGCTGTTATCGTTACTGTTATATACGTTCCACCTCAGGAAAATAAAAATAACAAGCTGGCACTTAAACTGTACAAGACTATAAACAAGCAGAAAACCTACATTCAGAGGCTGCTTTTCTGGTTGTTGGCAGATTCATCTAAATCTGCATCACTAAGACACGTGATGCCCAACTTCCATCAACACGTCTCCTACACTACTAGGGGCGATAAAGTCCTAGACCGCTGTTATTCTACCCACAAACAAGCATACAAGGCCCTCCCTCGTCCACCATTCAGCAAATCAGATCATGACCCCGTACTCGTGCTTCCTGTTTACAAGCAGAAGCTCAAACAGGAAGTACCCATGACTCTCTCCGTTGAGAAATGGTCACCAGAATCAGAGATTATGCTACAGGACTGGTTTGCTAGCGCTGATTGGAATATGTTTCAAGACTCCGCCGATAACATTGACGAACTATCCACCTCCGTCACTGGCTTAGTAAATGCATCAAAGACGTTGTCCACACAGTGAGGGTTCACTGCTTCCCAAATCAAAAGCCCTTGATTGGCGCTAAACTGAAGGACAGGGCTATCGCTCAGAGCTATTATAAACAACACTGAGGCTACGGCTGAGGACAGGAATAAGTACAAGAAGTCCAGCTATGACCTCCGCAGTTTCAACAAATGAGCAAAAGGACAATATAGGAATGAGGTGGAATACGCGGGCATGTGGCAGGGGCTGCAGTCCATTACAACAGAAGACCCAACCGTGATCTGCCCAACGATGCCTTTCTACCAGACGAACTCAATGCATTGTATGCATTCTTTGACAATCACAACATCATGCCAGGTGTGAGGTCCACTCTCCGAGGCTGACGTGAGAAAGGTCTTTAAATCAGGTCAACACCCGCAAGGGCGCGGGGCCAGACGGTATTCCAGGGCACGTTCTCAAACATGTGCAGAACTGGCAGGCATATCCTTGGTAATTTTCAACCTCTCTTTTCCCAGTCTGTAATCCCCATGTTTTAAGATGACCACCATCATTTCTGTTCAAGAACTCTAAAGCTTCATGCCACGTATAATCGCGAAGTGCTTTGAGGTGCTGGTTATGGCACACATTAACCCCACCATTCCAGACACCCTACACCCAATCCAATTTGTATACTGCTCCAACAGATCAATAGAAGACACAATCTCAATCTGAACACCTCCCTCTGCAATTGGATCCTGGACTTCCCGACGGGCCGACCCCAGGGCGTAAGAGGAAGGAACACCACCTCCGCCACGCTGACCCTAAACACAGGGGCCCCACAGGGCTGTGTGCTTAGTCCCCTCCTTTACTCCCTGCTCACGCATGACTGTGTGGCCACGTACGACACCAACACCACCATCAAGTTTTCTGACGACACGACGGTGATAGGCCTGATCACCGGCGACAATGAGTCAGCCTACAGTCAGGAGGTCAGAGACCTGGCAATGTGGTGCTGGAGCAACAAACTCTCCCTCAATGTCAATAAGACCAAGGAGCTGATCGTCCAAACACACATGCCGAGTCTTGAAGAAGGCTCAGACAGTGCCTCTTCCCCATCAGGAGGTTGAAAAAGTTTGGCATGGGCCCTCAAATAGTTCTACAGCTGTACCATTGAGAGCATCTTGACTGGCTGCTTCACGACTTGGTATGGCAATAACACCGCCCTCGATTGCATGGCACTACAGAGTGGGGTGCGGACAGCCCAGTAAATCACTGGGGCCGAGCTTCCTGCCATCCAGGACCTCTATATCAGCGAAAGGAAGGCCCAGAAAATTGTTAAAGACTCCAATCACCCAAGCCATAAACTATTCTCTTCCGAATGGACTAATATTTCCCTGTGTATAACTGCGGTCAAGCTATCCTGCAAACGAAAATCCTCAGTCAAGCAATCCGCATTGTAGAATTTCCTGCTCACATGCACTGCACATTATGGTAGGCTTATCAAGTAGAATATGCTTGACAGGACACTGACAGTACTGCATCATGGGCAGCGCCATAGATGCAGCAAAGAGGTCAAACGAACTCAACTGGGTGGGACTTCAAACTTCATTGGCTGATCCCTCCTGGTGACCATGTTTGAGTCATGTCCACCTGGGTCATCAGGAGGGGTCAGTCAATGGCAATTCCATTGTTTTGCTCGAGTTTGATTGACCTCTTTACCGCATCTATGGCACTGCCCATGATGTCACAAAGGCTATAATGGCACACATACAAAGAAGAGTTGGCATTTAGCAGTCACTACTTCTAAACCTGAAAAGAGACAACTTCTACATGTTATGCAAGGAAAACAGCTAAATATATCAAAATCTGACTTAAGTAACCACATTGTGGGCCTGTTACAATATATAAATCATGACTGATTTAGCGAATATCCACTATAAGATCAGATTTGTTGAATGTATGCATATCCTTTACCGCATCTATTGAGCATCTTCAATTTGAAGTAGTACAATTTCTTCTTCACGATTACCTGACCCCTCCTGATGACCCAGGTGGACATGACTCAAACAGGGTCACAAGGAGCCAATGAAGTTGGAAGTCCCACCCAGTTGACTATGTAAAATAGTGAAAGCCTATTGGCGCTGCTCATGCTAATATAGCCTTTTGGCCACTAGAGGCCTCTGTCATTCTCTATTGTATTAACCAATGATTTACAGTGCATTCGGAAAGTATTCAGACCACTTGACTTTTTACACATTTTGTTACAGCCTTATTCTAAAATGGATTAAATCATTTTTTTACGCAAAAAAATAATACAATAAAAATACCTTATTCAAATCAAATCAAATGTTATTGGTCACATACACGTGTTTAGCAGATGTTATTGTGGGTGTAGCGAAATGCTTGTGCTTCTAATTCTGACAGTCCAGCAATATCTACTAAGTAATACCTAACAATTTCACAACAAATGCCTAATACGCACAAATCTAAGTAAAATAATGGAATTAAGAATATATAAATATATGGATGAGCAATGTCAGAGCGGCATAGAATTGTGAGGGTCGACGCTGGAGACAGGAAGCGAGTGCAGGGAGAAAATTTAATAAATAACGGACATGAAACAGGACAGGAACAGCGTCTGGACAGGGGAAAAATAACGACATCAATGCAGACACAGGGAACAACTGGGGAAGCAGACAGTTATAGACAGGGCAATCAACAAAGGGAAGGAGTCCAGTTGAGTCCAATGAGCGCTGCTGCGCGTAATGATGGTGACAGGTGTGCGTAATGAAGGGCAGCCTGGCACCCTCGAGCGCTAGAGTGGGAGTAGGGGGTGACAACACTCAGATACAGTATATACATATGAGATGAGTAATGCAAGATATGTAAACATTATTAAAGTGGCCAATGATTTCAAGTCTGTATATGTAGGCAGCAGCCTCTCTGTGCTAGTGATGGCTATTTAACAGTCTGATGGCCTTGAGATAGAAGCTGTTTTTCAGTCTCTCTGTCCCAGCTTTGATGCACCTGTACTGACCTCGCCTTCTGAGTGATAGCGGGGTGAACAGGCAGTGGCTCGGGTGGTTGTTGTCCTTGATGATCTTTTTGGCCTTCCTGTGACATCGAGTGCTGTAGGTGTCCTGGAGGGCAAGTAGTTTACCCCCGGTGATGCGTTGTGCAGACCGCACCACCCTCTGGAGAGCCCTGCGGTTGTGGGCGGTGCAGTTGCCGTACTATGCGGTGATACAGCCCAACAGGATGCTCTCAATTGTGCATCTGTAAAAGTTTGTGAGGGTTTTAGGTGACAATCCAAATTTCCTCAGTCTGAGGTTGAATAGGCACTGTTGCGTCTTCTTCGCCACGCTGTCTGTGTGTGTGGGCCATTTCAGTTTGTCAGTGATATGTACGCAGAGTAACTTAAAACTTTCCACCTTCTCCACTGCTGTCCCGTCGATGTGGATAGGGGGGTGCTCCCTCTGATGTTTCCTGAAGTCCACGATCTTCTCCTTTGTTTTGTTGACATTGAGTGAGAGGTTATTTTCCTGACACCACACTCTCAGAGCCCTCACCTCCTCCCTGTAGGCTGTCTCGTCGTTGTTGGAAATCAAGCCAACTACTGTTGTGTCGTCTGCAAACTTGATGATTGAGTTGGAGGCATGCATGGCCACGCAGTAATGGGTGAACAGGAAGTTCAGGAGGTGGCTGAGCACGCACCCTTGTGGGACCCCAGTGTTGAGGATCAGCGAAGTGGAGGTGTTGTTTCCTACCTTCACCACCTGGGAGCGGCCCATCAGGAAGTCCAGGACCCAATTGGGCAGGGTTCAGACCCAGGGCCTCAAGCTTAATGATGAGCTTGGAGGGTGCTATGGTGTTGAATGCTGAGCTATAGTCAATGAACAGAATTCTTACATAGGTATTCCTCTTGTCCAGATGGGATAGGGCAGTGTGCAGGCAATTGCATCGTCTGTGGACGTATTGGGGCGGTAAGCAAATTGAAGCGGGTCTAGGGTGACAGGTAAGGTAGGGGTGATATGATCCTTTTTTACATGTTTTATTTTACCTTTACTTAACTAGGCAAATCAGTTAAGAACAAATTCTTATTTTCAATGACGGCCTAGGAAAAGTGGGTTAACTGCCTTGTTCAGCGGCAGAACAACAGATTTTTACCTTGTCAGCTCGGGGATTCGATCTTGCAACCTTTCGGTTACTAGTCTAACGCTCTAACCACTAGGCTACCTGCCACCCCTAAGTATCTCAAAGCATTTCATGATGACAGAAGTCAGTGCTACGGGGCAATAGTCATTTAGTTCAGTTACCTTTGCATTCTTGGGTACAGGAACAATGGTTAAAATCAATGATCCCTGTCTGATCCCTGCACAGGCTCATGAGTCTGGGAGGGAGGGCGGCACAGCTTGTCGCCCATAACCCTTCTAAATCTTCCACTGTGAATTCCTGAAGTCCCAGATACTTTTCTGCCGCAGCCACAATCACATTCAATTTGTTTGAGCCGTGCAGTTTATCACAGTTGCAATGAACGCCACAAATCCACTTTCTTTACATACAGCATGTCCGCTTCTCTTGGTTGACAAATAGGCTTTTTCACTCTGGGCATTGGTGCAACCACTACCATTTCTTCAACTTCACTTGCTGTCTTTTATTTTTTATTAACAACAAATCAATACAAAAGATACACGGGGAACACAAGTATATTTAAAGAATATACAAAGGGCAGTTGGGCTAGGGGGTGCAATAAGACATTACACAAAGACCTTAAGGAACATACACAAATTGATAATTCTAACATTTTTTGTTGGTAGAGTATTTAATTGTCTTAAAAAAGTTAAAAAATTGTTTCTAATTATTTATATCGTAGGTAAAGCATCCAAGCAGTACATATCTCCATAATAGGGTAACATCTTCATAAATATGTTCAAATATACATCTGATGTCTTGCCACAGATTCCTTACATGAATACAATGCCAAAAAAGATGCAACACAGTTTCTGGGTGGTCATTACAAAAGGTACAATATTAATTTATATATATTTTTTTACTTCTTCATATAGTGGGTGACAGGATAATATTTATTCATAATTTAAAAATAAATGTCCTTAATTTTGTTAATAAGTATGTACAGTACGTGTGAGGAGACATCCCAACTCTTTCCCAACAGATATTATCAATAAAACCATTCCAATAAATGCTTATATCTATATTGTTGTTGAATGGACCAAAAGAAAAACAAATCTTTCCTACTAATGAGTCAACAGGGGTAATTGAAGGTTGGTTCTGAGGGTCAGGTCTTCACATGTTCCTGAATAATAAAGCAACACATGAGGGAATGGCATCTAAATCAATTGCAAAATCTTTAGGTGTTACAGGGATATTATAAAGTGATAATTCTTTACATCTAAGTAAAAGACCCTCTGCATTTACAAGCTGGCTCACAAATAGGTGTCACGTTCATCATAATGATTAGACCAAGATGCAGCGTGGTATGTTTCCATCCCTTTTATTAGGAAGAGAAAACTCAAAGAACAAAAACAATAAAGCGAACAAACGAAATGTGAAGCTCAAAATAGTGCTCGCAGGTAACTATACCTAGACAAGATCCCACAAAGCACAATGGGGAAGCACATTGGCTACCTAAATATGATCCCCAATCAGAGACAACGATAAACAGCTGCCTCTGATTGGGAACCATACCAGGCCAACATAGAAATATAATTCACCTAGATAACCCCCCCTTAATCACACCCCGACCTAACCAACATAGAGCTCTCTATGGTCAGGGCGTGACAGTACCCCCCCAAAGGTGCAGACTCCAGCCGCAAAACCTGACTCAATAGGGGAGGGTCCGGGTGGGCATCTACCATCGGGGGCGGCTCCGGTGCGGGGCGAAGTACCCACTCCGCTCGTGGACACGTCATCGGAGGAACCAGACCGTGGGTCGTCGCCGGAAGTACCGGACCGTGGGTCGTCGCCGGGGACTCCGGACCGTAGATCGTCACCGGGGACACCGGACCGTGGGTCGTCGCCGGATGCTCCGGACCGTGGATCGTCGCCGGGGACTCCGGGCCGTGATCGTCGCCGGAGGAACCGGACCGTAGATCGTCGCCGGGGACTCCGGACCGTAGGTCGTCGCCGGAGTCTCCGGACCGGGAACCCCCGCTGGAGGCTCCGGACCTGGAACCCCCGCTGGAGGTTCCGTCGTAGGAGGTTCCGGACCGCGGACCGTCTCAGGAGGTTCCGGACTGTGAAACGTCGCCGGAAGCTCTGGACTGGGAACTGTCGCCGGAAGCTCTGGACTGGGAACTGTCGCCGGAAGCTCTGGACTGGGAACTGTCGACGGAAGCTCTGGACTGGGAACTGTCGCCGGAAACTCTGGACTGGGAACTGTCGCCGGAAACTCTGGACTGGGAACTGTCGCCGGAAACTCTGGACTGTGGAGGAGCACTTGAGGCCTGATGCGTGGGACCGGTACAGGTGGCACCGGGCTGATGACACGCACCTCAGAGCGAGTACGGGGAGGAGGCACAGGACGTACTGGACTGTGGAGGCGCACTGGCGACACAGTGCGTAGAGCCGGCACAGGATATCCTGGACCGAGGAGGCGTACTGGAGACCAGGAGCGCTGAGCTGGCACAACCCGTCCTGGCTGGATGCTCCCTTTCGCACGGCAAGTGCGAGGAGCTGGCACAGAACGCACCGGGCTGTGGATGCGCACTGGAGACACATTTCGTATCTCCGCAAAACGTGGTGCCTGACTGGTCCCACGCTCCTCACAGTGACTGTCTTGCTCCAGACACCAAACCATCCACTCTACCTCATCACTCCCCTCAACTATCTCACAATACTCCTCGCTCAGTCTATCCCGATATTCCTCTTCGCTCTCAGACTCGCCCCTCGGCTTCGCTGACCACTCCGTGTGCCTCCCCCCAAAAAATTTGAGGCTGCCTCTCGGGCTTCCGTCGTGGCGCCGAACCCCGGTGTCATCGTTGTCCTTCCTTCACCGCTTGCGTCTGCTTCCATGGAAGGCTTTCATCTCCTGCCATTATCTCACCCCAAGTCCAGGATGTCTTTACCTCCTGGATATCCTCCCAGGCCCAGGATACCTGCTCATCCTGGCCACGCTGCTTGGTCTGTTTGTGGTGGGATCTTCTGTCACGTTCGTCATAATGATTGGACCAAGATGCAGCGTGGTACGCTTCCATCCCTTTAATTAGGAAGAGAAAATTCAAAGAACAAAAACAATAAAGCGAACAAACGAAACGTGAAGCTCAAAATAGTGCTCGCAGGCAACTATACCTAGACAAGATCCCACAAAGCACAATGGGGAAATGGCTACCTAAATATGATCCCCAATCAGAGACAACAATAAACAGCTGCCTCTGATTGGGAACCATACCAGGCCAACATAGAAATATAATTCACCTAGATAACCAACCCTTAATCACACCCAGACCTAACCAACATAGAGAATAAAAAGCTCTCTATGGTCAGGGCGTGACAATAGGATATTATTTCAGAACCAATATTCTAAAAATAAAGATGTGTTTTTATGCAATATGTCCAGATATAATATCTGTGTGGAAAGAAATTATGCTTATAAATTAAGGACCATGACAAGAAAACCTTCTGATAAGAAAGAGTTTCACTGGAACTTTGTCAATATTATAATTGCAAACAAACATGTTAATGCCACCAAAAGTAGAGAAGACATGATGAGGAATAAAGTTCCACAGAAAAGTGGGTCTTGTTAGGAATTGTTTTAAATAATACTTTTAAGATAAATTGGATAAAGGTCCAGAAAATTCAGCCCACCCATAAGTGTTCATTCCAACAGTTTTCCTAACGTAATGGGTACGGTTCCTCCACATAAATTTGAAAAGCATCTTGTCTATCTCTTTGTTTATTTTAATGTCAAGATATACTGTTGAAGTCGGAAGTTTACATACAATTTAGCCAAATACATTTAAACTAAGTTTTTCACAATTCCTGACATTTAATCCCAGTAAAAATTCCCTGTCTTAGGTCAGTTAGGATCACCACTTTATTTTAAGAATGTGAAATGTCAGAATAATAGCAGAGAGAATGATTTGTTTCCGCTTTTATTTCTTTCATCACATTCCCAGTGGATCAGAAGTTTACATACACTCAATTAGTATTTGGTAGCAATGCCTTTAAATTGTTTAACTTGGGTCAAATGTTTCGGGTAGCCTTCCACAAGCTTCCCACAATAAGTTGGGTGAATTTTGGGCCATTCCTTCTGACAGAGCTGGTGTAACTGAGTCAGGTTTGTAGGCCTCCTTGCTTGCACACGCTTTTTCAGTTCTGCCCACAAATGTTCTATGGGATTGAGGTCAGGGCTTTGTGATGGCCACTCCAATACCTTAACTTTGTTGTCCTTAAGACATTTTGCCACAACTTTGGAAGTATGCTTGGGGTCTTTGTCCATTTGGAAGACCAATTTGCGACCAAGCTTTAACTTCCTGACTGATGTCTTGAGATGTTGCTTCAATATATCCACATAATTTTTCTACCTCATGATGCCATCTATTTTGTGAAGTGCACCAGTCCCTCCTGCAGCAAAGCACCGCCACAACATGATGCTGCCATCCCTGTGCTTCACAGTTGGGATGATGTTCTTCGGCTTGCAAGCCTCTCCCCTTTTTTCTCCAAACATAACTTTGGTCATTATGGCCAAACAGTTCTATTTTTGTTTCATCAGACCAGAGGACATTTCTCCAAAAAGTACGATCTTTATCTCCATGTGCAGTTGCAAACCGTAGTCTGGCTTTTTTATGGTGGTTTTGGAGCAGTGGCTTCTTCCTTGCTGAGCGGCCTTTCAGGTTATGTCGATTAAGGACTCGTTTTACTGTGGATATAGATACTTTTGTACCTGTTTCCTCCAGCATCTTCACAAGGTTGTTTTACTGTGCTGTTGTTCTGGGATTGTTTTGCACTTTTCGCACCAAAGTACGCTCATCTCTAGGAGACAGAACGCGTCTCCTTCCTGAGCGGTATGATGGCTGCGTGGTCCCATGGTGTTTATACTTGCGTACAATTGTTTGCACAGATGAACGTGGTACCTTCAGGCATTTGGAAATTGCTCCCTAGGATGAACCAGACTTGTGGAGGTCTACCATTTTTTTTCTGAGGTCTTGGCTGATTTGTTTTGATTTTCCCATGATGTCAAGCAAAGAGGCACGGAGTCTGAAGGTAGGCCTTGTGGTGGATGAATCAGAATTAGTTGGGTAACATAGATAATTAAGATGTCTTATCTGCATAATATGTTTATGTGATATACTTGTTATTAGAATGTATTCCTTCAGACTCTGGTGTTGGCAGTTGCACTTCTTCCCTCAGCTGGGGCTCAGTCACTTGGGGCCCAGAGAGGGGAGAGGTCAGGCTTGTATTTTACATGTCCTTGGTGCCATGCAGAATATCAGAAAGGAAAGAGGACAGGAGGGAACATTGTCTTCATATGTGAATGTATCTGTTAAACCATGTGAAGGGATGGCATGATTAATGGGGAACCAATTACTTGTCTCCACAATGTCTGTGCGCAAGTCACTCCCTCCTTTGGCATTGAGGGGAGGTATATGGCAGTGTCTGGAACCATTGTATGTCCTCTCTGATGTTGCACTTATCCTGGGATAGTGTATGACCTAGAGACTCACTCCCCTCAGTGAGTTTGTCCAGGAAGTTTGTCCAGGAGTGAGTCAAGAAGGGGTTTTACTTGAGATGGGAGTATCTAGAGTTGACAATTGAGTTATGCCATTGGATGAGTTGGTGTTTTTGTGCTATGAAGTACCAGGAACGAGATTAAAACCTCGTTTTAGGGACCAAACTGAACGATAATTTATAGCGAATGCTATCTGGCTACGGGATACTCCTTTCTCATTTATAAAGTCTCACTTTGTGAACTGTTCATAATATATGTGGTTTGTTATGTCGACTAGGGGGTGGATCTTTGCTATAAAAGATCTCAGTAGCCATTGTGTTGTCACTCTCAACGGATCATTAGAAAATGGTGAATCGTTGAAAGTCATTGCTATTGCAAAGCTCTTATTATTAAAGATATAGTTTAAGTATAACTTTGACTTGTGTGAAGTTTGTCTCTCCTCGTTTGATAATACAGAAATTAACCACCACAGCCTTGAAATACATCCACAGGTACACCTCCAATTGACTCAAATGATGTCAATTAGCCTATCAGAAGCTTCTAAAGCCATGACATCATTTTCTGGAGTTTTCCAAGCTGTTTAAAGGCACAGTCAACTTAGTGTATGTCAACTTCTGACCCACTGGAATTGTGATACAGTGAATTATAAGTGAAATAATCTGTCTGTAAACAATCGTTGGGAAAATTACTTGTGTCATGCACAAAGTAGATGTCCTAACCCACTTGCCAAAATTATAGTTTGTTAACAAGAAATGTGTGGAGTGGTTGAAAAACGAGTTTTAATGACTCCAACCTAAGTGTATGTAAACTTCCGACTTCAACTGTAACAGGTGCCCTACTCCGGAGTTCGAAGCACAATACCACGGGTGACTCGATTCTTATAACACCCACTGCCCTCTTCCTCTGTTCCTCAGACACACAATTAACCAGGACAAGCCCACTCATTCTGATTTAACTTTTCCCAAAATACAATTAAACCTGTTCTAAACCCTACTCTGATTTGTTTTTACTTTGAGATACGTTTTCTGGCAGAAAATACAACGTACAACGAGAGTGTATACAAATTCATTGCTTTAACTAATTATGACAAACGTTAAGAAAATGTTGAACAATGTAATGAAGTAATGACTTTTAAAATAAGTTACCTCACACGTTATGTTGTCTGACAATTTGTTAACTACGAACCACATAGCATATCATTACCGATATGTTAGCTAGCTACCTAAGCGTAATTAACTTGTTGCCAGTAGCACAGTCAGTCACCAACGCTCTGGATAACATAAAAACTGCCTAACCAGCTCTGCTAGAGCAAGTAAAATGGTCAGAGTGGTCTCATTTGTGTCTGGAAGTAGCTAGCAAGCTAGCCAACGTTAGCTTGGGTGCTTGGCTGCAGTTGTGTTGTAAGGTCAGAACGCTCAAATCAACCCTAATCCTCTTCCCGAGCATCCGGTGTGCGCTCCGAGAGCAAAACGCTCTGAATTTACAAACTGACAAGCTGACAATGCGCTGAATTTATGAGTGCACTCTGGCACCCCAGATAGAATTTAAGATGTCTAACTAGTAATTTGTTATGCTAACTAGCTAGCAAGAGGTTGCATAGCAACATCATCAACTTCCAGTAGACAGGCGAAGAGCTAGTATGCTCAACTGAAAGAATATTGTTCGTCTACTACAGTATACTAAAATGAACTAATAGTATGTAGTATATACTCATTAAGTATGTAGTATACAGTATATTAGTATGGGTATTCGAACACAGCTATAGTATAGGCATTCTCTGGCCAATCGAATTCTGCCGGGATAATCATTCTCACCTGTGTTCTTAATTAATTGCCTTAGCACAGCTTGAAAGCGTGATTAACATGTTATCTAAATCACGTGCAATTACACTGAAATTAATTGGGGTGCAGGTTGTGGCTAGATGATATACAACTACCTAAAAATATAAGAATTGCATGTTCGAGTTGCGTTTTACCTAACCACAACAGCAAACAGGTATTTTGACACAGAGTAGTACACTGAAGTTGGTAAGCCTACTATGTAATCAATTTAAATGTAGCCTCACTCGTTTTTATGAAGTGTTTCTACACCTGAAGCTAAATTCAGGTAGGTTACTTTTCCCACCAAAAAATAATGCTAGTTTGTGAATGTGTCATACAGGCCCAATAAGTCACAATTCAATTGAGTACAGACTTAACTATTATGAATAACAGGGACAGAATGTAATACGGTATTTTATTAAATAGTTTGGGTATGGCCTCCTCTCAGGTGAATGCTCCACGGAACCAGATGCTGATGACAGGTAACCCTTTGCAGGAAATCTGGCATCGAAATCCCCCTGCTAGGGGTAAGGAGTTCCAAATGTGGGCCTTAAGGGTAGTATTGGTGGGGAGGTGGATGGTTGTCAGAAACTGTTGTTGAAAAACAGCAAGTGAGAGAACATGGGTAAGATGAAATATAAATACATCCAAAGGTTTATACCCATTGGTTGAGAGAGGAAAGTAATAATTGCAAGAATGAGCCCATAGGTTAAACGGAAAGCATACAGAATGTGCATTATTGTGCTGTGTTTATAGGCTAAAGGTAAATAGGTGAATGACATTCCGTACATGGCTAATGGAAAGAGGAAAAGAACGAGACGCTATCCTAATGATGATACCTTTGTATTCATTCCCACTATGTCCTGTATAATAGAAAATAGTGAATTATGTTATGCTGATTGATTAAGTTAAACGAGCATTCAAACCAGCCTTGCTGATTTTAAGTTTCATAAATTACATTACAACAATAATACACCTAACTTTTACCCACCCACCTGCTAGGACTAAGCATGCTATTGCTGTCTCTTATTTTGGAATGTATAATGTCAGGCAATATGGTTAGATATTAGGTCCAGAAAGCCCCACGCAACCATTTCATCTCCACGGTTACTGACAACATCAGCAAGTTGAGCTACATGCTGTCTGAACAAGCACAACACTGCGGTGAGTGTATGAATTTGTTTAGGCATATACATGACCGTGTGTGTGTAAATGTCTACCTCTGTGACCTCTGTCTTTTTCTGAAAAGGAAATAATGGAGGCTGAAGTTGCAGGTGCCCAAAATCAAGGCTGGCATATGGACGGTGAGGGTGATGTCACTATTCTGCCCAGTGAGGGAGAGGAGCAAGTGCGAGACACAGAGACAGGTGGAACAGTTTTTGATATCCTTCGATGTATAGTTCTGGGCTTAGTTTTAACTTTGATCAATTGAGTGGGTGAGATTATAGCAGGATGCATGAGATCAATGTCACTAATTGAAACCAAAGTCGCAAGAAGACATCACTCACAATTTGTAAATAAATAAAAATAAATAAATGGCAACATATTTACACTGTGTATGAACGCTGTCTCATATCATACTGAATTGGTTATGTTGCCTATTTGTCTATTTTTCAGATGATGAGTCTTCTAGGTTAGAGCAGGAACCCAATGAAGTCTTTTTGCTCATGGATGGCCATGTAAGAGAAACGTACAATTTAAGACAGGTCTTATTTTCTCCTTCTCTCCCTGACTACTTATTTTCTCTCCCTATGTGTTTTCTCTGTAGGGGCTGCAAGATGAATATGTACAGTCTTTTGATTGTCCACCAACTCCCACATCTGGTTTTCTGGGAGTTCTTAGATATAAGAGGGAGTCCCAGGACCAAGCACCAAACCCAAGGAACATCCTCCCAGAGGTACAACACCTTACCCACCTGTCCACTACCACACCATAGTCTCCGTAATCTCTTCATAGTCTACTTTATTAGTTCCATGTGTCAGCCAGATACTAATGATCAGAATATGAGAGGTCACAAAGTATCGCCCCTCAAACCCAGCTCTTCTATCTCGGAAGATGTTTTCCACTCAGGGATACAACTGGCATTGTGATGTTATGAATATAATGTGCAACCCATATGCAGTATGTCATAGAAATTGTGAATAGCACAACTGAGACATTTTTGGAGACGGTGTATAACTCTGTATTATTGTAAGTTGTGTGATCATCTTTGATCACACGCCCCTGTTGGCCTGCTCCAGCCTCTCAGGGACTCTCCAGTGATGTGTGAGTACTGTGGAGAGAAAGCAAGGCCTCCACTTGGCCCAACATTTGCAGAGGACCCTGAGGTAAGGCTGAATGTCATGGATGGTAAAATGAAACGCCCTGCAACAAGCATCACCTAAATAGGGGATTTGGAATATTAGAGTGGAACAAAGCATGACACATGATTTTTATGATATGCCCCTCCCCACACTCTATTTGCCCCTCCCCACACTCTGTATGCATGCACACACACACCCTACCCTACTCTATTTCTCTCTTTCATTATCTGTCTCACACACATGCCCTCACACACACACACAGATCTTCTGCTGTGCCCAGTACCAGCAGCTGTGTGACATGCTGGCCCATGAAAGGTGGCTTGCCCTGCAGAGACCTGATCAGGAGGATGACGCAACACTCCCACCTAACAATCAGCCAACCAGAGAGGAGGAGGAGCTGCAGGCCCAGGCCCGGGACAGAGAGGAGCACAGGTATGAGGGGTCATGGATGAAAGGTCAAAATAAGGGACAAATGTGCGTCTGATTCTCTGTCTAGGAAACGGGTGCCACTAAGGCAGCTTGCTGCCTGAACATGATTGGATCATTGGTTTTCCTTACTAATGGATCATCTGCCATTAGTTTCTTAGTGTCTGACTCTCTATGGTTCTCCACACGTTGGGATTGGGAAGAATAGTCTGCAATCCCATAAGCATAATCAGGTGTGCTTGATTGAGCTTGCCTTGTGTGCCGGATGGGTGGAGTTTGAATTTAGGACTGAAATCCAGCACATCACGAGCAAACTCCACCTCTTCCTCCTCAGAAAGCAGGAGCAAGAGCGAGAGCGACTCTACCAGGACACACAGTCAACCCTCCGATCTGCAGATACCTGTGAGTACGCAACAGTTTATAAACACACATTTAAATATGAGTCTGTTTTCTGTGGAAATGGTCAATTAATTGCTTTAAGTTCATTCAGGATGTTCATTTTTATAAATATATATATTTTAAAAGCCATACATTTCCATTAACTTTAAACTGATGGAGTTTTAATGTCATTGACCTGCTGTCCTGTTTCATAGACACACCCTTCTCTAGGACCATCAGCTACCAGCTGTCCACCTGTACAGCCAAAGAGGGACAGTGGACTGTTACACAACATCCTGGGATTGAGGAGGACCTGGAAAAAGAAAATGGAGACCCCCTTTATGACCATGAGTCATTTGAGTTTGGCATTTCTCCGCATCAGGTACAAATTACTTTTAACCTTTATTGCATTTACTTTGAATATAACAACATGGTGGATGAGGCAGCAAGACAAGTGCAGAGATTCTAGTGTACAGGTTTGCATGAGGACAGTGTCATCATGTGGTCACCAGTAGAGGTGCGTGGGTAAAATCCCTGAGGAAGCCAAGCCAAGCCAGTAAAAAAGCCATATTACAACCTCTGTTGTGATAATTGTGTTTGCTCTATAACCCTTTCGTTCATACGCTACCGCGATATACAATAAGGCCGTGACAACAAAAAGACAAGTCACACAGCGGCGTAATAAATTAAACTACACATGTTTGTTTAATCACAAAACCAGAGAGCAACATCTGTCCGGTGAAGTCCACAAAGCAAATTATGCATATGTTAGAAGTTCACCTAGGGGTCATGATTGGGGCTGTACAAATGTTTGATGTATTAGAATAATTGATTATGCTTATGTTGTATTAATAGAAGGGGAGGGGTTATAAGACCCCTTCCTCCTTACATTTATAGGGTCCTAGTCTACAGATTAACAATATATATATTCATTATAAAGGTTTAGAATTGTTCCACAGTTGTTTTATAGTTCTCTCTCTTTCTTATAAGGAGACCCCTCTGAGAAATGTGTGACTGAGACAGAACTCTGCAGGGGAGTGAAGGAGATAAGACTAGTCAGACATTCCACAATAAATCAACTTTGCGGAGTGGACATTTACTGCTAAGCTGTTAGATAACACTAAAAGCCTTGTTTATATAGCTTTGTAGGCATGGTTTTGGTCTCAGGAGTAAAAGGTAATGATGTAGGCAGTGACATCACTAGGGCTGGACTTCGGGTTTGATAAAATAACATGGGACCTTTTCTTTGATGCAGAATTTACGCTGAAACATGCGTGCTATGTTCCTGATTGTCAACTTCAGTCTGCAATTGCATTAAAGGTTTTTGAATGATTTAATTAAAGATATTGTCATAATGCTAATTTCACCAATGAACCAATGATTGACAAGGAAACAGGAACGAACCCTAACACATACAAACAGTTATCACCTGAAGCATGGTCAAGCAAGTTAATGTTGGACAGTTTACTAAACAACTACTGATTTACAACTACAGGGTTACCGCAAGTCAGCACAAAGACAGACACTGCCTCCGCTATTCAGCACCATTTCAACTTAAACATTTAAACACCATCAAATCAACAAGGCTATATATGGTTTGTTTAATAATACTTAAAAGTAAAAAAAATTAAGATGCCAAAAACAATTTAGTCCAATCAATGTTTCTAAATATCATCTGGCTGTCCACTGTACTGATTTCTCTGTGTGTGTGCACGCTCGCGCAAGTAAAACAAAACATGTTGACTCACCCTACTCGTAGACTAGTTGAATGCCAATACCCTGATCCTCCTCTTTTTCATGTTGTCAAAACGGTCTATGGCTCTGTCATACAGTACACGTTTAGTTTTTGTTGTTATAGGCTACCTAGCTAAAATGCTTGCGAGACTGACTGCCTTGCATGGGCAACAATGAACCACTAAGTTAGCTAGGTAGCTAGTTAACGTGAGCCTACTAGGCTACATATTAAGCTTCAATAGTCTCAGTCTAGTGGCACAACATATTCATTTATGGTTAGATCAGAGTCACCGTCAAAATCATTGCCCTGTACACAGAATTAAGTAAAACCACAAGTCCAAATCCCCATCTCCATCCATGGCTTAGGATCAACACTAGCAGACCAGAAACTGACACGTTTTTCTAAAAATTAAGTGATTAAGTGATTTGATTGGTCTGAAGCCAAATCCAAACTGGCCTCCCTTGCGAGCGTTTTGTTACACCAGGACAGCCCACAGTTGAGCTCATCTCAATGCTTATTGGCTAATTTTTTAATTTTTTAATTTATCAAGGGAGGCCAAATGCTTGTTGGCATCAATCAATCAAATGGTACGGTGGCGACATGTTACACTCTTTAGGTCCAGACAGCATCAGATACATGGTTACCCATACTAAGACAGTGGGGGGCGCTGTTTCCTTCGCACTGATGATTTCTCTGAGATTCAGCCACTTGCGAATTGACTGAAAATTATGATCAATTATGGTCAAATATTTTGAGGAAGCCTTGCTTCCCTTGGCATCAATGAATACACGCCACTGATGGTCACACCTGAAAATACTTATGAATACAGGTTATCTTAACTGATCAATGCGTTTTGTATATGGATTGCGTTGGCAGGATGGGGCACAATTTCTGGAGAAGTATTATGCCTGTGGGAGCAAGTTTCTCACAGTCTTCCCAGATGGTTCTGCCCAGGTTTTGTATCCTTTCACAACATAAGTTAACTCATTGTTGGAGATTTTAACTCTATGATCATGTAATTTTGTATCGTCCATCCTTATCATAATGCCAAACAGCTATCCCTCTGGGTTCTTGGCCCTGGTCATAATCTCTGATGGAAGAGAAAGGGTATGCATTGTACACGATGACCACTCCCTTGGGCAGCCAATCAGGGCCCTATTCCAATCTGATGGCAGGGCCACATGTTACCATGGCAACGGTAATGTCTGGTAAGACGGACACTCTTTGTGATTAGTAATTTGTAATAGAAAATGTGTACTTATTCAGGAAAATGTCTTGTCCGTAACGTCAGTATCTGTCCCAGGCTGAGCTTGGACGCGTCAGGAGGTCAGTGTCTGAATGATGCGGGGGCCAGGATCAGAAGGTGGAGTTGGAGAGGCCACAGCCAGACGCCCACCCCCCTGCGGCCGGTCTTCCTGTCTTTAAACCGCAGCCTGGGGGTGAGGGTCCTGGGACAGGAACACATGTTTGTGTCCTTCCTTTCTGCTGGCCAACAGGCCAAGTTCAGTGTGGGGGCCTGTTTGCAGGTAAGCATAGGCCAACTCACACTGACAAATGTACTCATTCATATACACCTGTCCACACCAACACATATCCTCTTAGATGTATTTGGGGGACTTTGAGCGGTTCTGGACTGGTTCTGACTGACATTTTTGTGTACAAAGTGCCCTGTGAACGTTGTAGGGTCCCGTGTCTTATAGTGCAAGAAAGCCCCACCTCTCTGCTCTCCTCTCCACGGGGCTGACTTGAAATGTCAGGTTTCAGGCCCGACATTTGCATAGGCAGTGATGTGTCACATTTTCTGGCCTATCGAGACAAGGGAACGATTTCCTGTGTCTGTGAAACTCACAAATGGGCTTGCAGTAGAGTGTATGAAACTGTGGAATATAGTGGATGCAACAATACTAGTTTCATCTCGCTGTGATATTTTCAGCCAGATTTAGCTCTCAACACGAAAAAATATGAAATAATTTATTAGAATTGAACTAAGATCACTTTCTCTTAGTCACGGATGGAGGAAATCACTGAGTCCTTAAAGCTGAAGTTGTAATGAGTCAACAAACATTTGAATGGTGTCTCTGCATCGCTCACTGGACATTTAGGAGAAACTGATCTTTTGGCAGTTATGTCAAAGATAGAACAAACAGACAGATTTTTCACTGAATGTAAAAGTCTGAAGCATCCGGTTGGTATTTCCACTCACCACCAAATATGGTGATGAGAGGAAACCCAGTGGGAGAAGATGGAGCGAGATGGATTTTGTCCAACATTATGCAATTGTTATCGTTGATGAAAATGTTGATCTCAATTCAGTTTCTGTTCCAAAAACTAGAATCTGTTGGTAAAGTCTGCAAAACTGTTACTCTTTGCCAAAGTTTCAAAAAGATTGTGTTAAGGAGTGCAAGGGCGAATTGCGTTATTGCACAAGCGCACTTCAGAGTAGGCGTTCTCTAATGGAAATATGCAAATACATGCTAGAATGCGCCAATGGGATCTCTCTAGATCATGCTTGGCTCTGCCCAACTCCTATAATTAATTTGCTCCCACTGTGGTTTATCTTGGGTTAGTTATAAAATGTATTTGGTTATATGAAATATTGTACTGACCATATTTAATTTACAGTTATGTGAAATCTTAAGTCATTTATAATTTGATTATTACTATATTTAAAAGCATGTCAGTCATTTCAAGTGCTATTGCCCCACTTTTGTTGAATAGGGAAAAATATATGATTTTTCATAATATTTGTACTTTGTAGTTGAACTTGTGTCCTCAATTGTGACTACACCTCAGCAATTTATAACTATTTTGCACCAGAAAGGTGAGTGTATATTTAAGCGGAAATCAACATTTTGCCCAATTATTCAACTAGAAATCTTATAAAATCCTTTTTTACAAATTATTATTCTTAACAGCCAGTGGCTCTGGGGATGATTCAGGCTCCAGGTCCATCCATATCCAAGGAGGAGTTTATTCTGTTGGCTGGACGGATAAGGGTCCATCAGGTCATTAGGCATCTCCACCACTGCCTGCGCTGCCCCTCCAACCCAAGGCCTCTGAGGGCTGGACTAGCCCCTAGCCTCCTCTCACTGGCCAAAAGGTTACTGGACTTGAGTTGCTCTCTTCAGCTTGAGGAGCGTGAGAGGGCCTTTGTCCACAGGTGTCTCCAGGATTGCCTGTGATCTCTATACCAAAGAATCATTATGTGGAAACATTGAACATTTCAGCTCATTATGACACCACACAGATTTGACTATAGAGATCCTATTAAATTAATTCCTAATTATATGGATTTGACTTACATCACAGCCTACAGTGCCTTCAGAAAGTTTTCACAACCCTTGACCTTTTCCACATTTTGTTGTGTTACACGGTGGGATAAAAAGAAATGGTCAACTATTTCACAAAATACTCTGTCAAAGTGGAAGAGAAATTCTAACATTTGTATAAAAAAATATATTATTAGATAAGTATTCAACCCCCTGAGTCAATACAGGTTAGAATCACATTTGACAGTGAATTCAGCTGTGAGTTTTTCTGGGTAAGTCCCTAAGATCTTTGCACGCCTGGATTGTACAATATTTGCACATAATTTGATTTTTTTATTATTCAACCTCAAGTTGGTTGTTGATCATTGCTGTACAGCCATTTTCATGTCTTGCCATAGATTTTCAAGCTGATTTAAAATCAAAACTGTAACTCGGCCACTCAGGAACATTCAATGTCGTCTTGGTAAGCAACTCCAGTGTACATTTGGTCTTGTGTTTTAGGTTATTGTCCTGCTGAAATTTGTCTCCCAGTGTTTGTTGGGAGGCAGACTGAACCAGGTTTTCTGCTAGGATTTCGCCTGTGCTTTGCTCTATTTTGTTTCTTTTTACCCTAAACTCCCAAGTCCTTGCCGATGACAAGCATACTCATAACATAATGCAGCCACCACCATGCTTGAAAATATGAAGAGTGGTACTTAGTGATGTGTTGTGTTGGATTTGCCCCAAACATAATGCTTTGTATTCAGGATATGAAGTTAATTTCTTTGCCAACTTTTTAGTAGTTTTACAAACAGGATGCATGTTTTGGAATATTTATAATCTGTACAGGCTTTCTTTTCATTCTGTCGTTTAGGTTAGTGTTGTGGAATATCTTCAATGTTGATCCATCCTCAGTTTTCTCCTATCACAGCCTTTCAACTCTGTAACTGTTTTAAAGTCACCATTGGCCTCATCCTGAAATGCCTGAGCGTTTTCCTTCCTTTCCGTCAACTGGGTTAGGAAGGACACCTGTATTTTTGTGGTGACTGTGTGTATTGATACACCATCCAAAGTGTAATTATTAACTTCACCATGCTCAAAGTGATATTCAATGTCTGCTTTTTTAAATGATTTGTTATCTACCAATAGGTGCCCTTCTTTGTGAGGCATTGTAAAACCTCCCTGGTTTTTGTGGATGAATTTGTGTTTGAAATGCACTGCTTGACTGAGGGACCTTACAAATAATTCTGTGTGGGGTCTAGAGAAGAGGTAGTCATTCAAAAATCATGTTAAACACTATTATTGCACACAGAGTGAGTCCATGCAACTTATTATGTGACTTGTTAAGCAAATTTTCACACCTGAACTTATTTAGGCTTGCCATAACAAAGGGGTTGAATACTTATTGACTCAAGACATTTCAGCTTTTCATTTTTAATTAATGATAAATGTAAATCAAATACACACTTTGACATTATCGGGTATTGTGTGTAGGCCAGTGACACAATCTCAAGTTAATCAATTTTAAATTCTGCCTGTAACACAACAAAAACTTGGGAAAAGTCCAGGGTGTGAATACTTTCTGAAGGCAGTGTACTTGTACAAACTTCCATCCCATTATGACATCACACAACACCCCCATCGTCCTTATTAACCATTCAGCTCATTATGACCTCACACAGCACCACTTGCATCATGTCACATGCAGTGAACACTCAGCTCATTGTGACATCATAGTGCCATAAGACTGTGCCTACTGTGTAATATTGACTGTAATATTAACTTTTTTTTATTACAGTTGTGTCTGATACTTTTGAGACCTCTGCAATGTGTAATTGTGAGAAGCTTGATTTAATTTTAAACATGAAATGAATTATGTGAAACTACTCAATAGTGTCACAATAACTTAACTTAATTTCAATATTAATTTCTGACTTTCAATAGATATTTATTTTATATGATTTTTATTTTTTTCTAGATTCATCAGTGTGTATCAAATGTACTGCAACATAAAATTAACACAGGTTGGTGGAACCTTAATTGGGGAGGACTGGCTCGTGGTAATGGCAGCCATCGTTATGAGCCGTCCTCCCCTCAGCAGCTTCCTGTGATAAACACCTATGAGCAGGGTCAATAGTAATTGTAGTCTTGAATTGTGCCATGTGTTAATCGTTGTAAGAGTGGAGGCTGCTGAGGTGAGGATGGCTCATAATAATGGCTGGAACGGCGCAAATGGAATGCCATCAAACACATGCAAACCATGTTTTTCATGTATTTGATACCATTCTGCTCCAGCCATTACCGCAAGCCCGTTCTCCCCAATTAAGGTGTCACCAACCTCCTGTGGTTGTAACACTGATAGCGGGGCTAGTAGGTTGTACTATGTCTTTCACTGTGGATTAAAGAGTCTGGTGTAATCCAAGATGGGAGGGTCTCTGCATTAAGAGACTCAACCAGAACTGTTCCTGTCCAAATGAGACTCTGCTTAAGCTCTTGCTAAACCCCTTAATCATTTAACCTAATTGGAAGATATGCTCTTGTAGACATGCTTCTCTTTACGAGTCTAGGTAGCATTTTAGACGGTTATGATTGCAATATTCTTTAGGCAGCAATATACTCCTATTAAGTGGCATGTCAAAAAATGGTGGTACACTGAACAAAAATATAAATGCAACATGTAAAGTGTTGGTCCCATGTTTCATGAGCTGATATACAGTACTGTGCAACAGTTTTAGGCAGGTGTGAAAAAATGCTGTAAGGTAACAATGCTTTCAAAAATAAACATGTTAATAGATTGCATTTAGTTAATTGATAAATATAAAGTGAGTGAACAGAAGAAGAAAATCTAATCCATATTTGGTGTGACCACCTTTTGCTTTCAAAACAGCATCAATTCTTGTAGGTACACTTGCACAAAGTCAGGGATTTTGTAGGCATATAGTCAGGTGTATGATTAAACAATTATACCAAACAGGTGCTAATGATCATCAATTCAATATGTAGGTTGAAACACAATCCTTAACTGAAACAGAAACAGCTGTGTAGGAGGAATAAAACTGGGTGAGGAACAGTCAAACTCAGCTAACAAGGTGAGGTGGCTGAAGACAGTTTACTGTCAAAAGTCATAAACCTTGGCAAGACTGAGCACAGCAAAATGACACAGATGTGCTGTCCAAGCTCTTTTGAAGAAGCACAAAGAAATCGGCAACGTTGAGGACCGTAGAAGCAGTGGTCGGCCAAGGAAACTTACTGCATCAGATGAAAGACACATCATGCTTACTTCCCTTCACAATCGGAAGATGTCCAGCAGTGCAATCTGCTCAGAATTGGCAGAAAACAGTGGGACCCTGGTACACCCATCTACTGTCTGGAAAGGTCTGGTCAGAAGTGGCCTTCATGGAAGACTTGCGGCCAAAAAGCCATACCTCCGACGTGGAAACAAGGCCAAGCGACTCAACTATGCACGAAAACACAGGAACTGGGGTGCAGAAAAATGACAGCAGGTGCTCTGGACTGATGAGTCAAAATGTGAAATATTTGGCTGGAGCAGAAGGCAGTTTGTTTGCCGAAGGGCTGTAGAGCAGTACACGAATGAGTGTCGCCGGCAACAGTGAGGCATGGTGAAGGTTCCTTGCAAGTTTGAGGCTGCATTTCTGCAAATGGTCTCCTCAATGCTGAGAAGTACAGGCAGATAATTATCCATCATGCAATACCATCAGGGAGGCATCTGATTGGCCCCAAATTTATTCTGCAGCATGACAACGACCCCAAACATACAGCGAAATTCATTAACAACTATCTTCATTGTAAAGAAGAACAAGGAGTCCTGGAAGTGATGGTATGGCCTCCACAGAGCCCTGATCTCTACATCATCGAGTCTGTCTGGGATTACTTGAAGAGAGAGAAGCACCTGAGGCTGCCTAAATCCACAGAAAAACGGTGGTTAATTCTCCAAGATGTTAAGGCCAACCTACCTGCCGAGTTCCTTCAAAAACTTTGTGCAAGTGTACCTAGAAGAATTGACACTGTTTTGAAGGCAAAGGGTGGTCACACCAAATATTGATTTGATGTAGATTTTTCTTCTGTTCACTCACTTTGCATTTAGTTAATTGATAAATATAATCTATTAACATGTCTATTTTTGAAAGCATTCTTACTTTACAGCATTTTTTCACACCTGCCTAAAACTTTTGCATAGTACTGTAAAAGATTGCAGAAATGATCAAAAAGCTTATTTCTCTCAAATGATGTGCACAAATTTGCTTACAACCTGGTTAGTGAACATTTCTCGCTTGCCAAGATAATCCATCCACCTGACAGGTGTGGCATATACAGTGCATTCGGGAAAGTATTCAGACCCCTTGACTTTTAACACATTTTGTTCCGTTACAGCCTTATTCTAAAATGGATTAAATAACAATTTTCCCTCATCAATCTATAACACAATACCCCATAATGAAAAAAATCTGAAATACCTTATTTACATAAGTATTCAGACCCTTTGCTGAGTTTAGGTGCATCCTGTTCCCATTGATCATCCTTGAGATGTTTCTACAACTTGATTGGAATCCACCTGTGGTAAATGCAATTGATTGGACATGATTTGGAAAGGCACACACCTGTCTATATAAAGGTCCCACAGTTGACAGTGCATGTCAGAGCAAAAACCAAGCCATGAGGTCGAAGGAATTGTCCGTAGAGCTCCGAGACAGGATTGTGTCGAGGCACAGGTCTGGGGAAGGATACCAAAACATTTCTGCAGCATTGAAGATCCCCAAGAACACAGTAAGCACCAAGACTCTTCTTATAGCTGGGCAATCGTGGGAGAAGGGCCTTGGTCAGGGAGGTGACCATGAACCCAATGGTCATTCTGACAGAGCTCCAGAGTTTCTCTGTGGACAACCATCTCTGCAGCACTCCACCAATCAGGCCTTTATGGTAGAGTATATATATATATTTTAGAATAAGGCTGTAACGTAACAAAATGTGGAAAAAGTGAAGGGGTCTGAATACTTTTCAAATGCACTGTAAAGAAGCTGATTAAACAGAATAATCATTACACAGGTGCACCTTGTGCTGGGGAGAATAAAAAAGTCACTCAAATGTGCAGTTTTCGTACACAACACAATGCCTCAGATGTCTCTAGTTTTGAGGGAGCGTGCAATTGGCATGCTGACTGCAGGAATGTCCACCTGAGCTGTTGCCAGAGAATTTAATGTTTATTTCTGTACAAGCCGCCTCCAACGTCATTTTAGATAATTTGGCAGTATGTCCAACCGGTCTCACAACAATAGACCACAAGTATGGCGTCGTGTGAGCGAGTGATTTGCTGATGTCAACGTTGTGAACAGAGTGCCCTATGGTGGGGTTATGGTTAGGCAGGCATAAGCTACGGACAACGAACAAAATTGCGTTTTATCTATGGTATTTTGAATGCACAGAGATACCATGACGAGATCCTGAGGCCCATTTTCGTGCCATTCATCTGCCGTCATCACCTCATGTTTCAGCATGATAATGCACGGCCCCATGTCTCAAGGATTTGTACACAATTCCTGGAAGCTGAAAATGTCCCAATTCTTCCATTGCCTGCATACTCACCAGACATGTCACCCAATGAGTATGTTTGGGATGCTCTGGATTGACTTGTATGACAGCGTGTTCCAGTTCCCACCAACATCCAGCACTTCGCACAACCATTGAAGAGAAGTTGGACAACATTCCACAGGCCACAATCAACAGCCTGATCAACTCTATACGAAGGAGATGTGTCGCACTGCATGAGGCAAATGGTCACACCAGATACTGACTGGTTTTCTGATCCTGATTTTTCTTTAAGGTATCTGACCAACAGATATGTATTCACAGTCATGTGAAATCTATAGATTAGGGCCTAATGAATTTATTTAAATTGACTGATTTCCTTATATGAAGTGTAACTCAGTAAAATCTTTGAAATTGTTGTATGTTGCGTTTATATTTTTGTTCAGTATAGATACCTTTTGGTGTGAAGAAGAATGATTGGAAGGGGCATCTTTCCATGCAACACACTTAGTTATTTAGTTTTGACTATTTACATTGTTAATAGCTGAACAGTACAGAAGCTTCAGTTGTGGAACACTCTCTAACGGAATTCTCTCATTAAAGGGATTTGTTAAGTGTGCCTTTCCACGCATTTCTAGGAATTTACTCCTGATGTCTCTGCCTAAAGCCGGGTGTACACTACAGGACTTTGGCCAGGATTTAGCTGCTCAGACAAGTTTTTGAGATTCGAGACAAAATCCCCACGTGGTTCACCGACGCTCGTTTAATTTGAGCTGGTCAAAGACGCAATCTGAAGAACTAGGTCCTTGTGATAGAGTACAATTACTGCTGCCTAGAACCCAGAGTTTTTCCTGGTCAAGTCACATGGTCAGAAAGAATCCAGGGGCCCGAACTTAAAGTATTACTGCAAAGATTATTTCAGCCATTTCAACTGTCAGTTATTAGCTAGGAAATCATTTTATTAGATGGTATTGGAACATTGCCAATTGTGTGCTAATAGTAGGCTATTCCACAAACAGGCCTGGCAAAGCACTGCATTAGATTTTTAGATTTTAAATAATTAATTTCATGCTTTATTGTAAGATTAGAATAATTGTATTTGATATAGTGACGCACTGCATGACCAAAGGTATGGGGACACCTGCTCATCGAATATCTCATTCCAAAATCATGGGCATTAATATGGAGTTGGTCCCCCCTTTTCTGCTATAACTGCCTCCACTCCACGCCGCGGCCCTTGCAGAGCAAGGGGAACCACTACTTCAAGGTTTCAGAGCAAGTGATGTCACCGACTGAAAGGCTGCTAGCGCGCACCACCGCTACCTAGCTAGCCATTTCACATCAGTTACATATACAATAATCATTTACAACATTAACAATGTCAACATTGTGTTTCTTTCTGATCAAGTTGATGTTATTTTAATGGACAAAAAAATGTGCTTTTCAAAAACAAGGACATTTCTAAGTGACCCCAAACTTTTGAACGGTAGATTATATAGTGTACTTTCAATATAATTTCTATCCATTGTAGTCCTCTATAAGTACTGAAGAGTGCAAATTCTAAATCAATACATTTCCAATACACTTTACATCTGCTAAGTTATCGGTCTCCTGCATTTACAAAGGTCTTTAGAATGAAACTGTGATCATGTTTCTTACAAAAATATATCCCCTCCTGGATTTATCTGTGCACGTAACCTTTGAAAAACAGCTGGTGTGGTTTTTCTCTTGATCTTATCCGCCTAGTCACGTTAGAAAATAATTTACTTATCGTCATACCAACAACCAAAATCAGTTAACCTTGTCCTAGCTCAAGCAGACCAAGCTCACCCAACTCTTTCACCATTAGACAGACATTTTATTAATCTTCTTAGCTCCACTTCCAGCTATGCAAAGAAATATACAATTTACAATAATTCTGAAATGCTATTTTAAATGTTATTCAAATGCTCATGATCAGATGATGTAAAATGTTTTCCGTGTAGTACACTAACAATGGTTATACTATAAATAATGGCTCAAAAGCAAAACGTCATGACTATATGAGGCGTGTGAGTTAAGTTTGGGGAAGCAAATTTTCACCATAAAAATGCACCTTTATAATAAAGCATTCCATGCATCATCGCATTTGCACTTACGCAAGCCTACTATTCTTAATGTGATGAGTAGATTGTATTGTCATAATTTAGGCTAATAATATAACTAAATCCGTGTTGGATGTAATGCTGAGCATGTATAGCGTACAGGCCTAGGCCAGGGCAACTGGCGGCCCTTGGAATAGTAGAATACACAAGGAGCAATTTCGAAATTTGGTTTTACATCAGCATTTTTTGGGGGGGGATTGCTAAATTAGTTTAGCGGTCAGCTATCTAGACTTGTTATCATGGTCAAATTACCAGCCACCATTGATTTTGTTAGTCTCATTCATATATTAAACTGCAAGCATTTCTCTCCACCCTATGGCACAAATATATATATTATTGCAGGAAATGTGTTGTAAAACAGCTAATCTTCCTCTCTGCCCCATGGCAAAATGAGTAAAATTGCATGAAATTAGTTAAATTGCTAAATCTTCTCTGCCCCGCGGAAAAATGTGTAGAATAGGAGGAAATTAACTCTAAAACGTTTTATTTATTTACACCACTGTCAAGATGGGGTCCACTAGCTCAATTAAGTTGATAATTGTTATAGTAAAAGTCAGATTAGTCTTATCATTGTTTTCTCCTGACAGCAATAACAGTTTACTTTCCAAACTAGGTTTTCTTACAATTGTATTTCAAAATATTGCAAAATGCCTGGATGAGCCTTTGCTTTTCAATGAGTCACAACTAAACAATCATGCATTTGGTATTTGCCGTGTGCTGCATTTCCAACTGTAGGCAATGCTTATGGCCCACTGTAGGCAAATCATACTTTAGTAGCCCATTTTAAATGATTTTATTTATTTCTGTATAGACAGGAATAGGCTAATTAGGCTATATCATTTTGGCCTTATGGACACGCCACCTATGGTCATGCCTAACTCACATGGACCGATGTGTGGCTAATTAAAGGGGGGGGGGAATCTATATTAATCTCTAATATCTGACCATCCACATCAATATTGTTGCGCTTAAATTGATCCATGTGAGCATAAGAGACAAAACTTAATGTTTATTGTAACAAGATTAACTATCTGCAGTAGTAATAGTACAACAAAATGGCTGTTGCGGTTGCCGTAGATCCCAAGCCAGCATCAGGGGCGGGAAGTCTAAGGGGCGTGGTGAGGAGCAATGGGGACATCCAGTCTGAGCTAGCAGTCTTCCTGCCTTCAGCGCAGACCTTCATTAACATCACCTCACAGTCCATTGAGAAACCCACCTCAAACCTGCAGAGGAAAAAGAGACAAAAGTGAGTACATCAAGCGCATCCAAAAGTCCTTGAAGTTCTGTCACAAAATGACACCCTAACTTTTGATGTGAGGTTGAGTAGGTTCAGTATTCCTAAACTGACAACTATGGTCATGTGAATAGAACATTTAAGCGCACAAACACAATACCACACAGTAAATTAGTCTGAGATATTGTGTGTGTGTGTGTGTGTGTGTGTGTGTGTGTGTGAGATGGTGGTTCTTTCCACTGTGCAGACTGAAGTGGATAGAAGACGTGGAGGATGGTTCCGTACGTGGAGGGGTCTATGGCTCCATCCGGGGGGGGATGAGACAGGGTTAGGAGCGGTGGTGGGGGAGTGTGTCCATGGGTACATTCATCTTCATCTCGTTCTCCAGGATCTGGACCAGCTGCTGCATGGAGGGCAGGTGACCCGACTCCAGCTTGGACCACACTGGCACATCTGCCCAGGTAGGTACAAACAAATCAACTCTCCGCACTCTTTTCTGTGTGATGTTTTACAATGATGCAGGGTCCGTGGAGGATTTGTGCATACTCATGCAAACAAGTAATGTGGCAAAGTGAGCCTTACCGTTTAACGTGATTTCAAACGCTCCTGTTGACATACACTGGTTTTCAATCATGTTGCTGAAGAAAAACACCATCATGCAGGCATAAATCTGAAAGAGACAAACAGAAACTCAATATCTACACCAATCGATGAGTGTTTTGCCATGGATTCCATCCTCTCTGGGGCAAAGTTAACTGGTTGTCAATTCAATACTTTGAGTTATAAAGTTTGTATATAACATGTATATAAGTGTAGATAACAATCTCAAATTGTTCCATAGCCTTATGTCTGTGTACCCAGCTCAAGGATAAAACAGCAACATGTTATAACAGTAGGCAGAGGAACACACAAGAGTAATGTAGTGCTCCTGTGTTACTACTTACATAACCCAAGTACATTCTTATTTGCCCACAGTGTGTTTTGCATATACTGTAGGCACCAAAAGTATTGGGACAGTGACACATTTGTTGTTTCAGCTCTGCACTCCAGCACTTTGGATTTGAAATTATACAATGACAATGAGGTTAAAGCTTTCATTTGGAGGGTATTTTCATCCATATCGGGTTTCAATTTGATTGTAAATAAGAATAAGAATCTACATTCATGTGGATGCTACCATGGTTACAGATAATCCTGAATGAATCGTGAATAATGAGTGAGAAAGTTAATCATAAATATCATACCACCCCCCCCCCCCAAAAAATGCTACCCACCCAGCATGTCTTGGGGGGAGGATATTTGTGCGTCTAACTTTCTCGCTCTACTGTTGGAGCTCACTGTATATATGGATGGGATTTCAATACTGCGTGCACTCTACTTCAGCACCACTGGCTCATGTTACCTTGGAGATCCAGGTTCATAGCCAGGGAAAACAACACAGTTGTTATGAACTCCCATGGGTAAGGTATGAGAGTGTCTCTCAGTAGTCACTTGTCTATGACTACTCTTACATTTTCAATGTATCTCTTAAGGACTGAGTTATACACAAATCAACATGGCTATACTTAAACTGCAGAGTATTGTTATACAATAACATACGGTATGCCTGTGACGCTAACACCAAGTGTCATGTAGCATTTTTTACCCAAGAGATTCTCACCTTATTCTCCTGTCCCCAGACCCAGACGCCTGGGGCTTGCATACCGCAGAGGGCAAAAGGGTCCTTGCCGATGATGATCAGTCCGATCAGTGCCAGCTTGAACATGGACAGGAAGGAAGCAACGTGTCTGAGGACAGCAAACAAGATGTCAACTTCCAGAGAGAGGGTAGAACATAGTGGCAGATATCAAGGTGTAAATCGTCAACAAAGAAAAGGATTTTGCACCCGGCGGTATGTAGTGTGTGTAGCCCTTAGGCCCAGAACAGATGAAGACCTGAGGGTCAATTTGTTGTTAACAACCACACATGGGAGAATACATTGCAATACGCTTCCAATTTAAGTGTCAAGTGTTTCCATGGTATGGTGGCACACAGTGTAACCAGTTCTTTTGATATACACTAGATGTCTGATAGGGAGCACTGTGTTGAAGCCACTGTGCCTCCATCTTAGCACTCCTATAGAAATTAATTTATTAATGTCTACATTATTATAGACACCTCAATGCATATTGTAATGACATTATGCATTATTACATTGTGAGCTAAACATAAAAATAAAAAGTAAAAACATTTATTAAAGTATAATTTTTTGAGATGACTAATGTAAACTGTCCCCACAACAACACATATGTAAATACATGTAATTTTGTCCTTGAAACATTTAACTGAAATACTGTAGAATTCCATTCATTCCTATGGAGGACTGCTCCTACTGGGGAGTGCCAACATGGCCGACCGGTGGCTTCAAAGCCTCTCAATGGCCAATACATAACATCAGCAATCCAGGATTTATATACATCATTGAGTGTAATTTACCGGTAGAGGGGTAGAGGAAGGTAGTTCTCTCCCTCAATGCGGATGTCTGGGTACCGCTGGTACAAGACCTGCATGTACTCCTCAAACACCCTCTTGTACCCTCAGGAGATGCTGAGAGAGAGTTGGAGAGAGTCAAACAGGGCCAGAGTCAGGGGAACAGACAGTGAGGCACTCAGAAAAACACACAGTCCTCAGAGGCAAGGCTAGATACACTTGGTCACAGCCAAACATATACACAAACTAAAGTCCAAAGTCATCTTTGATTGGTTGTTGCGTGTGTTGCCAGTAAAGCATGTGGTGACATTTCATTGTATGGCACACGGTTACTCTATTGCACAAATGCATAATTAAACTACTGAATATAACCATTTCACATTCCAAACACAAATCTCCCTTGGTCTGAGTTAATGCCATGCTCTTGATATGGTATAAATTAATCCAACAGTTATTGCCTACATGGGTATGCAAATCACAGGATTAACTATTTGACAGTGGAAGTAGAGTAGCTAACTAGATGTTTTTTCAAACTCTCACCACAGATGATTAATTAACAGACAAAACACGGTTGTCATTTAGCTACATAAACATGTGGATGTTGTTAGTTAACCAAAAATATTGCGCTGATTAAGGTTAGTTGACTACACCCACCCAACTTCCTGAACAGAATTAGTTAGCTAGTTACCTAATAGGATTTAACTAACTACAGTAGCTTTGCACTGCCGTAGTTAGCTCGTTACCTCTAGCTAAATAATTAATTCAGGAAAAATAGGTTAGATAATGTTTTGAACAAAAATATGGGACACTACACCAGTTTGACAGTCAATTTGTTTACATGGAAATTATAACGATTCTGGTTCCGAAACAGGAAATGCAAATTCGGTTTAGACTCACACAGGCAAGTAGCTAATGCTAACTGAACAACAGAGGTCTACTCAAAATGTATTGTCCTCCCTTACCAGATTTGGAATTTAAGAAGTGGCCCTGTTGCAAATTGCATCTTCATCTTCTTAATGCCGCTGTTATCAGCTGACGCAGCACAGTACAAGGAGAGAACTCCTAGAAATATGATCGAAAAAGGTAGCAACCTCTCCGCCATTCTGCAACGATTTCTTCACTTCTGTATCAGTCCGGTGCTCCCGTCCCCCACTCTGCTCTGTGAAACTACTGCCGCGTTCACGCTCTAGACGGAACTAGGAAATACTTAAATTTCCGACTTGCTAACTGATTGAACGCGGCACGTTCAACCAGTTAGCAAGTCGAACATTTCAGAGTTCCGACTAGTATGAACGCAGTATATTGCCAGAGAAATTGAGTTAAAAACGTCACAGTACAGAGTGAAAAAATAAGCACATGTATAATAAATTCTGTGATTTTTCTGAGTATGAATATACATGACAGTACACCTTTAAAGCCACTTACAAAAAACACGTTCACTAGCCAGTTTTAAGGCTCCTGAGTGGCGCAGCGGTCTAAGGCACTGCATCTCGGTGCTAGAGGCGTCACTATAGACCCTGGTTCGATCACGGGCTGTATCACAACCGGCCGTGATCGGGAGTCCCATAGGGCGGCGCACAATTGGCCCAGCGTCGTCCAGGTTAGGGGGTAGGCCTTCATTGTAAATAATATATTTTTCTTAACTGACATGCCTAGTTAAATAAAAAAGAACGTTGCTCAACCAGAGAAAGTATGTTTAGAAAACATCTAAGAAGAAAGAGTGCCTTTCTATGTTATTGGAATGTAATTTATTTCGCATGTATCTAAAAAAGGTTTAGTCCATCCCATGAGGGACCAGGGGTCAGGTTTTTTTGGGGGGGGGGGGGGGGGGGTTGAAATTACTTCATTCAAAAGTGAAGTATGACATAGTAGCCTAATGAGAGGAAGCCCAGTGGCCGGCAGTAGGAGAAGATGAAACGAGATGGATTTTGGCCGACATTCCGCTAATTTTCTTATCGATTAAACATTTGATCTCAATACAGTTTTCTGTTACCAAAACTAGAATCTATTACGAACAGAGTGGACTAAAGTTTTTTTAAATGCCGTTGTTTATTCACAGAGTAGGCGTTCCTTAACGGAAATATGCAAATATATTAGAACACGCCAATGGGATCTCGCTAGCTTTTGCGTGTTCTGCCACTATGACTCATTTGTAGCCAATTGAAATGACAAGCTGTGGTCTATCTTGGTTTAGTTATAAAACTCTTTGGCATAGGTAAATAGATACACGTCATCATTAAAGACCGCATCACAAGAGCGAACGCTTTAAAATTGATGCGCAACGAGCGTTCAATGAGTAGGTGACCATTTACCTGTACAATTGAATTATCAACAACAAAAAATATGTCAATTGTAATATTGAATTATCTTACTGCACACAACCAAGTGCAGCGCCTTGCCTGTCATCTGACTGTGGATTGGATATATTAGTACTGTAATGACCCTGCGTTTATAAGCGCGAATATCGACTCTGCCGCTTGAGTACATTCTGATCATTGTTTGTTTGGGTAACCATTGTCCTACCTTACATGTTCCCCTATACAAGAATGAAGACACTACTGAAATTATTTTTTTAAAACTACTGACATTAATTTGAAATGAACATGTCACTGTCAATGCAGCCATCGAAGTCAATTGCATTAGGTTTGCATTTACTACATATATCAAAGTCGAAAGAGCTGAAGTACTAGAATTGTGAAACTACACTAGCAAATGCAATAATATGGTAAGCGATAGTTTGTAATGATCAAAGTGGGAAGAACTATATCGCGACACAGTGGGCGGCGGAAAGATATAGCAAATATACATTGCAAGTTCGAAATGCGGTCTTCCTGTGTGGGCGGGCTTAAGACTTTGCATACGTAGACATTTGTCCTGCTTTTATTCTCCCTTTTGAAACATTTTGTACTGTAGAGTAGACGAGTGCCAGCTGCATACCAGTGAGCCATATTAACCATATAACTAACATTCCACATTTTTGTAAAATAATTCATAACCTACTTATTTGGAAGATGGTCGCCAAACAGAGGATTCGTATGGCCAACGAAAAACACAGCAAGAATATCACGCAAAGAGGCAACGTAGCCAAATCTACGGTAACATTTGAACTATTTTATTTTGGTTTGCAAACGGGTTAAGGAATATGTTACTTAAAATGAGTAACTAGCAAATGCTTAATTGTCTGATTGTTTGCTAGTTTTTTTTGTTTCATTTTTTGTCAACATATACTTATGCTTTGCCCTTAGTATATGCAAATTGCCAAGTTGCCCAGCTCAAGCTTTCAATCTTTGGTCAGCTGTTGCGGTAGTATCCATGAAATGTAACATCATACAAAGTTGTTTACATTCTATTTAAACAGCTGTATGTTTCTGATTACCGGTTTGAGAATTATACATGTTTGACCGTTGACATGTTAGTACAGTAGCATGACGTGTACTGTATTTGGTTTCACAGAGAAACCCTCAAGATGATAAGGTGGCTGTGGGACCCTGGCTGTTGGCCCTCTTCATCTTTGTTGTGTGTGGATCAGGTGAGTTCTGTTGACTATTTTACTAATTTCCCAGTGATGATGAGCAGAACTCTGAAATTGATCCGTACTTTATCCCAGACACTTTTGTTGATCTGAAAGGATTGGAAAGGTGTATCCAACATTCTGCCGAGCTTGTCATAAGGCCAGATAAAACTAAATTGCTTACCTATCTATACCTTTGAGGTCTACAAGTGTAGATTTGGAACGTGAAATCGTAGTGCTAGGGCAAATTGTGTCCTCCCTTTGCTTCTTTCTTCATATCTGAAATGAGCATGGGTATACAGAATCTTTTCTTTTCTTTTTCTCAAGCGTGTGCAGGTGTTCACATTCCCACAGGTGTGATGTCTTGTACGACTTGTTATGGTGCTGAATATAACATTGAAATAAAAAACATATATCATAACCTTATATCACAAACAGTCTTTTAAAGTAGACCAGGGGTATAATCATTAGTCCAAACTGTAGCAAACAGAAAATCTTTTGCAACAAAAATTTGTTTCTATTGGACAAATTCAGGTAGGTCTCTCCCTGTTTGGTGCCGTTTGGTTCTGTTTGGTTCCTAGTGTAGACCCACGTCTACAGTATGAAAGTCCCACCTAATTCCTGGATCATGGACCACTCTGTTTTTGAATGGCCTTCAAGATTATATCATCAAATTCATATGTAAGATTATATTCATATTCGTGGAATAATTTACATTTACCTGATGCCTTTCATTAAGGTTTTTCAATTATGTTTTATTTTTGTGTAATTGAACATGTTCAACGGCATTGGGTAGAATTAAATTAATCCACAAATACTAATAGAATTGTACATATACAGTATCTTAAATGGTCACGGTTTCATGATGCTATAATAAGGCCATTCAAAAACAGTGTGGGACATGATCCAGGAAGTAGGCAGGACCTTCATACTGTATTCAAACCAAGCAATGGTCTCATTAGGGGTTTGTTAGGCTCTTTAATATATGCCATATAGCAGACGCTTTTATCCAAAGTGACTTACAGTCATGCGTGCATACATTTTACGTATGGGTGGTCTCTGGAATCGAATCCACTACCCTGGCATTACAAGCGCCATGCTCTACCAACTGAGCTACAAAGGACCACTATATCTCCTGATAGCCATAGGGTTGTCAGCCTTTGCACATCTATCTTTTTGTCAATATTTGCTTTTTAACAGGCAATATCAATGCGTTTGTTGCCTCTCTCAGCTAATATTAGGGAAAGAAAAATCTTGATAAGTGTTCGAAGAACTCCGCCTGCTAACTGTTGGGAGTCTGTTTTCATCTTTTATCCTGGGTCAGACAGAATGTTTGTACTGTTTCTGTGTGGTCTGATTTGACATTTTGGCTTACTCCCTTGTCCTCCCCTCCCACTGTTTGTCCCAGTCCAGGCTTTTACTAGTCAGTGGGTTTGGCAACACTTTCAGAGATTCCAGCAGAACATAATAGAGCAATTACATTAGTCACCTTGGAAACATAAATTAATACTTTGCAGGAAAGGAGGGATATAGTCACACTGGCGAGTTAAAAGAAAGGAGAAAAGGTAGAGTAGACTATTCCAGCAGTACATTCTGGTCAGTTCCCAACAGTGTTCCGAGCTTCAATGACGACTGCTGTTGTCAGTGAATAAAAACCTTCACTTTGGGTCAGGGTTTTCTAGCGTCATCTGAGGGATTCTTTGACTCAGCTAAATTCCTTGTCAATGAACTCCAGTGTAGATTTGTTTTCTTAACATCAGAATTATCTCTCTCCACAGCTATCTTCCAGATCATTCAGAGCATTCGGATGGGCATGTAGGATGACATGTCCACCCCGTCCATTCCACTCAGTATCCGCCGAACCAAGTACCACCTCTCTCAGCTCGATGACGTCCCATTATCCTTCACTCAACATTCTCAGTCTTCTTAAGTTGCACACAGCTAGGCCAAGGACGATGAGCCACTGTCTTGCACTTTTAGTGACTTTCTGTTCTTAATTTGTATTATTTTGTTTGACCTTTGTTATTTGTCTTTCTGGTTACTTTTGGCAAGCTCTGTCAAGTCATTCCTACCTTGTGCCTTAAATGATAGAGGTTAACAATTTTCAGCACACAACAAAAAGCCATTCAAGCTGCATTCCAATAGTGGGGTTTCTGAAATAATAAGGTGATGTGCTCTGTCAATCTCAGGCAAGTTGGCCATCTTGTGGAATTGTGAGCTCTGTTTTTGGTGGTCCTTTCTGGAAGTCTTATTTGCCACCACTTTGTTGTAATTTCAGTGTGTAATATGAACTACAATTTCTTCTTTAATTTAGTGTATTGAAAGAAATGTTCTGTTTTGCTTTGAACATGTTTTCTGTTTGGTAGAATGACCAAATGTCTTGGTCAGACTGGAAAGAAATTCAGCAACACAAATCTTAGCACAAGATTTGAAGCTGGATATAATACTCATGCCAAAAGAACAACTAAATGGTAGAACCCAGAGCCATGTATTTAGAAAGTTAGGACATTGAAGTTATGGCATTATGATGCATTTACATGACACCGTATAATCAAAGAGTTCCATATGGCAGCCATGTTAGCTCCCTATGGACAATATTAACCAATAGCAGTTCATGGAATTTTCTAAATTGTAAACAATGTTATGTAACTGAATGTCTATAATTAAAATACTTGTCATATAAATGGAATGCTCAAAGCCGCTAACATGGTGTTGGTTTAAGCAGTTGGTAGAAATTAGTGGTACGTAATGATAAGCAGTCCTATTGTTTTTTTGCGGTCTAGTCCTCATCTACTTTTTAAATATTTTGTATCTATTGATTGGCCCTCCTATTCTTGGGGCTTTGGGATTGTCAACTGATCCACAGTCAGTTGAATATGGATCAGTAAAAGTAAGAAGGACATCTTCAAGCTTTGATAGTTGATCTGACGTCCTGTCCTCATGTTTACGGAAACAGTTCAAGGCTCAAGCTTACTGGATAAAATGTAATTATCTTCACTAAACCAGTGTTTAGAAGTAAATATTAAGGGCTGGATGAAAATGTCAACCTGGTTATTTTACTGTGCATAAAGTATGCTGGCAATGTAAGAGCGAAATTAATTAAATATGATAATTGGTACATTATTTTGTGTGCTTTTCTTATGTAAGATACCAATCACCCAGAATAAATACTAACATATTTGCATGTACAGTTGGGAAGTTGGAAGTTTACATACAATTTAGCCAAGTACATTTTTAAACTCCGTTTTTCACAATTCCTGACATTTAATCCCAGTAAAAATTCCCTGTCTTAGGTCAGTTAGGATCACCACTTTATTTTAAGAATGTGAAATGTCAGAATAATAGTAGAGAGACTGATTTATTTCAGCTTTTATTTCTTTCATCACATTCCCAGTGGGTCAGAAGTTTACATACACTCAATTAGTATTTGGTAGCATTGCCTTTCAATTGTTTAACTTGGGTCAAATGTTTCAGGTAGCCTTACACAAGCTTCCCACAATAAGTTGGGTGAATTTTGGCCCATTCCTCTTGACCGAGCTGGTGTAACCGAGTCAGGTTTGTAGGCCTCCTTGCTCACTCACGCTTTTCAGTTCTGGCCACAAATGTTCTATGGGATTGAGGTCAGGGCTTTGTGATGGCCACTCCAATACCTTGACTTTGTTGTCCTTAAGCCATTTTGCCACAACTTTGGAAGTATGCTTGGGGTCTGCATTGTCAATTTTGAAGACCAATTTGCGACCAAGCTTTAACTTCCTGACTGATGTTGCTTCAATATATCCACATCATTTCCCTACCTCATGAGGCCATCTATTTTGTGAAGTGCACCAGTCCCCCCTCCAGCAAAGCACCCCCACAACATGATGCTGCCACCCCCGTGCTTCACGATTGGGATGGTGTTCTTCGGCATGCAAGCATCCCCATTTTTCCTCCAAACATAACTTTGGTCATTATGGCCAAATAGTTCTATTTTTGTTTCATCAGACCAGAGGACATTTCTCCAAAAAGTACGATCTTTATCCCCATGTGCAGTTGCAAACGTAGTCTGTCTTTTTTATGGCGGTTTTGGAGCAGTGGCTTCTTCTTTGCTGAGCGGCATTTCAGGTTATGTCGATATAAGACTCGTTTTACTGTGGAAATAGATACTTTTGTACCTGTTTCCTCCAGCATCTTCACAAGGTCCTTTGCTGTTGTTCTGGGATTGATTTGCACTTTTTGCACCAAAGTACGTTCATCTCCAGGAGACAGAACGCGTCTCCTTCCTGAGCGGTATGACGGCTGCGTGGTCCCATGGTGTTTATACTTGCGTACAATTGTTTGTACAGATGAACGTGGTACCTTCAGGCGTTTGGAAATTGCTCCCAAGGATGAACCAGACTTGTGGAGGTCTCCAATTTTTTTTCTGAGGTCTTGGCTGATTTCTTTTGATTTCCCCATGATGTCAAGCAAAGAGGCACTGAGTTTGAAGGTAGGCCTTCATTTTCTGGAATTTTCCAAGCTGTTTAAAGTCACAGTCAACTTAGTGAATGTAAACTTCTGACCCACTGGAATTGTGATACAGTGAATTATGAGTGAAATAGTCTGTCTGTAAATAATTGTTGGAAAAATTACTTGTGTCATGCACAAAGTAGATGTCCTAACCGACTTGCCAAAACTATAATTTGTTAACAAGAAATTTGTGGAGTGGTTGAAAAACGAGTTTTAATGGCTCCAACCTAAGTGTATGTAAACTTCCGACTTCAACTGTATGTACACACACACACACATCAGTGGAGGCTGCTGAGGGGAGGATGGCTCAAAATAATAGCTGGACTAGTATCAAACACATGGTTTTGATGTTTGATTCCATTCACTACATTCCAGTCATAACACTTCGTTCCAGCCATTATTATGAGACATCCTCCCCTCAGCAGCCTCCACTGGCATGCATACATACATAATATTGTAGTTTCCTGAAAAGAATTTGCCTGAATAGTTAGTTGCCTCAAGGTGGCAGAATAATACCGTTCTCCGACTTCAGAGATTTTAGCGTAAAATTCACCGGAAACATCAGGCCACGCATAAAAAATAACGTCATTTCCTGGAAAAATGTTCTGGTTGTTGTAGTTCCTATGTGGAGTAAACCACATACTGTAATGTCTTTGAGTAAACCTGTCAATCCGAGGATTGCAGAAGTACTGTGTTGATAATCCGTCTGCTCTTCCCCTCTACATATCGAGCTGCTGGCACAGTTCGTGACATTGGACTAACGTTACCGGCATGTTGGGATTCGGTAAATTGTTATACTAGCTAGTTGTTGAATTTAGCGTTAGCCAACAGCTAGCTAGTTAGCATCAGAAAGCGCACCAACTTCACAGTCAGTAGGTAGCAAAGATTTCCCTAGAACACTGCCTATGAGCTAGTTTGCAACAGTAACGTTAGCTACTTCTACACTACAGACCCCAGGCCAAGCACAACGGTAAGTTCGTAAATCATATTACAGCTAAGTATTTTTAGCTAGCTAGCTATAGTGTGATCAGATTGGTTTCCCAGAGAGTTATACTTGGCACAACTGGCTACCTAGCTAGCTACGTACTTTGTTGGATTGTCAGAGATAGTCAAGCTAATATATGGAAGACAGCTTGTTAAGACTGGACATCTGCACTTCGAGGTCACTCTCTCTTTGTCAGTTAAACGAAGCTAGCTACGTGTGATAACCCCTACCTCCGCCTTTCTCTCTACTATTAGATGACAATCGATTGCTGTAGATTGTAGCCAGCAGATACGCCCCGTTTGCTTACAGCTGCACAAGGTCGAACAGGCTTCCCGTGTAAATGCATCCATTGGCATACTTCCATCCAAACAGTTTGGTACAGTTAAGCATATTTTATGACAACAGTTTGTGACGTTTTGGTCTTCGGCAAGGTTTTTGTTGACTGGTCGTGCACACACTTTTTTTGAGTCAATGCTCCTTTATTGGTGATTGTTGTCAGTGTTTGTTGTCAGTCAACAAGAGATGACACATTTTCATGCAATTTTTTTCACTTAAGAAATACTGCACCAAACATCCCAGTTTGATGTAAAATTGCGAGACAGATCTCCTTGGCAAAAACGTCAAAATTAATGATTTCTTGAGTTATTTTAGATTCATTCTGACTATTTTGAGAAAGTGGCTACAGTGACTCAAGATGGGTAAACAGTAATATTGCTGCTTTTTTTCTTGTTATTCAAGTATAGGTACTTTCAAGTGAAGGTAGAAGGTTCGTCTCGAGACAATATTTTGTGTGCATGAACAACCGGGGGAAAAAACGTTTGGAAAGTAAGCATGCGGACGCCTTTACTCGACACAGGAAGTCCGTCTGACCCTTGTGCAGCTGTAGGTGAGCCTTCCATGAGATCAGTAGTGGGTTGTGACTTTACAAGCATTATTATTTTCCAGTCTACAGACAATAATCTTCTAGCAAAGTGGGTGGGGGAGGGAGTGAGTGAGTGACAACTTTGGTGATACATACACACACCATACGTTTTACTATCCGTGTGTGGACCTAAAATTGATTTAAATTAAAAATCATATTTTCAATCATCCCTAACTCATATCACTATCCCCTAACCGTAATTGTAGCCCCAAACCTAACCGCTAAGCATAAAATAGCCTTTGTCCTCGTGGGGAAGTGGGAACTGTCCCAATGAGGGAGACTTTTCCTTGTTTTTCTATCCTTGTGGGGACTTTTGGGGATTTCCGGTACCCATGAAGATAGTAGTACAAGCCCACACAGTCACTTTGCTAGATGATGTAGACTGGAATGGAATACTTTTTGTAGTTTAAAGTCGCTAACTGGTCCCATGGAACATACACACGGGTAAATAGTTATGAGAACGTTGTTTTAACTGTTTCAGTTTGGCACCAGTTTACATTTCAAGTAGCCTATCACTTTTGTTAGTGCAATTAGACGAGGCAAAAAATACATATCTTAAATTCTTAAAATTTGCATATTTATTATTTCAACACCAGTCCGTGCATGAAACCTGAACGGTATTAGTGTCGACTTGAAAGTGTGGGTGATTGAAAGGCCAGTGAACGTGTTCACCGAGAACATGCCTGGGTTATTATGTAACCGCACCATTCGACCCTGCCGGCAGACGCAAAGACACCACTCGACCTTTCTACCTCCTTGTAGTGCCTAGTGGATGGACGCCGCCCTGTGGTGGATAATGGAATTGGTGTGATTTGCATTCAATGGGGAGAGACTGATCTATGACAGACAGGTAACTGCCAAAATAAAGGAAACACTTGAGTTAATGAGGGATATAAAGTATATTGAAAGCAGGTGCTTCCACACAGGTGTGGTTCCTGAGTTATTTAAGCAAGAAACATCCCATCATGCTTAGGGTCATGTATATAAATGCCCAGTTGCCCATTATTTTGACTACCATGGCTAGAAGAGAGATCTCAGTGACTTTGAAACAGGGGGGTTAAAGGGGGTGTGTGTGTGTGTGTCAGTCACCAGATTGAAAACCAATCAAACACTTATGGGAGATTCTGGAGCGGCGCCTGAGACAGCGTTTTCCAACACCATCAACAAAACAGCTGATGGAATGTCTCATGGAAGAATGGTGTCACATCCCTCCAATAGAGTTCCTGACACTTGTAGAATCTATGCCAAGGTGTATTGAAGCTGATCTGGTGGCTCATGGAGGTCCAAAGCCCTATTAAGACACTTTATTTTGGTGTTTCCTTTATTTTGACAGGCTTATTTCTTACAAAGGTATAACCTTCAGTAGCTGCAATAAGACTCCTTGTTTGCACATCCCGCTACAGGTGAATGTTGTTTTTGTCCATGCAGACAGCAAATTATCTTTTTTGGAATAGTGCATCTTATTGCTTTTTCTCTTTAAGCAAGATGATAGCTGTTACGGTGTGTGTGTAACATTTCAGCCCCGGGATGGAGGCCCACAGCTCAAGCCGGTCCAGCCTGTCCAGGAAGAGGAGGAGAGATGGGTCTAACGGAGAGACCGAGGAGGTAGAACGGCCAGGGAAAGTCCCAAGATCCACCGTGGTGAGTGAGGAAGAGAAAGAGGCTTTGTGTGTGTGTGTGTGTGTGTGTGTGAGCATTTACAGGGAGTTGATGTGTGTTGGTTAAGATAAGATAGTGAGTCATGATTCTTAGGAAGGAAACCCTTCTCATGGTTGTCATGGTAATTATGTGTATTCGTACACTAGGGTTTAAAAGATCCCGCCCCCTATGCTGATGAGCTAGAGTCGGTTGAGGACACTCCATACCTGCGAGTCAGTATGGAGGAGGCCAAGAGGGGAACTCCATGTGAGTCGCACACACATCAACACACACTACACTCAGAAACACTTCTCAATCACTCTCAAACTGTAGCAAGCAGCACCATTCAAAAGACATGAACAGTTCTGAAAATATAAGGAATGTTTCCCTATTGACGTGACCTGTGATTGGCTATCATCACCATCATGTCACTCTCCCACAGTTGATAGGCCAGTTCGGGTATATGCAGATGGCATCTTTGATGTGTTCCACTCAGGCCATGCCCGGGCCCTCATGCAGGCCAAGGGCCTCTTTCCGAACACACACCTCATTGTGGGCGGTGAGTGTCTCACTCTGGTTGTCAACCTTTCCTTGCTCAACATGCCTTGAGTGCCCTCTTGCTGGTTTACTGTCTGTCCATTTATTTGGTTCTTCGAGGAAATAGTTTTTCGGAGGCATAATGCCAAGCTCTATGTAAAGTGCTAGAACTAATTCAAGTTTATTCACTTCCCCTGAACCCCCGTGCTTCTTTTCCTCTCGTCTCAGTGTGTAGTGATGACCTGACACACAAGTTCAAAGGGTTCACGGTGATGAACGAGGACGAGCGCTACGACGCAGTCAGCCACTGCCGCTACGTGGACGAGGTAGTCAGGAACGCGCCCTGGACGCTTACACCCGAGTTCCTCTCCAAGCACAGAGTGAGAGAGAGGGAAGGATGGGGGGGAATGGAACGCAATTTTGTGTGTTCAGAATGTGTATTTTGTCTGTGCAGTGTATAATGTATTCCTTCTCTCATTCACCCCCCTCACCCCACCAGATCGACTTTGTTGCCCATGACGACATCCCATATACATCAGCAGGCCAGGACGACGTTTACAAGCACATCAAGGAGGCGGGTGGGTATCATGACAACCAGCAGGAATGTCCAAAATGAATGTCCTGGTACCGTGTGTCTCACGATGACCTCTCACCGTTTGGCCCCTTGTACCTACAGGCATGTTTGCACCTACCCAGAGAACGGAGGGAATCTCCACCTCGGACATCATCACGCGCATCGTCCGCGACTATGATGTGTACGTGAGACGCAACCTGCAACGCGGCTACACGGCCAAGGAGCTCAACGTCAGCTTCATCAATGTAACACTTCATGTTACTATCATTCTTATTAGTAGTAATGATGGTATTTGGTTGTGCCGACTTTTGATGAGTCATAAGGAGCAGTAGTTGTGAGAGGTAGCTATTTGTCATTGGCATCGCAGTGCTTAAGGCGTCACTACAGACCCGGGTTCAATGCCAGGCTGTGTTACAGCCGGCCCATGACCGGGAGACCCATGAGACAATTGGCCCAGCATCGTCCGGGTTAGGGGAGGGTTTTACCGGCCGGGATTTCCTTGTCCAATCTCGCTCTAGCGACTCCTTGTGGCGGACTGACTTCGATTGTCAGCTGGACGGTGTTTCCTCCAACACATTGGTGCGGCTGGCTTCCGGGTTAGGCGAGCAGTGCGACTTGTTAGGGTCGTGTTTCGGAGAACACATGGCTCACGACCTTCGCCTCTCCCGAGTCCGTAGGGGAATTGCAGCGATGGGACAATTGGATACCATGAAATTAGGGTGAAAAATGTATATTTGTCATGGGTGACAGTGGAATCAGAATTAGTTGTGGTACTAGTTGTATTTGAATAAAAGCTGCTAGGAAACATGATTTGTTTACTAGTTTAGTGCGGCCTCACTTGCCAAGGTCTGGTGTTATGACACTGCACTGGTATGACACTGTGTCCCTGTCTTTCAGGAGAAGAAGTACCACCTGCAAGAGCGTGTGGACAAGGTGAAGAGGAAGGTGAAAGATGTGGAGGAGAAGAGTAAAGAGTTTGTGCAGAAGGTGGAGAACAAGAGCATCGACCTCATCCAGAAGTGGGAGGAGAAGTCCCGGGAGTTCATTGGCAACTTTCTGCAGATGTTCGGCCCTGAGGGAGCACTGGTGAGAACTTTTTGTTTTGTGTGTGTATTGTAATGTAGACTAGAATGGTGTCTTTTGTGGCAATCCTAATTTACTGCTCTGGAGAATAATATAGTGTAGAGTTCAATGGAAGATGTCATGCTGTAGATCCACGTGGATTTGTTTTATAGCCTAAGAACAAATTAACTTGAAATCTAGACCGAGATGTCGCCTCTCTCTCTCTCTCTAGAAGCACATGTTGAAGGAGGGCAGAGGCCGCATGCTGCAGGCCATCAGCCCCAGCAGCAGCCCCACCCGCGAGCGCTCCCCCTCGCCCTTCTTAAACAAGCCCTCACCTTCCCCTCCATCCCACCACAGCGCAGCACGGGGATACCCCATCAGCGAGGATGATGAGTCTGATGAAGATTAAGGCTCCCCTTTTTTTATCTTGGTCTGTTAATCCCGCCCCTCGACAATATCAGCATTCAACCCCTCCAAACAAATCATCAGTATGTCCACTTATATCTGTATAGCATTGTCTCTCACTTCATTTGCTCTACCCGTTTCATTTTTTCACTCCCTTTCTCAATTGGTGTCCATTTATGGACTGTACTACTTCATCAGTCAGAGGGGGGTTAATGCACATTGTAGCGGTCACATCTCTTTATTTTATTCAGTCAGTAACCACTACTCACTGGAGGCATTTGGAGCTGTGTGTTCATTACCCTTCATGTTACATTTGTCACTTTTAAATTTATTTCACATCAATTATTTCTCATGCACACTTCCTACTCAAGATGTTAATCTTAGCGAGGTGATTTTATTTTGTTAACCTTGAGTTTAGTGGGGAATTCATATTCATACATATTGTGTTGAGGGGTGTTCGGTGCACTGTTGAATTCCTTCTCAGCAGAGCTGAGTCTTTTTCTTTGCAATGTAGGAACCATCAGTCCCTTGATCTCCCCTCGAAGTGTTAGTGTCTGAGTGTGTGCATGTATGTGTGTAAACTGCTAGTTTGTGTAGGCATGTCAATGTCCTCCATCCATGGACTGACCTGGATTCAGCTTGACCTGTTTTGCACATTATAATAATGCTTAGTTGGTTTTGATGGTCAGTCTTTGGACAGTGGACTTTAAAGTAGTGCCCAGCCTTTGAACTACAGAACTAGATCTCGTTCAGTAGGGCTCAAAGGGAAAACTTATTTTCAGGAGGTTCTAGTAAACCCCCCCCAAAATGTGCCCAATAACAAGACTTCATTTTAAAAACGACTGGAATATAATTTTATCCCGGTCCCATCTCTCCTCCTGTAGTTGGGCATTGTTTGTTTTTGGCTGTTGGCCCACCCCTTACTGGGCTTTGTCTCCATGGTGGCAAAGCAGGAGTGTTTGTTTTATTTCCTATATACAGTAGGGTAGCTGAAACATGGGATTATTTTAAGCATAGTATTGCAACCATGTTAGATTAAAGAATCAGTCCACTAAAATGTATCAATTAAAATTGCTTCTCAGTAGGGGCATGGGCTATAGATCACTTGGTGGCAACAGTTGTCTAACTATCCTTCCACTATATACAAGAACATTGTTTTACTGTTTGGGTTGAATTTGTTTAGCTCCTGAATGTGCAGGGCTAAGAGAAACCAGTAGAACATGTAAATGGAATAAATAAAGTTAACCATGTTGAATCCTCAATCCCTGGTCCTGCTGTATTAATGTGCTTGATTGTGAAACTCAATGCTTATTGATCACACGACCAAGAAACAGTTACTACACTCCAGACCAGCCACACATTAAATCAGAGAACCCTGCTCAGTGCATTAGCTGGACCTATCCTTCGGGTTTTGTAAAATATTGATTGGGCTGTGACCCTCGTCAAATCAACAGTAATCTACGCCAGGTCATGTTGTCAACAAGGTGCATTGTTCAGAAACATCTTTTCCATAATGTATTCTCCCAAGGCAGACAGCACGTATGCATTTTTATCAAGAGCAAACATTTATGCATGTGAAACCATGTATCTATCCCAAGTCATTGCTTGACATATGTCACTGTTTAGAAATTTGTTCAATCACTTCTCACCTGGTACAAACTCGGGCCAGCTTAATCAAATCCCCCCCCCATTGGCTGCGTTCCAGTATGACATTGCAGATTTCACAACACCTAGATATGACCGATGACATGGAACACAACCTATCCTTTACTAGCACGTGTTCATGTAAATTGCAATAAGGCACAAGGGTTTGTGGTATATTGGCCATATACCACAACCCCCACCGAGGTGCCTTATTGCTATTATAAACTGTTTACCAACGTAATTAGAGCAGTAAAAAGTTGTAACATCTGTGGTATGCTGTCAGACAATCAGGACGTGAACTACCCAGTTTATAAAACACGTGAAAAAGACAATGACAAGCGGAGCTGGTTACATGATGGGATTTTACTGGACAGTCACCAGGTTTTACAAACAAGGAGAGCCAGACGAGGCAATGTGACCACCGGGGGGGGGGGGGGGGGGCGACCTCATCACAGGCTCTGAAAAGGCAGGTCAGCGCCAAGCCACTGTAGTGCTCAGGTTGTATTCCACCCAATTATCAATAAGCTCACTAGATGCATTTCACAGGTAAGAGAGGATGTTGGACTCAAAAGGCCATTTAGAAAAAGGATGGATCACAAGGGGACTCTTCAAAGACCTTGACCCTATAATAAAAACTGCAGACTGGACAATAACACTGACCCCCACTTTCCTCCAACATTATGGACCCTTCAATACCACCCCTGCCAGTTTTCAGGTTATTTGTATTCTTTCTATACAGGAGCAGTTTGTTTGCAAGTTGAAGGTAGACTCATCGAAATGATGTTGCCATGAGCAGCACTGGCTATTGAAATGAGCAAGATGCAACACTTAGCTCACACAGTGCAGGGGATCACAGCGTGGTAGCCAGGGCACCAAAATAGCAGAGAAGTTGAGCCTCGCGCTTCAACGCTCTTAGTTGCTGCAGAAAATGACCCACTATGCTGTTTACTTTCTACATCATATCACAGAGTCTACCTTTAACTATAGTAAGATGCCATACTATGGTTCACATTTTGCATATACAGTATCTGTACATTATGCCAGTTTTTTAAATTCATCCCTAACATTGAGGAATAAAGGGAAGAGATGGACATAAGAAAAAATGTAAAGTGTGGAGGGAGAATGCTAGGTATGCCTCAGCTCGCTCTAACATCGAGTCTCGTAGATGCCGCTTCGGCCAATGTAGCGCACCCATTTGACAACATCATGATCACTGTAGTTCAGCTTGGACTCAAACACCTTCAAGTAACGCACCTTCAGCCCAGAGGGGGCAAATGGAACCTGAGTGGCAGAGATGGACAAAGACATCCAGGTTACAAGTTCTACACAACTGCATATTTATACTGTATGCTAAATTTGTCATTACTGCTGAGAGGGTGTGTGTGACTGCAACCTTACCTCAAAGTTCATGGAGATGGGAGGACGGGCCCACTTCTTCTTATCGTTGGTGGGCAGTAGCTCGATTTCAGCACTGATCTGAGATTCCTTCATCCCAGCCATGCGCTTGATCCTACATACAGGAAACACACACCAATACAACAAAAGATCAGGGGCACACACATTCAACATCAGAAAGAGACATTCACAATCAAGGAAGGAGATACAAAACAAGAGTGTGATCTTTGGTACTGTGATGGAGAAGGAGAGGGTTAAAATAACACTAACTTCCATACGATGGCGTTCTCGCTGGCCTTGTACTTGGCCTTGCCTTTCATGCAGATCACCTGGACACCGCTTGTGTTGAGCGGCGTGGGAATGCGCACCTGGAGCAACAGAAAACATGTCATAACATGATAAACAAATTCTCATACAGCAGTCTAAACCTGAACTTTTTATAACAATAGCTGAAATTAACAGACCAAGAAAATACCAGGTTTATGAGACAAAACATAAGGTAACTTCAAAAGAGGAACAGGTTTACCCCAAGGTTACTAACCACAATCTAAAAAGACAAAAGGCTGAATAGCTACCTCAATTTTCTGGGCCAGTAGCGAGGGTTTGAAGTTGGACTTGATGACCACTTTGACCTCCAGTTTTGTGCGGCCCACCTCCCTGACCAGCGGAATGACTCGGAAAGGTAGGATGATGTCTTTAGTGGTACGGTACCTGGTAAAACCACACCAAACTCATGTCAAAGCAGACACACGCAGGGGGCAACAGAGTACAAAGACGTACAAAGATGGAGGCCGGGTAAAATCGGGCACATCTGAATAAATGCACACAGAAAGCGAAATGACATGCGCGTTCACAGGGTAATATAGGTTTGAAGTTTAGCCTGTGACACTTACCTCATGAGCTCATACTCTCCATCCGGGGGGATGAAGCTGATGCTGCGCTCCGAGTCAAACTTACTGAGACGCACACACTGGTTGAATGTACAGTCGTCGATGGCTATGGACTGCTTACCACTTGTACTACAGGAGCAGAGGGAGAAGGGTTGACTGTCTATGCACCATACACACATTCAAAACTAACACACAAACCAGTCATTTAAAAACACACTACTCTACATGCCCCACTTCCTAACACGTCACCACCACCCAAACACACTCACAACACATAGACACACAAAAAGGGATACCATGGCAACACAGCAACCCAGTGGATGCTATCCCTGTCAAAGACTGGGTCAGGGTTAAGGGTCAAGCGGGTGGGAATGTGGGTAATAAAGCTAACACTCTCACTGATGACTAAGAAATACACAACCATTGGGAAGTCCACTAAAGATTTGAGAAGGCTAGTTAGATTCTCTTCAATTAGCAGTCACACTATTCGGTTAATACAGTAAATGTTGGGAGCCTCCTCAAATGCTTAGTAAAGCAGTCGCCATTAATGACACCATAGACAAGACAGCAGGGAGGTATGTGAGTAAGGCCAGATATCAATACAGTACCTTCCTCCTCCCCCCAAATCACTGAGGTACAGAACAAGAGAGGGAAAGAAAGATGTATCGAATGGAAAAAATGGTAAGTCTCAACACAAGCTCTATATAGAGGTCTTAGTCCAGGGACTGACAGTTGGTCTGATAAAGATACATTCCTATTTCCACAGAAGGTTAAGTTAGAATCAACACCACTGCCTATCAGTCTGAATAGTCCAAGTTGAAAATAAATTGAGAAATACATTCTTTATTTGATTCTGCAGCACAAGTCTCTTGTATTACGCTCCAGCCCTTTAATGACAAGCTCTGTCCAGAGTTGGGGTCAAATGCTTTTCAATTCAGAACAGGAACTAAACTGAAATTCCAATTCTCCTCATGAAATTTGAAATTTCAGTTTAGTTCCTGAATTGAAAAGGAATAAACACCAACCCTAGGTCCATCCAAAAACAGCCCCTCTTACTCACCTCTTTCCCACCTCATCAGTGACACCGCCTTTACCCGCCTTATCAATGACAATTTTGTCATTCATGCCAAATTTGCACTCCGGCATTCCGCTGAGGTAGCTCTTCATTACCACACGGCCGGACACGTGGGCACTCAGGACCTGACCTGGAGGGGATAAAAGTGAAAGGTCCAATCATTAGGGCCTTTTCTCAATCGCATACTCCTTGTGTCCTCTCTCCTCAAAAACCATTGGAAGAGAAGCTGAGAGGGGAGGGACCTCTGGCTTTCTCATTCAATGGGTTTTGAGGCGGCGAGGAGAGAGGACGTGAGCACTATGCCATTGTGATTCTCCCATTGAAACATTACTCCTACACTTCCCCTAGTTATTTTTGCTCTTAGCATATTCAACACCTGTTTAGGCCCTTTTACTTTCAAGTGTTATGACCAAAATTCACCTTGAGGCGACATAAGCAGGTTGACACTCTCCAGCACATCCAAGAAGAGCTCATTGCGCCGATACTTGATGCCTTCGCGACGCCAACCAATCTGCCCAGTCACCTGACTAGTGATCTGAGACTGCTCTTCCTTTGTCTGGAAAAAGAGGCAGATCAACATGATATGAAGTGGAAAAAACAACATATGGTTGAAACCAGGCCCAATGTCCCAAATAGAACTGAAATCAACAGCCCAAACCAAATGAGGCTCATCATTACCTGATGCTGCAGCCGGCCGTGTCCACAATCCCAGAGAAAGAAGAAACAATAGGAGAAACCTTTAGAAAACAGTTGGAAAACAGACGGCACACAGTTCTGCTACAGAGCCCATTGCAGAACTCATCAACAGTGACAAGGAGATACTTCTCATCCTCACCTGACCCTTGATGCCCTGCTGGGTGATGAAGGTCTTTAGTGCTCCGGTCTCAGAGTTCTGGGGATACCCGAAGTCCAGGATCTCTGCAGACAAAACAAAAAAACCAAACCATGAATAAATGATGAAGGGTAAGAGAGAGTAAAGAAGATCCGAATGGCATGACTGTGCGAAGTGACAGTTACCGTCGAGCAGCTCATAGATCAGCACAAAGTTGTTCTTGATGTTCTCTTCGCTGACCTTGCCAAAGTAGGCGGCCATGACGTCACACATCTTGTAGAGGAACTCGAACACCATGGCAGCGTTGACATTCTGCTTGGTGACCGCCGCCAGCCAGATGTTGGAGCGCTTGACATGGAAGAAGCTGGTACGTGCAATGTTGGTCACAGGAGAGCGCACCTGCTGCCGGGCATGGATCACATTCACACGGAATGCGTCCACCGCGTTGCGCCTGAGAAAAGGAGGTAGAGAGAGCAAGATACGGATGACTTTCATGTCAGGAGTAAGGAGCAAATGTGGAAGAGGATCTTCCTCCTATCTGCAGTTGATCACAACAAAAGCAAACTCATAATAACACGCTCTTGATTAATACGCACATATACATAAGTAGTCTGTAAAGTAATGTGTATAAATTACCAGTCTCCTCTAGGCTTTCAGAGGGATAGTCACACACACTAATCACCTACACTACCTTCCATACATTCCCTTTTCAGACCTTCTACTTGACATCCAAGATGTAGAAATCACTACAGATGAGGCAGCATGTCCAGACAAGACTGACGATTCTCAATCAGTGATGTGCAATATTCTGGAATAGATCCTTAGGTGCCGGGTCCACAACTTCTGTGAGCTTGACAGTAGTGAAAATGATATTGACCACAAAGCTACTGCTTAGTAGTTAATCATACCTTTATTTGGAACCAGAGCCGATCCAGGGAAATAGTTCCCAGAAATATGAATCTCTGGAACCAATTTCAGATTACAGACTCTGCAGAGTCAGGACTGCACTAGTTAAGACAGATGGAGGTAAAGATGGAAGGGGCACTGGTACCATACTAGCTCATTTAACAGAGTCTGTCCTGCTGTTTTTTCAGAAGGTAATGTCCATTAAGGAGGGAAGAGACACTATATATACACAAAAGTATGTGGCCACCCCTTCAAATTAGTGTATTTGGCTATTTCAGCCACACCTGTTGCTAATGTGTATAAAATCAGTGGGGCATTAGTTGGTTGCAATAATTAACTTTGTTTTCTTCGGTCACTGATATGTCAGGTGACATGCTGAAAGGGTCATCAGGTAGTTGCTGTAGGTCAGAAGTCATGCATTGGGAGTCAGGAATTGGTTACCATGGGTCAGGGGACATGCTCGATAGGCTGGTGCATTGCTTACCTATTCCTACAGTGTCAAAGATGACGATATGGAGGAAAAATGGCAAACGGATAAAGAGATGAAGAAGGATGATGTAAAGGAGAGAAAGACAAAATGCACACAAATACATTTTTGTGCATGTACATAGAGCGAGTAACATTGTGTTGAAATACCAGCCATGGAAGAAGAACACTGTAGTCGGCAACCAAATGCAGTTTCAATGTGTTAAATGAATTACTTTTACCACCAATGTGGTTGAATTTAAGACTGGTCTTAAAATCTTAAGCAGCTTGAATGTGTCGAGTCTCATCTGGAAAATCTTGGCAGTTGAATGTATTGATTCTGCATCAATCCGAGCTGTAGTGGTGTGGTTAGATAGTTGGTTGAGCATTTGCTACTCCAGAGAGCTTGCCATGTCTGAGACCTGATACAATAGCGATTATCCACAAGATGATAGTCGGGCTATTAGCCCAGTTATTTTCTTTGGTGGGTGCAAAAATCAGTGGACCCATCTGTTGAAATCTTCCTGTTGGATGAATTGTTTTGTTTATCAAAGAGTCAATTTAGAGTACGTTTTTCTAAATTTTCATCTGACAACCAAGGTTACGATAAAACATTCCCCAACATTTCTCAGACGCAATATGAACTATGAATACTTGTTCCATTGTTATTTATATAGCTTTCACAATATATTTGTAATGCTAGTCTAATATCTCGGTAGTAAAAACATTGTTCTCAATTTCAAAAAAGACAATTACCAGCCCATGTTAAATAAAGCCTTACAATGCTCGACTGTACTTCTAATAACCGGTTTACACTAATTCCTCTACATGTAAAAACTGCCTTCCACCTCACTTTCCTAACCACTAGATAAAGAGGAAGGACATGAATGACTAATGAAAGCAGTTACTATAACTATGATCTTGCGAATTAGAGGTTAGGTTTGACAAGGGGCTAGAATTAGAGTGATTGATACACAGTGCATTGAGGTGATGATGCCTGTAAAAATTTTACACATACACTCCATCACCTATTGGAGGAAAAGACCAATAACTTAAATGGCATTACACTTGTTTTAAGATCAAAGTTAACATAAGTAATTACAATTATTTATTTATTTATTAGGCTGACCCCATTTAGTCGACTGGTCGATTGTTTGGTCAAGTCTGTTGGTCGACAGATTTCTTTAGTCGAGCAGTAGCAAAAAATGTTTTTGCTAAATATCATGGTGTACAATTCACCTCTCTGATTGGTGTCTGAGTGGACTAATCCATTGTGGAGGCCGTGGGGATGGCACAGTCCATTAGTCTAAGGAAATCGTATATGGTTATATTACATAAGAACAATGGTGCAACAATAATACAAATAATATTTTATAACAAATGCTCTTTCTCCCGCTTTGGATACTGGTTGCTCTCCGTGGTTCTGAAACACATCAATGCGCTGTTGAATTGTTATCTTTTCCTAGACCATGTTGTTATGTGCATAATAGCAAAGTTAACCAGTATATTGGTGTTGAGAACAATGCAGTGGAGGCAGCAGCAGAATGAAGAGATCAGAAAACAGGCCTTGCCTTATTGACTAAGAAAAGTGAGGAGAGAGGAAATCCCAACTTAATTATGTACAGATCCTGCTTCTGTTTCCTGTTTGAGTGTGTTTAATAGCCTAATGAATCCGTGAGCACGAAGCCTCACGCAACGACATGTCAAGTAAACAATTACACAAATGCAGTTGTTTTTAATCTTCGCTGTAAAGGCTTTACACTTTTTTTCATTAGAACAGCTTCTGGTATTATTTATCATATATTTAGTGTTGTTTACATTGTTCCAAATAGTCCGAAAAATTATATTTCTGGTAATAATGCTCCTTTTTCTTGATTTCCTTATTGTTAATATTATGATCATTATAATAATAAGTAATGTAATCATCATTAGTAGGCTTAGTATAGTAGTCTTGTATTACCACGGTCAAGCTGTAGGCATAAGAGTACATTCTGTTTTGTCTTAATACCGTAACTTAGGCCTATATTTCAATACTTATAGGCTACTGTATCAATAAATCGTCACACAGCATATGAGTCATTCGTGATTTGAAATGCAATCAAGCATTTAAATTAAAAAAAAAAAATATTTGCTTAAACAATAATAAACCATTCCATTTCGGAAATTGCATTCACGAATGATTGCGACTGTTTAGGCTGCTGTAATAAAGGCTTAACAAAAAAAAAACATTACAACAGACTCCGGTACGCTTATAATGTATTTGGTGTTGTTTACATTGTTCCAAACATTCATAGTTTGTTATAAGCTACTTATTGACATGATTATGCTATGCTACAGGTCAGGCCCTATTGGTCATGTGCACACGATGCATACATGTATTTTGTAGAGAGCAAGGGTTGATGGAATAGGGAATGTTTTTCCCAAAAATATGAGGGATTTCACTAACAGAACTTTTCAATCAGAAATGGCTGTAATTATGTTGAGCTTAAGCAACACAGACAGCGCAGTAAGTTTGAGCCCGGCACAACAAAAAATAGATGGATATCCATCTCAGATTTACATAAGTATTCTGACCCTTTACTCAGTACTTTGTTGAAGCACTTTTGGCAGCGATTACAGCTTCGTCTTCTCGGGTATTACGCTACAAGCTTGACACCTGTATTTGGGGAGTTTCTCCCATTCTTCTCTGCAGACCCTCTCAATCCCTGTCAGGTTGGATGGGGAGTGTCGCTGCACAGCTATTTTCAGGTCTCTACAGAGATGTTCGATCGGGTTCAAGTCCGGGCTCTGGTTGGGCAGCTCAAGGACATTCAGCGACTTGTCCCAAAGCCACTCCTACGTTGTCTTGGCTGTGTGCTTTGGGTCGTTGTCCTGTTGGAAGGCAAACCGTCGCCCCAGGCTGAGGACCTAAGCGCTTTGGAGCAGGTTTTCATCAAGGATCTCTGTACTTTGCTCCGTTCATCTTTCCCTCGGTCTTGACTACTCTCCCAGTCCCTACCGCTGAAAAACATCCGCACAGCATGATGCTGCCACCACCATGCTTCACCGTAGGGATGGTGCCAGGTTTCCTCCAAACATGACACTTGGCATTCAGGCCAAAAAGTTAAATCTTGGTTTCATCAGACCAGATAATCTTGTTTCTCATGGTCTGAGTCTTTAGATTCCTTTTGGCAAACTCCAAGCAGACTGTCATGTGCCTTTTACTGAGGAGTGGCTTCCGTCTGGCCACTCTACCATAAAGGCCTGATTGGTGGAGTGCTGCAGAGATGGCAGAACCTTCCAGAAGGACACCATCTCCACAGAGGAACTCTGGAGCTCTGTCAAAGTGACCATGGGGTTCTTGGTCATCTCCTTGACCAAGGCCCTTCTCCCCCGATTGTTCCGTTTGGCCAGGCGGCCAGCTCTAGGAGTCTTGGTGGTTCCAAACTTCTTCCATTTAAGAATGATGAAGACCACTGTGTTCTTGGGGACCTTCAATGCTGCAGAAATGTTTTGGTACCCTTCCCCAGATCTGTGCCTCGACACAATACGGTCTTGGAGCTCAACGGACAATTCCTTCGACCTCACGGCTTGGTTTTTGCTGACATGCACTGTCAACTGTGGGAACTTATAGAGAGGGGTGTGCCTTTCCAAATCATGTCCAATCAATTGAATTTACCACAGGTGGTCTCCAATCAAGTTGTAGAAACATCTGAAGGATGATCAACGGAAACAGGATTCACCTGAGCTCAATTTCGAGTCGCATAGGAAACGGTCTGAATACTTATGTGAATATTTTTTTTTTTTTTTATACATTTGAAAAAAAATCTAAAAACCAGTTTTTGCTTTGTCATTATGGGGTATTGTGTGTAGATTTGAGGGGAAAAGTAATTTAATCAATTCTAGAATAATGCTATAACGTAACAAAATGAGGAAAAAGTGAAGGGGTCTGAATATGTTAAATACACTGTACTTGACTTGATTAAAACACAGGATGTCTACATTGAAAAACACACTTTTTAAAATTTCGACCAATCGTTGGGTCGAAAGAACAGACTCTTGGTCGACCAAAATTTTAGGGACAGCTCCCTCTCATACAAATGCATCCTTCCCCGATCCCTCCCCTGAACAAAACCTGTTCTGACAGGGCTTGACAGGTGAAAGCTGTGTGATTACTTACACTGATCAGTTCACATTGAACCTCAGGGATCACTTCAAGGCAGAGCTGTCGGGAAGTGAGCTGGCAAGCTAGGGGTTGGGTCTATCAAATCCTAGATTCTATTGCCAGCCGTTATGCCCTTGAGCAAGACACCTACACCCCCCCCCCCCCCCTTGTGTACAATTTACAGATAAAGTGATCATCTTAGTCATCTCCCTAACTTACCTCAGGCCAACCAGATGGACACCATTTCCTATCTCCTTCTCCCCTCTTCGTAACAGAACCCACTTCTATAATCCCCAGAACCAATTACCGCCTCACTTACCCTATGTCATCGCGGTAGACACGAGAGATAAGGACCTCCCCTTTGTGGTTGTAGATGAACAGTCCTCCAATCATCGTGGCTGCTCCTTAGTCCAAACTGGCCATGGTGAAAACAACACCCACCTAACGAAGAGCGAAAGGGTGATATGACTTCTCACCAAGTCAAATTCCTGTTACATGCAAATGTACTTCGCAAATAATGGTGATTCTGAACGACCCAAATATCTAAGATGTTTCCAGCAGAGAATCCTATATTAACTCCCACTTAGTGATGATCACTCAGTCACAATGGTGATGTGTACACACAGAAACTCATGTCACCTCGCATCCAAAGTAGGATTAATGAGTAGTAGCTTAGATGTGATAATGAGAGCCATTTTAGTTAGTCTTAATGTTTTGCAGAATTCCCAGTAGCTAGCTAGCTATGAATAGTATGGGAGTGGTTTCAAGTTCATATGGACGGTTGCTGGTATTGGATTGAAGAATTTCCTTATTATGCCCAGTGCGGTGGGGGACAAATAACGTATTAACGTTAATCATTTTCTGTAGTTTATAATATAATGAGGCGTATGAATAATATGCATGAAATGAAAGACATTCCTGGAATTCTAGCTGTGACCAGGTACGGTAACAGAAGGCGAGACAGTTTCCCGTGCCAGCACATGATTTTACTTAGCTGGACACACATATAGCTGGATTAGCAAGATAATTTCCCTTCCACGAAAGGAGGATGTTGTTTGACTTAGCGGACATGGTGTGCTTGGCATGAAGCCACTAACGTTAAGCAGTTTACTCGCTGTTTTATTGCCCCACCAAGATGTCTGCCTGACCGGAAAATATAGCTCGACAATTTCATAAATTGTTTATATTCTCCCTTAAATTTTTAACGCACAACTGAACACGTATACTCCACCATGTCTTGCTAGCTACACATAACGTTACAACTTTAGTGGATAGTTGACCTTCGGTTTGGGATAAACAGGATGGAGAGTTAGCAAGACAGATACTATAGTTAGCTAGCTGCCAGCCAGCCTAAAATGAACGTTAGCTAACTAGCGCCTCTCTGGTATAAACGCCGGTAGCTAGCTAGACTGTGTTAACTGTTGCATATGTTAAGACTTGTTTGTCTTCGATATAATTACAAACTTACCTCAGTCTTCTCACACACCTAAGTTCACGTCCCTTTTTTCTCCGATATATTTCAGGGTTCGTTAGCAAAAGTTCTACAACACACACTAGCTAATTATGCTCCTATTGCTTTCCCCTCCTCTTTAGACGTCAGCTGACCACCGTCTTCTTCTTCTTGGTGAGTACACCGCCACCAACTGTACTGGAGTGTGAGGCCAATCACGACCCAGTTATTAAACTATCTTCATTAGTCCCAGTCCTTTTAAGAAATTGAAATAGAGCCCTGAAGGCCACGCCCCTTTCCTCCCACTTCACCACTCAAACCCCGTCAAAGCCTCTCGAACCAGTGTTGCCAATTTAGCAATTTTGTTGCTAGATTTAGCAACTTTTCAGACTACCCTGGCAAAAAAAAATTCAAACAGTACCTAGCAACAAATTTAGCTACTTTAAACATTTTATTTTGAACTTTTAGCAACTTTTGAAAAGTGACTCAAATTCTAAAATACACGCATTTTCTTTCTAAATGACACAAAAACGATTTCTCTGTCACACACTCAGTCACAACACACGTGCCTGGCTGCAAAAATGCATTGTGATTGACGTCATCAGCAGGCGCTCAGCTCGTGCACAGGCAGCAGCAATTTCAGCAAATTGCCAGTCATTGTTGGCTGACTGCAGTAGCAGTAGTACGGGTTCGACGAGCCAAACCCAATGAATATAGTTGGTCACGAATGTTTTATCTTGAACAGAACTTACAACATCAATCAACATGTCTCAATCAAAAATATACAGCCAGAAGTACAGAAAAGAGTGGGAGTCTGTACCTAAACATTTTTTTTTTTCAGAGATGGCCAGTCAATTTGAGTAACGTTATTGTGTATTCTACGTAATGACGCAGTTTTACGTTATCACGCAATGACATCACAACGTCATTTAGCAACGTTTAGCAACAAATCAACCTGACTAGCAATTTACCCTGAAAATGAGTTGGCAACACCGTCTCGAACCCCTCACACAATATTTCCCTATCTACATCATACAGCTCCCAATATATCAACACATACTCCACCGTTTCCTCCATTTAACACTCATCACACAGACCTGTTTCATGTCGCACTATCATCCACAACGTGGCATTCAACCCTGTGTGCCCAACCCATAGTCTACTCCACAAAACTTCCTACATCCCATACTTCCCACCTCTTCCTTTACTGACCAGTGCACAAGGTAAAATTGTTCCTACCAGCCTATTGTGTCACACTCGCAAATGCTTCACAATGTATTTTTTGTAGGCTATAGCCTTAAAATAATTGAAATAACATAGCCTACATTATTAATTGCCGTTCCTTCTTAGGCTCCCTGTCTGGTTCCTGACCTATTTGGATTATTTATATGTTGTTTAATATAACATGTAGCCTATTTGAAATGATGAACGCTTATTACATTCACCTTTTCATGTTTATTAAAGTACTTTTCATTCATGTCATATGGTTTGGTTTCAATACTTTAAAACCAAATGGTAGGTCCAGGTAGTCACAAAAATAGATGGGTGTTGATTAAATTGTGATTTTTATGAATTGAATGAATTTGGAGAGGCATTTATTTTCTTTGAGCAAGGAGGCAAGGAGGTGGAGGCCCCAGCACACCACTGAGAGGGATTTCCGATTGCTCAATTCTGCTCATGTACCAGCATCCCACTAGCTGACCATTGTTACTCCTTCTTCTTCTTTGTTGGTATCATGGTGTTCGCACATTTTGTTTGTGCAGACCTCCACCTACTGTCAGGTAGTGTGTGGTCAATCGCGTTACATTTTGTGATATGAAAATAGAAAGTGGAAAAAGGAAAAAATTGCACCACCAACTAACCAACACCTATACCACTATTTCATAAAATAACAATCACTACCCCATTCCACTACTTTGACCCTAACTGATCCTACACCAAGCTGATGGCCTGGGAGGATGGGATATTTTCGTTCAACACACCTTGTAACTCTTCTGCAGTTGTCCAGATGTATTACGACCATGTGAATAGTGATGGAAATGGCAGCTTCCATGGATCTTTTGGAGTGGTAGGCAAAATGGAGTGGGTCCAGTGTGCTTGGCATGTTGGCCTTGATGTGGGCCATGACCAGGCTCACAAAGCACTTCATGACACATCTGGACACCTATTTGAGAATGCTGTTCATTGACTACAGTTCAGCATTTGTATATCTTTTGTATATCTTACCTGTCGTATGAGTATCTTTTTCTCACACAAATAGGATTCCCTCAACATTGTTCTGATGTCCTAAAGCTTCCAGGTCGAAATGTTGTGATATAAAACTTTTAAGTTGCATATATTTGAAAATGTCTACAATGGTCAATCCAAAATTGCTTTTTAATTCTGTCATGGAAAATATAATAATTCCTATTGCCACGTCATTTACGGTTGCTATGCCTTTAGTTTTCCATGTGCGCCAATTTATTAGTGAATTCTGAAAAACTATCCAAGGATTGTTCCATAGAGATGTGTTTTTAGGGAGGGATATTGGTTATTTTGGAATCCGTTTAATTTTCTTCCATGTTGTTATAGTGTTCTTAACTATCAAGTTGTTAATGTTCTTAGCTACATCCTTAGAAAACAGACACGTGAAAAGATTCTAGGGATGAGTATGCGTATCTTCAACATGTACCCATTGTTCCTCATTAGTGCATTTAACAATATGTCAAAAGTAAAAGCCTTGGGTGGCAAGTTGATACAATTCCATATCTGGAAGGTTTAAACTACCCTCAGATTTAGGTACATGTAAAACTTTCCTAATTAGTCTTTGAGTTTTATTTGCCCATATGACGTTTGTTATGGCTATCACCTTTCAAGGTAAGACCCAGATGCAGACTGTGTCGAAGTAACAATGTTTATTACAACAACAGGGGAAAAGGTACAGGACGGCAGGCAGGCTCAGGGTCAGGTCAAGCAGAGGTCGGTAATCCAGAGTTGTGGGGCAACGGTACAGAACGGCAGGGAGGCTCAGGGTCAGGAAAGGCAGAAGGGTCAAAGCCGAGAAAAAAATAGAAAACAGAAACTAAGACAAGACAGGAGCAAGGAGAAAAACGCTGGTAGATTCTACAGACAAAATGAACTGGCAACAGACAAACAGAGAACACAGGTATAAATACACAGGGGATAATGGGGAAGATGGGCGACACCTGGAGGAGGGTGGAGACAAGCACAAAGACAAGTGAAACAGATCAGGGCGTGACAATGGCTGAGTATACTTATTTAAAGAATGTCTTAGGTGGGGTAATTGGTATTACCGAAAATAAATAAAAACTTTGGGAGCCATGCCATTCTAAAGAGGTTTATTCTACCTATATGATGTATGGGGAGATTGTTCCATTTAATTAGATCTGCTTTCATGTTGTTGAGTAATGGGATATTTTTATATATAAACTCAGTAAAAAAGAAACATCCTCTCACTGTCAACTGCGTTTATTTTCAGCAAACTTAACATGTGTACATATATGTATGAACATAACAGGATTCAACAACTGAGACATAAACTGAACAAGTTCCACAGACATGTGACTAACAGAAATAGAATAATGTGGCCCTGAACAAAGGGGGGATCAAAATCAAAAATAACAGTCAGTATTCTATAGTCAGTAATCTCCTCCTCATGGACTGCACCAGATTTGCCAGTTCTTGCTGTGAGATGTTACCCCACTCTTCCACCAAGGCACCTGCCAGTTCCCGGACATTTCTGAGGGAAATGGCCCTTGCCCTCACCCTCCGATCCAACAGGTCCCAGACATGCTCAATGGGATTGAGATCCGGGCTCTTCGCTGGCCATGGCAGATCACTGACATTCCTGTCTTGCAGGAAATTACGCACAGAACAAGCAGTATGGCTGGTGGCATTGTCATGCTGGAGGGTCATGTCAGGATGAGCCTGCAGGAAGGATACCACATGAGGGAGGAGGATGTCTTCCCTGTAACGCACATCGTTTCGATTGCCGGTGTAACGGATGTGAAATGGCTAGCCAGTTAGCGGGTACGCGCTACTAGCGTTTCAATCAGTTACGTCACTTGCTCTGAAACCTAGAAGTAGTGTTGCCCCTTGCTCTGCAAGGGCCGTGGCTTTTGTGGAGCGATGGGTAACGACGCTTCGTGGGTGACTGTTGTTAATGTGTGCAGAGGGTCCCTGGTTCGCGCCCGAGGTCGGGGCGAGGGGACGGTTTAAAGTTATACTGTTACACCGGCAATGACAACAAGCTCAGTCCGATGATGCTGTGACACACCGCCCCAGACCATGACGGATCTTCCACCTGCAAATCGATCCCACTCCATAGTACAGGCCTCGGTGTAATGCTCATTCCTTCGACGATAAACGCGAATCTGACCATCACCCCTGGTGAGACAAAACCGCGACTCGTCAGTGAAGAGCACTTTTTGCCAGTCCTGTCTGGTCTAGCGATGGTGGGTTTGTGCCCATAGGCGACATTGTTGCTGGTGATGTCTGGTGAGAACCTGCCTTACAACAGGCCTACAAGCCCTCAGTCCAGGCTCTCTCAGCCTATTGCAGACAGTCTGAGCACTGATGGAGGGATTGTGCGTTCCTGGTGTAACTCGGGCAGTTGTTGTTGCCATCCTGTACCTGTTCCGCAGGTGTGATGTTCGGATGTACCAATCCTGTGCAGGTGTTGTTACACGTGGTCTGCCACTGCGAGGACGATCAGCTGTTCATCCTGTCTCCCTGTAGCGCTGTCTTAGGCATCTCACAGTACGGACAATGCAATTTATTTCCCTGGCTACATCTGCAGTCCTCATGCCTCCTTGCAGCATGCCTAGGGCATGTTTACGCAGATGAGCAGGGACCCTGGGCATCTTTCTTTTGGTGTTTTTCAGAGTCAGTAGAAAGGTCTCTTTAGTGTCCTAAGTTTGCATAACTGACCTTAATTGTCTACCGTTTGTAAACTGTTAGTGTCTTAACGACCGCTCCACAGATGCATGTTCATTAATTGTTTATGGTTCATTGAACAAGCATGGGAAACAGTGTTTAAACCCTTTACAATGAAGATCTGTGAAGTTATTTGGATTTTTACGAATTATCTTTGAAAGACAGGGTCCTGAAAAAGGGACGTTTCTTTTTTTGCTGAGTTTATTTGTTGTCACTTATTAAGCATCCTAAGTAATTCATATTTTTTGTGGTCCACTTTGTCACATGAGTTGATGCTGGAGAGACAAAGCAGGTATGGGGAGTCAAACATTTAATAAATAACGGACATGGAATGAGACAGGAACAGCGTCAGCAAACAGAAAACAAAGACAAAAAACAATCAATGCAGCAGCGGGGAACAGAGCTGGGGAACTGAGGGAGGAAATTAACAGGTGATAAGTGAGTCCAGGTGAGTCCAATAACGCTGATGCGCGTGACGAGGGAAGGCAGGTGTGCGTGATGGATGGCAGGAGTGCGTGATGCAGGGCAACCTGGCACCCTCAAGCGCCAGGGGGAGGGAAGAGCGGGAGCAGACGTGACACACTTAAAGGATTGCTGTAGATCCTGAGTTATTATTTTTCTTTTTCCTATTGCCATTATTTCATTTTTTCCAAGTCCATTTTATATCCTGAGATTTTAGAGTATTCCGAAAATATTTTTAACAAGGGGGACATTGAGTTTTCAATATTAGTCAGGTACAGTTGAAGTCGGAAGTTTACATACACCTTAGCCAAATACATTTAAACTCAGTTTACATACACATAAGTTTACATACACTCAATTAGTATTTGGTAGCATTGCCTTTAAATTGTTTAACTTGGGTCAAACATTTCAGGTAGCCTTCCACAAGCTTCCCACAATAAGTTGGGTGAATTTTGGTCCATTCCTCCTGACAGAGCTGGTGTAACTGAGTCAAGTTTGTTGGCCTCCTTGCTCACACACGCTTTTTCAGTTCTGCCCACACATTTTCTATAGAATTGAGGTCAGGGCTTTGTGATGGCCACTCCAATACCTTAACTTTGTTGTCCTTAAGCCATTTTGCCACAACTTTGGAAGTATGCTTGGGGTCATTGTCCATTTGGAAGACCCATTTGCGACCAAGCTTTAACTTTAACTTCCTGACTGATGTCTTGACATGTTGCTTCAATATATCCACATAATTTTCCTTGCCATCTATTTTGTGAAGTGCACCAGTCCCTCCTGCAGCAAAGCACCCCCACAACATGATGCTGCCACTGCCGTGCTTCACGGTTGGGATGGTGTTCTTCGGCTTGCAAGCATCCCCCTTCCTCCAAACATAACGATGGTCATTATGGGCAAACAGTTCTATTTTTGTTCCATCAGACCAGAGGACATTTCTCCAAAAAGTACGATCTTTGTCCCCATGTGCAGTTGCAAACCGTAGTCTGGCTTTTTTATGCCGGTTTTGGAGCAGTGGCTTCTTCCTTGCTGAGCGGCCTTTCAGGTTATATCGATATAGGACTCGTTTTACTGTGGATATAGATACTTTTGTACCTGTTTCCTCCAGCATCTTCACAAGGTCCTTTGCTGTTGTTCTGGGATTGATTCGCACTTTTCGCACCAAAGTACGTTCATCTCTATGAGACAGAACATGTCTCCTTCCTGAGCGGTATGGCGGCTGCGTGGTCCCATGGTGTTTACACTTTCGTACTATTGTTTGTACAGATGAATGTGGTACCTTCAGGCGTTTGGAAATTGCTCCCAAGGAGCAATTTTTTTCTGAGGTTTTGGCTGATTCCTTTTGATTTCCCCATGATGTCAAGCAAAGAGGCACTGAGTTTGAAGGTAGACCTTGGAATACATCCACAGACACACCTAATTGACTCAAATTATGTCTATTAGCCTATCAGAAGCTTATAAAGCCATGACATAATTTTCTAGAATTTTCCAAGCTGTTTAAAGGCACAATCAACTTAGTGTATGTAAACTTCTGACCCACTGGAATTGTGATACAGTGAATTGTAAGTTAAATAATTTGTAAACAATTGTTGGAAAAATGACTTGTGTCATGCACAAAGTAGATGTCCTAACCGACTTGCCAAAACTGTAGTTTGTTAACAAGAGTGGTTGAAAAATGAGTTTTAATGACTCCAACCTAAGTGTATGTAAACTTTTGACGTCAGCTGTATATCAGGAGATTGTCGGCAAATAAGTTTAGTTTATATTCATGTTTACCAATACTGATACCTTATGTTTAGGTCCTGTCTAATTCTTTCTGCCTTTGTAAACAGCATGGGGGAGAGAAGACATTCCTGTCTTGTGCCCCTTTCAAAAGCAATTTCATCAGATAATCTATTATTTGTGTGTATTTTTTCTTTAGGATATTTCTATAATATTTTTATGAAAAGTATACAAAGACAAACAAATATTAATCCTGAAGCAGGGAACAGAGCTTGGGAACAGACAGATATAGGGGAGGTAATGACACAGGTGATTGAGTCCAGGTGAGTCCAATAATTGCTGATGCACGTGATGGGGGAAGGCAGGTGAGCGTAATGATGGTGGCAGGAGTGCGTAATGCTAGGGAGCCTGGCGCCTTCGAGTGCCAGGGAGGGGGAAAGGGAGCAGGCGTGACAGTAGGATCAGTCAAACTGTTATTTCATTCTTTCATATGATCTTTTAAAATTGTTATTAATAGCATTGCTGTTTCTAGTTAAAGCATTTGTATCCTTATCTTTTAAAATTATAACTGGTTTGGCATGTGTTCATTTTGTGAGGGCTGCATGGTGTTTACCAGGTTTATTTGGCATTAAATAGTATGATTTATTTTAGTTTAACCTGTGGTTGTTGGCTCGCTTCAAAAGTAAAAGATTATATTCTGTCTTAGGTTCAGAAATTGTATTTTCTTCTTTACCTTGAAAATATTTTTTATGGTCTTTTTCTAAGATATACATTTAAATTAACAAAATCACAAACTCAGATTTAACTTTTGCCGAGTATGAGATTACCATTCCCCTAATGTACGCCTTAAAAGCACGCAAAATTATGTCGGGGGTCGGCTTTTCTCTGTCCTCTGTCTACATTTGTAATGGTAAAGGTCTTTATTTTTACATTTTTAATACATTTCGGTTCTTGAAGATGTGCTCTGTTCATTCTCCATATTTTGTCCCTAAGTGTATTTTCTGTTGGTGTATTTAAGCAAGATGATACATGAGAATGATCCATAATCATTATATCATGGATTTTTTTAACCCAGTATATTGTTGAGTGTATTTATGGAAATAAAAATGTTGTCAATTCTTGAATAGCTTCTTACTTTGAGAAAAAAAGGAGTAGTCTTTTCTTTTGTAGTTGGGAAAAATAATCTCCAGGTGTCCTGTAAAATATTTGTAGAGATGACCATTTTAAGCCTGATTAGAGGCTCCATGAATTGGCCTTTTTTTATTGCTGTCTGTCTAACTTGCTGAATGCTTGATTTAGGTCACCTGCTAAAATAATAGCTATTTTTTGGGTTTGATCTAATATAGCTTGAATTCTATCTGTTAGCCGAGGAGGGATATACAATGAAATCAATGTGTACAATGAAACATTTTAAAATGTCCTTCTTGGTCTGTTTGCTGGGATATAAGGGAAAAGTGTGCATTCTTATTTATCAGGATGCCTACACCTCTGCTGGTACTACAGTAGGTGGCAGCATAGGCCTCACCAACCCAGCTCCTCTTTAAATATTCAATTTCTCCTTTATTTTTTTTCTCCCCTTTTTCTCCCCAATTTCGTGGTATCCAATTGTCAGTAGTTACTGTCTTGTCTCATCGCTACAACTCCCGTACGGGCTTGGGAGAGACGAAGGTCGAGAGCCATGCGTCCCCCGAAACACAACCCAACCAAGCCGCACTGCTTCTTAACACAGCGCGCATCCAACCCGGAAGTCAGCCGCACCAATGTGTCGGAGGAAACACTGTACACCTAGCGACCTGGTCAGCGAGCACTGTGCCCAGCCCGCCACAGGAGTCGCTAGTGCGCGATGAGTCAAGGATATCCCTACCGGCCAAACCGTCCCTAACCCGGACGACGTTAGGCCAAATGTGCGTCGCCCCATGGACCTCCCGGTCGCGGCCAGCTGCGACAGAGCCTGGGCTCGAACCCAGAGTCTCTTTATTTTTACATTTTTAATACATTTGGGTTCTTGAAGATGCGCTCTGTTCATTCTCCATATTTTGTCCCTAATTGTATTTTCTGTTGGTGTATTTAAGCAAGATGATACATGAGAATGATCCATAATCATTATGCGGTGCAGTGCCTTAGACCACTGCGCCACCCGGGAGGCTTAATTTCTCCTTTTTTGAAGTGAAGATCTTGCAGGGAAACCACATTCGCTGACAATCTCTTCAAATGTTCAAGAACATTATGCTTCTTTTTGCCATCATGAAGCCTGTGAACATTGCATGTAATAAAGTAGATTTTGTTGGCCTTTACTTGTATAGAATCAAAGTTAACCTTGTCTGTTCTTTCTGTCATTGAAGAACCAGAAAACATTTAAGCAGACCTGCCATATGAGGGCAGTGGACATCCCATGGGTATGGAAGAGTCATAGTATGAATACATAGTTATTGTATACATTACATATATAAAACGTGTGAACATGTAGGCTAAGCCAACATAAACACATAAAAATCATGAAGCAAGCACTTTTTCGTACTTTGAGGGCTTTTCAGATCCAGATTATCAGTATGCTTATAGGAAAGGGCATTCAACATATACAGCACTTACAGTATACAAATTACTGATGATTGGCTGAGAGATTCCAACCGCCGTGTCTTTGTGAGACGCAGAGTAGGTGAACAGATGATCTCCGCATGTATGGTTCCCAAAGTGAAGCATGGAGGAAGAGGTGTGGGGGTGCTTTGCTGGTGACATTGTTTGATTTATTTAGAATTCAAGGCACACTTAACCACCATTGCTACCACAGCATTCTGCAGTGATATGCCATCCCATCTGGTTTGCGCTTAGTGGGACTATCATTTGTTTTTCAACAGGACAATGACCCAAAACACACCTCCAGGCTGTGTAAGGACTATTTGACCAAGAAGGAGAGTGATGGTGCGGCTTTGTATTTTCTATTTCTATTTCTATTTATTATGGATCTCCATGCCGAAGCAGCAGCTACTCTTCCTGCAGTCCAGCAAAATTAAGGCAGTTTATACCATTTTAAAAACATTACAATACATTCACAGATTTCACAACACACTGTGTGCCCTCAGGCCCCTACTCCACCACTACCACATATCTACAGTACTAAATCCATGTGTATGTATAGTGCGTATGTTATTATGTGTGTGTCTGTGCCAATGTTTGTGTTGCTTCACAGTCCCCGCTGTTCCATGAGTTTTTTTTTTAATCTGTTTTTTAAATCTAATTTTACTGCTTAAATCAGTTACTTGATGTGGATTAGAGTTCCATGTAGTCATGGCTATATGTAGTACCGTGTGCCTCCCATAGTCTGTTCTGGACTTGGGGACTGTGGAGAGACCTCTTGTGGCATGTCTTGTGGGGTATGCATGGGTGTCCGAGCTGTGTACCAGTAGTTTAGACAGACAGCTCAGTGCATTCAACATGTCAATACCTCTCAAAAATAAAAATAGTGATGAAGTTAATCTCTCCTCCACTTTCAGCCAGGAGAGATTGACATGCATATTATTAATATTAGCTCTCTGTGAACATCCAAGGGCCAGCCGTGCTGCCATGTTCTGAGCCAATTGCAATTTTTCTAAGTCCTTTTTTGTGGCACCTGAACACACGACTGAACAGTAGTCAAAGTGCGACAAAACTAGGGCCTGTAGGACCTGCCTTGCTGATAGTGTTGTTAAGAAGGCAGAGCATCGATTTATTATAGACAGACTTCTCCCCATCTTAGTTACTACTGCATCAATATGTTTTGACCATGACAGTTTACAATCTAGGGTTACTCCAAGCAGTTTAATCATCTCAAGTTGCTCAATTTCCACATTATTTATTCCAAGATTTAGTTGCGGTTTAGGGTTTAGTGAGTGTTTTGCTCCAAATACAATGCTTTTAGTTTTAGAAGTATTTAGGGCTAACTTATTCCTTGCCACCCACTCTGAAACTAATTGCAGCTCTTTGTTGAGTGTTGCAGTCATTTCAGTTGCTGTAGTAGCTGAGGTGTATAGTGTTGAGTCATCCGCATACATAGACACTCTGGCTTTACTCAAAGTCAGTGGCATGTCGTTAGTAAATATTTTAAAAAGCAAGGGGCCTAAACAGCTAGCCTGGGGAATTCCTGATTCTAACTGGATTATATTTGAGCGGCTCCCATTAAAGAACATCCTCTGTGTTCTGTTAGATAAGTAACTCTTTATCCACATTATAGCAAGGGGTGTAAAGCCATAACACATACGTTTTTCCAGCAGCAGACTATGATCGATAATGTCAAAATTTGCACTGAATTCTAACAAGACAGCCCCCACAATCATTTTATCATCAATTTCTCTCAGCCAATCATCAGTCATTTCTGTAAGTGCTGTGCTTGTTGAGTGTCCTTCCCTATAAGCATGCTGTCACTTTGTTTACTGTGAAATAGCATTGTATCTGGTCAAACACAATTTTTTCCAGAAGTTTACTAAGGGTCGGTAACAGGCTGATTGGTCGGCTATATGTGCCAGTAAAGGGGGCTTTAATATTCTTGGGTAGTGGAATGACTTTTGCTTCCCTCCAGGCCTGAGGGCACACGCTCTCTAGTAGGCTTAATAAATTGAAGATGTGGCAAATAGGAGTGGAAATATCGTCTGCTATTATCCTCAGTCATTTTCCATCCAGACTGTCATTGTTGCTTGTCATTGTTGATAGACAACAATAATTTTTTCACCTCTTCCACACTGACTTTACAGAATTGTAAAGTACAATTCTTGTCTTTCATAATTTGGTCCGATATACTTGGATGTGTAGTGTCAGCGTTTGTTGCTGGTATGTCATCCCTAAATTTGCTATTCTTGCCAATGAAAAAGTAATTCAAGTAGTTTGCAATATCACTGGGCTTTGTGATGAATGAGCCATCTGATTCAATGAATGAGGGAGCCAAGTTGGCTTTTTTAGAAAAATGTCATTTAAGGTGCCTGTGGTGGATGAATCAGAATTAGTTGGGTAACATAAGTAATTAAGATGTCATATCTGCATAATATTCTTATGTGATATACTTTTTATTAGAATGTATTTCTAATAGACTCTAGTGTTGGCAGTTGCATTTCTTCCCTCAGCTGGGGCTCAGTCATTTGGGGCCCAGAGAGGGGAGAGGTCAGGCTTGTCTTTTACATGTCTCTGGTGCTATGCAGAATATCAGAAAGGGAAGAGGACAGGATGGAACATTGTCTTCATATGTGAATGTATCTGTTAAACCATGTGAAGGGAGGGCGTGATTAAGGGGGAACCAATTACTTGTCTCCACAATGTCTGTGCGCAAGTCACTCCCCTCAGTGAGCTTGTCCAGGAGTGGGGTCAAGAGGGGGTTTACTTGAGATGGGGGTATCTAGAGTTGACAATTGAGTTATGTCATTGGATGAGGTAATAGTTTTGTACTATGAAGTACCAGGAACGAGATTAAAACCTCATCTTAGAGACCAAACTAAACAATAATGTATAGGGAATGCTATCTGGCTATGGGATACTCCTCTCTCAAGTAAAAGTCTTTCTTTGTGAACAGTTCCTATTATCAGTGGTTCGTCATGTAAGTTGAGAGGGGTGTATCTTGGCTATAAAATATCTTTGTATTCTTCTGTAGTCACTCTCAGAATTCATTATAGACACTGAATTGATCTGAGAGTCAAAAGGCTAAAGCTTAAAGCTCATTAAAGATGAAGTTTAAGTATAACTCTGACTGGTGTGTAGTTTGTAACTCTCCTAATTTGGTAATACAGGAAAATGCCACAACATGCCTCAAAGCTTTTTACTATAATTCTTTATATAATTTATCTTTGTTTCATAGTGCAGTTTATTTTTTAGTTTCATCACATTATTTCTTAATTTGCAGTACATTTGCCAATCAATTGGGCTGCCAGACTTAATTGCCATACCTTTTGCCTCATCCCTCTCAACCATACAATGTTTTAATTCCTCATCAATCCAAGGGGATTTAACTGTTTTTACAGTCATTTTCTTAATGGGTGCATGCTTATTAGTAACTGGAATAAGTAGTTTCATAAATGCATCAAGTGCAGCATCTGGTTGCTCGTCATCACACACCACAGACCAGTAAATATTCTTTACATCATCAACATATGAATCACTACAAAACTTCTTCTATGACCTCTTATACACTATATTAGGCCCAGCCTTTGGAACTTTGGTTTTCCTAGATATAGCTATTATATTGTGATCACTACATCCTATGGATTTGGATACTGCTTTAAAGCAAATATCTGCAGCATTAGTAAAGATGTGATCAATACATGTTGATGATTTAATTCCTGTGCTGTTTGTAACTACTCTGGTAGGTTGACTGACAACCTGATCCAGGTTGCAGGCACTTGTTACAGTTTGAAGTTTTCTCCTGAGTGGGCAGCTTGATGATGGCCAGTCAATATTTAATTCACCCAGAAAATATACTTCTCTGTTGATATCACATACATTATCAAGCATTTCACACATATTATCCAGATACTGACTGTTAGCACTTGGTGGTCTACAGCAGCTTCACACAAGAATGGGCTTTAGGTGAGGCAGATGAACATGTAGCCATATTACTTCAACAATATTTAACATTAGATCGTCTCTAAGCTTTACAGGAATGTGGTTCTGAATATAGACAGCAACACCTCCTCCGTTGGCATTTCTGCCTTTTCGGTAATGTTATAACCATGTATTGCTACCACTGTATCATCAAAGGTATTATCTAAGTGAGTTTCAGAGAGTCAGAATATGAATGTCATCTGTTAGATGACCTGGCCTCCACAATCATCCGACCTCAACCCAATTGAGATGGTTTGGGATGAGTTGGACCTCAGAATTAAGGAAAAGCTGCCAACAAGTGCTCAGCATATGTGGGAACTCCTTCAAGACTGTTGGAAAAGCATTCCACATGAAGCTGGTTGAGAGAATGCCAAGAATGTGTAAAGCTGTCATCAAGGCAAAGGGTGGCTACTTTGAAGAATCTCAAATATAAAATATATTTTGATGAACACTTTTTTGGTTACCTGATTCCATATGTGTTATTTCATAGTTTTGATGTCTTCACTATTATTCTACAATGTAGAAAATAGTCAAAATAAAGAAAAACCCTTAAATGAGTAGGTGTGTCCAAACTTTTGACTGGTATGTGTTATGGCTTTACATTCCCTGCTATATTGTGGATCGAGAGCTACCTGTCTAACAGAACACAGATGGTGTTCTTTAATGGAAGCCTCTCCAACATAATCCAGGTAGAGTCAGGCATTCTGCATGGCAGCTGTCTATACCCCTTACTTTTAAAAATCTTTACTAATGACCTGCCACTAGCTCTGAGTAAAGACTGTGTGTCTATGTATGCTGATGACTCAACATTATACATGTCAGCTACCACAGCAAGTAAAATCACTGCAACACATAACAAAGAGCTGCAGTTCTGTTTCAGAATGGGTGGTAAGAAATAAGTTAGTCCTAAATATTTAAAAAACTCAAAGCATTGTATTTGGGACAAATCATTCACTGAACTCTGAACCTCAACTCAGGGGTGCAACTTTAGTTATAGAAGTGGGGAGGACACAATTATAATTATATATATTTTTTTATCCAGTCGGATAAACACTCCAAACAGCCTACCCAACGATTGGAGGCATCCCTATGGTCCTAAAGCACAAGTATCACATTCCAATTATAAAATTGGGGGGGACAAAAATGCAATTTCAGAATGTGGGGGGGACATGTCCCCCTGTCCCCAGTGAATGTTGCAACCCTGCCTCAACTAAATCTTGTCATTAATAATGTGGGAATTGAACAAATTGGGGAGACTAAATTTCTTGGAGTAACCCTGGATTGTAAACTGTTATGGTCAAAACATATTGCTGCAACAGTAGCTAAGATGGGGAGAAGTCTGTCCATAATAAAGAGCTGCTCTGGCTTCTTAACAGCACTATCAACAAGGCAGGTTCTACAGGCCCTAGTTTTTTCGCACATGGACTACTGTCCAGTAATATGGTCAGGCGCCACAAAGAAGGACTGAAAATTACAATTGGCCCAGAACAGGGCAGCACAGCTGGCCCTTAAATGTACACGGAGAGCTAACATTAGTAGAGGAGAGATTGACTTCATCACTACTTGTATTTGTGAGAGGTATTGACATGTTGAATACACCGAGCTTTCTGTTTTAACTACAAGCACACAACTCAGACACCCATGCATACCCCACAAGACATGCCACCAGAGGTCTCTTCACAGTCCCCAAGTCCAGAACAGACTATGGGAGGCGCACAGTACTACATAGAGCCATGACTACATGGAACTCTATTCCACATCAAGTAACTCATGCAAGCAGTAAAATCTGATTTAAAAAAACATAAAAAAACACCTTATGGAACAGCAGGGACTGTGAAGAGACACACACACACGATAACATACACACTATACACACACGTACACTTGGATTTTGTGTTGTAGATATGTGGTAGTAGAGTAGTGGCCTGAGGGCACACACTTAATGTGTTGTGAAATCTATTGTAATGTTTTTAAAATTGTGTATAACTGCCTTAATTTGGCTGGACCTCAGGAAGAGTAGCTTTTTCCTTGGCAGCAGCAAATGGGGATCCATAATATATACAAATACACTCCTCCCCTAATGTACCAAACATCAGTGGATTATGTCATTGTAAATCTTTGAACATATTCCAATTAGTATTCTCAAAACAATCCTGTAGCATTCAGTCTGCCTCCTCTGTCCAGCCCTTCACTATTTTTTATGTTGGTGGCTCCCTCTTGGGTTGCTGCTTGTAGGCGGGGAGTAGGAACAGAGAGACGTGATCTGATTGGCCGAAGTGGGGGCAGGGTATGACTTTGTAAGTTTGTACACACTGGTTGGTTGTTTAGCAACAAAAACAAATGTGCGCAACTATGGGGCAAAACAGACAGGGTTTGCTTAGATTGTTGACATGTAAACTATACAGAGTATACAAAACATTAAGAACGCCTGCTCTTTCTATGACATGGACTGACCAGCTGAATCCAGGTGAAAGCTATGAGCCTTTATTGATCCACTTCAATCAGTGTAGATGAAGGGGAGGAGACAGGTTAAAGAAGGATTTTTAAACCTTGAGACAATTGAGACTTGGATTGTGTGTGTGCCATTCAGAGGGTGAATGGGCAAGCCAAAATAGTTAAGTTCCTTTGAACAGGGTAGGTGCCAGGTGCACCAGTTTGTGTCAAAAACTGCAACGCTGCTGGGTTTTTCATGCTCAACAGTTTCCCATGTGTATCAAGAATGGTCCAACACCCAAAGGACATCCAGCCAACTTGACACAACTGTGGGAAGCATTGGAGTAAACATGGGCCACCATCCCCGTGGAACGCTTTCAACACCTCGTAGAATCCATGCCCAGACGAACTGAGGCTGTTCTGACGGTAAAAGGGGGAGGGGAAACTCAATATTAAGAAGGTGTTCCTAATGTTTGGTATACTCAGTGTACACTATATATACAAAAGTATGTGGACACCCGTTCAAATCAGTGGATTCGACTATTTCAGCCACATCCGTTGCTGACAGGTGTATAAAATCAAGCACACAGCCATGCAATATCCATAGACACACATTGGCAGTAGAATGGCCTTACTGAAAAGCTCAGTGACTTTTAACATGGCACCGTCATAGGATGCCACCTTTCCTACAAATCAGTTCGTCAAATTTCTGCTCTGCTAGAGCTGCCCCAGTCAACTGTAAGTGCTGTTATTGTGAAGTGGAAAGTTCAAGGAGCAACAACGGCTCAGCCGCGAAGTGGTAGGCCACACAAGCTCACAGAACAGGACCGCCGACTGCTGAAGCGGGTAAAAGTCATCTGTCCTCAGTTGCAACACTCACTACTGAGTTCCAAACTGCCTCTGGAAGCAACGTCTGCACAATAACTGTTTGTCGGGAGCTTCATGAAATGGGTTTCCATGGCCAAGCAGCCGCACACAAGCCTAAGATCACCATGCGCTGGCTTGGCATTGTGGTGTAAAGCTCGCCGTCATTGGACTCTGGAGCAGTGGAAACGCATTCTCTGGAGTGATGAATCACGCTTCACCATCTGGCAGTCCGACGAACGAATCTGGGTTTGGCGGATGCCAGGAGAACTCTACCTGCCCGACCACATAGTGCCAACTGTAAAGTTTGGTGGAAGAGGAATAATGGTCTGGAACTGTTCTTCATGTTTCAGGCTCCTTAGTTCCAGTAAAGGGAAATCTTAATGCTCCAGCATGCAATGATGATTCTGTGCTTCCAACTTTTTGGCAACAGTTATTGGGAAGGCCCTTTCCTGTTTCAGCATGACAATGCCCCCATGCACAAAGCGAGGTCCATACAGAAATGGTTTGTCGAGATCGATGTGGAAGAACTTGACTGGCATGCAGAGCCCTGACCTCAACCCCATCGAACACCTTTGGGATGAATTGGAACGCCCACTACGAGCCAGGCCTAATCGACCAACAGCAGTGCCCGACCTCACTAATGCTCTTGTGGCTGAATGGAAGCAAGTCGCCACAACAATGTTCCCCACAACAATGTTCTAGTGGAAAGGCTTCCCAGAAGAGTGGAGGCTGTTATAGCTGCAAAGGGGGGACCAACTCCATATTAATCCCATGATTTTGGAATGAGATGTTCAACGAGCAAGTCATGTAGTGTATATTTCGTCTCCAATGTTTATTGAAACCATAAATACATTTGACAATGAGCACCTGTCTCTCACATACATAGTTACAGTTGTTGGTTAGCTAGCTAGCACATTTTTTCCATATTATAATGAACAAAAATATAAACGCAACATGTAAAGTGTTGGTCCCATGTTTTATGAGGTGGACAAAAAATCTCAGAAATGGTCCATTTGCATAAAAATATTATTTCTCAAATATGTTTGCCACACATTTGCTTACTTCCCTGTTAGTGAGCATTTCTCCTTTGCCAAGATAATCCATCCACCTCACAGGTGTGGTATATCAAGAAGCGGAATAAACAGCATGATCATCACACAGGGGCACCTTGTGCTGGGGACAATAAAAGGCCACTCTAAAATGTGCAGTTGTCGTCACACAACACAATGCCACAGGTGCCTCAAATGTTGAGGGAGTATGCAATTGGCATGCTGACTGCAGGAATATTCAACAGAGCTGTTGCCAGAGATATGAACGTTAATTTCTCTACCAAAAGCCACCTCCAATGTCGTTTTATAGGATTTGGCAGTACGTCCAACCAGCCTCACAACCACAGACCACGTGTAACCACGCCAGCTCAGGACCTCCACATCTGGCTTCATCACCTGCATAATCGTCTGAGACCAGCCACCTGGACAGCTGATGAAACTGAGGAGTATTTCTGTCTGTAATAAAGCCCCTTTTGTGGGGAAAAACGAATTCTGATTGCCTGAGTCTGTCTCTCCAGTGGGTGGGCCTGGCTCCCAAGTGGGTGGGCATATGCCCTCCCAGGCCTGCCCATGGCTGCGCCCTTGCCCAGTCACGTGAAATCCATAGATTAGGGCCTAATGAATTTAATTCAATTGACTGATTTCCTTATCTGAACTGTAATTCAGTAAAATCGTTGAAATTGTTTTATGTTGCATTTATATTTTTGTTCAGTATACATGACATCAGTCAAAACAAGACATGGTATGAAGAACAAGTTAAAACTAGCTGAAACGAGCCACCTGATTCCCCACACGGCAACTTCTTGTCATGTTGCTAGCTGTCTGGCCATCCAGAATGAACAACACAGACTTCTGCACCATTGAACCATGTGCATCGTCTTTGTGACGTTGTTAGCTATACACTGGCTCCCGAGTGGCGCAGCGGTCTAAGGCACTGTATCTCAGTGATAGAGGCATCACTACAGACCCTAGTTCGATCCCAGGCTGTATCACAACCGGCCGTGATCGTGAGTCCCATAGGGCGGCGCACAATTGGCCCAGCATCATCCGGGTTAGGGTAGGGTTTGGCCAGGGTAGGGTTTGGCCAGGGTAGGGTTTGGCCGGGGTAGGCCGTCATTGTAAAATAAGAATTTGTTCTTAACTGACTTGTCTAGTTAGATAAATAAAAAATATACTGTAGATGGTCAGGATACATGTTGGTGATATTTTGAAACGTGCTTGGTTTAAATCACACGCTACAATAAAAGACTGCTTCCGGGTGAGAAGATTCTTACTGGTTAATGATTTTCAAATAAAATCAAACTTTATTTGTCACATGCGCCGAATACAACAAAATACAACAAAATACAACAAGCCCTTAATTAACCAACAGTGCAGTTCAAGAAGAAGAAAATATTTACTAACAAGACTAAAATAAAAAGTAATAATAAAAAGTAACAATAAGAATAACGAGGCTATATACAGGGGGCACCGTACCGAGACAGTGTGCTGGGGTACAGGCTAGTTAAGGTAATCTGTACATGTAGGTGGGGGTGAAGTGACTATTCATAGGTAACAAACAAACAGCGAGTAACAGCAGTGTACAAAAGGGGGGGGTTCAATGTAAATTGTTCGGTGGCGATTTTATGAATTGTTCAGCAGTCTTATGGCTTGGGGGTATAAGCTGTTGAGGAGCCTTTTGGTTCTAGACTTGGCGCTCCGGTACCGCTTGCCGTGCGGTAGCAGAGAAAACAGTCTGTAACTTGGGTGACTGGAGTCTCTGACAATTATTAGGGCTTTCCTCTGACACCACCTATTATATAGGTCCTGGATGGCAGGAAGCTTGGCCCCAGTGATGTACTGGCCCGTTCGCACTACCCTCTGTAGCGCCTTACGGTCAGATGCCGAGCAGTTGCCATACCAGGCGGTGATGCAACCGGTCAGGATGCTCTCGATGGTGCAGCTGTAGAACCTTTTGAGGATCTGGGGACCCATGCCAAATCTTTTCAGTCTCCTGAGGGGGAAAAGGTTTTGTCGTGCCCTCTTCACGACTGTCTTGGTATGTTTGGACCATAATAGTTTGTTGGTGATGTGGACACCAAGGAACTTGAAACTCCTTGATGTTAGAGTCATGTTTGGCCACGCAGTCGTGGGTGATCAGGGAATGCAGGAGGGGACGTAGTACACACCCCTGAAGGGCCCCAGTGTTAAGGATTAGCGTGGCAGACATGCTGTTGCCTACTCTTACCACCTGGGGGCAGCCCGTCGAGAAGTCTAGGATCCAGTTGCAGAGGGAGGTGTTTAAGTCCCAGAGTCCTTAGCTTAGTGATGAGCTTCGTGGGCACTATGGTGTTGAACGCTGAGCTGTAGTCAATGAATAGCATTCTCACATAGGTGTTCTTTTTGTCCAGGTGAGAGAGGGCAGTGTGGAGTGCGATTGAGTCATCTGTGGATCTGTTGGTGCGGTATGCGAATTGGAGTGGGTCTAGGGTGTTCGGGAGGATGCTGTTGATGTGAGCCATGACCAGCCTTTCAAAGCACTTCATGGCTACCGACGTGAGTGCCACGGGGCGATAATCATTTAGGCAGGTTACCTTTGCTTCCTTGGTCACAGGGACTATGGTGGTCTGCTTGAAACATATAGGTATTTCATACTCGTTCAGGGAGAGGTTGATAATGTCAGTGAAGACACTTTCCAGTTGGTCCACGCATGCTTTGAGTACACGTCCTGGTAATCCGTCTGGCCCAGAGGCTTTGTGAATGTTGACCTGTTTCAAGGTTTTGTTCACATCGGCTACCGAGAGCGTTATCACAGTCATCCAGAACAGGATGATCTTGTTCAGTTCGCTGAGTGCTACCTTGGTGTTTGCTTGTGGCAGTATATACACAGCTGTGATAACACACGTAAATTCCCTCGGCATATAGTGGGGTCGGCGTTTAGCATCAGACACTCCAAGTCGGGTGAACAGGAACTCGAGATGTTTTCAACTTCGGTACACCAGGAATTGTTAATGAGGAAACATAACCCTCCCTGCTTACTGTTACCAGAAGCCGCCGTTCGATCCATTTGGAAAATGGGATAGCCGTCTGGTTGAATAGCTGAGTAGACTGTATCATCCATAAGCCATGTCTCTGTAAAAACACACACAGCACTTCCTGATGTCCCTCCGCGATCGAAGCCTTGCTCTGAGTTCAAAGTTTATTTTCCAGCAACTGGACATTAACCATCAGGATACTAGGAAGAGGTCCCATCTTTTCAGCCTAACTTGGAGTCTCCCTTTCATTCATCTTCACCGGTCATCTTGGTCAGCAGCAACAGGTAAACACGCTGTGCGGGGAACAAAGGTGCAAATGTAGTATTCCTGATCTGGGAGGCTGAGAGAGAAGTGTGTAGCTTCCAATTCATCATCTAGAAAGGTTTGTCGGTCATAGAAAATTATTGCACGAACATGAGCAAGCAAAGTAAGAATTCATGCAAAAATAGCCATAAAAAAGCTAAGCCGAGGAAGCTAGGAACGGAAAGAGAGGAAAACAATCTAGGAAAGAAAATGAGTACACATGTATTTTAGGCATCAATCCCCCCTATCTGAGATATTTACTGCAGCCCTCATCCTCCACCCATTCTGCCAGTCACATTCTGTTAAAGGTCCCCAGAGCACACACATCCCTGGGTCGCTCATCTTTTCAGTTCGCTGCAGCTTGCGACTGGAACGAGCTGCAACAAACACTCAAACTGGACAGTTTTATCTCAATCTCTTCATTCAAACACTCAATCATGGACACTTACTGACAGTTGTGGCTGCTTTGTGTGATACATTGTTGTCTCTATCTTCTTGTCCTTTGTGCTGTTGTCTGTGCCCAATAATGTTTGTACCATGTTTTATGCTGCTACCATGTTGTGTTTCTACCATGCTGTGTTGTCATGTGTTGCTGCCATGCTGTTGTCATTTTAGGTCTCTCTTTACGTAGTGCGGTCTCTCTTGTCGTGATGTGTTTTGTCCTATATTTTAATTTTAATCCCAGCCCCTGTCCCCGCAGAAGGCCTTTTGCCAGTAAATAAGAATTTGTTCTTGACTTCCTTATTAAATAAAGGTTAAATAAAATACAAATAAATGTGGTAGGGATTAACCACGGCCAGTAGATTGAGTTAGTATTGGTTTTAGTCACAGCTACGCCGGTGTTGCAGCTGGATACCATTGGGAAAAGGCATGGTTGAACTGAACTGGGAACAGTCAAACCGCACCCTGAAGATAAGCACATTGGTCATTTATTCTGTCTACTGGAAAAGGAGAGCAAAATCAATATTGTTTCCAGAACATTCAATTGTATCCCTACATAATATAAGGATTCCACATCAGTTCCATATATGAATGTGTAAGATGGCACCGGAGAAGGAGGCAGCCGAGTGTTTTGTTTGTAACTTATGCAGTCTCTATTGCACTCCACACTGCCCTTTCCCACCTGGACAAAAGGAACACCTATGTGAGAATGCTATTCATTGACTACAGCTCAGCGTTCAACACCATAGTGCCCTCAAAGCGCATCAATAAGCTAAGGACCCTGGGACTAAACACCTCCCTCTGCAACTGGATCCTGGACTTCCTGACTGGCCGCCCCCAGGTGATAAGTGTAGGTAACAACACATCTGCCACGCTGATCCTCAACACAGAGGTCCCTCAGGGGTGCGTGCTCAGTCCCCTCCTGTACTCCCTGTTCACTCATGACTGCACGGCCAGGCACGAATCCAACACCATCATTAAGTTTGCCGATGACACAACAGTGGTAGGCCTGACCACCGACAACGACAAGACAGCTTATAGGAAGGTGGTCAGAGACCTGGCCGTGTGGTGCCAGGACAACAACCTCTCTCTCTCAATGTGATCAAGACAAAAGGAGATGATTGTGGACTACAAGAAAAGGAGGACCGAGCACGCACCCATTCTCATCTACAGGACTGCAGTGGAGCAGGTTGAGAGCTTCAAGTTCCTTGGTGTCCACATCAACAACAAACTAACATGGTCCAAACACACTAAAACAGTCGTGAAGAGGGCGCGACAAAACCTATTCCCCCTCAGGAGACAAATGATTTGGCATGGGTCCTCAGATCCTCAAAAGGTTCTACAGCTGCACCATCGAGAGCATCCTGACTGGTTGCATCACTGCTTGGTAATGCAACTGCTCAACCTCTGACCGCAAGGCACTACAGAGGGTAGTGCGAACGGCCCAGTACATCACTGGGGCCAAGCTTCCTGCCATCCAGGACATCTATACCAGGCGGTGTCAGAGGAAGGCCCTAAAAATTGTCAAAGACTCCAGCCAGTTCTCTCTGCTACCGCACGGCAAGCGGTACCGGAGCGCCAAGTCTAGGTCCAAGAGGCTTCTAAACAGCTTCTACCCCAAGCCATAAGACTCCTGAACATCTAGGCAAATGGCTACCCAGATTACTTGCAGTGCCCCCCCTCACCCCCTCTTTAACCCACTGCTTCTCTTCGTTGTCATCTACACAGTCATTTTAATAACACTATCTACATGTACATATTACCTCAACTAACCGGTGCCCCCGCACATTGACTCTATATCAGTATCCCCCCCTGTGTATAGTCTCGCTATTGTTATTTTACTGCTGCTCTTTAATTACTTGTTACTTTTAACTCTTAACCTTTTTTTTTTTTTTTAACTGCATTGTTGGTTTGGGGCTCGTAAGTAAGCATTTCACTGTAAGGTTGTATTCGACACATGACTAATAGAATTTGATGCTACAGCAGTCCTACCAACTTCATCTCAAAATATGTATCCTGGAACTGCATGATCAAGTCATGCTCCCTTAGCATTTTCCCTTCATAAAGTGTCATATCCAGACCTTTACATTTGGAAGCTTTTTGATGCAGTGGATCAACCAGTTAAAAGGAAGCTTAAATACACACTCACTCTCACACACACAATTCCTTGCTTGCTTTAAAGTGCAAATAATGTCCTTCCCCAGGTTTCTTGCGGACACACACACAAAACAACACATTAAAGTCATAAAACTATTTATAAATAAAAACACATTTCTTAATAAAAGAGTAGTGAGAGTTGGTAAGAAAACCTTTTTTCTCTCCACTGTACATTATCGCAAGACAGAGACACAAATATACCTCTGGTTAACAGACAAATATACTTTAACAATGAGTCTAAGCTGGAAGCTCATGTTAAGTGTTGAAAAATAAACTACATGTATCTGCAACCAGCTATGATAAACACAAGAGAACAGAAAGGGCATCAGGTCTCTTGCACTACATTTTCATAGTCAAACAAAGTCATACAAACAAAAGTCAATTTAAGATTAGTGTTAATTTTCTATTTCTTTCACTTTGCAAACATAAATCGGTTGTTAAGGGACCATTTTAGGTGAAAGAAAGTATGGAGGGAGGGAGGAAGCTTTTTTAACCTTTGTCTCTGATGGACTGGGGTTGGGGAGGACAGAGGATGTGCAGATAAGGAGAGGAAAGACAGAAAATAACAAATTAAAAACATCCAAGTAGAAAAGCGCGGAGTCATCCTCAGCTGTTTCCCCGGCCTCCCTCCCGGTCACGACCCAAACACAACTCTCCTCACAGGGAGGAAACTGACGGGGGGTTTCTTCACTGAAGAAAGTAGAGCAGAAGAGCAAGAGAGGACATTTCCAGCAGGGTTGGGCTCAATTACATTTTAATTCTGCCAATTCAAAAAGGAAATGGAATTGACCCCAACAATGATTTTCTAGAGACCTCCTCCTCCTGTCTGTCCCTCTCAGCACTAAACAAAACAATTCTTATCCACCATTTTGTGGTGTGCCTATGACATGACCTGTGTCACATGACATCGACAAAGAACTCGCCAGGGTTGCCCACAGCTATGCGCAGGGACTGGCGGGAGCCGGTGAGCTCTGGGGGAGCGTTGGCCAGCTCTCGGCCTGGGGGTGCTCCGGGGGCAGCTGTGGCCAGGTGGAGGGGCTGAGGGGGCAGGCCTGGGGGGGCATAGACCAAGCCGGGGCCGTAGGACAGTGAGTGGGCGCTTCGATGGCTGTAGGAACTGCGGGTGCTGCGCTCGCTAGGGGCCACAGAGCGCTCACTGGGGGCACGATGGCTCCTGATCTCTGACTCGCTGCCACTACCACCCGACTTGTTGGAGCCCCCGGCACCGCCTCTGCCCTCGGTCTTACTGCAGTTGGAGCCGCTGCTGCCTGGAGTCAGGGGAGGAAAACAAACAAAGTGTGTTAACATCCAACTATTTGACCTTCATACATGACTGCAAATGTTTTATATGATTGACTGTGTGTACGTTCTGGCTTTGCTGCGTACATGACTTTTAGATATATTCAAATACATTTATCTATTAGAGCAACACTCCTGTATAATCTTAAAATCTCCTTCTGAAGTTTTTCTATATCATTTATTTACGCTGTGACTCAAGTCAGGCATGGTAGTGCTGATTCATGCCGGGGCCAACACATAATGACTGATATTGACTGGCCAACACATAATGACTGATATTGACTGGCCAACACATAATGACTGATATTGACTGGCCAACACATAATGACTGATATTGACTGGCCAACACATAATGACTGATATTGACTGGCCAATAAGTTCAAATGCGGCAGATAAATAGCTCAATAGCTTTTAAATCAACAGGAAATATTGTTACGATTGTATTATGATTATCTTTTACAATGTGTGTTAACTCAAAGTGTTGCATTGTCCTAGGCTGTAGTGTTGGTTAACTGAAACTAGTTCCCCCTCTCTCTGTGTCTGGGTTTGACTGAATTCTGCTGGTGAGTCCCAGCTCTCCTCACCGTCGCTGTGTTGGCTGCCAGCGCTGCCCGCCCCTACTCCTGGGAAGCCCTGGGGCAGGTCGTGTTGGGGCTGGGGGTTGTAGGGGTGGGCGATGGGGAACTGGTAGGGTAGGGCCATGGGCCAGGGGGCCGCCCCAGGGTGGGGCAGAGGGGGCAGGGTGTCCTGGTCCGACGCCCCTCCGCTGGAGCCGTCGTGGTCTTGCAGAGACAGGTGGGTCATGTCTGAGAGAGAGACAGGTCAAGAACATAAATGTTGTAGTTTTGGACTAGGGACTGTTTTCAAACTAGGAAATATGAGGATCTACTGAAAACACTCACTGCCACAGAGGTCTCCGAAGATGTAGTAACACTGCTCGGAGAAGGTGATCTTGTTGACGGTGTGGCGGATGTAGCCGGCCTTGAGCAGGTTACTGGCGTACTTCCTGGCTTCCCTTCGGTCCGAGAAGCCCTCCACGTGATGGAAGAGCCAGTCCACCACGTCTGAGCCTGGGAAGACACACACACGCACACAATGAGTCTAGACACAAACATACACATTCAATGGCAATTAACCTGCAAAAGAGACAAAGTAAGGCCTAGAACAGGGGGAATTTAGAAAGACATCTAGACAAAATGAGAAAGTGAAAAACTGGAGGACAGGAAGACAGACAGATGGGTAGGGGGGGGGGGGGGGGGGGGGGGTAGATAGAGAGAGGGGGGGTAGAGAGAGAGAGGGGTAGACAGACAGACAGAGCGAGCGAGACACAGAGAGAGGGGTAGACCGAGGGGTAGAGAGAGAGGTAGAGAGAGAGGTAGAGAGAGAGAGAGATAGAGAGAGGGGTAGAGAGAGAGAGGGGTAGAGAGAGAGAGATAGACAGAGAGAGAGGTAGACAGAGAGAGGTAGAGAGAGGTAGACAGAGAGAGGTAGAGAGAGATAGACATACAGAGAGAGAGATAGACAGACAGAGAGTGGGACAGAGGGGTAGACAGAGAGGTAGACAGAGAGAGGTAGACAGAGAGAGGTAGACAGAGAGAGAGAGAGAGATAGACAGAGAGAGAGACAGAGAGAGAAAGAGGAAAAGAGAGTGAGCATACCTATAAAAGCATTTGCGATGGTGATCTTTAGCCACATCCTGTCTCGCACCTCCAGGCCCGACTCCGGGGAAGCCATGGCCTTGGCAACGGTTGCCATGTCGCTGTGGATGGACAAGTGGAAATCGTCGAAGCCTGTGAGGAGCAAATGGGAGGTGTGGGTTACTGGGTTTAGCCAGGGTAGCAACCATGGCTTACAGGTTTAGAATGGGACAGTGGGACTCTTTAGTTAGGACGCAGGTTTTCCCCAGTATGACAGTTATGGGTTCCTTTCAAAGATTAGTGGAACTTATTAAAAGGCATCACATTAGGATCTCGTTCACATACTAGACTGTCGATTGCTTCATGACGCAATAAAACAAGAGGTATTATAGAGTGTTTCCATGAGTTTTGATGGGACCCAGGTGTAGGTGTGACTCACGTTCAGTCTCAGGGATGGAGCTGCTGATGGAGGAGCTGGTGGAGGTGACCGTGGTCATCGAGGGGCTCATGCCATAGGCAGGGTACACCCCCGTCATCGCTGCAGTGTGGGACACCCACGCAGCAGGGTCAATGGGCCGGATCGGCTCACCTGGTGGGAGAAAAGGGGGTTAGAGGGACATAGTACACAGATATCACAAAACCACCACAAATATTCACAAACATTAACATATTTTGAGTGGTGTGTTGCGTGAGGAAGACACAGCAGGAGAATACTCACTTCTAGGCAGAGCAAAGCAGCTCCGGGGGTTGGGGTCCCAGCACTTAGCCACAGTCAGAGTGATGGGACTGTAAACAGAGTTTACACACACACACACTTAACACAGAGCTGGCTATGCACACAACACACATTTATAAGGCAAAGCTGCTAAACCTACACCTGTCTTTTTACAGACTGAATACAATACCAAAGAAAGTGAAAGTATAAAATACAACATTCTTTCTCTGTCCTAAGACTGTGGTTGCAACTTGTGTGTGTTTGTAAATGTGCTTGTGAAAGAACACAGGTGTGTATGTGAGAGAGAATCACCCTGGCTTGTGTACGATGTCCCTCAGCACTCGAACCGCATCGTCGTTGTTCATATTCTCAAAGTTGATGTCATTCACCTGTTAGAAGTGAGGAGACAATCTCTGATCTGGTTCGTACCTATTAGGTTTCACCGGAGCAAATTGTAGCAAAACAAGCACTTTCTTATTGGACATATTCAGGTAGTTCCACCCTGTTTCAGTCCATTTAATGCATCATGAACTCAACCCTGAATTCAACTGCTTGATCACCCTGCTCCAATGTTGAATGGGGGCCACACATTTCTGGAGTCACAGACACACCTGCAGCAGCATGTCTCCAGGCTCAATGCGTCCGTCTGCGGCCACAGCCCCTCCTTTCATGATGGAGCCGATGTAGATGCCACCGTCTCCCCTCTCATTGCTTTGCCCCACGATGCTGATGCCCAGGAAGTTATACTTCTCTACAAGATAGAAAGATGGAGAGAGAGGAGGCACATTGAGACAGTGTAGGATTTCTACTTCATATTTGTAGTTAATTAGTTCATATTCCAGTTTGTCAAAAAACGCTTTGAGAACTATCCAAAGTTTTATTACAGTTTATCAGGAAAAGTGAGAAATACAGCAACAGAAATACTTACCCATGTTCAGTGTGACAGTGATGATGTTCAGAGACATGGTGGAGTCTGTGACGCTGCTGAAGGATGAAGACTACAAAAAAAGAGCGGGAGACAAAGCGTGACGAGAGACATAAGGTAATTTACATATCAAAATACTGTGTGCGTGTCCGCCCATCTCACCCTTTCCATGTTGGACGTTTTGGGTTTCCGCCGGCGCCGGCGGTGTCGCCTCATCAGGCGAGAGGAGCTCTGCTCTGTGGAACTGCTGAAGCTGGGAGGAGAAAGCCCAAAAGGGTCACAGTAGACATAAGGCAAAGGTTCCCACTGGAAGGAGGCAAGAAAGTGGAGGTTAGACAAACGTTGCGTGACGGTTAGGTGGAGGGCCTCACCGGCTGGTGGCGTCGTCGTCCTCAGAGTCGAAGCAGCTGGTGGACTCCAGCTCACTGCTCATGAAGGACGAGCAGCTGTCGTATTGGCTCAGCTCAGCCCCTCGGCCCACTCGCGAGTAACCGTTCCTCCCACCTGCAGGGGGCGACACGGCACTGAGCGAAAGGCCTCACGCTATAGGCCCAGGCCCTAGGAACGTCATGTAGTTTGGATAACTATAAAGCTGGATAGTTTCAAATGGTGGTAATAGCTTCCCACTGCCCCTTGATAGGTGCATATTCCACCAAGCCTATCCAAAAACTGTCATTTGTCACATCTTCCACTAGGAAGTGGATGGTAGAGTTAAGAGAGTATGTCAAAGAGGAGTGAAAGAGAGATGCTGAGTGAGTGACTAAAGAGAGGAGTGAAAGAGAGATGCTGAGTGACTGACTAAAGAGAGGAGTGAAAGAGAGGTGCTGAGTGAGTGACTAAAGAGAGGAGTGAAAGAGAGATGCTGAGTGAGTGACTAAAGAGAGGAGTGAAAGAGAGATGCTGAGTGAGTGACTAAAGAGAGGAGTGAAAGAGAGATGCTGAGTGAGTGACTAAAGAGAGGAGTGAAAGAGAGATGCTGAGTGAGTGACTAAAGAGAGGAGTGAAAGAGAGATGCTGAGTGAGTGACTAAAGAGAGGAGTGGACAGACTGCTCTCAGACCAGGCTGGTGAGTGGGTTTCCGGCGCGGGCGCTCCCTCTCTCTCCTCTGGGACACCATCGAGCCCGTCTCAGTCTCGTTGTCCAACGAGTCTCGTCCACCTGTGGCCTTCCCACTGCAGTGCGACATGGAGAAACGGATGGAGAAAGGGATGAGGGAGGGGAGAGAAATTGAGAGTGGGTCAGAGGGGGAGAGAGAAAAGAGTGGCGTGTCACAAAAGTAATAATTATTCCATTGAGCAAGTAGTTGTGCTCACGGTTGTCATGGTTATTAGGCAGATGTTAGAAGCACAAAGGATACATTATTTGTAAATTCACCCTGTCAATCTACACCGACTTAAGAGCTGGTTTGATAAAGCACAGAATAATTTAGGGAAATTACAAACGCCATAAACTTGGTTGTTATGGCAGGTTTAAGAAAACACTGGCAAAAAATATATTTGTGGCCAGTAAGCACGTTTCCATCCACAGTTTATGTGAGTAAAGTCATACCGTATTTTAAAGAAAAATCACAATAGCTGTGATAGAAACAGGAAGTTCTGGTAAAAATTGTACATGCCATCGGGTAATTTGTTCGTTCGACATGGTGGGGTCTTTTTGTGTCTGTAAAATTAATTATGAGAGAAATGGCGGTGGAAACACCTTTATGCACAAATATTGATAGAATACCCATCATATCAAAGTAAACTTAGGAGTCAAGCGATTATATGGTGTTCTTTCATTGTGTCTGGAAGCTAGTAGCTTTTGCGGTTATTTTTGGGCCAGTACCAAAAGGTTGCTGGATCGAATCCCCGAGCTGACATGGTACAAATCTGTCGTTCTGCCCCTGAACAAGGCAGTTAACCCACTGTTCCCTGGTAGGCTGTCATTGTAAATAAGAAGTTGTTCTTAACTGTTAAATAATCATATTCTTTTAATTGCCACCTTTAGCCAGTTAGCTTGGGCGTTTGACCTCCGTTGTTCCGAGTGTTCTAAACCTCACAGTGTCCACCTCGAGTGTTCTAAACCTCACAGTGTCCACCTCGAGTGTTCTAAACCTCACAGTGTCCACCTCGAGTGTTCTAAACCTCACAGTGTCCACCTCGAGTGTTCTAAACCTCACAGTGTCCACCTCGAGTGTTCTAAACCTCACAGTGTCCACCTCGAGTGTTCTAAACCTCAGTGTCCACCTCGGTCAGGGCATCCAGTGTGCACTCTGACCGAACCAAGAACGAAACTCTGCCAATTTATGAATGGGCCCAGAGTGCACTCTGACACTTTAGGGTGATTTTACAAACACACCCTAAGACATATACAGAGTCTTGGAGAGAGAAAGAAACACACTCATTCACAAGCACACATACAACTTCTCTTACACACACACAGACAAAAAATAAACAGTCAAATAGATGTGCTGTCGTGACTGTACTGTGATGTTCCAGATGGGTCGGATCAGCTTCGCATTGGATGACTTCAACCAGACCCTCTCTCACCCACAGAGAGGGGAGGAGGGAACTGGTGGGGGGTGGGGGGGGTGGGGGGGGGGGGGGGGGGGTCGACAGCTCATACCCTGCTGTAAATCAAGGATTAGAACTTTCAGCTGTCTCCTTCTCCAAATTCACACAGGAGTGTGTGTGCCTTTGTTTCACAGAGGTTTTCCCGACAAAACTCTAAAACATCCTATAGCAAATACAGGAACAATATCTCTAACATAGAACGTGGGGGATGGTCAGAGGCCATCTAAAGAATAATAATGTCATTTTGTGACATCATTAAATATTGTTATAAAGGAAATACTGTAAATTGGAAAGTATACATACTACATGTACAAAGTGTCCATCCTCTACGTTGTGTATGAAATAGGACAAACACAGTATTTTTGTTAAGAGAGGGATGTGATCTTAGAAACTATAAGAGGGAATTATTTCTATAACTTTGTACAAGTGAGTAGTCACCGCCCCCTTGAGTGAGGTCAGAGATCGTGTCAGCCTCACGAACCACCCCTTTAGAATGAACCGTCTAAAAAAGGTGGGTTAAGAATTAACATATGAGACCAGAGAGGCGTTGAGCTGCAGCACACGTCCAAAGTGGTTGGATCTCTGAAATCTCAACAAGGTAGTCACCTCCCGGACAATCACTGGTACGGCTGATTAGCTATGCTAAGCATCTAGAAAAGTGAACTTAAGTGGGAGCTACTCTTCTCAAATCACCGTATTCTACTACTCTCATCACCAATGGGAACCATCGACACGGCTGGCTAGCCTATCTTTCTCCATCTCCTTTGTAACAAGCCGCCATATTGAGTCAGTCCACTAGGGACCTGTTTCTAATGTATTAAGTGTGTATGTTTATCCTGTGTTACCATTTAGTTAGCTAGTAAATAAATAATTAAAATAATTTGTGTAGTACAGAATCATAAGTAAGGCTGTTTTTTTTGCAGATACAGGAGGTTACGACTGTTCAGAATGATGATATGATACGAGGTTATGATTAATCCGTTGACTGTTTATGGGCGTGATAGCTAAAGACCTTTAGAGTTTAATTCGGGAGATGGTAACTTTCGTGGTGCCCCAATTCCTAAAGAGTTAATTGTTACATGATTAATTGAAAAATCGGGTAACAAATAAACATAGTTGATTACATAAATAACAGTCATCAGATTAATGAAAGTAAAGTCACAACAGTACATTGCGCACACAGCTGAACAGGCACACACACACAACTAACTGGTAGGATGGTGGTCTGGAGTCCCCGATGCCCCCAGTCCTCTCCAGGGGGGGTGGCGGCAGCTCCAACAAACTCTCAACCACCGAGCCCCCGTCTGAGTGAGCACCGTCCCCTGACACCAGCTGAGGACAGAGAGACCAACGTTGAGACTCCAACAATCATGCACCCTCAAATTGTATTTGCATGCACTATACAGCTATTTTTACAAATGCGTTTTACAACAAACCAGGCCTGTAGCCCCAAAGACCAAGCAGAGAGGCGACAAACAGACATACACCCTGGATACTAAACACATTTCACTAGAACTTAATTTTAGCCTGATCAGACAGAGACCGAGACAGACAAAGCCAATTGACACATACAGACAGATAAATATACATAGACACAACCAGAGATGATGATCATACTTTCCTGACCATGTACTGTATGAAAGAAAGCCAATAACCTAGGGCCCAGAGATATTCCTAGTTATAGTAAGAAGGTAGGCCTACACCCTCTCCCTCCACACACAGTACCTTTCCTTGTCAATCTTACAAATACATACTAGTTCAATGATCATCAACTAGATTCAGCCACGGGACAATTTTTTATTGAGCGGATGGTTGGGGGGGTCCGGAAAATAATTACGAATAATGTGTAGACTGAAAATTGACTGAAAATTGACTGCAAGAAGCCCAAACAGATATGTTTGACTAAAACAATAATTTCAAACCTTGCTTACATTTGTATACAATCACGTGGGAATACTTGAGAACAGATTTCATAAATTAAAATCACTTGGAGCTGATTTCCTGGTGTTTGTACAGTCTTATGTCCAACAAGGGGAAAAAATCCAAGTGTTTTTTTGGGGGGGGGGTCAGAAAAGTTGGGGGGCCAAATTAAACCACCCGGGGGTGTCAGTTGGGGAACCCTGCACTAGTTGTTAATGTCTCCAAAATGAATCTCAGAGTACATACACCATTTCCTTCTTAAACAAACCACCCTTTCACTCCTCACTTTCTTTTGCCACTCTCTGTGATTCAATCTTCTCATTAGGTGCAGTGAAGTTCTTTATTTGAGAGTGATGTCTATGATCCTGTGATTTCAGTTTGTCTTAATCAGAACTCAATTGAGAAAGAGGACAAGCAAGGAGGTGCAGAAAAACACGTCTCAGTCACGAAGACACACACTGGTCTGTGTGTACTGAGAATGTATGAGTTGGAAACAAACAACAAGTGTATTTGGAAGACAGCTAAAAAGATTGACGAGAAATAAAGAGAATGAGAAACAGCGCGTGTGTGTGTAATTAGGGCCGGGACGATACCAGTATTGCGATATTTTTTTCAATGGCAAAAATGAAAACACGAAGCAGATTAAACTCTTTGGTCTTTTAAACCCCCTGCTCTATGTATACTTAACAAAAATCTAAAAACGCAACATTTAACAATTTCAACAATTTTACCGAGTTACAGCTCATAAGAAAGTCAATTTAAATATACATTTTAAGCCCTAATCTATGGAATATACATGACTGGGCAGGCATAGGTCCAAACATTTGGGAGCCAGGAACACACACTGGAGAGCCAGGCCCAACCAATAAGAACGAGTTTCCTCAGCTGTACGAGTGGCTGGTCTCAGAATATCCCGTAGGTGAAAAAGCCAGGTGTAAATGTTGAGTGTCTTCACTGCAAGTAGATTGCATGTTTTAATAAAATATAATAAAAAAGTATATTTTTAAGAAGCCTGGTGTGAAGATCCTGAGATGGCGTGGTTACACGTGTGCTGCGGTTGCGAGGCCAATTGGACATACTGACAGATTCTCTAAAGGAATGTTGGAGGCGGCTTATGGTAGAGAAATGAACATTCAATTCTCTGGCAACAGCTGTGGTGGACATTCCTGCAGTCAGCATGCCCATTGCACGCTCGTTCAAAATTGAGACATTGTGTTGTCATTGTCCCCAGCATAAGGTGCACCTGTGAAATGATACTGTTGTTTAATCAGCTTCTTGATATGCCATACCTGTCAGGTTCGTGGATTATCTTGGCAAAGGAGAAATGCTCACTAAAAGGGATGTATACAAATTGCGAACAAAATTTGAGAGAAATTAGCTTCTTGTGCGTATGGAAAATTTCTGGGATCTTTTATTTCAGCATTAGGGCTGTTTTCTTAAGTTAATTATGCTTTGTGTTGTTTCCTTGCCACAATACTTACGAGTATCGCAATACTGGTATCATCCCGGCCCTAGTAATAATGATATTATCAAACAAATGAGTGAGGCTCCTCCCCAGAGACAGAGTGATGTTCGGAGTCAATAGCAGCCACAACAGATGGGTGTCATTGACAAACACTTAAGACAAAGGTGGTGTGTGTGTGCTTACCCAAGATACCACACGACCATTAAAACAAGGGAGTTTGGCATTGTCATCAGATATCTCTTCTTTCACCACCCTGCGAGGAAAAGAGAGAACAACATTTACTCAACATGTGTACACAAATGCTGGTAAAGAATGCACTGACACTAGGGTGAAACACTCCCAGTCCCAACAATAGGGAAACCAACAGTCTAAAAAAATTAAAAATAAAGTATTTTTTATATAATTCGCTGCTTTAGGCCAAACCCATAAAGACAAAAGACATTCTAATAATTCACCTCATGGTAGAAACATATGGGCCAAGATCTAAGTCTCAATTTTGTTAAATTACTGCGCTAGCTAGTTCAATTACTAAGCTTTGATTTTCTACAACGTGTGTGTCGTGTGCGAAACAAACCTGCAGTGCCAAATTTCAATTTAGCCTGGTGTCAATAGAGCACGTTATTTAGCAGGCCGAACATACATACATACATACATACATACACAGTGCATTTGGAAAGTATTCAGACCCCTTGACATTTTGTTACGTTACAGCAATATTCTAAAATGGATTTTAAAAAATAAACATCTCCTAAATCTACACAATACCTCATAATGACAAAACAAAAACTGTTAGACATTTATAAAAAATAAACTAATATTACATTTACATAAGTATTCAGACCCTTTACTCAGTACTAGAGGTCGACCGAAAATGATTTTTCAACGCCGATACCGATTATTGGAGGACCAAATAAAACATTTTAATATATATTTGTAATAATGACAATTACAACAATACTGAATGAACACTTTTCTTTTACCTTAATATAATACATCAATAAAATCAATTTAGCATCAAATAAATAATGAAACACGTTCAATTTGGTTTAAATAATGCAAAAACAAAGTGTTGGAGAAGAAAGTGCAATATGTGCCATGTAAGAAAGCTAACGTTTAAGTTCCTTGCTCAGAACATGAGAACATATGAAAGCTGGTGGTTCCTTTTAACATGAGTCTTCAATATTCCCAGGTAAGAAGTTTTAGGTTGTAGTTATTATAGGAATTATAGGACTATTTCTCTCTATTATACCATTTGTATATCATATAGCTTTGACTATTGGATGTTCTTATAGGCACTTTAGTATTGCCAGTGTTACAGTAAAGCTTCCGTCCAAAACCTCGCGCCTCCCTGGGCTCGAACCAGGAACACATCGACAACAGCCACCCTCGAAGCATCGCTACCCATCGCTCCACAAAAGCCGCGGCCCTTGCAGAGCAAGGGGAACAACTACTCCAAATCTCAGAGCAAGTGACGTCACCGATTGAAACGCTATTAACGCGCACCCCGCTAACTAGCTAGCCATTTCACATCGGTTACACCAGCCTAATCTCGGGAGTTGATAGGCTTGAAGTCATAAACAACTCAATGCTTGAAGCACAGCGAAGAGCTGCAGTCAAATGCACGAAAGTGCTGTTTGAATGAATGCTTACGAGCCTGCTGCTGCCTACCATGGCTCAGTCAGATTGCTCTATCAAATATCAAATCATAGACTTAATTATAACACACAGAAATACGAGCCTCTGGTCATTGATATGGTCGAATCCGGAAACTATCATTTTGAAAACAAAACTTTTATTCTTTCAGTGAAATACGGAACCGTTCCGTATTTTATCTAACGGGTGGCATCCCTAAGTCTAAATATTGCTGTTACATTGTACAACCTTCAATGTTATGTCATAATTATGTACATTTCCGGCAAATTAATTACGGTCTTTGTTAGCAAAAAATGGACTTCACACAGTTTGCAACGAGCCAGGCGGCCAAAACTGCTGCATATACACTGACTGCTTGCACGGAACGCAAGAGAAGTGACACAATTTCCCTAATTATAAGAAATTCATGTTAGCAAGCAATATTAACTAAATATGCAGGTTTAAAAATATATACTTGTGTATTGATTTTAAAGAAAGGCATTGATGTTTATGGTTAGGTTTGGTGCAACGACAGTGCTAAATCATCACCCGTTTGACGAAGTAGGCTGTGATTCAATGAGAAATTAACAGGCACCGCATCGATTATATGCAACACAGCACACGCTAGATAAACTAGTAATATCATCAACCATGTGTAGTTAACTAGTGATTATGTTAAGACTGATTGTTTTTTATAAGATAAATTTAATGCTAGCTAGCAACTTACCTTGGCTTCTTGCTGCCCTCGCGTAACAGGTAGTCAGCCTGCCACGCAGGCTCCTCGTGGAGTGCAATGTAAGGCAGGTGGTTAGAGCGTTGGACTAGTAACCGCAAGGTTGCAAAAACGAATCCCCGAGCTGACAAGGTAAAAATCTGTCGTTCTGCCCCTGAACAAGAAAGTTAACCCACCGTTCCTAGGGCCGTCATTGAAAATAAGAATGTGTTCTTAACTGACTTGCCCAGTTAAATAAAGGTGTAAAAAAAAAAATCTGTGTCCAAAAATACCGATTTCCGATTGTTATGAAAACTTGAAATCGGCCCGAATTAATCGGCCATTCCGATTAATCAATCGACCTCTACTCAGTACTTTGTTGAAGCACCTTTAGCAGCCTCGAGTCTTCTTCGGTATGACACTACAAGCTTGGCACACCTGTATTTGGGGAGTTTCTCCCATTCTTCTCTGCAGATCCTCTCAAGCTCTGTCAGGTTAGATGGGGAGCATCGCTGCACAGCCATTTTCAGGTCTCTCCAGAGATGTTCGATCGGGTTCAAGTCCAGGCTCTGGCTGGGCCACTCAAGGACATTCAGAGACTTGTCCTGAAGCCACTCCTGCTTTCGCTTGGCTGTGTGCTTAGGGTCATTGTCCTGTTGGAAGGTGAACCTTTACCCCAGTCTGAGGTTGTGAGTGGAGCAGGATTTCATCAAGGATCTCTATGTACTTTGCTCCGTTGATCTTTCCCTTGACCCGGTCTCCCATTTCGTGCCACTGAAAAACAACCCCACAGCATGCTTCACAGTAGGGATGGTATTGGCCAGGTGATGAGAGGTGCTTGGCATTCAGGCCAAAGAGTTCAATATTGGTTTCATCAGACCAGAAAATCTTGTTATCATGGTCTGAGAGTCCTTTAGGTGCTTTTTGGCAAACTCCAAGCGGGCTGTCATGTGCATTCTATTGAGGAGTGGCTTCCGTCTGGCCACTCTACTATTAAGGCCTGATTGGTGGAGTGCTTCAAAGATGGTTGTCCTTCTGGAAGACTCTCCCATCTCCACAGAAGAACTCTGGAACTCTGTCAGAGTGACCATTGGGATCCTTCAACACTTCAGAAATGTTTTGGTACCCTTCCGCATATCTGTGCACTGACACAGTCCTGTCTTGGGGCTCTATGGACAATTCCTTTGACCTCATGGCTTGGTTTTTGCTCTGACATGCACTGTCAACTGTGGGACCTTATATCGACAGGTGTGTGCCTTTCCAAATCATGTCCAATCAATTGAATTTACCACAGGTGGACTCCAATCAAGTTGTAGAAACATCTCAAGGATGATCAATAGAAACAGGATGCACCTGAGCTCAATTTCAAGTCTTGTAGCAAAGGGTATGAATACTTATGTAAATAAGGTATTTATGTTTATCATTTTAATTGTTTGGCAAACATGTCTAAAAACCTGTTTTGGATTTGTCATTATGGGGTATTGTGTGTAGATTGATGAGGACATTTTTTAGAATAAGGCTGTAGTGTAACAAAATGTGGAAAAGGTGAAGGGGTCTGAATACTTTCCCAATGCACTGCATCTCAGTGGTGCATTCAGTCCCATTGCAGACCGGTTTGAGATCAAATACATAACCTGTCCTGACCCTCAATCTGAGGAGTTGGACTTCTACCAGGAGCTCAATCTGGCAAAGCCCATTGGGAGTTCCCCACCGTCCGGATAGACAGTTAGGCCTTAGCCATTCTCTATAAACAGGCCATTGAGGTGTTTCACTTTTTTACATTTTACTCAACGAAATATTCAACACTGATGTTACCCATTTCTGACATGCACTGTATTTTGAAACACCCAAACGCTCTGAAGGAACACAAGATCTATCCCAAATCACCTTACTGTTAAGTTTAAGGCCATTTTCAGTGATTAATGGGACATGGAATCATTTCCTTTACCATTTCACACGCAAAGGGCTGGCTTGTAAACATGCCAGTGAACAACAGCGCATTCCAGAGTAAGTGACCGACGGTAATGTCCAACCAACCAGTCTACTGCATCCCTTTTTTTGACAACAACAGCAGGAGGAGAGAAGAGACCATTATCCTGGTCTGGTCTGTTGGCCTTCTCCCTGATGTAAGCCACTTCACTGGCTATTATACAACCGATAGGTAACTAGATAGCCCACCTATCTCAATTATCCATACTTGAATCTTGTGCAATAGGAAAATTGTCAATGTTGCCTAGTTTCGTATATCATTTGAACGTTAGTTAGCTAAAATATATAACTGTTACAATAGCTAGCAAACTAACGTTAACTGTGTAATATAAAAAAAAGCGACGAATAACGTTAAACAAAGGAATAACACTCATGCCATGATTAACATGAAAACGTTGATTAGCTAACGTTAGCCAACCCGTTTTGACAAATTATAATTTCATTGTGAAAGAATAGCTAACGTTCCCGTAGCAGACTGTTTAGATGCTAATAATGCTCACCCAAAATCGTCATCCATAGATTTGAAGAAGAACTTGTAGTTAGGTTTCTTCAGAACATTTTTGAAGTCTGCAAGTGTGACCCTGTCCGCGGGCACTGCCAATTTGACCAGGTAAGGTGTTTCCTGGTCGTCGAGGTGATATATGACTTTGGTCTCCCCCATTGTGGGATGCTGGGGCGAGGCAGGCAGGGTACATCAAGCCGCGGTCCTGGAAGGCTCCCTTTCGGGCCTCGGCTCCCCGCGGTGCTGCTGTGATTCCCCTGGCTTTCTGGCTAGCCGGCTAGCTACCAGTTGTTATTTTGAATCCTTTTAGCTAGTTACGGTAGCAACCTAACGTTAGCTAGTATTAGCTAGCTATTTAGAAGCACCTCGCTCCACAAAGGTTCAGCCAGACGAAGACTATTACGTACCCGGATATTATGTTACCAATTTGAAAGGGCGCAACCTACCAAATGTATCTACTTTCCAATCTTGACTAAATGTGAATTTAGGCAGTAGTTGTTCACGCTAGCTGGCAGTTACTTTGTTGAATAAACACGAAGAATCTTTCCTCCTGAGTTCAGAATGCAGTCTACAACAAACAACCACCAACCCTAAGCTAAAAGTGCTCCCTCTACCGGAGAGGAGGAAAGAAAAAGAATCGCAATGGCTTTTCAAGGAATAACGTTACTTCGGGATTTTGGCAATGAAACCCGTTTTCTACTTCCCCAGAGTCAATAAGCGAATGTATAAATATTTATGTCTCTGCAAGTTAGAGACAGTTTCGCGAGTCATTGCTAAATTGTATGTAGCTACACCACAGATAGAACAATGTCGAGACAGATATTTCACTGGATGTATAAATGTGTAGCATAAAACTTGGGAGGAAGCCCACTGGCCAGCAGTGGGAGAAGATGGAAAGAGGTGGATTTTGGCCGACATTCTGAACATTTTATCATTGATGAAACATTTGATCTCAATACAGCTTTCTGTTCCCAAAACTAGAATATGTTATGAACAGTGTGTTGTAGACTTTACCCTTTGCAAAATCGCGTTGTTTAGGAGTGCAAAGGCGAATTTAGTTATTGCACACGCGCACTTCATAGAGGTGTTCCCTAACGGAAATACGCAGATTATGCTAGAACGCGCCAATAGGATCTCGCTTTCGGCTCTTTTATTTAACTAGGAAAGTCAGTTAAGAACAAATTGTTATTTACAATGACAGCCTATCCTGGCCAAACCCTAACCCGGATGACGCTGGGTCAATTGTGCACCGCTCTATGGGTGCTTCCAATCACTGCCGGTTGTGATACAGCCTGGAATTGAACCAAGGTCTGTAGTGACGCCTATTGCACTGAGATGCAGTGTGTTGATGACACAAGTTTACTGGAGAACTGAGACGAAGTAGAGACTCTGGACAGGGTGGATATTCGTATAATAAAAAACAGTTTTATTCAGAGGTAAAGATATCTGATACAAGCATGCTTGGACTCGTTCATTCAGCTCGTAAGGAACCTGCAGACAGAGCCCAGATAACAGAAATACATAGTCATTTTATACAGGACAGAAAGTAGGTTGAGTCTGGTAGATCTGGTTTTCTGGTTGGTCCTGATCAGGTTGTTGTCTTCTCAGATTGGTCCGGATGAGCTGTGCGTCATCCTTCTGAGTCTTGCATCAAAAGTTCTTTGTTACCAAATGTTCAGCTAAAACAGGAGATTTAGGTGTGTGCGCAGATGTTCCTATCTAATCGGTGTTTATGAAAGGTTTACGTCAGCCCTCTGTCCTTGGTTATGTGTGTGTCTCATTATTTCGTGAAATGCAGACCCAAGCACTCTTTTCTTATCAGTGTTTATGGAAGGTCTGTGCCAGCCCTCTGTCCTTGGGTGTGTGTGGGTCTCAGGTTCTGCTTGTGAGAAACCCTGTTTTTTAGAAAGAAGTTAGTTATAACAATGTAATAGCAATATGCTTGTGTTATTTACAATGGTATTTCTTACAAATCCCCCTCTTCACGTCTCATAAGAGACGTGACAAAAGCTAGGACAAAAGCTATAAATGGCAAAATTAGAGTAAACTTTATCAAGTGCCTTAGACCGATGCGCCATTCTGGCTCTGCCCACCTTCTTGCTTGTTCTGCCCACTATGACTAATTTGTTCCCATTTGAGACTGTAGCCTATAAATCTTGTGTTAGCGCAATGACTGGAAGTCTACGGTATCTACTAGCATGCTTGCAGTTAGCAAATGCGCTAATGCTAGTTAGCAACTTCCTTCAAACTGCATGAGGACATAAACTTTTAATTTATTTTTCTATAGTCTATTCCCTTTCAGATATATACAATGATTCCCCCATCACATACTGTGTTCACGCATAATACAAAACTATAATACTGTTTCACATAATATTTGTTTCCCTCTCACATACATAATATGAAATGTGTATTAAAATATGTTTAGATAATAAATGTAATTAGTTGATGCACCTTTGGCAGCCATACCTGAAACTTTTGGGATTCGTATCTAGTACATACAGTGCCTTCAGAAAGTATTCACACACTTTGACTTTAACAACATTTTGTTGTGTCATGGTGAAATCCCTGAGCAGTTTCCTTCCTTGTCGGCAACTGAGTTAGGAAGGATGCCTGTATCTTTGTAGTGACTGGGTGTATTGATACACCACCAATCATGTTAAACACTATTATTGCACAGAGTGAGTCCATGCAACTTATGTAACTTGTTAAGCAAATGTTTACTCCTGAATTTATTTAAGCTTGCCACAACAAAGGGGTTGAGCACTTATTGACTCAAGAAATTTCATTTTTTCATTTTTTATTCATTTATAAACATTTCTAAAAACATAATTCCACTTTGGCATTATGGGGGTATTGTGTGCTGGCCAGTAACACAAAATATCAATTTAATCCATTTTAAATTCAGGCTATAATGAGGCCAATGGAGACGTTTAAACAGAGTTTAATGGTTGTGATATGAGAACTGAGAATGGCTCAACAACATCTAATTACTCCACAATACTAACCTAAATGTCAGACTGAAAAGAAGTAAGCCTGTAAAGAATAAAAAATATTCCAAGAAATAGATCCTGTTTGCAACAAGGCACTTATGTAATAATGCAAAAAATGTGGCAAAGAAAGGAACTTTTTGTCCTGAATACAAAGTGTTATGTTAGGTGGAAATCCAACACAACACATCACTGACTACAACTCTTCATATTTTCAAACATGGTGGTGGTTGCATCATGTTATGGGTATGCTTTCAAATAGCTCTTTGTTGACTGTTGCTGGGTGCTAACGTCCTCCATCAGCACCGGCCTGTACCCTACCTGCCCTAAGCTCTCTCCTGGCCCCTTACACTAAGTCTGAATTTGTCCTGCTAGGTGACCTAAACTGGGACATGCTTAAACCATTTTACCAAGTCCTAAAGCAATGGGACTCCCTAAATCTTTCTCAGATTATTACCAATTCCACAAGGTATGACTCCAAACACCCAGAAAATGCTACTCTCCTTGATGTTATCCTCACAAATAATCCTGATAGGTATCAGTCTGATGTTTTCTGTAATGACCTTAGTGATCACTGTTTTACAGCCTGTGTTCATAATGGCTGCTCAGTGAAACGACCTGTCCTGATTTGTCATAGACGCTTGCTAAAAAACGTAAATGAGCAAGCCTTCCTTCATGAACTGGTCTCTGTAAAATGGTATAGAATCAGTTTCATCCCCTCTGTCGAAGACGCTTGGACCTTCTTTCTATATATTTTCAGTGGTATTGTTAACAAACACGCCCCCATAAAGAAAATTTGAATTAAAAACAGGTTCAGCCCCTGGTTCGACCGTGATCTTGCAGAGTTACTCCACCTCAAGAATTGCATTTGGCGAAAGGCTCGGCACATGCATACTCAGGCTGACTGGCTCTCGTTCAGGCAAATGAGAAATAAGTGCACTCAGGCTATCCGGAAGGCCAAAGTTAGTTACTTTAAGGAGCAGTTCTCTCTCTGTGGGTCTAACACCAAGAAGTTCTGGTAAACAGTTAAAGACCTGAAGAATAAATCCTCCTCACATCTGCACATGTCCCTTAAAGTTGATGTGGTTGTTACTGACAAGAAGCACATGGCTGAGCTCTTTAATCACCACTTCATTAAGTCAGGGTTCCTATTTGACTCAGCCATGCCTCCTTGCCCGTCTGACATTTCCTCATGTCCCACTCCTTCTAATGTGACTATCCCCGATGCTTCTCCCTCTTTTTCCCCTGCCCCGCTACAAAGTTTCTCCCTGCAGGCTGTCACTGAGTCCGAGGTGCTAAAAGAGCACCTGAAACTTGACCCCCAAAAAACATCTGGGTCTTTAAAAAACATTTTTTACTCCTTTTCCCCCAATGTCCTAGTATCCAATTGGTAGTTACAGTCTTGTTTCATCGCTGCAACTACCGTACAGACTCGGGAGAGGCGAAGGTCAAGAGCCGTGTGTCCCCCGAAACACAACCCAGCCAAGCCAAGCCGCTTCTTGACACAATGCACACTTAACCCGGAAGCCAGCCGCACCAATGTGTCGGAGGGAACACCGTACACCTGGCAACCGTGTCAGCGTGCACTGCGCCCGGCCCGCCACAGGAGTCGCTATTGCGTGATGGGACAAGGACTTCCCTGCTGGCCAAACCCTCCCCTAACCCGGACGACGCTGGTTGATGCTTATTTATAAAACCCTCTTAGGCCTCACTCCCTCCTATCTGAGATATCTACTGCAGCCCTCATCCTCCACATACAACACCCGTTCTGCCAGTCACATTCTGTTAAAGGTCCCCAAAGCACACACATCCCTGGGTCGCTCCTCTTTTTAGTTCGCTGCAGCTAGCGACTGGAACGAGCTGCAACAAACACTCAAACTGGACAGTTTTATCTCAGTCTCTTCATTCAAAGACTCAATCATGGACACTCTTACTGACAGTTGTGGCTGATTTGCGTGATCTATTGTTGTCTCTACCTTCTTGCTTTTTGTGCTGTTGTCTGTGCCCAATAATGTTTATACCATGTTTTGTGCTGCTACCATGTTGTGTTGCTACCATGCTATGTTGCTGTCTTAGGTGTCTTCTTTATGTAGTGTTGTCTCTCTTGTCATGATGTGTGTTTTGTCCTATATTTATATTTTAAATTGTATTTGTAATCCCAGGCCCACATCCCCGCAGGAGGCCTTTTGCCTTTTGGTAGGCATTCACTGGAAATAAGATTTTTTTCTTAACTGACTTGCCTCCTAGTTAAATAAAGGTTCAATTTTTTTAATATATATTTTTTTAAATCGGCAAGGACTAAGGAGTGTTTTTTTTCGGATAAAAATAAACAGAATATAGCTATAAGCAAAGGCAAAATCCTGGAGGAAAACCTGGTTCAGTTTGCTTTCCAACAGACACTGGGAGACAAATTCACCTTTCAGCAGGACAATAACCTAAAACACAAGGCCAAATATACACAGGAGTGGCTTACCAAGACGAGATTGAATGTTCCTGAGTTTTGACTTAAATCGGCTTGAAAATATTTGGTAAGACATGAAAATGGCTGTATAACAATGATCAACAACCAACTTGACAGAGCTTGAAGAATGCAAATTTTGTGCAATCCAGGTGTGCAAAACTCTTAGTGCCCGATTCCCGACAGAGTAATTACGCCTTTCCTATTAACCCCTGTCCTACGCACTTCTCAGTAGTTAGTATTGACTTACCTTATGAAGGTGCGTAATGGGCTTTGCAGGGCTGTTTCCCTTGCGTGTGCTGAATAAAATGTAATTCAACTGCTGAAAACCCTCCAACTTGCTGGCCAACAGAATTTCTCATGGAGTTTATTACATTTATCTTAAGCCATCCCTTTAAATACGGTGTACCGTCAATTAGAATTTTGTTGACAGACTAGAATACACTGAGTGAACGGGTTCAGAAAACAGGCATCAATGAAAGAAAGCCATCTAATTATATGCCTATTCATCTCCGTTTTAATACTAACTGGTAAATCTAAAAAATAACATGTTCTTGTAGATTATTTAGGCACATTTTAGGACTAGGAAAGTATATATGAATCATTAAAAAAAAAATTGGCACAAAATATACTGATTAATCAAAAATACAGTGGTTTGATTCATTCTGAAAATTGCCACATTGTTATTTAACCCACGGTGATGTTGGAAGATTAGTGTACATAGAAATATAATAGGGAGAATAATGTACAATAGTAGTCTATACCCTCTATTGCCTGCACTAACCATGGAACTGTGTGATGACACAGCCAAGTGTTGTGCCATGGGTCAGGATGAAACTGTAACGGCTTGGTCTGCGCTCTGCTCCATAAATATTACGTATTTTTTAATGTTATGAACTGTTACTAATGATCCTCAGCAACACCCACATGGTTGTGACAGCATTTACAGAGGAAACAAATTAAGGTAAATTAAGCAAGTTAGGCTATACCAACTGAATGGAACTAACAGTAAATTGACAGTTGAATATGTCTGGTTATTAGGCCTACTGACGGTCGATACTGATAGTGACTAATATTTAACACGATAGAAATAGGAAACAGAGAAAGTCGGGGTAGCATATAATTAAGACATTCGAGAGTGCTCATCCCTGCAAGTTAAAAGGCCATACCATTCAAATTCTGCATAATACCACAGCATTTCATAAACTTCAGTGGGAAAGTTGATATGCTTTCAGTTTGCTGCCATATGACTGGTTTCACATTTATCTCCACCGATTACAATGTAAATAGATCTAAAACACGTGTAATTTATATTTCCTTTTCCTAAACGGATGACTCATTAACCTAACTCTTATCGTTGCAAATTACAGTATATGGAGAATGCTGGCATTTCTATCGGAAAAGTTGATGCTTTTTGTTGATAAAGTTGATGCTTTTTCCACTTGGAACCGGCAGATTTGCTCAACATGGTTTCCTCTTGCTTAAAGGTGGCGGAATTAAGTCAAGGTCAGAATACGGCGTATCTATTGACACCTCCGCCACACCTTCATTTATTTGATCTCCACCCAGAACGAATAGCAGGTGAATAGCGTGCTATTCTCATGCTTAAATTCAAGGTAGGAATACGCATAGAGAGAAAAGTGCATAAAAATGGAATAACATTCCATTTACGCACACATAACTCGGGTCGGAATCAGGGCCTTAGAAACTTACCCAGAAAGACTCACAGCTGTAACCGCTGCCAGAGGGGATTCTAACATGTATTGATTCAGGGGTGTTAATACTTATGTAAATGAGATATTTCTGTACATCATTTTCAATTAATTTGCAAATATTTATAAAAACATGTTTTCACTTTGCCATTATAGGTTAGTGTGTAGATGGGTAAGATTAAAAAAATAATAATAATCAATTTTGAATTCAGACAAAATGTGGAATAAGTGAAGGGGTATGAATACTTTCTGAAGGCACTGTATATACCAACTTTGCACACAGGCTTGGGGCAATATTAATCTAATCCTTTTTTCTATTACGTCCCCATGAACTTGCAAAATCTTGCCAAGTTGAACAACACTCTTCTATTACCCATTTCAGAAAGCTTATAGTCCAGGGAAAAAACATTTGCATCAGTCTGTTCATTGTCTTTAATCACATTCCATATTTTTAAGCAGTTTCTGGCAAGACTAACTCTGCAAAATCATCTAAATAATCATTGCACAAATGACACTTCATGTGTACAGTACATCTGAGAGATTTTAAGAGTGCTGGGATCATTCATGGGCACAAATATTAATAGAATAAACTAAAATAATAAAACAATACAAATAATAGGCCTAACCATAATAATAATAATCATTACCATAATCATCATCCCACTTGAGACCACTGGTATTATCAATGCAACTGAAAAGTTGTGCCAGAGACATTCTATTGATCCGTATGCCACACTCAGAACCGGAAGCAGTGCCTGTCTTCTATCATACAGAGCGGCGCCTGACAGGTCTCACAGTGCCAGTTGGTCTTGCACAGACAATAGTTCTTCCTGCCCACGGTTTCTCTTTGAGAGATGTCAATAGTGGTAGGATCATTAGTGTGCACAGGACAGCAAAATAGTTTTACTTCCTGTTGTTCCTCAAGCCAAAATGACGTTTAATGAAACTCTGCGCCTGTTTTTGAGACTTAAACTCAATTTTCCCCCCCCCATATTCCATCCAAGGATGGGTAGGGTATGGGTTGTACTTTATATGCCTCTTGAAAACTTCTGCTACGAGATCCTTTTTATTCATGTGCCAAACTCTGAAGCAGTTTCTGTCTGGTATCATACAGAGTGCTACCTGACAGGACTCACACTGCCAGTTGGTCTGGCTTTCCTTGCACAGACAACATTTTTTCCTGCCACTAGATTTTCTTTGAGAGGTGTCAACAGTGGTAGGATCAATTATGGGTACAGGGTAGCATGGTCGCTTCACTTCCACCAATTCCTTCTCTTCTTCTGGTTGTTCTTCTTCTTCCTCCTCCTCCTCCTCCGAAGACTCTTCTTCAGCCTCCTCCTGCTTACCAATGTCAGCAAGCTGCAGGCACAGCTGCTCCCTGAACTGCTTGTGGGTCATTGGCTTTTTCTTCTTCATCTGGGCCATGTCCTTCTGCAGGAGGAAGCTGTTCACCACAGCAATGTCTACAAAGTGGAAGAAGAAGGTCTTGTACCACTTCATGGTTTTGTGGGCCACACTATAGCATTTGATAAGGGCATCAGACAGGTCCACACCCCCCATATACTTGTTGTACGGCTTGATTGCCTCTGGGACGGGTATGCACTGTGTTGTCCAGGATCCATTTTTGCTCTGTTTCCTGATTTTGACCTGCTCCCCTGCAAATGCCTTATGAATAGTGGTACACATGGTGACTGGTTGTGCGCCCATCCACTTGGTGAAGAGCAGCTCCCCATCACGGAGCCAGCGGATGGTTCCTTTCTCTGCTCGAGCAGGCATGCTGTTCTCTCGGATGCCCACACGGATTTCACGTATGGTTCCACATGCTCCCAATTTCTTTTTGTACAGGTCACGGAAGAAAGTTGTGCTGGTGAAATAATTATCAACATAAATGTGGTATCCTGTGCCCAAGTAAGGCACCTTCAACAGGTTCATGGCAACATCATAGCTCTCCCCTTTGCCTGAAGCAGATGGGTTTTTGGTCATAAAGACATTGAAGTCGCAGGTGTAGCCATTTCTTGAATCTGCTAAAACATACAGCTTGAATCCATACCTGTAGGGCTTGGATTTAATGTATTGTTTGAGGCTGTGGCGGGCCTTGGAGTGCACCATGCGCTCATCAATGGAAAGATTCTGGAATGGGTGGTAGAAGGCCCTGCATGCATCCAAAATCTGGTCTTTGAGAGGTTTGATTCTCATGAGCCGATCATACCCTGCAGTCCCCTTCTTCTTGTCGTTTTCCTCATCCTCTGCTGGGTCACTCATGTGCAGTGAATAGGTGATTGCCCGAAATCTTGTCATAGTCATGACTGTACAACAAAAAGGAAGACAATATATTCTGTTTCGATTCCAGTAGTCTGATACAGTGTGCACATTCAGCAGACCCATATAGATTACAATGCTGAGGTATTTGTACATTTCCTCCACAGATACAGGTTTCCATGGTTCTTTGATTCCATGTTCTTGTCTTCTCTTGGCATTCTTGTTGGTGTTTGAGCAGAGAGTATCAACAATGTCATTACTGAAGAAGAGCTGGAAGAGCTCTAGAACAGTGTAGTTCTTTGAAGTGTCTAGCTGGGGTCCAGGAGTCCTAGCTGGTTCAAAAGGTAACAGTTTATGCTCTTGGTCTGGTTCATCCTCAGTCCTCCACTTCCTCTCTGACCCACTGAAAAGAGGTGTGGCTGCATGAGCTCTGTTTTTGGATTTGGCAGGGCTGGGTGTCCAGGGGGGAGAGGATGGAGGCCTGGCCTTCCTTTGCGGTGCTGCTTTGGGGCTAGAGATGAGTTTTGTTATTTTTGAAGCCCTGCTCTCGATGACTTCTGTATCAGGGGGAAGGTCTTCTCCATCTTCCTCACTTGACTCTGAAGCTTCTATCTTAGGGCGAGAGGAGATGCCCCTTACCCTGAGCCGTGTCATAATTGGAGGAGAGTCATCTCCCCCTCTAGTCTCTGTAACTTCTGTCCCATCTGGAGGGTATTCATCCTCCTCTATAGTCTCTGTAACTTCTGTCCTGTTGGGAGTGAAGTCATCTCCCCTTCTAGTTTCTGTAACTTCTGTTCCATTGGGAGGGGATTCATCCCCCTCCATAGCCTCTGAAGGTTCCGTCAGATAAGGAAGGTCTTCATTCTCATCTCTGAAAAACAATTAATAAAATAATAGAATGTTTTAGGTGGTGCCATACATATAAACAGCATCATTGTGACAATCTGGTTTCTACCAACTTACTTAGAGAAAGGTTGGGTTTGTTGATAAAATTACAGATTTATGCAAAATTACAGATTTAGGAAAATAATACTGAATGGAGAGCTTGACAGTCCATAAGGCCAATATGATAGGTTTTCTAACCCGTTTTATATTGTTTGTTTACAAATACATTTTATACAGTTCAACTAAGCCCATGAGACATTAGTGTTATTTTTCAAGAATCAATAGATATACACTACCGGTCAAAAGTTTTAGAACACCTACTCATTCAAGAGTTTTTCTTTATTTTTTTACATTGTAGAATAATAGTGAATACATCAAAACTATGAAATAACACATATGGAATCATGTAGTAACCAAAAAATAATAATATTTTAGATTCTTCAAAGTAGCCACCCTTTGTCTTGATGACAGCTTTGCACTCTGTTGACATTCTCTCAACCAGCTTCACCTGGAATGCTTTTCCAAAAGTCTTGGAGTTCCCTCATATGCTGAGAACTTGTTGGCAGCTTATCCTTCACTCTGCGGTCCAACTCATCCTAAACCATCTCAATTTGGTTGAAGTCGGGGGATTGCGGAGGCCAGGTCATCTGATGCAGCACTCCATCAATCTCCTTCTTGGTAAAATAGCCCCTACATAGCCTGGAGGTGTGTTGGGTCATTGTCCTGTTGAAAAACAAACCAGATGGGATGGCGTATTACTGCAGAATACTGTGGTAGCCGTGCTGGTTAAGTGTGCTTTGAATTCTAAATAAATCACAGACAGTGTCACCAGCAAAGCACCCCCACACCATAACACCTCCTCCTCCATGCTTTACGGTGGGAAATGCACATGCGGAGATCATCCGTTCACCCACCCCGCGTCTCACAAAGACACGGCGGTTGGAACCAAAAATCTCCAATTTGGACTCATTAGACCAAAGGACAAATTTCCACCGGTCTAATGTCCATTGCTCATGTTTCTTGGCCCAAGCAAGTCTCTTCTTCTTATTGGTGTCCTTTAGTAGTGGTTTCTTTGCAGAAATTCGACCATGAAGGCCTGACTCACGCAGTCTCCTCTAAACAGTTGATGTTGAGATGTGTCTGCTGATGTGTCTGCTCTGAAGCATTTATTTGGGCTACAATCTGAGGTAAAGTTAATTGCTGATTTCTGAGGCTGATAACTCTAATGAACTTATACTCTGCAACAGAGGTAACTCTGCGTCTTCCTTTCCTGTGGCGGTCCTCATGAGAGCCAGTTTCATCATAGCGCTTGATGGTTTTGAGACTGCACATGAAGAAACTCTCAAAGTTCTTGAGATTTTCCATATTGACTGACCTTCATGTCTTAAAGTAATGATGGACTGTCGTTTCTCTTTGCTTATTTGAACTGTTCTTTCCATAATATATACTTGGTCTTTTACCTAAAAAGGCTATATTCTGTATACCACCCCCACCTTGTCACAACACAACTGATTGGCTCAAACACATTAAGAAGGAAAGAAATTCCACAAATTTACTTTTAACAAGGCACACCTGTTAATTGAAATGTATTCCAGGTGACTACCTCATGAAGTTGGTTGAGAGAATGCCAAGAGTGTGCAAAGCTGTCATCAAGGCAAAGGGTGGCTAGTTGAAGTATCTAAAATATATTTTGATTTGTTTAACACTTTTTTGGTTACTACATGATTCCATGTGTTATTTCATAGTTTTGACATCTTCACTATTATTCCACAATGTAGAAAAAAATAAAGAACAACACTTGAATTAGTGGGTGTTCTAAAACTTTTGACTGGTAGTGTATATAATTAACAAAATATAAATATCACACTGGGTGTGGTAATTTCAATAAATAAAAATGCAAATGACTCAATATCAAAATGTGTAAAATGGGTGTTAGAACATTAAAGATATTTAAGCAAACAATACTGAGTGGATGCTTAAATTAAAATTCTATCCACTCTGAATAATGTAATAGTTCAACTCACAGGTCCAAAAGTCGATCCATCGCCTCTTCAAAGATGGAATCTAGAAATGAATCGTTGCTGCCACATCCCTGAAATTCTCCATCAGAATGAATTTCTCCTGCTTCCTTTCCATTATCATCTTGAACAACGCTGCTGTTCTCAGGTTGCATTGCCTTCTTCCTGGAAGGCATTTCAGACAAAAACAATGGAAATGAATTCACACAAATTAAGTGGGAGCCCAAGACTGGAGCACAGAGCAAACAATTGATCATATGATGCATGTTCTCAACTCATTAACTGTGTGTGCGATATTTCTAAATGCCAGTAGATTGATCAACATCAAATGTGGAGAAGGGGAGCAAAGACTGGAGTCATACCAGATTTGTAGCTTGCAGCAATAGGAGTCAAGGTGCAGACAAAAATCACAAGAAAGTCAAGAAATATAGGTGTGACTCTTGCCCTCAGGACCACCCTATGAAGGCTAAAATGTAATGTATTTAATCAGCAAGGTATATTAAAATAGATTAATCTGGCTGTGACTCACTATCTTGCTGTTTTGTGCAATCGTTGATAAAAAAACAGCTTTTCCTGTTTGTGATAAAATACTTTCATAGAGACGTAATGCAGAACCATTCATTTGCATTAGAACACATTTTTGGATTTTATGTGACGTAATGGTTATAAATGGTCATTTTTTGGAATACGTGTTCTTTGGGAGAAGTATTTTAACATGTTTGTAATTTATATGAAAGTACTTCAGGCATACTACCTCTTATCGCATTCAGATAGGGAGCGTTTGTCCTGCACCTCCTCCAGCTCCATCTTGGCTGTTTGTCCACTGCCTGAAGCCAAAACACATGATCGCAGCCATAACGTCATTCTACCAAACCCATATGGTTCCACAGCAGCACTTGGGCCTTTCGGTTATATATGCTTAATATTTACGTTTCTAACATGTTACATCACCCGAACACCATCCCAAATTTTTACTAGAGATATGCACCTCTGTTATTACCTCTCTCTTCCGCCGCTGCTCAACACAGAGTTCGCACAACAACGCAACCAAAAACTACACATAGCACATACACGCCACCTACCAATTCTACTTCTTCTTTTTTGGTATTTTGACTGTCAGCATACAGATGTAATAGTTGCATGCCGCCACCTACTGTATTGCCTATGTATCAGCCTACTATTCGGAGGTATGAATTCATAGAGTACAACAGTATGAGCCACAACACCCATAAAACCTAGCGGTCAAACAAGGAAATTGTTCCAATCGTTTTTCCACCATTCATGTTTCCCCTAGGGCAGGGGTGTCAAACTCATTCCACGGAGGGCCTAGTGTCTGCAGGTTTTTGGTTTTTCCTTTCAATAAAGCCCTAGACAACCAGGTGTGGGGAGTTCCTAACTAATTAGTGATGTTAATTCATCAATCAAGTACAAGGGAGGAGCGAAAACCCGCAGACACTCGGCCCCCCGTGGAATGAGTTTGACACCTGTGCCCTAGGGGATTTTAGAAACAATTAAAATGAGGACTATGTTTTGTGTAGACTTACCCTGGCGTGACGTTTTGATAACCAACTAAATCTCTCTAGGACAAGGTGACTTTTATCAATATATTCGCCTGAATTTATCCCCACAAAAATGAAACGCTAATTAGGCTATCATAAAGAACTACAAATGCCATGATGTAACTCTGGACGAGACTGACTAATCGAGACAAAGGTAAGAATCTCTGGATTAACTATCTAATGTTAGCTACATTTTGTAATTAATAAATTGGCTACATTTCTTTAAATTGTCAATTCTGTGAACTGCCTTGTGCAAGTTTTACATTGACACAATATCTGTTAGGAAGGTGTCAGCTAGGGATGGCGGGCAGGAGCTCGCAAGGATTTGTAGTATTGCGTTATGTCTACTTTGATACTAATTAGCATTTTCAATTTGGAGAGTAAATAGTGCCGAATATACGGATAAAAGTCACCTTGTCTGAGAGAAATTTACATGGTTATCAAAACGTCACGTTCGTTCAACACTATCGTTCAAAACATCATGTAACTCTTCTGCAGTAAAATCTTGTACACCAAAGTACTTCTCTGCAGCTGCCACCACAACATCTATCCTCTGTGATTTATGTTCCATTCCTGCGGTACTATTGACAACCATGGCCATGAACGCCCAAAAAATATATCTTATTGAAGCACAAGTTGTTTTTATCACTCTCTATTGGCCTCGTCCTACTCACAGGGATCCTCTTAGAATCCCTCACCCTGGATCTATCTTCCTCTCTTCACTGCCTCAGCAGTCAACACCTTCTGTACTACTCTGATCCTGGCAACCTCAACCTGCCTTTCTCTCACCGGACACCTCTGATCTCCAGCACGATGGGTACCCCTACAGTTTACACATACAACTTTTTCCACTGATACTACACATTCCTTTGTCTCATGTCCTCCTGCACACTTCTCACATCTAGGAATCTCTCTCCTACACACTGCTGCCACATGACCATAAGATTGACACCTAAAACACTGTAATGGGTTCGGGGAAAAAGCTCTCACGGGATAACTGACACATCCTAACTTGACTTTATCTGGTAAAGACATGCATCAAAATGTAGTAGAACAGACAGTGTATTGTCTGTTTAACCACGCTCTCCACCGGTCTGCATCACACCAAACGGCGGGCGTCACAGACACTGGGAAACTTCAACTTCAGCTGACCTTCCTCAACACTTAACGCCACTCCAGTTATCACTCCTTTCAACGGCACCCTGCTCTGGAGAGGAAAGCAAGTCACAGTTCTTCTCCCCAATCGCGTGGTGCGGAGCGCACGCTCCCTCTGGACAGCAGAAATGCAAAAAATCTACATGATTCCGCTTCAAGTCACTTTCACCGACACAACATTCCCCAACCTCTTCTCCACCCAACCTGACACCCCATATGGATCTGCCAGATGTTAAGGATCCATTTTCTCCAGAAATTTCACTCTCACTGGACCAGAATAGCTCTTCCAAGGGTTCTGTGTGATCCATATTAACTCGAAACATGTTCCACTTTCCTCCTTTTTTCCCCCTGTACGCGGTCCATGCTGCCCCCCCACATCTTCCAGCGACCATACCGCCATCATCTTCAGCTTAATCAGATCTTCCAGAAGACATGTGCATTCCCCAATTCCATATTATTTACTTATGTTCCACTTTTCAAGATTTTGTTGAACATTGCAGATAGAAATAACATGAATAGAGCCGATGTGAGTCCTTATTCCATATGTCAGAGAGGCATGTTTGTGCTACATAGCCTATTTCTATCTGAACGTTCCAAAGCGTTGCGTCCTGCTGAACAGGAGTGTAATCATTATCCAAACAGTTGCAACGAAAACGAGAGTTTTCATGTAGTTCCGTTTGCTTTCGTTTAAGAAAACGTTTTGCAACAGAATCGGTGTAATGAATACATCCCAGTTCTTTGGGGTCGAAGAAAGCTGTAAAAACAGTCAATACATGCGTCTTTTAAGGCCTTTGTATTATCTGTCATTTGTTGTTCTTGTTTGTTTGTATACTGGTCTTTTGTGGAGTGCAAATAACCTTGGCGTGACCCTGGACAACACCCTGTTGTTCTCTGCAAACATCAAAGCAGTGACCCACTCCTGCAGGTTCATACTCTACAACATCCGTAGAGTACAACCCTACCTCACACAGGAAGCGGCGCAGGTCCTAATCCAGGCACTTGTCATCTTCCGTCTGGACTACTGCAACTCGCTGTTGGCTGTGCTCCCTGCTTGTACCATCAATTTCATTTTAATTTTTTATTTAACCTTTTATTCAACTAGGCAAATCAAATCCCTGGAATTTATCCAGAACGCTGCAACCCGCCAGGTTTTCAACCCTCTCAAGTTCTCCCATGTCACCCCACTACTCCGCACACTCTACTGGCTTCCAGTCTAAGCTCGCATCAATCAATCAATCAATTTTATTTTATATAGCCCTTCGTACATCAGCTAATATCTCGAAGTGCTGTACAGAAACCCAGCCTAAAACCCCAAACAGCTAGTAATGCAGGTGTAGAAGCACGGTGGCTAGGAAAAACTCCCTAGAAAGGCCAAAACCTAGGAAGAAACCTAGAGAGGAACCAGGCTATGAGGGGTGGCCAGTCCTCTTCTGGCTGTGCCGGGTGGAGATTATAACAAAACTATGCCAAGATGTTCAAAAATGTTCATAAGTGACAAGCATGGTCAAATAATAATCATGAATAATTTTCAGTTGGCTTTTCATAGCTGATCATTAAGAGTTGAAAAACAACAGGTCTGGGACAGGTAGGGGTTCCATAACCGCAGGCAGAACAGTTGAAACTGGAATAGCAGCAAGGCCAGGCGGACTGGGGACAGCAAGGAGTCACCACGGCCGGTAGTCCCGACGTATGGTCCTAGGGCTCAGGTCCTCCGAGAGAAAGAAAGAGAGAAGGAGAAAATTAGAGAGAGCCAAGATTTTCAAAATGTTCATAAATGACAAGCATGGTCAAATAATAATCAGGAATAAATCTGTTGGCTTTTCATAGCCGATCATTAAGAGTTGAAAACAGCAGGTCTGGGACAGGTAGGGGTTCCGTAACCGCAGGCAGAACAGTTGAAACTGGAATAGCAGCAAGGCCAGGCGGACTGGGGACAGCAAGGTGTCATCATGCCCGGTAGTCCTGACGTATGGTCCTAGGGCTCAGGTTCTCAGAGAGAAAGAGAGAACGAGAGAATTAGAGAGAGCATACTTAAATTCACACAGGACACTGGATAAGACAGGAGAAGTACTCCAGGTATAACCAACTGACCCTAGCCCCCCGACACATAAACTACTGCAGCATAAATACTGGAGGCTGAGACAGGAGCGGTCAGGAGACACTGTGGCCCCATCCGAAGAAACCCCCGGACAGGGCCAAACAGGAAGGATATAACCCCACCCACTTTGCCAAAGCACAGCCCCCGCACCACAAGAGGGATATCCTCAACCACCAACTTACAATCCTGAGACAAGGCCGAGTATAGCCCACAAAGATCTCCACCACAGCACAAACCAAGGGGGGGCGCCAACCCAGACAGGAAGATCACGTCAGTAACTCAACCCACTCAAGTGACGCACCCCTCCTAGGGACGGCATGAAAGAGCACCAGCAAGCCAGTGACTCAGCCCCTGTAACAGGGTTAGAGGCAGAGAATCCCAGTGGATTCTACAAGACCATGGTGCTTGCCTACAAAGCAGCAAGAGGAATTACCCCTCTACCCCTCTCTATGCTCAAACCCTACACCCCAACCCAAGCACTCTGTTCTGCAACCTCTGGTCTTTTGGCCCTTCCACCCCTATGGGAGGGCAGCACCCGCTCAGCCCAGTAGAAGCTCTTCTCTGTCCTGGCAACCCAACAGTGGAACAAGCTGAAGCTAGGACAGCAGTCCCAGCCATCTTCCCAAAAGCATCTGATATGTCATAAATGTAAAAAATTTGGCCATGTGTCAAGTTTTTGCAAACAGAATATCATTATTGAATACTCACAGCTGAAACATTGCAGGGAATACTGTCTGAATATGCTTCGCCCTCTCAGGTTCCAGAGCCTGTGTAGGGATCTGAGTACATTTTACTAAGTGAAGGAGTTTTACTAAGTGAAGGAGTACATTCACTTTTGATTTGTTTTTTTGAAAATAATGATTTATTTTTATTACGTGTCTCCGTTTTTACCCCCACCCAGTAGGTGTCGGCAATACACCTTTTGGGATGTAGCCCGACAAAAAAACTTGGAGTAAAAAGTAATACTGCACGGAATTCCCGCCCGTCACATAATGACGTAGACGAGATGTTTTCAGTTTGGCCACGAATTCGCGCGTCCATCATCTTGAGGTCGATATGAAACATGCTTGCTAAGATACATAGTTTGTTGTGTTGTGAAGAAGAGGAAGCGCTTGTGAAGATCACATGGCCAAAGTTTCCACTGCTCTCAAGGTGTACACTATATTTGTCCAACAGCAGTATCTTACTAGTGTCTAGAATAGGTGCTACACCAAGCCAGACCATCCCTGCCACGTTCACCAGCTATTTGTTAGCTACACGCGTTGGGAAGCATCTGAGCACGCTTGGCAAAGGTGAATTGTTCATGTGTGATTCCATTCTGCCATTGTTCAGTTATTGTAATAACGTGGTGTCTATGTCATAGCTGTAACTATAGCTAGTTATGTTAGCTAGCTAACGTGCTTTCACAAGGCAAACCGCGGGGGAGTGGTTTCTATCTTGGCGTGGAAATCGCAACAACGTATCAATCTATGGGTAACTGAATTTCATTCAATTGGCGACAGATTATCATGCGAATATTCTATAATCCGTATAGTTGAAGAAAACATGCACATTTCCTCACCAGTGGTGTTTCCACACAAAGGATTTGTTGAGGATAAAATTAAGTGGGCGATGACTTAGTGCACACAAGGTACTTGTGTTTACATCGCATTTTCAACTCTACGGATAGTTTTGTCACAAACTGTTGCGTTTAATAGCAAATGTGCTCTAGCCGTCAGTTTGCAGATACAGTGGTGGTAAAATAGTCTACATCAATGGCTCCCAACCCTTTTCGGCTACAGTACCACCAACGTGATTTTGCTCTGCCCGGAGTACCCCCTCATGTGCATTTTACCAGCAAACCTATGGTCTCATGAGTCTTCTCTTGTACCCCCTGTGGATAGGCTATGCACCCCCAGGGGTCCTAGTACCCCTGGTTGGGAATCACTGGTCTACATGATGATATTATTATAGTTAAGAGCGAGAATATTTTTATTTGTCAAATGACAGGCAAGCATCGATCATCATGTCACCAGAATAAGTCCCTCTATTTGTTGGAAAGGAGCGTCAAGATCACTGTGCACTTTCACCACCCTGCGAAGTTCATTTCATAAACTGCATGGTTTCCTGAGTCATAGTGGGAGGACCACACACCATATCATCACGTGACCCCAAGTTTACTTCGATATGATGGTTATTATATCAATATTTACACATAAAGGTGTTTCCACCACCATTTCTTGCATAATCGAAAAGATTTGGCATGGGTCCTCAGATCCTCAAAAGGTTTTACAGCTGCAGCATCGACAGCATCCTGACTGGTTGCGTCACTGCCTGGTATGGCAACTGCTCGGCCTCTGACCGCAAGGCACTACAGAGGGTAGTGCGAACGGCCCAGTACATCACCTGGGCCAAGCTTCCTGCCATCCAGGACCTCTATACCAGGCGGTGTCAGAGGAAGGCCCTAAAAATTGTCAGACTCCAGCCACCCTAGCCATAGACTGTTCTCTCTGCTACAGCACGGCAAGCGGTACCGGAGCACCAAGTGTAGGTCCAAGAGGCTTTTAAACAGCTTCCCCCAAGCAATAAGACTCCGGAACATCTAATCAAATGGCTACCCAGACTTTGCATTGCCCCCCCCCCCTTTCTACGCTGCTGCTACTCTTATCTATGCATAGTCACTTTAACTCTACCTACATGTACATATTACCTCCATCTCGACACCGGTACCCCCTGTATATAGCCTCGCTATTGTTATTTTACTGCTGCTCTTTCATTATTTGTTACTTATATCTCTTACTATTTTAGGTATTTTCTTAACTGCATTGTTGGTTAAGGGTTTGTTAGTAAGCATTCCACTGTTGTATTCAGTGCATGTGTCAAATAAAATCTGATATGATTTAATACATTTTACTGACACACTGATCCCACCATGTCAAATGAATAAATGATCTCCAGCCATTTATAAAATTGTACCTGTTTCACAGCTCATCATTTGTTTTCTACGGTATGCCTTTACTGGGATAAACTGTGGATAGAAACATGGTTTATGATTATGAATCAGCTGGGCTTTTTTTCCGACTATGTTGTGTGGTTTAAGATGGTTCATATGATTTCACCATACAGGAGGAAAATCGACTTTAAATTCCCATGTGTATGACTGACAACAGTTGATAATCAAACATTTATAATAAATCAAAAAATAACCTTAAACAGTGCAAGGGCAGACATTTTACTTTTGGGGATTTCCACCCTCCTTTTCGATTTGATACTTAAGTGTGTTATCTAGTCAGTATACAACCATTATTCTTCCCTAAAATCAGACTTCAATACCAATTATTGGTATACAGTCAAACAAAGCACTGCAAAATCAGGGACATTTTTACAAACCAGAATGTTGAATTAAATTACATTTACATTTACTCTGGGTTGTCTGTGCGGTTGGTCCTTCAGCTGCTCAAAATTTGAGACTAAATATCCACAGGAAAGTATTGTTTACCTGACTTTTTAGAGTGTCGGTACTGAAATAGAACTTTCTATCACCTGGCACATGCGCAAAACCATGTAAATACCTGTTAGTATGCACACATGGCGTACATGTACTCTTGTGCACGTGCCTTCAGTCATGAGCAAACATCTTGATCGCCACCCACACAGACCCGCGTTTTGAAGTTGATTTAGTAATATTTTACTGTGTGTACTTTGTCTCAAATTTCAACCAGGTGAAGAACCAACACCACGGACAATCAATCGGCAGAGTAGGTTCAAATATAATTTTATTCAACATTCATGACAGACAAGGAACGTTTTGTTGTTTTTCTATGTAAATGTGAATAGTGTTGCCTACACAATTGAAGGCATCGCCGTTTCGTGACTAACTTAACTTATTCATTACATTGAGCCATTGGACTTTAGCCTTGACGCAAATACCCTGATGCTGCCCCAATTTTCTAAATCCAAATACGCCTCATGCGATACAGTTTTGGAAACATTTGGAACTTAACTTTCATATACAGTGCCTTCAGAAAGTATTCACACCCCTTTACTTTTTCACATTTTGTTGTGTTACAGCCTACATTTTTAAATTGATTACATTTTGATTTTGTCACTGATCTACACACAGTACCCCATAATCTCAAAATAAAACAAAAGCTGAAATGTCCTGAGTTAATAAGTATTCAACCCCCTTTTTATAGCAAGCCTAAATAAGTTCCGGAGTAAATATCTGCTTAACAAATTGCATAATAAGTTGCATGGACACATTCCGTGGCCAATAATAGTGGTTAACATGGTTTTTGAATAACTACCCTCATCTCTGTACCCCACACATACAACTGTAAGGTCCCTCAGTCGAGCAGGGAATTTCAAGCACAGATTCAACAACAAAGTCCAGGGAGATTTTCCAATGCCTTGCAAAGAAGGGCACCTATTGGTACATGTGTGTGAAATTTTTTTTATTTGTTATTAATTAGGCTTTGGCTGCTGTGTCACTACACCCAGTCACTACAAAGATACAGGCGTCCTTCCTAACTCAGTTGCCGGAGAGGAAGGAAACTGCTCAGGGATTTCACAATGAGGCCAATGATGATTTTAAAACAGTTACATAGCTTAGTGGTTGTGATATGAGAACTGAGCATAGATCAACAACATTGGAGTTACTCCACAATACTAACCTAAATGTGTAAAGAAGGAAGCCTGTACAGAATAAAAAATATTCCAGAACATGCATCCTGTTTGCAACAAGGCACTTAAAATACAGCAAACATTGTGGCAAAGAAATTACCTTTTTGTCATGAATACAGAGTGTTATGTTTGGGGCAAACATGCTTCTACACCTGCATTGCTTGCTGTTTGGGGTTTTAGGCTGGGTTTCTGTATAGATACATTTGATCTCATTGAGTCTTCATATTTTCAAGCATGATGGTGGCTGCATCATGTGTTGGGTATGCTTGTCATAGGCAAGGACTAGGGAGTTTTTTAGGATTAAAATAAATAGAATACAGCTAAAAGCACAGGCAAAGTCCTAGAGGAAAGCCTGGATCAGTCTGCTTTCCAACAGACACAGGAATTCGGCTTTCAGCAGGAAATAACCTTAAACACAAGGCCAAATCTACACTGGAGTTGCTTACCAAGATGACATTTAATGTTCCTGAGTGGCCTAGTTATAGTCTTTGCTTAAATCGGCCTGAAAATCTATGGCAAGTAATGGTTGTCTAGCAATTATCAACAATCATCTTGACAGAGCTTGAAGCATTTAAAAAATAATAATGGGCAAAAATATTGTACATTCCAGGTGTGCAAAGCTCTTAGTCTAACCCAAAAAGACTCATTGCTGTAATTGCCGCCAAATGTGCTTTTACAAAGTATTGACTCGGGTGTGAATACTTTTGTAAATGAGATGTTACTTTATTTAATTCAATACATTCGCAAACATTTCTAAAAACATGTTTTCGCTTTTTCCCCCTATGGGGGGGAAAAATATATTTAGTCAGTTACAATGACGGGGGAACAACTGCCTTGTTCAGGGGCAGAATGACAGATTTTGTCAGCTTGGGGATTTGATCCAGCAACCTTTCGGTTACTGGCCCAACGCTCTAACCACTAGGCTACCTGCCACCCTTGAATTCAGGCAGTAAAACAACAATGTGGATTAAGTAAAATGGCATGAATACTTTCTGAAGGCACTGGAAATTTGAGAAATCTAATTCAAAAGATGCACTTACTGTACGTAGTTAAGGAAAGTTTCACCCGGCTGTATTTTGAGAAACAGGATCAAGACAGAAATGTGGAATGCGAGCGGAAGGTGGTGTGGCGTGGCGGTGTGTGAAAACAGCTGGGTGCAACTTTGCACAATAAGTGTATCTTTGTATTTGAAGGATTTTTTTTCTCTCTCGCTGTTATGAAAGTTTAAGTTCCATATTTTTACCAAAACCGTATCACAAGCAAGGATTATTAACGTTTCTAAACATTAAAACTAGTGATGCACCGATATGACATTTTTGGCCGATACCGATATCCAATATTTTCCTTGCCAAAAAAACGATACCGATATTTAAAATTTGAGCGGCCTTTTAAGCATTCTAGTACAGTTAAATAGTTCAAACGCACACAGCGGTCTAAGGCACTGCATCTCCGTGCAAGAATCCAGGCTGTATCACATCTGGCTGTAATTGGGAGTCCCATAGGGCGGAGCACAATTGACCCAGCGTCGTCCGGGCCGTCATTGTAAATAAGAATTTGTTCTTAACTGACTTGCCTAGTTAAATAAAGGTTACACACACACACACCACACTGACCAAAAGGTTATTTTGTTGCCATTTACGTATGTCCCCATTACCAGTAAAACGTAATCAAAACCTATTTCTTTCACTTACTTGCTGTGCTGTTTTGTTGTTCATTTGTTCAGTCGTTTCATTCTCAACCAGGATTTCTATGGAATGCCGTTTGGGTCTTTGTGGTCAATATATGCACGTCAAATAAGCTTGTTGACCAATCAGGACCTGAATATGATTGCACGTCACATAATTTAACGCGTTCATGATTTTTTTAACGTAGTTATTACACATTGATTACACTATCACTTGTATTTCATATGTCACAACAATTCATCGATACGTATGCTATGATGCTGGTAAAGTTGTCTCGCGTACCTACTATAGGTCGACCGATTTTATGATTTTTCGATACCGATTATTGGAGGACCAAAAATGCCTATTTTTAAATATATATTTGTAATAATAACAATTACAACAATACTGAATGAACAATGAACACTTTTATTTTAACTTAATATAATACATCAATAAAATCAATTTAGTCTCAAATAAATAATGAAACATGTTCAATTTGGTTTAAATAATGCAAAAACTAAGTGTTGGAGAAGAAAGTAAAAGTGCAATATGTGCCATGTAAGAAAGCTAAAGTTTAAGTTCCTTGCTCAGAACATGAGAACATATGAAAGCTGGTGGTTCCTTTTAACATGAGTCTTCAACACACATGGTTGATGATATTACTAGTTTAACTAGTGATTATGTTAAGATTGATTTGTTTTTTATAAGATAAGTTTAATGCTAGCTAGCACCTTACCGTGGCTCCTTGCTGCACTCGCATAACAGGTAGTCAGCCTGCCACGCAGTCTCCTCGTGGAGTGCAATGTAATCGGCCATAATCGGTCCAAAAATGCCGATTACCGATTGTTATGAAAACTTGAAATGGGACCTAATTAATCGGCCATTCCGATTAATCGGTCGACCTCTGGTACCTACGGTGCTGGTCATAATAAAAAAAGCTAGCAAGCTCATGGATGCAAACAATGTTCTTCCCCAAAAACATAGCAAAACGACATCTGTTTCAGTAGCTATGTTCTCAAGAGCTAGTTAGTATGTATTGTGGTTAGTAGTAGAGCCTGACCAATAATAGGATTTTGGGGGTTGATACTGGGAGTCAAAATACATCAATTCCAATATCTACTGATTTTTGTATTATTGTTTTTCAGATTGCTTGGTTGTTTCTCTTTTGAAACTCAAAGTTACTTTTTAATGCCGATTTTCCTTATTTGAGACTTTATGAAATTCACACAAGTACACTGCATTAGCCTATAGTTAGGTTATGGAGGTTGAACAGGTCATTTCTGAAGGGGGTGTTGAATCAAGTGTGTGTTGTGGTTTCAGGCTGTGGCGTGAGCAAGTGGCCAAATATCGACCGAAGACAGCCATGGTGAAGCAGAAAGAAAAGCTGCAGACAAATGGTCATCAGGCCAAAAGGGTTGTGTTTGTACGCAACAAGAGGTGAGTGCTTATAAACAACACTAGATGATGGGGCTGGGCGACGAAACTAGTTGTCTATCAAACTGGCACTACAGTCCGAGGCTCTATGTGTAACGACACAACTTATTTTAAACACAACTTGCTAAGAAAAGACAAACTAGTTGTTTGCGGACAGTAAGATATAAACTAATAGTGTAATTATAGAACGCTTGTGGTTTTATAATAAGAAGCAAAGTGGAACTCGGCATCGTTGTCACCAACATTGCTGTATCTGACAGTAAACGGCTCGGCAAGTGCTCGAGTGACGGGGGGCAGGGCTTGGTGTGGGAACCGCATGGGGGAGCGTGCAGGAGGGGGGAGAGAGAGCGAGACGACTAAAGTAGCAAATTGAGTCAACTATAAGAACGGACATTACACGCGCCGGAGTGGCGCTTATCACATTTAGCAGAGCAAACATTGAAATCAAATCAAAGTTTATTTGTCACGTGCACCGAATACAACAGGTACAATACAATACAACCTTACAGTGAAATGCTTACTTACAGGCTCTAACCAATAGTGCAATAAAGGTATTAGGTGAACAATGGGTAAGTAAAGAATTAAAGCAACAGTAAAAAGACAGGCTATATACAGCAGCGAGGCTATAAAAGTAGAGGCTACATACAGACACCGGTTAGTCAGGCTGATTGAGGTAGTATGTACATGTAGATATGGTTAACGTGACTATGCATATATGATGAACAGAGAGTAGCAGTAGCGTAAAAGAGGGGTTGGCGGGTGGTGGGCGGGACACAGTGCAGATAGCCCGGTTAGCCAATGTGCGGGAGCAGTGGTTGGTCGGCTCAATTGAGGTAGAGTGTACATGAATGTATAGTTAACGTGACTATGCATATATGATAAACAGAGAGTAGTAGCAGCAGCAGCGTAAAAAAGAGGGGGGGGGGGGGGGGGGGCACACAATGCAAATAGTCCGGGTAGCCATTTGATTACCTGTTCAGAAATACTGTTTATAGAAGGTAAAGTAAAATTCTTAACTGCTCCGTGTATCAATAATGGTATATCGTAAAATACAGTGAACCGCCAAGCCCTACTAGATGATTCACATTATGATTGAAATTGTTTTCCATCAACCAAGCCCAATTTGCCTATAGCGAATGTGCTCTTGAGCTAAAAGACCTCTGTGGACAGATATTGTCCAGAAATTACCTAATTAACAGAGGGGCACACCACCTCAAATCCAGGAGCAAATAAACACAACACATCACACATACAGTGTATTCGGAAAGTATTCAGACCCCTTGACTTTTTCCACATTTTGTTACGTTACAGCCTTATTCTAAAATTGATTAAGTTTTTTTATTTTTTTATCAATCTACACACAATACCCCAAAATGACACAGCAAAAACAGGTTTTATAAATGTTGGCACATTTATTAAAAAAAATGTCAAACTGATATCACCTATACATAAGTATTCAGACCCTTTACTCAGTACTTTGTTGATGCACCTTTGGCAGCGATAACGGCCTCGAGTCTTCTTTTGGTATGACGCTGCAAGCTTGGCACACCTGTCAAGTTGTAGAAACATCTCAAGGATGATCAATGAAAACAGGATGCACCTGAGCTCAATTTCGAGTCTCATAGCAAAGGGTACTTACGTAAATAAGGTATTTCAGTTTTTTATTATTACATTTGCATTTGGCGCTGGATACCTGATTTGGTTGGAAAATGGGTTTACCTAGGGAAACTTGCGGCTTGCTAACACTTCACCCAGTTAGCAGTTAAGATTTCAAAATATGATTGTCTTTTCTTGAGTCACGCTATAGTATCCTTAAGTTATTAGTTGTTAGTGACCTTAATTCTTGCCACTATAGGGGGTGCTGTTTCGCATTAGCATAATTTGCTCTACAGATTAAACGGCTTCCTACTCAATTCTTGCTCGTACAATATGCATATTATTATTATTATTGGATAGAAAACACTCTCTAGTTTCTATAGCCGTTGGAATTTTGTCTCTGAGTGGAACAGAACTCCTTCTACAGCACTTTTCATGACAGGGAGTCAGATTTCAGACATCTTGGCCCCTGATCTGGGGTCGGTTTAAAGGTCCCTGTAAATGCTATGGAGAAACAGACACTGCTTACGTCTTCCCCTGGGTGTCAGTACGTGGTGACGCTTTGAATGGAGTCGATTGCGCAATCAGGGCCTGTATAAAACAGCAAATACCGGAAGTAGCTTCCCTTTGCTGCCTGCGCCTGACGCACGAAGGACGTCGGACTCGCCTCCTTCCAACCTGTTGTTTAGCCAGTAATATTTCTCCGGTCATGTTTTTACTCGTTATAGGTGTTAAAAACATCATAAGGTAGTTAATTTAAACCGTTTTATAGCAATTTATATCCGTTTAGTGCGATTTTGAGGCATTTCTTTCTGAGACACTTTGAACCGCTGGGCACGTTTCCAGTTCATGCCGAACGTTAGTGGGCATTTCCACATGGCAAGAGGACAGCTTTCGACCAAAAGACGATTAGACCCAAGAAAGGATTCATTGCCCAAGATTCTGATGGAAGAACAGCTCATAGTAAGAACAATTTGATGATAAATCGTGTTTCTGTCGAAAAATGTTAAACGCTTATGCCGCCATTTTGTTTTGTATAGCTTCGCTTGGCGCAACCTGTATTGAAAAGTAAGGATAATTTAAAAAATGTAATTCAGCGATTGTATTAAGAATGAAATTGTCTATCAATCGCTGTCCACCCTGTATTTTTTAGTCAAGTTTATGAGTATTTATGTATAAGACTAGATCACTGTCTAATATGGCGCATGACATTTTCTGACCAGCTGGGCTACTTTTCTCATTGTCTAACCATGATTTTGGTGGCTAAATATGCACATTTTCGAACAAACTCTATATGTATGTTGTAATATGATGTTACAGGAGTGTCATCGGAAGAATTCTGAGAAGGTTAGTGAAAAAATTAATATATTTTGGCGATGATAACGATATCGCTCTCTTTGGCTTGAATCAATGGTCGGGTAACGTTTGCATATGTGGTATGCTAATATAACGATTTATTGTGTTTTCGCTGTAAAACACTTAGAACATCTGAAATATTGTCTGAATTCACAAGATCTGTGTCTTTCCATTGCTGTGAGTTGTGTATTTTTAAGAAATGTTTTATGATTAGTAATTAGGTAATACACGTTGCTCTGTGTATTTATTCTAGTCGAGTTGTGATGGTGGGTGCAATTGTAAACTATGATTTCTACCTGAAATATGCACATTTTTCTAACAAAACCTATCCTATACAATAAATTTGTTATCAGACTGTCATCTGATGAGGTTTTTTCTTGGTTAGTGGCTATCAATATCTTTATTTGGCCGAATTGGTGATAGCTAGTGGTGGAGAGAAAAAATGGTGGACAAAGAAAAATGGTGTATTTTGCTAACGTGGTTAGCTAATAGATTTACATATTGTGTCTTCCCTGTAAAACATTTTAAAAAACAGAAATGATGGGTTTATTCACAAGATCTGTATCTTTCATCTGGTGTCTTGGACTTGTGATTTAATGATATTTAGATGCTACTATTTAATTGTGACGCTATGCTAGCGATGCTAATCAGTGTGGGGGGGGGGGTGGGGGGTGATCCCGGATCCGGGGTTGAGGCTCGTGAAAGGTTAACAGTCATTTTATTTGCTGAGTCCATTGTTGTCTGGACATAGCCTATTCATTTCCCCCCCTTTTTTCCAGAGAAGAATGAGGACCCACAGTTGGCTATGACAGAACCACCAGAGACTAATCTAAGTGGTGAGAGTAATCCGCCTGAGAATAATACAGGTGGTGACTTTCCTCCTCTCATGACGGAATCTTCAGACTCAAATGAGGAAAATTAAGACCTTTCTAGCGACACAGAAGTCCTAGAAAAAATGCCTCAGAAGAGGAAAAAATAGATCTCCAAACCTGAAGCAGCACAGAGAAAGAAGGCCAGGCCTCAACCCTCTCCCCCGTGGACACCCAGCTCTGCCAAATCCAAAAGGAAAGCTTGTGCTGCCACACCTCTTAGTCAAGGCAATGACTTTTCTCCTCTCATGACAGAATCTTCAGACTCAAATGAGGAAAAATACCTGTCTGAAGAGATGGAAGCAACAGAAAGCAGGGCTTCAAATAAGAGACAAACTATATCCAGAGCTAAAGCAGCAGAGCATAAGGGGAGAAAGAAGGCCAGGCCTCAACCTTCTCCCCGTCATGCAGCCACACCTCTTATCAGTGCGTCAGAGAGGAGGTGGAAGACTGAGGATGAACCAGACAAACAGCCTAAATTTTTCAGCTTCCGCCCAGCCAGAACTCCAGGAGCACAGCTTGACCTTTACCAGAACTACACCCCTCTAGAGCTCTTCCAGCAGGATGTTGTTGATACGCTCTGCTCAAACGCCAACAAGAATGACAAGAGAAGACAAGAACGAGGAATGGCAAACCTGCGTAGCGACATATCTGTGGTGGAAATGTACAAATACCTTAGCATCGTCATCTACATGGGTCTTATGGGTGGGCATGCAATTGGAGTCTAAAAAAAGCCATAGACTTCCTTTCGCCCCCTCTGTCATGAAAGAGAACACATTTTTGGCCATCTCAAGGTCCCTGCACATGAGCGACCCAGCAGAGGATGAGGAAAATTACAAGAAAAGAGGGACTGCGGACTATGATCGGCTCATGAGAATCCAACCTCTCAAAGACCAGATATTGGCAGCATGCAGAGCCTTCTACCACCCATTCCAGAACCTTTCCATTGATGAGCGTATGGTGCGCTCCAAGGCCTGCCACGGCCTCAAACAATACATTAAATCCAAGCCCTACCAGTATGGTTTCAAGCTGTATGTTTTAGCTGATTCACGAAATGGCTACACGTGCGACTTCAATGTCTTTATGTGCAGATCCCATCTGCTTCGGGCAAAGGGGAGAGCTATGACGCTGTGATGAACCTGTTGAAGCCTCACTTGGGCTCGGGATACAATATTTACGTTGATAACTATTTCACCAGCACAACTTTCTTCCGTGACCTGTACAAGAAGATCTTTGGAGCATGTGGAACTCTTCGTGAAAATCGGATCGGCCTCTCCATCATCCAAGAGAACAGCCTGGCTCCTCGAGCAGAGAGGGGGACTATCCGCTGGTTTCGTGACGAGGAACTGCTCATTACCAAGTGGATGGACGCACGACCCCATGTGTACCACCATCCATAAAGCCTTCGCAGAGGAGGAGGTTCAGCGACGGAAGCGGTGTGCGGATGGCTCCTGGTCAACACAGTCCATACCCATTCCAGAAGTCATCAAGTCCTACAACAAGTATATGGAGGGTGTGGACCTGTCTGATTCCCTTGTCAAATACTACAGTGTGGCCCAGAAAACCATGAAATGGTACAAGACCTTCTTTTACCACTTTGTGGATGTCGCTATTGTGAACAGCTTCCTCATTCACAAGGACATGGCTGTGATAAAGGAAAAGAAGCCCATGACCCACAAGGAGTTCAGGGAGCGGTTGTGTCTGCAGCTTGCTGACCATGACAAGGAGGACGATCATAAGGATGAAGATTATGTCCTCGGACCCGAGGGACAGGTTGTGGCACACAAAAGGAACCTCAAGCGCAAGATTACAGAAGCGAACGAACCAACATTCTGTTGCCCTGTGTCCATAGATGATCAGACCACCATTGGTATTGGAAAAAGATCAATTTATGGAAGGAGAAACTGTCGTCTGCGCTTTTTGAAGACCAACTGGATGTGTGAGTATTGCATGTTGCCACTCTGTACACTACCAGACAGGAACTGCTTCAAAGAGTGGCACTTGAACGAACTGCAGACCACATTGTCAAAGTAACGAGCTCTGTTCATAGTCACCGCTACTCTCTGACCCGGTGGTAGCTCTGTTCATAGTCACCGCTACTCTGACCCGGTGGTAGCTCTGTTCATAGTCACCGCTACTCTCTGACCCGGTGGTAGCTCTGTTCATAGTCACCGCTACTCTCTGACCCGGTGGTAGCTCTGTTCATAGTCACCGCTACTCTGACCCGGTGGTAGCTCTGTTCATAGTCACCGCTACTCTCTGACCCGGTGGTAGCTCTGACCTGGTGGTAGCTCTGACCCGGTGGTAGCTCTGTTCATAGTCACCGCTACTCTCTGACCCGGTGGTAGCTCTGTTCATAGTCACCGCTACTCTCTGACCCGGTGGTAGCTCTGACCCAGTGGTAGCTCTGTTCATAGTCACCGCTACTCTCTGACCCGGTGGTAGCTCTGACCCGGTGGTAGCTCTGTTCATAGTCACCGCTACTCTCTGACCCGGTGGTAGCTCTGACCCGGTGGTAGCTCTGTTCATAGTCACCGCTACTCTCTGACCCGGTGGTAGCTCTGACCCGGTGGTAGCTCTGTTCATAGTCACCACTACTCTCTGACCCGGTGGTAGCTTAATGGAAGCAAAGGAAAAAGACGTAATGTGTTCTAAGAAGATTTACTTCCGTTTAAGTTGCAGTTAATTTGAACATCTTTGTACATATGCAAAAGGATACATAACGTGATGTCATACCATACTTTTAAAAACCGTTAAAATATGTAAATCAACCTAAATACATGGACAGGGCATCAGTAAGTCCTACACAATACCTTAATAAATGGGTCTTTTAGTGAATGAAGAGGTCATTTCCATAGATTGAGATCCCCTAAGACCATAGTGCTTTGTCTTGGTCCGAGTTGTTGCATTTAAATATTGCCTTGAACTCATTAGATATCATATTACAATATTAAAGGTCAACTTTGGGCTAAAATAACGGTGTTAAATTGTATAATTGATCAATGCACCATCGTACCAGGTCATTTAATGCTAAAAAACTTGGGGGGGAAATATTGGTGAATAAGATACTTGGCTACAGAAGTGCCATTTCTTACTGATCTTTACAGCTTCCTTCCAAAAACAAATCCTGTGAAATGACGTCAACACGTACTGGAGTTACTGGCTAGCAACGGTGGCTAGCTTAGCTAACTAACTAGCTAATTCGTTTGCGGCACACATGACCAGAATGACACAGATGAACCACCAAAGGCACACCCCATTGCTGTTTGAATATGGAGAAAGAGGTGAAGTTGGGCTGTTTTTTGTGCCCAAAGTCTACCTTTAATGTATTCAGCTTAGCCTTTAACTCATTAGAAGTACACCATATGATTATTTGACATTGGAAATCACCATGACTTTATCCTGCTGCTAAGGGATGTAATGCTTGGCTGGAGAGATTCATTTAGCAATCAGAGGCTTAATTGGCTTTTTTCACAATTCCTCTTACAAAATCTCAATTTCTTTACTGATAGTTTTTTTTTTTTTGATTCTCACTTGTTTAATGCAAGTCTTTTTTTTAACAGAATATGTGCATGTAAAAAACGAAGTAAATGGGGGATAAGAGAATCGGTTGTGAGGGTTGGGACAGAAGATTGGTGGGATAAGGATGTGTTATTGCTCATGTGTCGCTAATAAAAATGTTGATTTTGAATTGTTCTGTCATTATTTACAATATAACTAATTTACATGTCTTTTTGCGTTTTCAGTATTTTTTTGTCTGGATTGTCTAGTTACTGAGAAAGCCTTTGGGAATGATTTGGGACATTTTGAGCTAATTTGGTGTAATTTGTGGTATTGGCTGGGTTTGCATCCTTGTCCATAGACTTCTTCTAAGGTTAGAAAATAAATATACTCATCAAGGTGAACAGAGCCAAGCACTTCCTTGAGCTCTTATGTTATGAATGGATATTGATGGCACTGGTTCCATGTGAAGTAGTACATAAAATGTCTTAAAATATCATTATTCTGTGTAAGTCTTATCATTCCATTCGTTTTCTAGATGTGCAGAATGCAAATGCGCAACTGCCAGTTTGTCTTTTTAGCAGTCGTGATGAGCAGATGTCAAAATGCCTGCAGAGGTGTTTAACGTCACCCATAGCATATAACCATAGATATAACAATCTTCTGTGATGTGCAGCTCGACAGCAAAAAACAACCTAATTGTCCTGGATTTCTGGTTGTGCTCTAGGAATCTATGGCGCGCTGCTACCGGTATAATAAACACACTTATTGAAATTACAGCTGAGTTGAGACTGACTGATCTACAAATAATCTTGCATCGGACAGTAACCAAAAACGTTCATGCAGCCACACCTCTTATCAGTGGGGGGGTCAGAGAGGAGGTGGAGGGCTGAGGATAAACCAGACCAAGGGCCTAAACCAGGGGTGTCAAACTCATTTTGCCCCTGGGGTCGCATTTGTCTTCAAGGGCAGCACAATATTTTTGTTGTCCTCTATCCATCATTTGGGGAACTTTTGATGCTCCCTGACTTTCTAGCTTTCATTTTGGTGACATAGTCAAACTGTATGAACATACACTACTGTTCAAAAGTTTGGGGTCACTTAGAAATGTCCTTGTTTTCCATGAAAAGAGTAACAAAATGAATAGGAAATATTGTCAAGACGTTGACATGGTTATAAATAATAATTGTGTCCTTCAAAGAATCCTCCATTTGCAGCAATTACAACCTTGCAGACCTTTAGCATTTTAGTTGTCAATTTGTTGAGGTAATCTGAAGAGATTTCACCCCATGCTTCCTGAAGCACCTCCCACAAGTTGGCTTGATGGGCACTTCTTACATACCATACGGTCAAGCTGCTCCCACAACAGCTCAATATGGTTGAGATCTGGTGACTGTGCTGGCCACTCCATTATAGACAGAATACCAGCTGACTGCTTCTTCCCTAAATAGTTCTTGCATAGTTTGGAGCTGTGCTTTGGGTCATTGTCCTGTTGTAGGATGAAATTGGCTCCAATTAAGCACAGTCTTAATTGGAGCCAATTATGGCATGGCGTTGCAAAAAACAAGTGATAGCCTTCCTTCTTCAAGATCCCTTTTACCCTGTACAAATCTCCTTCTTTACCACCACCAAAGCACCCCCAGACCATCACATTGCCTCCACCATGCTTGACAGATGGCGTCAAGCACTCCCAGCATCTTTTAATTTTTTCTGCATCTCGCGAATGTTCTTTGTGATTCGAACACCTCAAACTTATATTCGTCTGTCCATAACACTTTTTTCCCTAATCTTACTCTGTCCAGTGTCTGTGTTCTTTTGCCCATCTTAATCTTTTATTTTTATTGGCCAGTCTGAGATATGGCTTTTTCTTTGCAACTCTGCCTAGAAGCCCAGCATCCCGGAGTCGCCTCTTCACTGTTGACGTTGAGACTGGTGTTTGCGGACTAGGGTGGCTGGAGTCTTTGACAATTTTTAGGGCCTTCCTCTGACACCACCTGGTGTAGAGGTCCTGGATGGCAGGAAGCTTGGCCCCAGTGATGTATTGGGCCGTACGCACTACCCTCTGTACTACACTCCCACAGGAACACAATTTAAATATAATATATGCTCTTTTAGCCATCCAATTCTTGTGAACCACAACATTATGAATGTATATTTAACATTTACTTTATCTTTTCATATATTACTACAGTCACCAACCAGTAGATCTCCAAGCCATTCCTAGTCTATCACCAAACATCTTTGTAAAAAAACAACAATAAAGCCTGTCTCATTGTCCCTAAACAAGATCAATAAGGGAGCTTTTTTGAGCTGCATGTCTCACGTCTTCACTGTTCTTTCATGCACCATGGCCTCCGCTTATATTGGAGAAGTTTTGAATGATTTCATGTGTGGTATGATTACTAGTTATCAGATCTGGACAACTATCCACCTACCACTATTGTCATTAAGAATGATGGATAGAGGGCAGAATGGACACAAACCGGTAGACTACATTGACCTGTGTGGTATAGTTAGCGGGCAGGAAAGCATAGTGCATAAGGGAAGTACCAAAACACCTTGAAATAGGAGAGAGACATACATGTTTAGGGACAATACAATTATCCTACCTAGACTAGCCTACAACACTACATTGCAATGAATTATTGAATTTGGCTATTGTTTACAGGTGAGTACAAAATTCGACTCTAGGCATGTATACTGCAGTGAAATTGTCATTTGAATAATGGCACAAAAGCCCTGTGATTTTCTATATTTCATTCCATTTTGATCAGTTGTGGTCTACTCTCAACAGTTTATAAAGTAGAGAAAGGAACAGTAGCAGCCCAGTCTGGCTGTATTTTAAGTTCTGATACTGGGGCCGGCAGGTAGCCTAGCGGTTAGAGCTTTGGGCCAGTAACCGAAAGGTTGCTAGATTGAATCCCTGAGCTGACATGGTAAAAATCCGTCATTCTGGCCCTGAACAAGGCAGTTAACCCACTGTTCCTAGGCCGTCATTGCAAATAAGAATTTGTTCATAACTGACTTACCTAGTTTAATAAAAGGTAAAAATAGATAGTAAAACCTGCAAAAGACCTAATGTGAACATGGGGGAAAAAACGCACTACCCCATCTGTGCCCAATAAAAAAAAGTTAGACATTTCTTAATGTGTAGATAAATAACGTTTAGTGCATATTGGGTTTTAGTCAACCTCTGGATAGTATTCATCTGAGCAAAATGATTGAAACCCAAAGGGAGTCACCATTGTAGGCTCTTATGAACAATTTAGATACATTTGGTCCACAAAAACTCACACCACCATGTTCTTCTTCTTGCGTTCAACGACAGTGCGTTTGGCCGCGCCACCATTTCTTTTTTCCACTTCCTTTTGCTCCACCATGGCCGTCGTTGGCCACAAAAACGTGGAACAACATAAACACCCCCGGCCTAAGTAGTTCAGATGATATCCCACACAGAAGGACTACAACCCTCATTTGCACTCATCCACGAAATCCCAAGCCATCTCGACATCTTGTAAATGAAATGTTAATGTCAGAACATTGCAATCCATACCCTTCGCCGCTAAACTGGCGGCTATTCCGCTTGTTGTAGCTAGTAGTAGCCAATGCTACCTGTGTTTCCGCGGGAACGTAAAATGAAAACAATGTTGCTACTTTAGGCAGATAAAGCCATCTCCTTATTTGCTGTGGCCATATATCTAAAGTAGCTTGTTTGAACGATTTTATCTGGTTGAGAAACACCGGATTTTCAGATTAAAACGAAAGTGTACTCCTGAAAAGCTCTGTATAAAAGATCGCGCCAAGAGACCATTGTGCTTAAAGCCAAGAGCAGACAAAGCTACACGTGTTTACTTGAAGTGTAGGACCGGTCACTTGAAGAGGGGGAACGTTTGAGATCGACTACATTGCAGTTAAGCTGCGCAGACACACACACACACACTACACTCTCTTTTAGACGTGGTTAATTGTTGAATCAAACGTTGAATCCGTGAGGGATTTAGACAAAATACGATAACGCTAGATTTCTACACATTTTTCTGAATATTCCACAATTGTGTGACCTGCTGAACACAGGACTGAACTAGATGCAGGTACTGTTTATATTTAGGTGCAGCAACAAGCAGTAGAAAATGTGAGGTACTGTCACTCGGTTCCGGTGAGCACCTGGTCAAGTCAAGCAGTGTACCTACTGGTCAAAGCGAAAACATACTTTATGATGGCTTACTGGCAAGTTATAATAACGGTTGCTTTCAAACAATTTGAAATAACATTCAAAACCAGCTAGTTTTATACATGAGGAACGAGAAATGAAGCTAAAAAACTGAGTTAACAACAATCAAGTCTACTGTGAAAGAACGCTGATAAACACAGCACAAATTGAATATTGAACTTTTTAGACGTCAGTTTAAAAGCCAGCATCTAATGATTACACCCCCAATGGATCAAAAAGGTCAAACTGACAACACCAGTGTTTGACATACATGTACATCATTTGCAATTTATTTGGCGTAAATGAACACTGATTTGCCATTGAACACATACAGGGGTGAAAATATATAACTCAATGCACAGATAATTAGTGAAGGCAAGGTCCTGGATGAAGTTTAAAAAAAATCTGCTTTAAGATTCAAGACATGTATAACTCGCCTCTCTTTCCCTCACCTGGGAATCAGCATCATAATCTACTTAGTCTTCCAAACACTGTAGGACAAAAATAACACAGGTAAAGTAAAAATACAAAAGTGGGTTTGGTCTCTTAAATAAATTGATAGCGTGAATGAGAGAGGGGGAGTTCTCAGTCATCTAGGAAGTCTTCGTCCAGGTTGATGTCCGAGGTATCAATGTCGTCCAGCTCCATGTTGTCCAGGTCGTCTTCAAGTTCGTCCAGGACCTGGGGAAGTAAACACACAACGTTAACACCTGGCCCATAACACAGCTAATGGTACTGATATTGCAACAGGTTATGTTCATACATCTCGATTTCTTCTCACTGTGTAAAGCGCCTCACCTACTGAACAGTTGTCTATTTCTAGGGAGGCTGTTGCCTACCTTGTCCTTCTGTGACTCAGATGAGCTTGGGCTTTCCTCCTCAGGTGCAACCTCAGGCTCTGCCTCCGAAGGGATCATGGCTGCAGCCACTACCGCCGCCAACACGGACGCCATCACACCTGCAGCCGGCATGGTCTCCTCGCCGCTGTCTTCAGCCTGCTGGTGGACGCACACACACAGACATGAGCAGGACTCCACTCCTCTTTTTAGCATCTCCCCTGTTTCCATCTTTAATCCAGCCAACATGTGAGGGCTTCTCTAGATGTGAAACTCTACTTTTCTACTTCTAGGTCTGTGATATCAAAAACATATTGTCTGTGTAGAACTAGAACTACAAAGCCTTAATCAAGTTGGCTACCAATTAGTCTTTGTAGTGGAGATTTCTGAGAAGAATTAAGACTTACCAGTACCGGTGTAGCGAGGGAGAGTGGAGCTCCTTTGGGCTCGTAGCCTGTGGCCTCCTCTAGTATATTACGTTCTTCATTGGGCTGGAGAGAAGAGACACGAGGAATGGGTGTTGTGTGTCAACGATCAGACAAAGACAGCAATGGATGGAGAGAGTGGACTACTTCTGTGATGCAAATATGCATCCATAACTATCTTTCAGCTTCGAGATGTGAACGTCAGATTATTCACATTTATTAGAGCTCCACCTCCAACCCCCACCACTCACCGTGATGAGAGGGTAGTCGGTGGCCGGCCGGGAGTTGCCCAGGCAGGTCTCACGGAGGAACTGCTCGGCCACGAACGACTCTTTCAGCCCGGGGAACAGGTTCTCATACTCAGTGGGGTCGGCCAGTGACTCAGCCGCCTTCTGGTTGACCTTGGCCAGGCTCTCCCTCCACAGCTTGACCACTCTGGACACCTGGCTGGGTAGGTAGGTGCGGGCCAGGAAGGCCGCCTCGGGCAGCCGGTTGGTCCGGATCAGCAGCTCCAGACAGTGGTCCAGTCTGAGGACAGACAGCCAGACACCAGTGTCAGAGAGAGGTCCAAAACACTCCTACTAATCACATGTTCTATCATAAAGTGTAGAGTTATGTACTTTCCAAGAGCTCATTGTTAACAGCTACAACAAGGAAGTCGGATGCCTCACTGACATGGATGAAGGAATAGCGCCGGTGACAGAAAGATTCCATTGGTAGTACACTGAACAAAAAAACTAAACAAATATAAAGTGTTGGTCCCATGTTTTATGAGCTAAAATAAAAGATCCCAGAAATGTTCCAAACACACAAAAAGCTTATTTCTCTAAACTTTTGTGCACACATATGTTTACATCCCTGTTAGTGAGCATTTCTCCGGTGTCAAGATAATACATCCACCTGACAGGTGTGGCATATCAAGAAGCTGATTAAACAGCATAATCATTACACAGGTGCACCTTGCGCAATAAAAGGCAAGTCTAAAAATGTGCAGCTTTGTCATAGAACACAATGCCACAGATTTATTTTTAGGGAGCATGCAATTGGCATGCTGACTGCAGGGATGTCCACCAGAGAATTTAATGTTAATTTCTCTACCATAAGCAGCCTAAGCTGTTGTCTATCAACAATGACAAGCCACCAGGGTCTGACAACTTGGATGGAAAATTACTGAGGATAATAGCATACGATATTGCCACTCCTATTTGCCATATTTTCTATTTAAGCCTACTAGAATGTGTGTGCCCCCAGGCTTGGAGGGAAGCAAAAGTCATTCCGCTACGTAAGAATAGTAAAGCCCCCTTTACTGGCTCAAATAGCTGACCAATCAGCCTGTTACAAACCCTTAGTAAACTTTTGGGAAAAAATGTGTTTGACCAGATACAATGCTATTTTACAGTAAACAAATTGACAACAGACTTTCAGCACTTATAGGGAAGGACATTCAACAAGCACAGCACTTACACAAATGACTGATGATAAATTGTGGAGGCTGTTTTGTTAGACTTCAGTGCGGCGTTTGACATTATCGACAATAGTCTGCTGCTGTAGTTTTAATGTTATTTAACCTTTATTTTACTAGGCAAGTCAGTTAAGAACAAATTCTTATTTACAATGACGGCCTACACTGGCAAAACCCGGACGATTCTGGGCCAATTGTGCGCCGCCCTATGGGACTCCCAATCACGGCCGGTTGTGATACAGCCTGGAATCGAACTAGGGTGTCTGTAGTGACGCCTCTAGTACCGAGATGCAGTGCCTTAGACCGCTGTACCACTTGGGAGCCCAAGCCTCTCCAACATAATCTAGGTAGAATCAGGAATTCCCCAGGGCAACTGTCTAGGCCCATTACTTTTTTCAATCTTTACTAATGACATGCCACTGGCTTTGAGTAAAGCCAGTGTGTCTATGTATGTGGATGACTCAACACTATATGTCAGCTACTAGAGCGACTGAAAGGACTGCAACACTCAACAAAGAGTTGCAATTAGTTTCTGAGTGGGTGGCAAGTAATAAGTTAGTCCAAAATATTTCTAAAACTAAAAGCATTGTATTTGGGACAAATCATTCACTAAACCCTAAACCTCAACTAAATCTTGTAATAAATAAGGTGGAAATTGAGCAAGTTGAGGAGACTAAACTGTTTGGAGTAACACTAGATTGTAAACATATTGATACAACAATAGCTATGATGGGGAGAAGTCTGTCCATAATAAAGAGCTGCTCTACCTTCTTAACAGCACTATCAACAAGGCAGGTTCTACAGGCCCAAGTTGTTGCACCTGGACTACTGTTCAGTCGTGTGGTCAGGTGCCACAAAAAGGACTTAGAGAGCTAATAATAATAAGCATGTCAATCTCTCCTTGCTCAACATGGACGAGAGATTGACTTAATCACTGCTTGTATTTATGTGAGGTATTGACATGTTGAATGCACCAAGCTGTCTGTTTGAACTACTGGCTCACAGCACAGACACCCATCATTACCCCACAAGATATGCCACCAGAGGTCTCTTCACAGTCCCCAAATCCAGAACAGACTATTGGAGGCGCACAGTACTACAAAGAGCCATGACTACATGGAACTCTATTCCACATCAAGTAACTGATGCAAGCAATAAAATTATATTTAAAAAACAGATACAAAAAACACCTTATAGAACAGCGGGGACTGTGAAGCAACACAAACAAAGGCACAGACACATGTATACACACACACACAATAACATACGCACTTTACACATGTACACATGGATTTTGTACTATAGATCTGTGGTAGTGGTGGAGTAGGGTTCTGAGGGCACACAGTGTGTTGTGAAATGTATTGTAATGTTGTGAATGTATTGTAATGTTTATTATCTATGCATAGTCACTTCACTCCCACCTACATGTACAGATTACCTCAACTAACCTGTAACCCTGTACACTGACTCGGTACCGGTGCCCCCTGTATATAGCCTCGTTATTGTTATTCTTATTGTGTTACTTTTTATTTTAGTCAACTTGGTAAATATACATTTTCTTAACCTGTCTTCAACTGCACTGTTGGTTAAGGGCTTGTAAGTAGGCATTTCACGGTAAAGTCTACACTTGTTGTATTCGGGCATGTGACAAATAACGTTTGATTTGATTTAATGTTGTAAATTTTATAAACTGCCTTCATTTTGCTGGACCCCAGGAAGAGTAGCTGCAATGGGAATCTTAAATAAATACAACATTGTTTTAGAGAATTTGGCAGTATGTCCAACCGGCCTCACAACCGCAGACCGGGTGTTACCCCGCCAGCCCAGGACCTCCACATCCGGCTTCTTCACCTGTGGGATCATCTGTGGGGGGAGGGGTGCTGAGGAGCATTTCTGTCTGTAATAAAGCCCTTTTGTTGGGAAAAACTCATTCTGATTGGCTGGGCCTGGCTCCACAGTAGGTAGGCCTATGCCCTCCAAGTCCCACCCATGGCTGCACCCCTGCCAAGTCATGTGAAATCCATAGAGCCTAATGAATTTATTTCAATTAACTTAATTCCTTATATGAACTGTAACTCAGTAAAAACGTTGAAATTGTTGCATGTTGCGTTTATATTTTTGTTCAATGTAAATCACATGATGTGCTCCATCCACCTGCCTGTTCCCCTCTTCTGTACTCACTTCCCCTGCAGGAAGTAGGTCATGAATGCCACGTTGTTCTTGCCGTCCCGCTCGGCGCCCTCGGCCAGCTTGCCCACCATGGCGGCGTTGCCCGAGGCGGTGGCCAGCAGCAGCAGGCCGCCGTAGTCCTGGGCGTGATGAAGGCACTCCTGGGCCAGGCTAAACTGGCACTTACTGATGGCCAGCTCTGCCAGCTGCTTCCACTTCTGCTCCGACTGCCACCAGAGAAAACAACGGTTCTAATGTTAAACGTTTACATTCACGTTATACAGTACTGTCAGTTAGACGGATATCGTACGAAGTTGAATCCTCACTGCAAGCTAAAACAATTACATAGTTAAGCATCGTTTAGTGTAGCTTAGCTGAAGGACGGTTAATTTAATTTAACAATTTGACTACAAAGTCCATTCAGATCTAAATCAGATGTTGACTAAATAGATTTAAACCGATAAGATAGTCTTCAGTATTGAATAACTAATTGTAGAATGACTGACATACATTCATCTTTAGTCTTTGAACTCTTGTAGTGTGTGTGCAGTGGTCTCTCCATAGCCTATTGTACTGTAGGTCTCACCTCTGCCTCCACAGCCAGCTGATAGGCGATCTTCAGCTCCCCCAGCTGCAGAGCAAGCTCAAACCTGTGCTCCGAGTCTGATGACACGGCCAGAGCCTGCTGCTTGAAGCCCTGGATGACCAACAAGAACATATCAGTAAACATTGTAACATTTCACGCAAAGACACACAGTCAGTTCACACAACATACAACAGCAGCCACATACAATTTTTGTTTTGAAATGGAGAGTCCAGAAATGCTAGCATCCCATAGTCTAGCTAGAATTCCCGTTGCACCCCGGCTCCACCATAGATTCAAAATACTACATTTTACTTCATCTATTCGCCTCACTTCCTCTGTGAACAGGAAGTTTCTGACCTGTTTCTCCAGGAAGTGTGCTACGCGGGTCCTCTGCTCCTTGGGGATGGTGGGCAGCACTTTGTCGGCCATGCCAAAGTCCCGGCGCATCACAGCTGTCTGGTACTCCAGCACAGACACCAGTAGGGAGTAGCTGACGATGTTCAGCTCCTTGTCGCCCAGGTACAGGCGGTCGTCCTTGGGGATGTAGCCCAGGAGGTACATGGTCCTACGGATGGAGCAGATAGACAATGTGTAATAGGGATTTAAAAGGAAACTGATCACACTTTGAGATGGCGTTCTAGGGCTCGTTTCCAATGCACAGATAAAGCCTAGTTGTAGACTAAAAAGCATGCTGAATGAAGGAAGATCTTTTCATAGGAAGATCTTTTTAGTCCAGGACTAGGCTTAACGTGCGTGAAATCTGATACAAATCTGTTCATATACACCCCAAGGAAGAATATGACGCCCCCTTATTTATTTAACATTTTCTGAGCACTTTCATAGAATGTTTGGGAATGACGTAGAGTAAGGCATTTGTGAAAATTCTACAATAATATATAGTGAGAAAGCGTCCATGCGTTTGGACAATTAATAGACACCGCAGTAAATAAAACCTAATAAAGATGTGTCGGCCCTGTCCTGGACCAGACTCTACATAGACCGGTGCGCCATAGACAATCAGAACTACAGTAGGCATGTATGCAAATAAGACATATGGGCCTGCCATCACTCACTTTCAACTGGACTGTGTTTACAGGCAGTAGGGCCTGCCATCACTCACTTTCAACTGGACTGTGTTTACAGGCAGTAGGGCCTGCCATCACTCACTTTCAACTGGACTGTGTTTACAGGCAGTAGGGCCTGCCATCACTCACTTTCAACTGGACTGTGTTTACAGGCAGTAGCAACAGTGCGACTTTAGATCATTAAAAAGCATTCGCACAAGACACAAAATGGGTGGCTTGTGCATTTGCACAAGACCTGAATGGGTTTCTGCAGTAATGTAAATACCACAGGAGTCCTCTTATATTTGGGAACTTTACAGTCCTATTGATCAAACCACCATGAACAGGTAGGCTCTCTTCCTCCCTAAAATCAACAACAAAAGTTAGCCAGAGCCAGATGAGCTCAAATCTAGAGTGACAAACCCTCTTCTTCAGCTTAAAGTTGGCCGTCAAAATTGCACTGATAAACGATGGGGAAAAGTAGTTTGCTCGCCCTTCTGCAGCTTGCCTGCCAATGCATGCTTTGAATGGGAACTGCCTGCCTGCCCATTTGATCGATGCAAAATACATTTGATTGACGCCAAATACATTTGATTGACAACTAAGAGATATTCATTCTGTGGAGAAAAGATGTTCACATTTCTCGCTAGCTAACCAAATGACACCTGCATCTTTAGCTGTAGCCACCGAAAAACGGTGAGGGGAAAAAGTCAGTCACTCACCCACTTGTCCAATGACATGACATCCTCCCAGCAGCTAGCTAACTAACGTTGGGCTCTGTATTTGTAGCTTGCTAATAGCTTCCTAAATAGATAAGTAGCCTATTAGCCATGTTATGACTGACTTGTGATCATTGTCCTTGCTAGTTTGATTATATTGACATTCCCAGCCTTAGTTACATTCATACGTTTTTGTCCCCAAAAATGTAGTAATTGAAACTGAAACAGTGCATCCCGAATAGAGGCAGCAAACAATATACCAGGCCAGCTTCGATTTATAACCTGATTGCAATCTTTTTTTGGTCTACCAAGAAATGTATTGGTGAATTATATTAATCATGTTCTGAACAACATCCATCTATTCTGCCAACAATGTCTTACTTTGTTTTTGTTGGTTTTGTAGCATAAACTGTGAATTTGATATTTTTGACTGATATGACTGTCTGTTTGATATCTGCAAAGTAGTTAAAACGCTGTCAGTTCCACTTTAATCTCTGTCCAGAACAAAAAAAATACACTTAGGAGATTGTTGAGTAAGTTAGTGGGGTTCCCATCTCCCCCTATTTATTCAGTTCAGTTATTTGTTGGATAGTCTTGTTGTAGAATGAATGTCAATGTAGCCCAAGCACATCTGCTGCTTTCAACACAAAAGGACTTGACTGATTCAAATGTTGCCCTAAAGAGGAGACTAGTGGGGACTTTTGGCTTTACATTAGCTGACATAACACAAACATTTAGCCTATTTAGCAAATTTACAGAGGTTATTGTTTCTGGGGTCGCACTCAAAGCAACAGCAGTACTGAGCTCCACTTATTCTTCAACTCCAGTCTCTTACTCCTGGATCGTATTCACTATGAACCAAACAGAAGCAAACAGAGAGGGACCTACCTCAATTTGTCCAATAAGAAATATTTGTTTTTGTTTTCTGTTGCAAAACGTATTGCTACGCTGTGCTCCAATAAATATAACCCTGGTTCGCCGTACCTGTCCAGGTGAGCGATGGTGACAATCTCTCCCCCCACAAAGTAGTTGAGTCTGTTGACAGAGCTGGTGTAGATGAAGCAGTCTCCCACCCATAGGCCTGTCTTCACCACCTCCTGGATCTCCCCCTGGACCTGGAGGATCAAAACAGACACAAAATGGCCGACAGATTAGGGAGGAGGAAGGGGGGGTGGGTGTTCACTGGTGTTCTGTTGTCGAGGGCACCAGAGTATTTGCCTGTCACACACACACACCTCAAAGGCGTCTTCGATGCCATCCTCGGTCACTCCCTCATTGTTCTCTTGGGAGGAGGCTACTTTCTCTGACAGGTAGCGCAGGATGAAGAAGGAATCCTCTGTGGCTATACACACCAACTCCCCTGAGTCTGACCAGAAGATCTACAAACAGAGAGAGAGGGAAAGAGAGAGGAGGATGCAGTGTTATCTCATGCTTCGCTTACAGTCCTGATGTCATGATGATGAAAATGTTAATGTCATATGCACATTTCTATCAATACGGTACTGGGTAGAAAAGCAAACATTCACCGAAACAGACCCTTGTACATGCTAGGATGCTCCTGTACATATCTATATTCTGATAAAGATGCTATTTTCTCTACAGTACTCACATGTTTGGGCTGGATCTCGATGCGGCGGATCAGCTCTGTGTTTTCCCAGTCATAGAAGGCCAGACCGTTCACTGACCTGACGCCTAGCAAAAAGCCTCCATAGATACCTGCAGGGAAATTTATATCAGGGTCATATTCATTGGGCACCAGTTGGAAGAAAACATACTGAAACACATATGGACTACCTGGATTTGTCCAATAAGAACGTTAATTTCATTTTCTGTTGTAAAACATTTTTCCATTACCTGCCGTGTTCCATCAAAACTGTCATAACAATTGGTTTGCAGTGTCTTTGTTCATACTACTAACTACCTGGGCCTGCCTTCTTCCACTTACCTTCAGCACCAAAGTCTGGCTTGAAAGACTTCTTCTCCTTGAAGTTCTTGAAGATTTTGACCACACTGTTGCTTTCCCTGATGGCATACCTATGACAAGACAGACCATGGACATTTGTGAGTGACAGAAAGTAATCATCCATTCTGAAAAGAAAAAAACTAAATCACATACCATAAAAACTTTGATTGGTTATTTAATTAAATTATATAAAGCTAAATCCCAATTGCTGTGAATGAATTGTAGGGGTGTGTGTGATGGACTCACTCGGAGGAGTCGTGTGCCCAGACAAACTCCTGCGCTGAGCCGAAGCTCTTGTTCCTCAGGGCCATGGCAGTGTAGATGATGTACTCTCCGTCTCCACACACCACAACAAACCTGACAACACAAACAACAATGCATATGGATTAAAGAGGGGCTCTATAAAACATCCAGATTTTCAACAGACTTTGAAGTTGAGGTGTGTTTGGAGAAAGAGCCATTTATTTCTGGAGATGTGGAACACGTTTTAAAGTATGTGTGTGTGTGTGGGGGGGTCCACATGTTTTCTAACAAATTCGTTTTTTGATATAACATTTGAAAACAGCTTTGCCTTTAAAGGTGTGGCACACAAATATGCAGTTGTTGTGCAAGACATTTGGATAGATTCACTGAATAGCTGACACGGGAGTCCAATGCAGTGCGGACTGACCTTCCGTTGGGGTTGTGCTGGATGGTCTGGGGGTAGATCTCACAGCTGCCCATGTCTTTGACGGCCAGCGGCAGCCTCTCTCCATCCTTGATCTCCGTGTCGCCCATGGCCTTCAGGTTTGCCTGCTGCACCTCCGAGTGCTTGGCCCAGATGATCTTCCCACTGGTGTCCATGGACATGGCTGGCTCCTCACGCCCCAGCTACAGATCACAGGAGAGGATGGAATAAAGTACCAAGGCTTTCAGGAGGCGCAGAGGAGATGTCACTGAGTAGTTGTTTCAACATAGAAAGGTAGTTAAAGAGTACGTGTGCAATGTGTACAAACAGAAATTCTATCAACCTCACAGTGGAAACCCATCAGTGTGAAAAAAATAAAAATAATCTTGAGTTTTGACTCTTATGCACAAATATATAGTCATTGACGTTTCTATTGAACACCTTGATGATGATGCTGCCTTCGTCGTAGCCCAGCGCCACGTTGTTGGAGCCTCTCAGGCCACACACACACCACACGCGCTCCATGCCGTAGTTCAGCGTGCTCTCCAGACGGTACGTACTCGAGTGCCAGATACGCACAGTGCCTAAGGAACCAGAGAATGGATTTAAAAAAACATTTTTGGGACTTGTGTGCATGTTTTTGTGTGGTTTTATTTAACGTTTGTATTTTTCAATATGTAAAATCATCCAGAGTGGAGCAAATAGATCTGCTCACCATCAACAGAAGAAGTACTTTCAGAGGATCAGAATATGATAGAGTGTATAAGGAATTTCCTCACCGTCCTCTGAGCCTGTGATGATGATAGGCAGCTCTGGGTGAAAGCTGACACACGACACATTCTGGGCGTGGCCCTCCAGGGTCTGCACACACGTCTTGTTCTGATGGGAGGAAATAAAGAGAGAGAGAGAGTGATCCTCTGCTACAAACATCTATAATACAACTTTTTTCTTGGTGAGAGACAAGGGGATGAGAACGGCAGCAAGACTAAAATAGTCATGCGCAAACACACAGTCCACTAACCCCGCCTCCATTGAGTAGGTGAGGCACAGGAAGGCACTCACCCTTAGTAACACAGTAGTGAATGGATGCTTTGCATGGTGTCTTACTGCATTTACTACTGACAGAGTTACACAGAATTTGGCCATGCTCATCTACATATCAATCTGAATCTACTACAGTAGAAGGTAATTTCACTGCTTGTTAAGATCTGGAAGTGGTTACCTTGTTTCATCCCACCGCTGTCTTACCTGGTAGTCCCAAATCTTGACCAGACGGTCATCAGCACCTGATATGAGGTACGGCTTGTCCCCTCCGCTGTAGTAGTCAATGCAGTTGACTCCTTTCTCATGGCCCTCAAGAGTGAAGTTAGGAGAGGAGGAGCCCAGCTGCCACACCTGGGATAAGACAGACCATGTGTCAGAAAAAAACACTCACAAACATCGAAACTCTATGGTTGTTGTAAGCACATGACTTTTGTTAGGCAGTCATCACACACACACACACACACACACACACACACACACACACACACACAGTCTGGTGTTACCTTGATGGTTCTGTCCAGAGAAGCGCTGGCAAACTGGTTGTTGTCTTTAGGGTTGATGACGATCTGCATGACGTAGTGGGTGTGGCCCTCAAACACCTGACTGCAAGACCACTTCTTCTCCCAGTCCCACAGCTTGATTAGCATGTCGTCTGGACACACACAGGATGTAACAGTCACTTAATATCATACTTGTGTGACAGAGAATGAGTTCATGCATTTGACACAAGTATAAAAAGACGGGAGCCCCCCAAAAAAGAAGAGTTACTGATTGCGTACCACTGCTTGTGAGGATGTAGGGCTGGGTGGGATGCACGGCGATACAGCGGATGTAGTCAGAGTGGGCCTCAAACATGTGGACCCTCTCCAGGGTGTTGTAGTTGAACACACGGATCTGCATGTCATCCTACAGAGAGAAAGGAGGAAAGACATTGCAAATGCAGTGAGCGAGTAGTCTCCATTCTACAAGTCCACACAAAGTGGTGGAAGATAAGATAGACCATCAGAAGGTCTCTTTTCTCATTAGATGCTTGTCTTGAATGTTAAATCAGCATCACTCACCGCGCCGGTTATGACCCAGTTCTTCCTGGCTACAAACTTCGATGCTCTCACTGGAAGGTCACACACTTCGAAGGTCTTCACCAAGGTCTGGATTGGAGATATTTACAAATCGTACATTTTAATTGCATATAAGTTTCGCTTCGAGTTGTTTATCTCCATGGTGCAAGTACTCAACATCAAACTGGAACTGTGTGTATTTGTTTACCTGTGTTTCGTGGTTCCAGACACAGACACTACCATTGTACAGGCTGGCCAGCATCCACGGCTCGGTCGGGTGGAGGTCCACGCTCTTCACGCGGTCTGACCGGGCTGTCAGCTTCCGCTTGATGTCCAGCCTGAGAGGCTGTGAGACAGATGAGATGCTGTCAAGTCAATCCAAATAAACTGACAGAGCAGTGCACAGTGTACTGATCTGGGGTGTAATCATTAGTCCAAACAGTTGCAATTTGCAACGAAAACTAAAGTCTATATTGGACAAATTCAGGTAGGCCCCTCCACATTTCATTCCGTTTGCTTCTGTTAAAGAAACGTTTTGCAACAGAATCGGCTTAATGAATAAACCCCAGATTGCAGATCATAGCTAGTTTACTAGCTAACGTTAGCTAATGGTGATATAACTTTAGCTGGTACACAATTACTAATCCTTCCAAAATCCCCAAAAATGTAAACACAGCACAGTAGCTAGCAATGCAGCTACCGTACCATCAAAATATTTTACATGCAAAATGTAGAAAGATAGCTAGCTAGATAAATATTGACTACAATATTGGATATTGATTACAGCATTGTTGGGTTTAGAGCTTGTAAAAAGGGCATTTCACTGTAATTATGCATGTGACATTAAACTTGTAACTGCTCACGCGTAACGGTAGTAGGGAAATGTGATATGTACTGTAGCTAGCTAACGTTAACTAGCTTAATTAACTAGCTACGAGGACAAGAGCATCATTGCCAAAGGATAGCTAGCCTAAGCCACAAGACTCCTGAACAGCTAATCAAATGGCTACCCATTTGTACGCTGCTACTACTCTGATTATTATTCATGCATAGTCACTTTACCTCTACCTACATATACAGTACCAGTTTAAAAAGTTGACACACCTAATCATTCAAAAGTATCTTTATTTTTACTATTTTCTACATTGTAGAATAGTGAAGAAGTCAACACTATGAAATAACACGTGGAATCATGTAGTAACCAAAAAAGTATTAAGCAAATCAAAATATATTTTATATTTGACATTCTTCAAAGTAGCCGGCCTCCCATCTGGTTTGCGCTTAGTGTGACTATCATTTGTTTTTCAACAGGACAATGACCCAACACACCTCCAGGCTGTGTAAGGACTATTTGACCAAGAAGGAGAGTAATGGAGTGCTGCATCAGATGACCTGGCCTCCACAATCACCCGACCTCAACCCAATTGAGATGGTTTGGGATGAGTTGGACCGCAGAGTGAAGGAAAAGCAGCCAACAAGTGTTCAGCATATGTGGGAACTCCTTCAAGACTGTTGGAAAACCATTCCAGGTGAAGATGGTTGAGAGAATGCCAAGAGTGTGCCAAGCTGTCATCAAGGCAAAATATAAAATATATTTTGATTTGTTCAACACTTTCTTAGTTACTACATAATTCCATAGATGTGTTATTTCATAGTTTTGATGTCTTCACTATTACTCTACAATGTAGAAAATAGTAAAAATAAAAACCCTTGAATGAGTAGGTGTGTCCAAACTTTTGACTGCCACTGTAAATTATATCCAGCTCAGGGCTCCAGCTATGCATTTGGTTTGCTAACTTGCTAGCTAAGTGGCTATCTTGCAAGATCAAGCTTCTTGGTTACATCAGAGACAATCAATTCCCTCTTGGATCAATATCCCTAAATTAGTTTTGTGCATCAAAAAAGTATTAGTATTATTCTTTACGTTTGGACAGTAATAGCACCTTGTGTGTGCACTGCCAGTAATACCTGTATGTCCTGGTAAGGTACAGGAACGGTATGAGGGTATTCAAATCTGGATACAGCCCAACCCTAGTATCTGTTGATGCTCATCAAATGACTTGTATGATCAAAATTAGCGTGGAGTCAAATATACAGTAGGTCAGTAGCAGAGAACAGATAATGGAGTTAAAGAGGCAAGATGTTCATTATCTTGACTGGAACTGTACCCCCGCACATTGACTCTGTACCGGTACCCCCTGTATATAGCCTCGCTACAGTTATTTTATTGTTGCTCCTTAATTACAGTTGAAGTCGGAAGTTTACATACACTTAGGTTGGAGTCATTAAAACTTGTTTTTCAACCACTCCACAAATTTCTTGTTAAAACAAACTATAGTTTGGGCAAGTCGGGTAGGACATCTACTTTGTGCATGACGCAAGTAATTTTTGCAACAATTGTTTACAGACAGACTATTTCACTTATAATTCACTGTATCACAATTCCAGTGGGTCAGAAGTTTACATACACTAACTTGACTGTGCCTTTACTGTGCCTTTAAACAGATTGGAAAATTCCAGAAAATTATGTCATGGCTTTAGAAGCTTCTGATAGGCTAATTGACATAATTTGAGTCAATCGGAGGTGTATCGATGGATGTATTTCAAGGCCTACCTTCAAACTCAGTGCCTCTTTGCTTGACATCATGGGAAAATCAAAAGAAATCAGCAAAGACCTCAGAAAAAGAATTGGAGACCTCCACAAGTCTGGTTCTTCCTTGGGGGCAATTTCCAAACGCCTGAAGGTACCATGTTCATCTATACAAACAATAGTACGCAAGTATAAACACCATGGGACCACGCAGCCGTCATACCGCTCAGGAAGGAGACGCGTTCTGTCTCCTAGAGACGAGTGTACTTTGGTGCGAAAAGTGCAAATCAATCCCAGAACAACAACAAAGGACCTTGTGAAGATGCTGGAGGAAACAGGTACAAAAGTATCTATATCCACAGTAAAACAAGTCCTATATCGACATAACCTGAAATGCCGCTCAGCAAGGAAGAAGCCACTGCTCCAAAACCGCCATAAAAAAGCAAGACTACGGTTTGCAACTGCACATGGGGACAAAGATCGTACTTTTTGGAGAAATGTCCTCTGGTCTGTTTGGCCATAATGACCATCGTTATGTTTGGAGGAAAAAGGGGGATGCTTGCAAACCGTGGGGCGTGGGGCGACGTACAATTGGCATAGCGTCGTCCGGGTTAGGGAGGGTTTGGCCGGTAGGGATATCCTTGTCTCAGTATGTAAAATGTAATAAAATGTATGCACTCTACTGTAAGTCGCTCTGGATAAGAGCGTCTGCTAAATGACAAAAAAAAAAAAAAAAAAAACGAAAAACACCATCGCCCAACCGTGAAGCACGGGAGTGGCAGCATCATGTTGTGGGGGTGCTTTGCTGCAGGAGGGACTGGTGCATTTCACAAAATAGATGGCATCATGGGTAGGGAAATTATGTGGATATATTGAAGCAACATCTCAAGACATCAGTCAGGAAGTTAAAGCTTGGTCGCAAATGGGTCTTCCAAATGGACAATGACCCCAAGCATACTTCCAAAGATGTGGCAAAATGGCTTAAGGACAACAAAGTCAAGGTATTGGAGTGGCCATCACAAAGCCCTGACCTCAATCCCATAGAAAATTTGTGGGCAGAACTGAAAAAGCACGTGCGAGCAAGGAGGCCTTACAAACCTGACTCAGTTACACCAGCTCTGTCAGGAGGAATGGGCCAAAATTCACCCAACTTATTGTGGGAAGCTTGTGGAAGGCTACCCGAAATGTTTGACCCAAGTTAAACAATTTAAAGGCAATGCTACCAAATACTAATTGAATGTATGTCAACTTCTGACCCACTGGGAATGTGATGAAAGAAATAAAAGTTGAAATAAATCACTCTCTACTATTATTCTGACTAGAGGTCGACCAATTAGGATTTTTCAATGCCGATACCGATTATTGGAGGACCAAAAAAAGCAGATGCCGATTAATCAGCCGATTTATATATATATATCTATATCTATATATATATATATATATATATATATATATATATATACATGTGTGTAATAATGACAATTACAACAATACTGAATGAACTATGAACACTTTTTTTTTAACTTAATATAATACATAAATAAAATCAATTTAGTCTCAAATAAATAATGAAACATGTTCATTTTGGTTTAAATAATGCAAAAACAAAGTGTTGGAGAAGAAAGTAAAAGTGCAATATGTGCCATGTAAAAAAGCTAACGTTTAAGTTACTTGCTCAGAACATGAGAACATTTGAAAGCTGGTGGTTCCTTTTAACATGAGTCTTCAATATTCCCAGGTAAGAAGTTTTAGGTTGTAGTTATTATAGGAATTATAGGACTATTTCTCTCTATACGATTTGTATTTCATATACCTTTGACTATTGGATGTTCTTATAGGCACTTTAGTATTGCCAGCTTCCATCCCTCTCCTCGCCGCTACCTGGGCTCGAACCAGGAACACATCGACAACAGCCACCCTCGAAGCAGCGTTACCCATGCAGAGCAAGGGGAACAACTACTCCAAGTCTCAGAGTGAGTGACGTTTGAAACGCTATTAGCGTGCACCCCGCTAACTAGCTAGCCATTTCACATCGGTTACAGCAGCCTAATCTCGGGAGTTGATAGGCTTGAAGTCATAAACAGCGCAATTCTTGAAGCATTGCGAAGAGCTGCTGGCAAAACGCACAAAAGTGCTGTTTGAATGAATGCTTACGAGCCTGCTGGTGCCTACCATCGCTCAGTCAGACTGCTCTATCAAATCCTAGACTTAATTATAACATAATAACATACAGAAATACGAGCCTCAGGTCATTAATATGGTCGAATCCGGAAACTATCATCTCGAAAACAAAACGTTTATCCTTTCAGTGAAATACGGAACCGTTCCGTATTTTATCTAACGGGTGGCATCCATAAGTCTAAATATTCCTGTTACATTGCACAACCTTCAATGTTATGTCATAATTACGTAAAATTCTGGCAAATTAGTTCGCAATGAGCCAGGCGGCCCAAACTGTTGCATATACCCTGACTCTGCGTGCAATGAACGCAAGAGAAGTGACACAATTTCACCTGGTTAATATTGCCTGCTAACCTGGATTTCTTTTAGCTAAATATGCAGGTTTAAAAATATATACTTCTGTGTATTGATTTTAAGAAAGGCATTGATGTTTATGGTTAGGTACACGTTGGAGCAACGACAGTCCTTTTTCGCGAATGAGCACTGCATCGATTATATGCAACGCAGGACACGCTAGATAAACTAGTAATATCATCAACCATGTGTAGTTAACTAGTGATTATGATTGATTGTTTTTTATAAGATAAGTTTAATGCTAGCTAGCAACTTACCTTGGCTTCTTACTGCATTCGCGTAACTGGCGGGCTCCTCGTGAGGCAGGTGGTTAGAGCGTTGGACTAGTTAACCATAAGGTTGCAAGATTGAATTCCTGAGCTGACAAGGTAAAAATCTGTCATTCTGCCCCTGAACAAGGCAGTTAACCCACCGTTCCTAGGCCGTCATTGAAAATAAGAATCTGTTCTTAACTGACTTGCCTAGTTAAATAAAGGTGTAAAAAAAAAAAAAAAAAATGAATCGGCAAAATCGGCGCCCAAAATTACCGATTTCCGATTGTTATGAAAAGTTGAAATCGGCCCTAATTAAAATCGGCCATTCTGATTAATCGGTCGACCTCTACTTTCGACTTTAACTGTATTTGTTATTTTCCTTATTTTTTTATAGAATATTTACTTTTTATTTTTGTAAATACTTTCTTGACACTTATTTTTCTTTAAACTGCATTGTTGAGACAGGCTAGCCACTTTGCTGATCCTTAACACTGGGGCCCCACAAGGGTGAGTGCTCAGCCCCTTCCTGTACTCCCTGTTCACCCATGACTGCGTGGGCATGCACGCCTCCAACTCAATCATCAAGTTTGCAGACGACACAACAGTAGTGGGCTTGATTACCAACAACGACAAGACAGCCTATAAGGTGAGGGTACTCGGAGTGTGATGTCAGGAAAACAACCTCTCACTCAACGTCAACAAAACAAAAGGAGATGATCATGGACTTCAGGAAACAGCAGGGGGAGCACCCCCCTATCGACATTGACGGGACAGCAGTGCAGAAGGTGGAAAGTTAAGTTCTTCAGCACACACATCACAGACAAACTGAAATGGTCCATCCACACAGACAGTGTGGTGAAGAAGACGCAACAGCGCCTCTTCAACCTCAGGTGACTGAAGAAATTTGGCTTGTCACCTAAAACATTCACAAACTTTTACAGATGCACAATTGAGAGCAGCCTGTCAGGCTGTATCACCGCTTGGTACAGCCACTGCACTGCCCACAACCGCAAGGCTCTCCAGAGGGTGGTGCGGTCTGCACAACGCATCACCAGGGGCAAACTACCTGCCCTCCAGGACACCTACAGCACCCGATGTCACAGGAAGGCCAAAAAGATCATCAAGGATGACAACCACTCGAGCCAAGGCCTGTTCACCCCGCTACAATCCATAAGGCGAGGTCAGTACAGGTGCATGAAAGCTGAGACCGAGACTGAACAACAGCTTCCATCTCAAGGCCATGAGACTGTTAAACAGCCATCACTAACACAGAGAGGCTGCTGCCTACACACAGACTTGAAATCATTGGCCACTTTAATAAATGGATCACTAGTCACTTTAATAATGCCACTAATAATGTTTACATATCTTGCATCACTCATCTCATATGTATATACTGTATTTTATACCATCTATTGCATCTTGCCTATGCCGCTCTGTCGTTGCTCATCCATATATTCATAAGTATATATTCTTATTCCATTCCCTTAGATTTGTGTGTATTAAGTAGTTGTTGTGGAATTGTTAGATTACATGTTGGGACTAGAAGCACAATCATTTCCCTACACTCGCAATAACATCTGCTAACCATGTGTATGTGAAAAATAAAATGTTATTTGATTTTTGGTTAAGGGCTTGTAAGTAAGCATTTAGAGCGTTGGACTAGTAACCGAAAAGTTGCAAGATCGAATCCCCGAGCTGACAAGGTAAAAATCTGTCGTTCTGCCCCTGAACAAGGCAGTTAACCCACTGTTCCTAGGCCGTCACTGAAAATAATAATTTGTTTTTAACTGACTTACCTAGTTAAATAAAAGGTCAAATAAAATAAAAAATGTCACTAAGGTGAAATACCTTCTGTATTCAGAGCATGTGACAAATACAATTTGATTTGACTTGATTATCCTTACTACTTAGCTAGCAAGTGTTGGGTAGCTATCATCATTCCCAAAATATAATAATGCATTGGAATAGTTTAGACACAAGGACGAACAGTACTACCGCACCTGCTGTCTCGACCTCTGAATGCTCGGCCATGAAAAGCCAACTGACATTTACTCCTGATATACAGACCTGTTGCGCCCTCTACAACCAATGTGATTATTATTATTTGACACTGCTGGTCATCTATGAACACCATGTACTCTTATAATCTCCACCCGGTATAGCCAGAAGAGGACAGGCCACCCCTCAAAGCCTGGTTCCTCTCTAAGTTTCTTCCTAGGTTCCTGCCTTTCTAGGGAGTTTTTCCTACCCACCGTGCTTCTACATCTGCATTGCTTGCTGTTTTGGGTTTTAGGCTGGGTTTATGTATAGCACTCTGACATCTGCTGATGTAAAAATGGCTTTATAAATACATTTGATTGACTAACGTCCAATTTGTAAGTCGCTCTGGATAAGAGCGTCTGCTAAATGACTTAAATGTAAATGTAGGTGGACAAATTGTGAGCTAACTGACTAGCAACAGGCCTAGCTTGTTTAGCTAGCTATCGTTACCCTTAGCTAGCCTTAGTTAGCATGGCTAGCTTGTCTCAATCACTACCGTACCGTCTTTTCCTGACATAAACTAGTCACATGTCACCAAACATTATAATTCAGACTACGGAATACATAACGTTCAACATCGAATGTAAACTTGTCTCACCATGTTTTAATCCTGGATTGTCTCTCTTTATGTGAATGAATTACGAATAATTACAGTCGGTGCTGCGTTTTCTGTGGACGGACTGTCGAGTAGTGACGTGGAACCCATGAAACTTCCTGAAACTGCGTGCGATGGCAATCGATGACGTGTGGTTTGGGGTCGTGGCACTTTTTCCAAAGTGCATGGCTGTAGTTGAGCTATTTTGTTAAAATTACTATTTCGAACATAGCATATACATGTTTCTGCAGTTTATAAACATGTTCAGACAGGGTTAATCACTGTGATGGCCCAAATGCCAGTATACTTGCTGCATTTGCCCAACTGTAACTCATCTTTGTAAGACTGGTGTTCAGTCCAGGGTAGAAAGCATACCCACTAGTTTATGTTCCTAATCCTATATGGTTTAGGAGTCTTCGCTGTGTATCAGCTATGGCCACATGGGATTGTCTTTGATCAGGTAGTAGTTTTTTATGCCAGTTGGGACCAACAAGCTATGGTCCCTCTTGTGTCAGGGCTTTTCCTGCTTGGGGGACTGCCTACATTAAAACTAGAACTGAAAACTACTCAGTTGTAAATTAACTATCTCAGCACATCCCTCAGACTGACACTGGTCAATGACTTAGAGGTTAAGAAACACTGGGCTATACAAATAAGTCTAATAAATTATTTAGCAATAATAGTGGGTTCCCATGATCAACGTTGAGAGGTTTTAGGCTAACATATGACGGATTCATTTCTATGAAAAGACTCACAACATTGTATTAGAGTTATGGAAGATTTGCCCAACAAAAACAACATATAAGGCTAAAAAGAGTGAACAATAAACAATGCTTTATTCCGATTTGCTTGTGTTATGATATGAGTTTGAAACAGTATGACAAAAAAAAGTGGTGAATCCAGTAACTTATATCCAGATGTCCTTTATAATTTTTTCTTAATTTTTAAATGCCTACAAGCAGACTATGTCCTCACAGATCAGTTTCTGTGAATTCAGAGAATAAATCTCAAGTGTCTGAGGTCAGATATCAGGTTTTGTTACTTTAGTGCCTTATAGGATGCATGTTTTGGAATAATTGTATTCTGTATAGGCTTCATTATTTTCACTCTGTCAATTAGGTTAGTATTGTGGAGTAACTACAATGTTATGGATCAATTTTTCCTGTCACAGCCATTAAACTCCGTAACTGTTTTAAAGTCACTGTGGCCTCATGGTGAAATCCCTGAGCGGTTTCCTTTCTCTCCGGCAACTGAGTTAGGAAGGACGCCTGTATCTTTGTAGTGACTGGGTGTATTAATACATCTTCCAAAGTGTAATTAATAACTTCACCATGCATGCTCAAAGGGATGTTCAAGGCTTTTTTTACCCATCTGCCAAATAGGTGCCCTTTGCGAGGCATTGGAGAAACCCCATGGTCTTTGTGGTTGAATCAGTGGTTGGAATTCACTGCTTGACTGTGGCACCTTACTTGTACGTGTTGGGTACAGAGATGAGGTAGTCAATTGAAAATCATGTTAAACACTATTATTGGACACAGCGTGAGGCAATGCAAATGTTAACTACTGAACTTATTTAGGCTTGCCATAACAAAGGGGTTGAACACTTATTGACACAAGACATTTGATGGGTACTGACTTCTAAACTTGAAATATGAAATATCCTTATTCATGTTCCTGAGGGAGAGAGGGGAATGCAGAACGTTTACATTCTGTCAGAACATGTTATTGTTAGACATCAGGTATCCTATGGAAAGGAGAAGGGCCACAGTCTGGTATAAGTCAACAAGACAGCCGTGAGTTGGGGAGGAGTGAGGAATTTGGGCTGAGGTCACGTCAGATGAAGTGAGAAAGAACAGGCATCACTAAAGTCCTGTCTAGCAACAGAGATGTATCGGCTGTCCAGATGTGTAAGGAGGAGACAGCATAGGAGGAATACCAGTGCTTGTGTAAATATGTTTTTGTCTTTTGCAGCTCTGTGACCCTAGTCGTCTGTGAGTTTTACTCTGTTTATTTAGAACCTAACACATTTCAGCTTTTTATTTGTAACATTTCTAAACATTTCTAAAAACATAGTTCCACTTTGACATTATGGGTTGTTGTGTATAGTCCAGTGACACAAAATCTCAATTGAATCCATTTTAAATTCAGGCGGTAACACAACAAAATGCGGAAAAAGTCAAGGGGTGTGAATACTTTCTGAAGGCACTGTAATGAAAGCAACATGTATGCAATGTTGCTAAATAGTTACAATACAGCATATTGGCACACTAAACAGTTACAATACAGCATATTGGCATGCTATACAGTTACAATACAGCATATTGGCACACTAAACAGTTACAATACAGCATATTGGCAGTGGTAGTGAACACTGCACAGGCACTAGTATGTATGTGATAATAAAACATATTTTTTCTCATCCTTCTCTGCAGATGGATGGAAAAATATGATATGTACCATAGTGGTAATCCATGGAGATAATGGAGAAAAAAATCATCCTCAGTGCTTTCATGTAATCCTCAAAGTTATCAGTGCTCTCCAACTCTGAAGTCTGCTGGCATGTTGGTTCTGTGGGATGGTTAACTTTTAGCTGAATCATATGGTGTACAGTGTCCCAGTCTCTCTATATATCAGCCAAGGCTGAGGGCAGAGTACTATTGCTAAAATAGTTGAATGCTATGGCTATGGGGGGGGGGGGGGGGGGGGGGGGGGGGAGAGATGCCCGATGGCCAGTCCGCTCTTGATCCTTTTGGCTTTAATGAGAGAAGAAATATGGCAAAATCACTGGTAAGACGATATTGGTGCCATTTTTTTGTATCATTCTATGTTTTACCTCACTGACTGCCCCGGTAGTGTTCACACCAGTAAGCCATCCATCAAAATTACTCTCTCTTTTTTAAAGGGGGAAATGGGGAGATACGTAGTGCCAATTCTCACACACACACACACACACACACACACACACACACACACACACACACACACACACACACACACACACACACACACACACACACACACACACACACACACACACACACACACACACACACACACACACACACACACACACACACACACACACACACACACACACACAGGACAGATAGGCAAACAGGTTCATTGACTGAATCTGCACCATTGAGAGTTTTTCTTTTTTTTCTTGTCCCTTGTATTTATTCTGCTCAAACATCAGGCTATTTGTTAGTAAAACAGTTACTAGAGACAGGAGATCAAGTTGAGACACAGGACGAGGTGTATAATTGTATAATAAGGCAGTTTTATTCAAGTGTAAAAATATCAGGCAAAGCGTGCAGCACGGCTCCTTCTGTCTGACTCGTATGGAATCGTCGGAAGAGAGAGCGCTCTAAACAGTTCATACAGATTATATAGGCAACAAGCAAAGTAGGTTGATCTTGTAGTCTGGCCTTCCGATTGGTCGATCTGGGTCGTGGGTAGTCCTGTCCGGGCCTGATGTCGACATTCCATTGGCTCTTCACACAGTTCTTTGTCTTAGTCTCATCCAAAAGCATCCTGCATGTGCGTTTGTTTTCACAGGGCCCTATTCATGGGGGAGGGGAGTGTGTGTGTGGGTCTGCGGTTATTTATAAGGGTACAAAGTAGTGGGGGTATAGTGGGGATGGGTGCATGTTGTGCCAAGTATAGCTTGTGTTGAGAAGTTGTAAAACAAGTTACCAGTATCTAATACAATTTCTTACATATTGAGCATGCAGGCTGATCAAGTCCAAAATGTGCAAACCAAGTATCTGCTAATGCTAAACTGAAACGTTTGAGTAAGGCTCACTCACACAAGATCATGTTCTTGAAATTGTGCTGAATCTACCATACACACTACTGTTACTAGACACACCTTGTAACAGACTGCTGGCCAGAGCATGTGAGATATGGTTCTGTGTTCTGAGATTAAACTTCTACAAACACAAAAAAGTCTGACTTAAATAACAGGACAAAAGACAAAGTAAAAGCTTTTGCTTGCTGATGATCCTCTTCAGGGGCAGACTGGGACCAGAAATCAGCTCTGGCATTTCTAACGAACAATGGAGTGGCTGTCGTTTTTTTTCCCCGAGTTCCCACCATAAATCCAGAGAATGCCAGACTTCGAAACGGGGGATCACGTGACCCCTGAACGAGATGGCCGCATGAACTAGGAGCTCCGCACAAGTAGTTTCCAATTCCTAATCTTACCTCCACTTCAAGTTTAAACTCATTTAGCTTTAGTCAAAAAGTCATGGCGGCTTCAAAAGGCAACACTACAGGTGACATTTTTACCCGGACTCGAGTACTGGCGACGGAAAAAGCCTCCAAGAAGCAGCTAGCTTCAGAAAAAGCTAGCGCCATTAGCCAGGAGAAAGAGGACCCGTTCCCCCCCGAGGCCCAACGAATGCCAACCTCGCACTCTGTCGAAGACATCTTTTCTGAGCTGAGATCCCAACGTACAGAACTCAACACTAAACTAGATGCCATTAACGCTCAGCTCAGTGCGATAGGGGGCAAGGTGACAATCCTGGAAAATGCTTTGCCTGACATAAACAACAAGATAACCATAAACGCGGGGCGCCTGGACGAGGCAGAGGGGCGAATCCTATCCACGGAAAACTTATTGACAGACGCCATGGAAACAATAGCATATGCTAAAAAAAAAAAATAGAGCAGCTGGAAGAGAAAACAGAGGACCTGGAAAACAGGGGGCGAAGGAATAATTGTGTTCTATTAAATCTGGGCGAAAAAGAAGAGGGAAACATGCCACTGATCCGCTACCTGCAAGACAAACTTCCCGAGTGGCTCCACCTGTCCACCGACAGGCCCATAGAACTCGAGAGAGCTCACCGAGCACTGAGGCCCCCACCAGCAGCCAGACAACCACCGCGCCCAATCACCATACGTTTCCTGAGATTCACCGACAAGGAACGAGTCCTACAGGCGGCGAAAACCAACACCATTACAGTGGGAAACGCCAAACTCACCTTACTCCAGGACCTGTCAGCTGGAATACGCCGAAAGCGCCGAGAGTTTGACGAGGTGAAGAAATGCTCCATTGACCGAGGCATCTTTAGGGGATTCAAATACCCAAACGAGCTCAGGATTCTTCACCAAGGAGCCCTGCGACACTTCAAAACTCCCGAAGAGGCAAAACGTGTTTTGAAAGACAACCCCGGTCAATGAGAAATGGACCATTGACTAAATGCGATTACTGTTATTACTAAAGGAGGTAAGACAACATATAGCCGATATCCAAAGACCCACCCGCCCTGCTAAATGTCATTATAGCCGTCCAATCTATATTTATGTTCCTTTAGCTAAGAGGGATAGCCCCATATTATAACCTAGGCCTACTATATGTAGGCTGGGCTATTGATTTTATTTTCTCCCTTTTTTAATGTGGTCTGGACGGGGGCTACGTTGTCATTTACTCAATGCGGGGCGGAGAGGATGAGGCATTTCTTTGGTGGGGAGGGGGAGACGTTGTGCGTTGCTAACTGTTCCCGGTCTTTTTTTTGTTGGAACACAGAATTGCGACAGCGGGGAGGTAATAGATCCAACGGGATATGTCGAGTTGTTTGGGAACTCGGCTGGGGTGTTCAGAGATTGTTATTTTATGTAAACCATTTATTTTCCTTCTATGTGAACGCAGCTGTAACTACTATCCACCTTTACCCAGAGATGACTTGCACTAAAGTTCGATTACTGTTCGATGACGATGACTAGTACCTTAAATCTATTGACATGGAACTGCCACGGTCTAGGCCATGCAATAAAACGGAAAAAGATACTATGTGCTCTAAAAAAGGAAAAAGCAGACATCGCGCTATTGCAAGAGACACACCCCTGTGATGCTGAACATGCCAAACTCCGCAGAGCTTGGGTGGGACAGGTGTATTTCTCATCTTTCAAATCCAACAGTAGAGGTACAGCAATACTTATCCATAAGAATGTTCCATTCATAATTGACAAAAACATATCTGATCCGGAGGGGAGATTTATTTTGATAACTGGGTCACTGTATGGGCAACCAATTACTATCTTAAACATATACGCCCCTAACACAGATACTCCTGCTTTTATGTCAAATGATAACCCTGTTCAATGAGCATTGTGTTTCCTTTGGAGTGTTGGCCGGAGATTTTAATTGTACCCTGAACCCAACCCTAGACAAATCATCTCAAGTCCCCACCACAAATCCTAGATCTGCAAAGATGTTGAACTCTCTTACTAAAGAGATGGGACTGATAGATATCTGGAGAGAGACTAATAGCTCAGCTATGGACTATACATACTACTCTAATGTCCATAACACCTACTCCCGTATAGATTACATTTTTATCCCAAAGAGTTTCATAAATTCAGCCACGTGTACAATCGGACCCATAGCGCTTTCGGATCACGCCTTTGTCCACCTCCGCTTTGACCTCTGCAAAAACATCCCGAGATCAAAGAGCTGGAAATTCAACACCTCTATGCTATCAAACGAAGCATTCCATACATTGGTAACTACATGGATAGACAACTACACACAAGACAACAAAGATTCTCCTGTTTCTCCGGCCACAATGTGGGACGCTGCTAAAGCCACACTAAGAGGTCATCTAATTGCATATGCTTCCTCTAAGAAAAAAGCAATGGAAGCACACAGGCTAGATCTGGAGAGGGAGCTGGAACGCTGTGAAAAAGTACATAAACAATCCCCAGACAGCACCTCCTGGAGTCAACTTAAAGCAGCCAAAGCCAAACTGAATTTGGACTATACTCGGGAGATAAAAAAAAAAGTTTTCTTTACTAAACAGAAATACCATGAGTATAGCAATAGGCCTAGTAGATTGCTTGCTTATCAATTAAAAAAAGAGCAGTCAGAGCGTACAATTATGGCTATCCGAACAGCAGAGGATGAGGTCACATATGACCCAAAAAATATCAATTTAACTTTTCATGATTTTTACTGCAAACTATATACCTCTGAGAGAAAACACACGGAGGCAGAACTCCACTCCTTCCTAGAGGGAATCTCGCTACCTAAACTATCAGAGACCGACCAAGAAGATCTCAACTCCCCCTTCACTCCTGAGGAGATCCTGGAGGCAATTACCTCCATGCCACCTAACAAGTCCCCAGGCCCAGATGGATTCCCCAGAGAGTTCTACAAAGCTTTTTGGCCCCAGCTTAGCCCTATTTTCATGCTAATGCTGGAGGATTTTTGCAAAAACGGAGTTCTCCCAGACTCAATGCACACAGCTCGCATTACAGTGTTGCTCAAAAAAGACAAGGACCCCCTATCCTGCTCCTCCTTCCGGCCCATAAGCTTGTTGGACTTCGACTACAAAATAATTACCAAATTGCTCGCCAAAAGACTAAACACTCTTCTTCCCAAAATAATAAAAGCGGACCAAACTGGATTTATTAGAGACAGATACTCTTCTGATAACATTCGCCGTCTTTTTGATATTATTGATCAAGTAAACGCACAGAAGACCCCTGTCCTGCTGGCTTCACTGGATGCTGAGAAGGCGTTCGACAGGATGGAGTGGAGCTTTCTGTTCTCAGTCTTAGAAAAGTTCAACATGGGCCCAAACTTTATTAAATGGATCAAATCACTATACTCTCATCCAAATGCCATGGTGACTACTAACGGACTGAACTCTGACAGATTCCCTTTGGGACGGGGCACAAGACAAGGGTGCTCGCTGTCCCCCCTGCTCTACTTGTTGGGGGCGGAGCCTCTGGCAGAGTTGATAAGGAGCAATCCAAGTATTATGGGTGTTCCTGCAGGCGGCCTGCAGCACAAGATTTCGCTTTACGCGGATGATGTCTTGCTCTACATATCCAACCCTGAGAAATCCCTTCCTCCCATTTTAGACACAATTGCTCAGTATGGCACGTTTTCAGGTTATAAGATTAATTTTAACAAATCCACTGTCTGCCCTCTCAATATTACACTCACCAGTTCTATGAAGACACTATGCCCATTCCAATGGAAGACACAGGGGTTTCAATACCTTGGGATATTCATAACACCAGATCTGAATAGGCTTTTCAAGGAGAATTATCTTCCACTCCTGGATCGAATCAAGAACAACCTCCAAACCTGGATCTCCCTCCCAATTAGCTTAGTAGGAAGAATTAATGTAATCCGTATGAACATCCTCCCTAGACTGAACTATTTATTTCAGATGCTCCCATGCTATCTCCCAGCTTCCTTTTTCAAAACAATTAACCAAAGCATCACCAAATTTATATGGGGCAATAAAAAACCTAGGATCAAGCTCTCCACTCTATCGAAACCTGAATCTAAGGGTGGTCTTGCCCTTCCCTCCCTTCAATTGTACTACTGGTCTGCCCAAATCCGCAACATGCTAACATGGATCACAAACAGACAAGAGTCAACGTGGATCCAGATAGAAGCCCAATCTTGTGGTTCATTGCCACTAAGCTCAACTATATTCATTAATAACTTTAGTGAAGTGGGCAACATAGCCAAAACATTTGTGATTTACAGCACCCTACGAGCGTGGAGGGACTGTAAGAAATACCTGGGCATCTCCTCCCAAATATGTTCTCACTCGCCTATAGTAGGCAACCCAGACTTGCCAAAAGCCCTGAGGGATGCCAACTTTAATCTTTGGCATACTCTAGGAATCAGGACCTTTTCAGACCTATTTCATCAGAAGACCACTACACTGAAATCCTTTCAAGAGCTCTGCAATGAATTCAATGTGCCAAGATCCCATTTTTTAAAAATATCTTCAAATTAGACATGTCATCTCCTCATTTACTTCCAAGAGGAGGTTTAGAACTCAGTTGAATGAAGTTGAAACCCTTCTTGTCACAGCACAATCCATTAAAGGCAAAATATCCTATATCTATAGACTCCTTTCTGAGAAAGGAGGATCCTCCTTTACTCCTTTGAAAATAATATGGGAAAAGGACCTTGGTCTGACTATCAGTGATGAGTTATGGGCGGAGGTTTGCGACAGGGTATACTGCTCCTCTACTAATGTAAAAATGAAAGAATCTAATTACAAATTTTTGTACAAATTTTATTACACTCCCCTGAGACTCCATAAAATGAAAACAGACATTTCTCCTAACTGTAAAAGATGTACCTCTGAAAGTGGAACCTATATGCATGTATTTTGGAGCTGTAGAGAGATTGCCAGATTTTGGCAATCTATACATACTGCTGCACAGAAAATACTAGATGTACAGTTTGATATGACCCCGTGTCTCTATCTTCTTAATGCCCAGCAGGACTTTGTTCTTGATCCTGACAGAGAAAATTTGCTCATGACCATTACATACTTTGCTAAGAAATGTATTCTTCTATTGTGGGCCTCTAATACTTCTCCTACATTTAAAATGTGGATTGACCAGATTGTTGACTTTCTCCCTCTTGAAAAGCTCACTTATGACCTCCACAAGAGACAGCCCAAGTTTGATAGACTCTGGTCTCCACTACTCAACTATATTTCAAATTGGACAGAGTGAATGGGGGAATCAGGGAGATGAGCAGATGCGTGTTGTGTAAGGTGCTGTAAAATCTAAAAACTAATTATTGGCTCGTCATCTCAGCTAAGGCTGGAAATAGCTAATAAGAACCTTGATAGTGCTGCTGCAAGTTCTATAATTTAAATTTTGTTATAATTATTATTTGTGTGTGTGTGTATGTATATGTGTATGTGTATGTATGTGTATATATATATATATATATATATATATGTATGTATATATATATATAAAACAATTTTGTATTATTATTATTATTTTTTATTATTTTTTTTAAGTCACATCTGTGAATGTGGAATGTGTTTGGTTGGTTGATTGAAAACTTAATAAAACTTTAAATTGAAAAAAAAGAATGCCAGACTTCAATGACAAAGTCTGATTTTCCCACAAAGGACTGCTGCGCCACCTTCCCAAGGTGAGTCCAAAAATGTCTTGTATGCTGCTGCATAAACGATGCAATATGCAAGGGATAAATGTATACTGTAGCTAAGAAAGTAATACTAAGTGTATGTTGTATAGTAAGCTGTTAGTAGCCCATGTGCCTCACCCTAATAATTTGGTCTATTTTCACCAACGCAGTATTGTAAACACATCATTCGTGGCCGGTGTGTGCTTGTTTGCCAACCGTTTTTGTACAGCTTTGACAGTGCTACTGATAGTAGTGGTGGCGCTTGGCTTGCACGTGCAAATTCAGAACACACATCATTCTATAATAGAATTGTGTTATTTGACGAGTCAAATTAAAAGATTATTTAACGAGTCAAATAGTGTTATATGACGTGTATCTTTTTTGACAGGCAAAGACCCGAACGGCGTTCAATGTGCCTCACCCTAATAATTTGGTCTATTTTCACCTTTTAATTTCACCTACTGGTCTAACTTGGTGGTGCACATGTAGCCTATATTCTGTTTTAGAGAAATGTAATCATCGAATATTGTAAGAGCTTTCATTGTCTGTTTATATGCCTCCTTTATTTATCCTACGGCTCTGACTTGTTGTACAGGGAGTACACTGTAAGAATGGTCCATGTTCGGGAATCCTATCGCTGTACATTTCAAAAGTGCTGAACAAATAGTTATATTGACTGTTGACCACACATCAAAGCTGGGACCGAGAGACTGAAAAACAGCTTCTATCTCAAGGCCATCAGACTGCTAAACAGCAATCACTAACTCAGAGAGGCTCCTGCCTACATAGAGACTCAAATCACTGCCTACTTTAATAAATGGATCATTAGTCACTTTAAACAATGGCACTTTAATAATGTTAACATATCTTACATTACTCATATCATATCTATATACTGTACCTTATACCATCTATTGTACCTTGCCTATGCTGCTCGGCCATCGCTCATCCATATATTTATGTGTACATATTCTTATTCCATCCCTTTAGATTTGTGTGTATTAGGTCGTTGTTGTGGAATTGTTTGATTACTTGTTAGATATTATATATCGTCCCCTTATGCCATAGTTTGTACATCTCAATTGTCATTAGAAACCACATTTGTTTAAGCAAGTCAGCCATATCAGCTATGTTTTTTTAAAAGGCAGTAAATGAGGCTGAATTGACTGTTTTGCTGCCAGACAAGGTTCCACTGATGGACAGGTGTAGGGGTGGTAAGGTGTTGGGACTCTGCTGTTGGGACAGCTTTATGTAGGCCCTAACAGTTTTTGGGCACCATTTGACACGTTTATAGTGGCTTTGCTGGCATGCAGCCCACTTTTTTTTGCCCCACCAAGATTTACATGCTAAAATCGCCACTGCAGCTGGCTAAGCAAAGTGAAAAGGTATGAGAAGGCTAGTGATGATAACTGTTTGATAGATTGCTTAATGAGCTGCTCATTGATTGGTTGATTGATTATGTAAACCAGAATTTGTGGGAATGGACCACGTTAAGCACTTTGTGATAACTGTTGGGCTTTATAGATTAAAATGTATTGATTTGATTGGTTTAGTCAATATGAGTGATTACCTTTTTTCTTCTCTCTCCATGTCTGTCTGTCTGTCTTCAGAGGTATGTCTGTCTGTCGCTAGGATTGGGAAAGGGTACTTTTAAAATCCCTCGGGATGATCAAAGGTAAGCGTTGTAATGATTCTCCTCTTCGTCTGAGGAGGAGTAGGAAAAGTCAGACCAATGTGCAGCGTGGTAAGTGTCCATAATTAGATTTTTAATAAATCAACAGAACAAAATAACAAAAACAAACAACCGAAACAGTTCTGTATGGTGAGACACAGAAATTAACTACCCACAACCCATAGTGAGAAAACCGGCTACCTAAGTATGATTCTCAATCAGAGACAACGATCGACAGCTGCCTCTGATTGAGAACCATACCAGGCCACACACAGAAATACAAACATAGAAAAAACAACATAGAATGCCCACCCCAGCTCACGCCCTGACCAAACACATTGAAATAGACAACCTAGACATAAAACATAGAAACATACAAAGCAAACTATGGTCAGAACGTGACAAGCGTGGACTTTTTAGATACAAAGAGACAAACTGTGATTTGAATTTTTTATTACATTTTTTACATTCAATTTCATGAATCCAACTAATTGTCTTGTCTTTTTCAGATCCAGTTTTCCTGGTTACGTGATCACTGCATCTTCCTACATTTATGTGTATTCTTTACTTCACTCTTTTCTATACAGATTTTTCATTTCTTTATGCATCCTAAAATGTAGCATCCAAAGTTTGTGTGTTTGAATGAATTTCACTGCTTCTCTCATGGCCCAAATATTAGTTGACTTTACACTGAAATCTTCCTTGGTAGTGGTCAAGCTCACCACTAGTTATCAGTCCGGTGCATCATCAGAGATTGAGGCACTAATCACAAAGCCTACCACACCTACTGCAGTGCAAATGCGTACACACATATAACATGTTAATCAATTGAGCACCCGCCCTGAGACAGAGCGGTACAGTGATGAACAGTTGTTTTCCTTTTTGTTACATCACCCCTGTTGTGGATAGTTTGAGTGGGGCAAGGTAACAGTCTTGATGGAATTAAATGTAAAAGGATGGATGGAAATAAGGAAGAAAGGATGAATGGATGGATGGGCAGACAGATGATTACAATAGGGGTTCTCTGTCACAGGCTCGGGTCATATTCATGTCTGTCTTGTGCTCTCAGGCCGGGTGCGCCGTTCTGTTGTTCCAGTGCTGGTTTAGGTTTTCTGGAAAGCCTGCTTGCACACAACTCCACAAACTCTCAGCTCCTGCAGAGAGAACAGAAGGTAAAATTATGTTCCATCGAGAGATTGAAGAGGATTTTAATAAATCCCTTTGATTCATTCTTTATTTGTTTGTGCAGAGAGAGAGAAATAAATCATTATTGTCATCAATTATTGAGGTAAACAGCTGTGAAGACATCAACAATGGTTGCAGTAAATCAATCTCCTCTATGGAGAATAACCATATGTAAAGCACTTGTACTTGTAGTTATATTTCTAACCACCAGACGCCGCGGTTGTTCAGTGATCCGGGGATTAGTGACTCCAGGGAGCCGCTTTGCTAATGAATAATTTAATGGCCAAAGATTGCGAACATCTGTTGGAATCACTTTGACTCCATAAGTTGGCAGTCAAATGCCTTTTATTTAGCTTTAATGACAATAATCATAGCAATGAAAATCGGTAATGACAAGGTAATGAAGTCATTGTAGAGGTCAGTAAATGTACTAATGTTTGTGTATGGGTTGACATGGGGTGCACTATAAAAGGGCCAATTCTATTAAGGGTCCTTAGACTCCAATGCTAACCACAAAGTTTATGAATTTAGTAATGCAGTATTTCCCCCGGTGGTTCATGTTTTGTTCAAATCTTGTTTACGAGATTACCAAAGCCAGAAACCCGCTATATTTGAACAAAACTGAATCATACAAAAACAATGCAAGTTTTCATCTCTGCTATTTTTTTCTATTGCTTATCCATTTATATATATATATTTTTAAATCACCTGATCTGAGATATGTGGTGACAAAAAGTAAAATCAGGAACTGAGGAAGTCAAATGACATGAATAGACTCTCTTACCAAATAAAGCCTATCTCCCTCCACCCAATGGGTCCAGCCTCGGCCCTCCTTCTCTCCCTTCTGAACACACACCAGCTTGTCCCCCTCCCATGAGACAGTGGTCTACGGGAAGAAAGGAGAGACACCATTATGCATTCTACTGTCAGTTAGGAGCATGACCCACCCACACGCACACACACAGAGGGTGCATGACCATATGTAGAACAACTTACAGGGAACACACATGCAGACAGAAGCTTGCAAACAAACACACACTTTTCTCAGCAGAGCAAAAATAACTTTTGTTGAGTTTACTGTTACAAGATGGAGAAAATAATATGCTAAAGAACTTGAATGAGATCTTCTTCCCATGTTGTTGAAGTCACCAAGTTTCATGTTTTTTTGTCACATGCACAGGATACAGCAGGTGTAAAACAGAACAGTGAAATGCTTAAGTTGAGAAGTTGCGAGCTCTTTCCCAACAATGCACAATAAAGGTAAAAATACCGATAAAAATGAAGAAAGAGAAACACGAGAATGCAGTTCTATACAGGTCAGTGCAGTGCCTGTACCGTCATCACAACCAGCTACTCCACAGAGAGTCAACAATTTTGATATGACCACTTTACCCATCAGCATTTTCAAAACACTACACCAAGCCAGTTCATATTCATACCAACAGGAGCATTCTAGTGCTAAGTCATTCTGACTATATATATATATATACACACACACACACAATACTGACCAGATATTATACACACCAGCTCTTTCAAGACATAAACAAGTCATGAGTCAACTGTAAATAGTCATAAAGGTATAGTAAAGTATTTATCAATTGGACTCACAGATGGTAAATTAGAACATTAAATAGTTGTCCCAGTGGTCAATAACAGATTACGTCATTTCATTCCCTGATTGTAGCCTACTCGCAGCAGCGCACAAGGTGATGGCTAACATGCTGACCACACCGCTCGCGTTAGTGGTGGGAACGTTGCAAAATAAATGTACACATACATGTTATTCAATAATTTAATCCAAACTCGTAGCCAGGTGCTAAAATAGAACTTGGTTCTATTTTTGACGCGTTACTCACTGTAAGTCCCGCCTCTCCCATCCCCTGATTGGTTTTTAGGAACATATACCCACGTCAGTGATTGAAAGATGAACTGAGGTCCACACTCCAGTCCAATTGGTGGTGGTAATGCACCGTAAAGTTGGTTGCCAACTGCCATATAAAGTCCACAGAAGAAGAAGAAGCCTGAAGGAGGAGAGATTACTAGAAACGAACTAGGTTTCCCCTTTTATCTGTGGATTAATTGTCGGAGTAGAGAACACACAATTGTGTGTGACTCTAAATGGGTCAAAATTCTAAAACGATCCAGAAAAAAAGGACGTTGTGAATATCAGGTAAAATAACAACCCAATGTTTATATCTCAGAACAAATTAGCTAGCAAAAGCAAGCTACCTAGCTAAATGACCATGCATGTTTCATGTGTTTTGACCTGTCGCCAAATTAATATAGCTGGTTCAGAGTTCAACCTGGTTGTCCTGACCGCGTCTGGTGTGGATGGACAAAATCAACATGCGCACGATGCCGCACTTGCGTTCCCGATCTAGTCAGCATGTAATGGGCTTGGAAAGTAATTTGCCTACAAATTTACAAGGGCAGTTATTTTTGAGGCGAAGAATGCGCAGATCAGAATCAATTCTCAGATCCTGACTATCCTTCTAACATTGTCCTCTATAGCCTGATTCACACTGAGGCCGACCCAAACTGTACTGTGCTGGCTTGGATATTTTTCCTTTCACGCTGTCCTTTTAAGCAGTTCCAGCAACTATGGTGGGTGCTCAACCAGGCTACCTTAGCGCATCTGGGCTTGGCCCTTTTGGCATAAGTGTTCTCCAGTACTCAGGGGTCTTTAGCCGGGTGGGTATAATTTGTGGAACGTTCCAACAGGAATCTGTTCCAAAAACTTTGTAAATAACCAGTTTGCAAACAAACAACGCATACAAAGTTGTATAGTGGCAGAATAAGATACCGGGTAGGGAGTGGGCCATTTTATAAAGTTTTTCACTCACCCCGTTTATTCAAAAAAATGTCTGTCCTCACTCTGGTACCCTATGGACAAACATTAAGAATAAGCTACGTGGTGAGTTGATGCCTATTCGGCAGCTAGTTAGCTAGGTGAAGTGATCATGCTACTTTGTATGCGTTTTTTGTTGGCAACCTTGTACTTTACGAAGTTTTTGGAACAGATTCCTGTTGGAACGTTCCACAAATTATACCCACCCTCTTTAGCCTTATTCAGCTGATTCCCTCTGAAGCAGCAATCTACCTTTCCCCCCTCAGTGTCAACTCAAGGCCCATTATATTCACAGTTGTAATTCAGTCATGTGTGGGTAAGCACATAGAGACTGCCATTTGGATCTGAGAGGGCATTTGGTTAATCAAATCATACTGAGACATCACATTTACTCTTTGTTCTCATGCAGTCTATATCCAGAAAGATGTTTTGACCAAATAAAAATGTAGTTTGAATGTACAACAGACTCACCATGCATTTTCTGTCATCCACCCCTGACAGATCCTCCTCAAACTCCTTGTCAACATGGAAGTCCATGTTGTAGTTCTTAAAGGTACTGAGGGTCTTGATGACCATGTGATCACCATCAACACTGATGTCTTTGTCGGTCTTCAACAAGTTGGCAATTTTCCTAATGGCAACATTTACATCTGTGTGATAGAACCCCAAGGAAAGAAGAGAGAGTTTAATACTAATGAAAAGTAAGGTGGCCCCAAACATCACACTCATTCTCTCCTACCCCTTTAAAAAACTATGCTTTAAGTGAGAAGTAGGCACTATTCAGTAGGATCCAACCTATAACTGGATCCAACTCAGTAAATCCTGTCCTCTTTTTGGACATCTTTGAAAATATGATTTTTTTTTAACTAACATTTTGGAGAGGATTCAAAATGACAACCAATATGTCAGTAACAGTAAGTATCTACCAGTGCTCATAAACCAATTTTCAGCTTTAGCCCTCTATATTTGTCAATATATTCAGTGTGGTAATGTTAGCTATAAGCCTGGTTGAGGTTTTGATTGATGCCTAGAGTGCAAATATTGAGCGCAGAGCGCAGTGCCAGTATCTTCAAGCATCATCAACGTTCGAGTCCCCCTACACCACAACTCCATGAAAGATGCTGGAACAACTCACCGAGGGCTTTCATGTACTCCTCAAAGTTGTCATTAGAGGTCATTTTCCAATACCCATTCAGGTCAACTGGCATATTGGCTGTGTGTTTCTAGTTTCCTTGTTTCCAGTGAAAAGGGTAAAGGAGATCTGATACCGCTGTTTACTTGCGATCGAATGTCGGACTGCTGTCCATACCTCCAATTTTAACCAGAACCACTTTAATCCAATTACTTTTTTACAGAATTGGAATTCCGCTAATTCATTCCCTGCCTCTGTCGCTGATCCACTACCTCATCTCACCCCCAATCCAACCCTGTCCAAACTGCATTTTGGGTGAAGAGCCTACACCAATTAACAATTAACGCATGAGCTATTTTGAGAGTGCTTACTTGAAAGTACTTCTCGCTGTTGTGGGCGACTGCTCTGACAGCTCTGAGTCACCCAGTGTGACATCAAATGGAGAATGATATAGAATGGGTAATGAAGAGCTCAATGTGTTCTGCCAGAATAGAGGCACCTGCTTACACTGAGAGGAGAATAGAGATGCAAAATCGGTCTCCTGCTGACTCATAAAAAAAGACGACAAGAATTTCTTCAAATATTTAGGCTACTTATTTATTCTTCACCATGTGGCATTATTTATTATGATAAAGTAAATAAAATGGAAAATCCATCTGTTCCATGAGAGGCTCCTAGCCTTATGGGGCGGCAGGTAGCCTAGTGGTTATAGCGTTGGACTAGTAACCCATAGGTTGTGTAACAGTATAACCTTAGTCCGTCCCCTCGCCCCGACCCGGGCGCGAACCAGGGACCCTCTGCACACATCAACAACAGTCACCCACGAAGCATTGTTACCCATCGCTCCATAAAAGCCGTGGCCCTTGCAGAGCAAGGGGAACCACTACTTCAATGTCTCAAAGCGAGTGACGTCACCGATTGAAACGCTATTAGCGCGAACCACCGCTAACTAGCTAGCCATTTCACATCGGTTACACTTTCAAGATTGAATCCCCGAGCTGACAAGGTAAAAATCAGTCGTTCTGCTCCTGAACAAGGCAGTTAACCCACTGTTCCTAGGCCATCATTGAAAATAAGATTTTTTTCTAAACTGACTTGCCCAGTTAAATAAAGGTAAAATAAATGGGGGCCCTAACCGATATTTGGTTGGTGCCATCCACTCTTGGCAGTGGATGCTTTTCCCACTGGGCGCACACTAGTTGAATACATGTTGTTTAAACATCATTTCAATGAAATTACGTTGAACCAACGTAGAATATACAATGAATTAACGACTGTGCCAGTGTGTTTTTTGTAGTGTTAAAGTACATTCTGCAATTCAAAACGTTGCAGTTTTAAAACTAATTTCATGCAATTCTATTAATTTTGCCATGGGGCGGAGTGAAAATGTAATAGTTTCCCCACATGCTTCAAGATGTCTACCATTGTCCCTGTACGCAAGCAAACAAAGGTAACCTGCCTAAATGATTATCGCTCTGCAGTCCTCATCTCTGTCATCATGAAGTGCTTTGAGAGGCTGGTTAAGGACCATATCAGCTCCACTTTACCTGATACTCTGGACCCATTACAATTTGCATACCGATCCAACAGATCCACGGACGATGCAATCGCCATTGCACTGCCCTATCCCACCTGGATGAGGAATACCTACGTGAGAATGCTGTTTATTGACTAGCGCTTTGCTTCCAATAGCATATTCCCCTCCAAGCTCATCATTAAGCTCAGGGCCCTGGATCCTGGACCTCTTAACAGGCAGACCCCAGGTGAGGAGGGTAGGCAACAACTCCTCCGCCAAGCTGACTCTCAACACGGAGGCCCCGCAGGGGTATGTGCTCAGCCCCCTACTGTAATCCCTGTACACATGACTCCAACACCATCAAGTTTGCCGACGATACAGCGCTGGTGGGCCTGATTGCCGACGCCAACGAGACAGCCTACAGGAAGGAGGTTAGAGCCCTGGCAGAGGGGTTATCAGGAAAACAGCCGCTCCCTCAACATCCCTCAAAACCAAGGAGCTGATCGTGGACTACAGGAAACAAGGGCATGTGCATGCCCCCATCTGCATAGACGGGCTATAGTGGAGAGGGTCAAACGTTTCAAGTTCCTTTTCATGCACATCATAGAGGACCTGACATGGACCAATCCCACAGACACCATGGTAAAGAAGGCGCAACAGCGGCTCTTCAACCTCAGGCGACTGAAGAAATTTGGCATGGGCCCTCAGATCCTCAAGAAGTTCTACAACTGCACCATCGCAAGCATCTTGACCAGCTGTATCACCGCCTGGTATGGCAACTGCACCGCCCTAAACCGCATGGCTCTACAGAGGGTGGTGCAGATGGCCTTCAAGACATTTACACCAGGCGGTGTATGAGGAAGGCCTGGATGATCATCAAGGACTCCAGTCACCCAAGCCACGGACTGTTCACTACGTTATCATCTGGCAAGTGGTATTGGAACATTGGAGATTATTTACACTGACTCTATATTTTTATTCAGCGTATTAATTTAAGGTTAGGGTTAAAGTTAGGGTTAAAATCACATTTTAAGAAGATAAATTATAGAAATAGGAGAGGCATATACCTTTGTGGCTGTCAAAAAAATGTAAGCCAATAAACATGTTACTCGCATAAACTTTGACAGCCCTACTCTGTCACTAACCGATAGTCATGGAGGTGTTACCAAACCAATAACTAGCCTGATTTTGCTGCACTCATTATGTCGAGGGGTCTTAGGCCAAGCTACATAGTCTGTAACCTTATTTGATGTGTGCATAAATGTGAGACTTAAGCTTGTGACTAGGTGTTGAATGCACCTGGTCACATTATTCATATGTTCATGGTGACAAAATAAATCTGTACAAAAACCAAACTACAAAAAGGCATGCCCAACTAAAGAGGTTAACTAACACATAGAAAAACAAAAGTCCGGCTGATAGGTTTACTGACAACTCTCTCACACCGAGTCACAATCATCTTGATCGCTTGCACCTGGGGAATTATCAAGGCTTCCTGGAAGAACACAGCCCTCACCCAGTTGGTGCTGTCACCTGGAGTGTGGAAGTGTATCAGGGTAGTGTGTTTGTCTATGTCCTAGTGTGGCCGACGTGAAATGGCTAGCTCGTTAGCGGTGGTGTGCACTAATAGTGTTTCAATCGGTGACGTCACTTGCTCTGAGACCTAGAAGTAGTTGTTCCCCTTGCTCTGCAAGGGCCGCAGCTTTTGTGGCGCGATGGGTAACGATGCTTTGTGGGTGTCAGTTGTTGATGTGTGCAGAGGGTCCCTGGTTCGAGCGAGGAGAGGGACGGAAGCTATACTGTTACACTAACACTATCCTTCCTCCCATATCATAACACTGGCAACTATAATTCAAACAAAAAGCAAGGCATGCTGGGAAATATGCAGATAAAGTATAATAAATTGTCAAGTCACTCAACCAAAAATTCAAAGTTGAGTGAACATACAATTAAACTTAAGAATGTACATGTTCAGATTTATGCCCAACTGTTGAGCAAACTCACCATCCTTTTGCAGCTGGTTGCCTTACAATGGTATGTTGAATCAACATATTGTTTTTTTTACAGTGCAGGAATATACCCTCCCTTTGCAACCCTAGTCACACTGTACAACTCAACTAACCCCGAGCATTCTGATTACATCCCATAATCCATTTAATTCAATATGGGACTTTCAGGGGCTTACATGAGTAATCACCATGCCACTAACTTTTGAAATCCCCTGGGGATGAGCAGTCAATACAAAAGGTAAGAGTGGACTATTCAGATACAAAGAGAAATCAGCTGTGACTTGAATAGTTAAAAAAAATAATTGGACACAACAATTCATGAATCTGACTAATAGCAATACTGTTCTTTTTTAGATCCAGTTTTCCAAGTTATGTGATCACTATCTTCTTACAATGATTTTTTTTTGTGACCAATTTTCTTGTTGGGTGGGGGCTACATGTACAACACAAATTCATATAATTGAAGTCATTTGTATACTCCTAAGTGCAGATAGGAATGTACAAGTTATATCAATTTGTTTGTAAACATTGCTTGAATATTGTACATCAGATGTGTGGTGTTTCCTTTGTGAATATAATTTCAGCTAATGCTAGCTGGTTATTCACTATGTCTGGGGCTGTTTCATGTATTTTGTATAGGGCATGCAGAGAGTAGAATGATCTGTGGTGACTGCATTGCAGGATGTGCTATCTGTGCTGTTTCCCTATCAGGTACATTTCTGAAATGATTAGTATATTGTGCATTGTAATCTTCACATATTCCTGTTGTGGTAAACTTGCATTATTTTTGGTAACTGTGGTTACCCCAATCAACAAGCGCCAAATCAGCGTGCGTGCAGAGAGTAGAATGATCTGTTTTGGATGCATTGCATGACGTGCTATCTGTGCTGTTTCCCTTATCAGATAATAAACTCACTATCTGTGCTGTTTCCCTATCAGATAATAAACTCACCATCTGTGCTGTTTCCCTATCAGATAATAAACTCACTATCTGTGCTGGTTCCCTATCAGATAATAAACTCACTATCTGTGCTGTTTCCCTATCAGATAATAAACTATTGAATGGTGCTACATGCTGGAGTCCTTGTCGATGATCGTTCACAACGCAAGAAGAGTACTGTTACACTACTTCTAGTTATTCTGAACGGAACAGAGCAGGTATTGCTTATTATTACTATGGCTGAGGGACTGACATAAAGCTTTTTCTGCGTCGAGAGATAGAACTGCCCAAGGAGCTTTGGTTTCTGATGAAGCATGTAAGATATGTAACAGACGACGGAGGTTATCTGAGGAGAATTGTGTTTTAACAAACCCGGATTTGGTCCGGATGTACCGATTTGGTTAAGTTTCGAGACAGTGTTTATCAAAGATGGTGAGAACACTGGGTGGTGTCCTTAACTTTTAAATATATACAAAAAAGGTACATCCCTTCCAAATGAATCTTTGTGAACGGCTGTGTAAATCATTTCAAGTAACAGTGGACCTACTTGGTTCCAAAATGTTAAATAGACCTTAACCAGGTGATTTGCCTTTATTCATGTTATCCAATGCTCTTTTGAGTTCATGGCGAGAGATTTGGGCTCCCAGCAAGCCGACTTCCTCCATTGAGAGAACAGGACTTATTATTTATATATATATATATATATACACTGCTCAAAAAAATAAAGGGAACATTAAAATAACACATCCTAGATCTGAATGAATGAAATATTCTTATTAAATACTTTTTTCTTTACATAGTTGAATGTGCTGACAACAAAATCACACAAAAATTATCAATGGAAATCAAATTTATCAACCCATGGAGGTCTGGATTTGGAGTCACACTCAAAATTAAAGTGGAAAACCACACTACAGGCTGATCCAACTTTGATGTAATGTCCTTAAAACAAGTCAAAATGAGGCTCAGTAGTGTGTGTGGCCTCCACGTGCCTGTATGACCTCCCTACAACGCCTGGGCATGCTCCTGATGAGGTGGCGGATGGTCTCCTGAGGGATCTCCTCCCAGACCTGGACTAAAGCATCCGCCAACTCCTGGACAGTCTGTGGTGCAACGTGGCGTTGGTGGATGGAGCGAGACATGATGTCCCAGATGTGCTCAATTGGATTCAGGTCTGGGGAACGGGCGGGCCAGTCCATAGCATCAATGCCTTCCTCTTGCAGGAACTGCTGACACACTCCAGCCACATGAGGTCTAGCATTGTCTTGCATTAGGAGGAACCCAGGGCCAACCGCACCAGCATATGGTCTCACAAGGGGTCTGAGGATCTCATCTCGGTACCTAATGGCAGTCAGGCTACCTCTGGAGAGCACATGGAGGGCTGTGCGGCCCCCCAAAGAAATGCCACCCCACACCATGACTGACCCACCGCCAAACCGGTCATGCTGGAGGATGTTGCAGGCAGCAGAACGTTCTCCACGGCGTCTCCAGACTGTCACGTCTGTCACGTGCTCAGTGTGAACCTGCTTTCATCTGTGAAGAGCACAGGGCGCCAGTGGCAAATTTGACAATCTTGGTGTTCTCTGGCAAATGCCAAACGTCCTGCACGGTGTTGGGCTGTAAGCACAACCCCCACCTGTGGACGTCGGGCCCTCATACCACCCTCATGGAGTCTGTTTCTGACCGTTTGAGCAGACACATGTACATTTGTGGCCTGCTGGAGGTCATTTTGCAGGGCTCTGGCAGTGCTCCTCCTTGCACAAAGGCGGAGGTAGCGGTCCTGCTGCTGGGTTGTTGCCCTCCTACGGCCTCCTCCACGTCTCCTGATGTACTGGCCTGTCTCCTGGTAGCGCCTCCATGCTCTGGACACTACGCTGACAGACACAGCAAACCTTCTTGCCACAGCTCGCATTGAGGTGCCATCCTGGATGAGCTGCACTACCTGAGCCACTTGTGTGGGTTGTAGACTCCGTCTCATGCTACCACTAGAGTGAAAGCACCGCCAGCATTCAAAAGTGACCAAAACATCAGCCAGGAAGCATAGGAACTGAGAAGTGGTCTGTGGTCACCACCTGCAGAACCACTCATTTATTGGGGGTGTCTTGGTAATTGCCTATAATTTCCACCTGTTGTCTATTCCATTTGCACAACAGCATGTGAAATTTATTGTCAATCAGTGTTGCTTCCTAAGTGGACAGTTTGATTTCACAGAAGTGTGATTGACTTGGAGTTACATTGTGTTGTTTAAGTGTTCCCTTTATTTTTTTGAGCAGTGTATATATATATATATATTTTTTTAACTCAATCTAGCTTGTTGTGGATTTACAATCAGAGGTGTACAATTCTTTATAGAACAGGAGAATCTTTGGTTGATTAACTTGAGTTCTGATAGTAATTCACCTGATTCAGATTCAATAGTTGCAATATCTGCTAATTGATCATTAGTGCGAAGCTTGTTAGCCAGTAGACGACTGGGTCGATTACCATGGAAGTAAAGGTAGAGTCTAACGCGATGGGTGGCAAATTCTACTCTCTGTCTTATCAATAGATTTAGTTCTGTCTTGACTTTGTCTTGACTCTGTCTTGAATAGTCGCTACTTGGTCTGAAAAAGTGTTTGCTGATGTAAACAACTTCACATAGCCCTTCAGAAGAAAGGCACACGGACACCCACACTTCAGGATGACTTGGTTTTTATCTGCAGTAAAAGATATCACACAGTGATGACAGGCATTGACAGGATGGTCACAGCCACACGTTCACTGGTTAGGTAGGACACAATATATATTTTAGATAGGAGCAACAGTAATGATACATGCCCTCAATGTGAAGTGATATTAATCCATAAATACAGAGCACAAGTACAACCCTTTTTATATAAACCTTTTAAGGTAGTAAGAAAATAAACATTAACTTAATATTTCGAAAAATCACCTGCTAGCAATAGCTAGCGTGACATTATAGTGCACTAACAGACGGTGCTAGTTAGCTCGTCCTTAACATGGCTAGCTAAGCCAGCAAAAACTTGGTTAACTTGCCGAAATAGGCCTTAAATACATTAACGGTAAAATAAATATATAAACTCAGCAAAAAAAGAAACGTCCTCACACTGTCAACTGCGTTTATTTTCAGCAAACTTAACATGTGTAAATATTTGTATGAACATAACAAGATTCAACAACTGAGACATAAACTGAACAAGTTCCACAGACATGTGACTAACAGAAATGGAATAATGTGTCCCTGAACAAAGGGGGTGTCAAAATCAAAAGTAACAGTCAGTATCTGGTGTGGCCAGATACAAAGAAACAAAGAGCTCTTCTGTTGAATCTGACAATTAATCTTGATGGTTGTAAAGTCGTCTCAAATAAAACTGTGAAGGACCTCGGCATTACTCTGGACCCTGATCTCTCTTTTGACGAACATATCAAGACTGTTTCAAGGACAGCTTTTTTCCATCTACATAACATTGCAAAAATCAGAAACTTTCTGTCCAAAAATGCTGCAGAAAAATTAATCCATGCTTTTGTTACTTCTAGGTTAGACTACTGCAATGCTCTACTTTCCGGCTACCCGGATAAAGCACTAAATAAACTTCAGTTAGTGCTAAATACGGCTGCTAGAATCTTGACTAGAACCAAAAAAATTGATCATATTACTCCAGTGCTAGCCTCCCTACACTGGCTTCCTGTTAAGATTTCAAGGTTTTACTGCTAACCTACAAAGCATTACATGGGCTTGCTCCTACCTATCTTTCCGTTTTGGTCCTGCCGTACATACCTACACGTACGCTACGGTCACAAGACACAGGCCTCCTAATTGTCCCTAGAATTTCTAAGCAAACAGCTGGAGGCAGGGCTTTCTCCTATAGATCTACATTTTTATGGAATGGTCTGCCTACCCATGTGAGAGACGCAGACTCGGTCTCAACTTTTAAGTCTTTACTGAAGACTCATCTCTTCAGTGGGTCATATGATTGAGTGTAGTCTGGCCCAGGAGTGTGAAGGTGAACGGAAAGGCTCTGGAGCAACGAACCGCCCTTGCTGTCTCTGCCTGGCCGGTTCCCCTCTCTCCACTCGGATTCTCTGCCTCTAACCCTATTACAGGGGCTTACTGGTGCTCTAACCCTATTACAGAGTCACTGACTTACTGGTGCGCTTTCATGCCGTCCCTAGGAGGGGTGCGTCACTTGAGTGGGTTGAGTCACTGACGTGATCTTCCTGTCTGGGTTGGCGCCCCCCCTTGGGTTGTGCCGTGGCTATACTCGGCCTTGTCTCAGGATGGTAAGTTGCTGGTGTGGGGGCTGTGCTTTGGCAAAGTGGGTGGGGTTATATCCTTCCTGTTTGGCCCTGTCTGGGGGTATCATTGGATGGGGCCACAGTGTCTCCTGACCTCTCCTGTCTCAGCCTCCAGTATTTATGTTGCAGTAGTTTGTGTCGGGGGGCTAGGGTCAGTTTGTTATATCTGGAGTACTTCTCCTGTCTTATCCGGTGTCCTGTGTGAATTTAAGTATGCTCTCTCTAATTCTCTCTTTCTTTCTCTCTCTCGGAGGACCTGAGCCCTAGGATCATGCCTCAGGACTACCTGGCATGATGACTCCTTGCTGTCCCCAGTCCACCTGGCCATGCTGCTGCTCCAGTTTCAACTGTTCTGCCTGTGGCTATGGAACCCTGACCTGTTCACCGGACGTGCTACTAGTCCCAAACCTGCTGTTTTCAACTCTCTAGAGACCGCAGGAGCAGTAGAGATACTCTTAATGATCGGCTATGAAAAGCCAACTGATATTTACTCCTGAGGTGCTGACTTGCTGCACCCTTGACAACTACTGTGATTATTATTATTTGACCATGCTGGTCATTTATGAACATTTGAACATCTTGGCCATGTTCTGTTATAATCTCCACCCGGCACAGCCAGAAGAGGACTGGCCACCCCTCATAGCCTGGTTTCTCTCTAGGTTTCTTCCTAGGTTTTGGCTTTTATAGGGAGTTTTTCCTAGCCACCGTGCTTCTACACCTGCATTGCTTGCTGTATGGGGTTTTAGGCTGGGTTTCTGTAAAGCACTTTGAGATATCAGCTGATGTAAGAAGGGCTATATAAATAAATTTGATTTGATTTGGCCACCAGCTGCATTAAGTACTGCAGTGCATATCATGGACTGCACCAGATTTGCCAGTTCTTGCTGTGAGATGTTACCCCACTCTTCCACCAAGGCACCTGCAAGTTCCCGGACATTTCTGGGGTGAATGGCCCTAGCCCTCACCCTCCGATCCAACAGGTCCCAGACGTGCTCAATGGGATTGAGATCTGGGTTCTTCGCTGGCCATGGCAGAACACTGACATTCCTGTCTTGCAGGAAATTATGCACAGAACAAGCAGTATGGCTGGTGAAATTGTCATGCTGGAGGGTCATGTCAGGGTGAGCCTGCAGGAAGGGTACCACATGAGGGAGGAGGATGTCTTCCCTGTAATGCACAGCGTTGAGATTGCCTGCAATGACAACAAGCTCAGTCCGATGATGCCGCGACACACCGCCCCAGACCATGACGGACCCTCCACCTCCAAATCGATCCCTCTCCAGAATACAGGCCTCGGTGTAACGCTCATTCCTTCGACGACAAGACCGCGACTCGTCAGCGAAGAGCACTTTTTGCCAGTCCTGTCTGGTCCAGCATAGGTGGGTTTGTGCCCATAGATGACGTTGTTGCCGGTGATGTCTGGTGAGGACCTGCCTTACAACAGGCCTACAAGGCCTCAGTCCAGCCTCTCTCAGCCTATTGCGGACAGTCTGAGCACTGATGGAGGGATTGTGCGTTCCTGGCGTAACTCGGGCAGTTGTTGTTGCCATCCTGTACCTGTCCCGCAGGTGTGATGTTCGGATGTACCGATCCTGTGCAGGTGTTGTTACACGTGGTCTGCCACTGCGAGGACGATCAGCTGTCCGTCCTGTCTCCCTGTAGCGCTGTCTTAGGCGTCTCACAGTACCGGCATTGTAATGTATGGTCCTGGCCACATCTGCGGTCCTCATGCTTCCTTGCAGCATGCTAAAGGCATGTTCACGCAGATGAGCAGGAACCCTGGGCATCTTTCTTTTGGTGTTTTTCAGAGTCAGTAAAGGCCTCTTTAGTGTCCTAAATTTTCATAACTGTGACCTTAATTGCCTACCGTCTGTAAGCTGTTTGTGTCTTAACGACCGTTCCACAGGTGCATGTTAATTGTTTGTGGTTCATTGAAGAAGCATGGGAAACAGTGTTTAAACCCTTTACAATGAAGATCTGTGAAGTTATTTGGATTTTTACGAATATTCTTTTGAAAGACAGGGTCCTGAAAAAGGGCCGTTTCTTTTTTTGCTGAGTTTACATAGCCACATTCGCTATTGAATATGAACCCGTTTTCCAAAGACACTATTGTGTGTACAGAAGAAGGAGACACAAACCTGCTTTCAGAATATCTCTCTCAGACTGAAGAGCAGGCAGACCAACTTTTCAAACAGGTCAGAGCACTCCAAACCCACTAGTTGTTCTTTCAAAGAAAATAATACAAAAATGTTAAATCCGAAGACCTCTCATATTGCCAACCTTCTACAATGGCAGAATATATTTTTAGGAATTTGACAACACATAATGAAAGGAAACTTTATTTATATCACACCTTTTCCTGAAGTGAATGGTTTCACCCACTACTCTACCCGCGAACTGCGGTGTTCTTTGATATCTACATTGCGTGCGAAGTTGATGGAAACTCTACATTTTCAATTTGTCACACTGAGAATGCTCTAACATCGTTAACAACATTTCCAATTCTGATATATTCTTTTAATTGTGATTTATTCAGCCCAGATGCAAATGCAGTTGCATAGTTTTTTATAAAATCTTTGATGATAAAAACTTTCCCATAAAATCAGAGGATCATCAACTGAATTTTTGGTTAATCATTATGAATTCATTTAATTAAGTTTCAAATTGTTCACAGAAAGTAGGATTTTGTAGTAAGAAAACATTAAAGCGACATCTTGTGGCTCTTTCAGGAGATTCTGGAATGTGTATCTGGCAGTAGTAAGCATGATGATCAGATACTGTAGGTTCATATGTCGAATTTCTAATTTCTTGATGAAAGAAAATAGAGGAGTAGATAACAGTACGAAATCGATTCGGTAGAATGTTTTGTGCCTGGTTGAATAGAAAGTGTATTATTTTGCTTTAGGGTTTTGAGCTCGCCAGGCATCAATGAGGTGGTTATTAGAGAGTATATGTTGGAGAAGCTTGGTTGCCTGTGAATTGTAGTTTTGTAGATTTGTCCCGCATGTCCAGAATGGCGTTCATGTCTGTCCCAATAACCATTTGGAATTTGGTTAATTCTAACAATATGCTGTTCAGAGAATCAAAACACTTAGGATCATATGAACTTAAAGCATACACATTAATAAGGCAATTTTCTTTCCATTATGGACACCTTTAAGGAAATTGATTCTTCTTTCTTGGTTTTTCGCCTTTATCAAGGGTGGGGATTTTGAGTTTCTTATGTATCATTATTATTACACCCGTAGTTTTGTTTGGTGCTTATGAAAAATCGGAGAGTTCAATGACCAGCCCGAGGAAGACCACACGACAACACCCTCCTCAGGGGATAGGTACTCAGTGTAAAGCCAATTACTACACAGCTGGGCCCAATAATTGCTTTGTGTCTTCCTCCTATATAGGTGTGCCAGGAGAGGAGCTGGGGGAGGAGAGACGGGGACCTGTGAGGATGTCGGTTTTTCCTACCTCAGAGAAAGCTTCTATGACTGGGCACCTTGTCTCTCTGTTAACCAAGGCAGGCTTTAGGTAGAGAGAAGCGTGCCTCCTGTAACTGTTACGTTTAGACGATAGTCTAAGACCGGTAGAGAGAAGCGTGCCTCCTGTAACTGTTACGTTTAGACGATAGTCTAAGACCGGTAGAGAGAAGCGTGCCTCCTGTAACTGTTACGTTTAGACGATAGTCTAAGACCGGTAGAGAGAAGTGTTCCTCCTGTAACTGTTACGTTTAGACGATAGTCTAAGACCGGTAGAGAGAAGTGTTCCTCCTGTAACTGTTACGTTTAGACGATAGTCTAAGACAGGTAGAGAGAAGTGTTCCTCCTGTAACTGTTACGTGTAGACGATAGTCTAAGACAGGTAGAGAGAAGCGTGCCTCCTGTAACTGTTATGTGTAGACGATAGTCTAAGACAGGTAGAGAGAAGTGTTCCTCCTGTAACTGTTACGTTTAGACGATAGTCTAAGACCGGTAGAGAGAAGCGTGCCTCCTGTAACTGTTACGTTTAGACGATAGTCTAAGACCGGTAGAGAGAAGCGTGCCTCCTGTAACTGTTACGTTTAGACGATAGTCTAAGACTGGTAGAGAGAAGCGTGCCTCCTGTAACTGTTACGTGTAGACGATAGTCTAAGACAGGTAGAGAGAAGTGTGCCTCCTGTAACTGTTACGTTTAGACGATAGTCTAAGACCGGTAGAGAGAAGTGTTCCTCCTGTAACTGTTATGTGTAGACGATAGTCTAAGACAGGTAGAGAGAAGTGTTCCTCCTGTAACTGTTACGTTTAGACGATAGTCTAAGACCGGTAGAGAGAAGTGTTCCTCCTGTAACTGTTACGTTTAGACGATAGTCTAAGACAGGTAGAGAGAAGTGTTCCTCCTGTAACTGTTACGTGTAGACGATAGTCTAAGACAGGTAGAGAGAAGCGTGCCTCCTGTAACTGTTATGTGTAGACGATAGTCTAAGACAGGTAGAGAGAAGTGTTCCTCCTGTAACTGTTACGTTTAGACGATAGTCTAAGACCGGTAGAGAGAAGTGTTCCTCCTGTAACTGTTACGTTTAGACGATAGTCTAAGACAGGTAGAGAGAAGTGTTCCTCCTGTAACTGTTACGTGTAGACGATAGTCTAAGACAGGTAGAGAGAAGCGTGCCTCCTGTAACTGTTATGTGTAGACGATAGTCTAAGACAGGTAGAGAGAAGTGTTCCTCCTGTAACTGTTACGTTTAGACGATAGTCTAAGACCGGTAGAGAGAAGCGTGCCTCCTGTAACTGTTACGTTTAGACGATAGTCTAAGACTGGTAGAGAGAAGCGTGCCTCCTGTAACTGTTACGTGTAGACGATAGTCTAAGACAGGTAGAGAGAAGCGTGCCTCCTGTAACTGTTACGTTTAGACGATAGTCTAAGACCGGTAGAGAGAAGTGTTCCTCCTGTAACTGTTATGTGTAGACGATAGTCTAAGACAGGTAGAGAAGTGTTCCTCCTGTAACTGTTACGTTTAGACGATAGTCTAAGACAGGTAGAGAGAAGTGTTCCTCCTGTAACTGTTACGTTTAGACGATAGTCTAAGACAGGTAGAGAGAAGCGTGCCTCCTGTAACTGTTACGTTTAGACGATAGTCTAAGACAGGTAGAGAAGTGTTCCTCCTGTAACTGTTATGTGTAGACGATAGTCTAAGACAGGTAGAGAGAAGTGTTCCTCCTGTAACTGTTACGTTTAGACGATAGTCTAAGACAGGTAGAGAAGTGTTCCTCCTGTAACTGTTATGTGTAGACGATAGTCTAAGACCGGTAGAGAGAAGTGTTCCTCCTGTAACTGTTACGTGTAGACGATAGTCTAAGACAGGTAGAGAGAAGTGTTCCTCCTGTAACTGTTATGTGTAGACGATAGTCTAAGACCGGTAGAGAGAAGTGTTCCTCCTGTAACTGTTACGTGTAGACGATAGTCTAAGACAGGTAGAGAGAAGTGTTCCTCCTGTAACTGTTATGTGTAGACGATAGTCTAAGACAGGAGTAGGCGTTTGTTGTTTTGCTTTCTCTTTTTGGCCACGGCCTTTTGGTCAACGGCTTAGTTTGTTTATTTGTTTTGTTACGCTGTTGTTTCAGTGTTGGACGTTCCCTGTACTGGAGTTATTTTGTCGGGTGAAAGAAGACCCGTTTAGTAAACGATACAAAAGAAAAGGAACCAATGCCTCTGGTCTGTTCGGGTGCTTCGGACAAGCTGATCCATTCACAATAGTTTCTTTCTAGAATATCAAGACAGCTGAAATGTTTGATGGGACTATTAAGGCCATCAAGTTCCAAAGAGAATAGCTAGTGTTGCCGTTGTTTTTTTCTAAAATGTGATTGTTATCTTTAGTGTTGATAAGCCATGGATGTAAAGTAAAAAGTGGGACGCACAGGGAAACCCACCCATTGGTCGATCCCCACCCAGAAGACGCTCATATGGAGTCTCTTAAGCAGCACATTTTTGGTCTTAAGGTAAAAAATAATAATAATAACTTTATTAATTATAATAAACTAAAACAAAATAAGTAAACAAATCAGATCTGTACAATTAAGTTAGCAGACTTGATGAGTAAGGGTGGGTAATGAGGAAAATATGAAGAAAATGAAAACAAAGATATGACAGATATACAAGCCTAATGCCTAATGCCTAAACAGTCAGATATAGGATAGCTATAGAACCAATAGCACCTAATCCATGATCAACACTTATTATTAGCAATATGCTTTAAATGACCTTAAAACTACATTCCCCCTCCTTTATGTGCTCTATACTATGTACAAAAAAGGAAGAGGGTATGTGCAAAAAGTGAAGTCTATTCTCTAGATCAGTGGTCACCAACCTTTTCTGAGTCAAGAACACTTTGAGTCAAAATGCATGCTGAGATCTATCGCTCTGATTTACTTTTTAAACATGACTTAAACATAAGCCTATAAAACATTTACCAAATAAAAACTCTTCTGTAGCGATGAGGTTTGTGCAGTAGGCTATAGGCCCAATACATGATCACTGCATATTGGCTATTGGCCCTGCCAATGTTGTTCTTCTCAGACCATTTTGAAATAATATTGTATGATGACACTGGTAATGGATCATATGTTGTATTACTTGTGGACTGATGCCCTGCATCTGATTGTCATATATATGAAAATGGTGCAGACAGATAAGGGCGGCCGTGCTTCTAGCTCCAAATCAACTTTGCAGTAAATAGTTTTTTTATGTGTTATTTCTTACATTATTAGTTCAGTCTCTGGATAATAAAGTTGACGAGCTCAGGGCGAGGATTTCCAGAGAAACATCAGGGATTGTAACATACTCTGTTTCACGGAAACATGGCTCTCTCGGGATATACTGTCTGTCCGTACAGCCAGTTGGGTTCTCAGTTCATCGCGCAGACAGGAATAAATATCTCTCTGGGAAGAAGGGTGGGGGTGTATGTTTCATGATTAACTACTCATGGTGTGATTGTGATAACATACAGGAACTCAAGTCCTGACCTAGAATACCTCACAATCAAATGCTGACCGTATTACCTACCAAGAGAATTCTCTTTGGTTATAGACACCCAAACTTTGAACAACCCACGGAGCTCCATTAAATCCATTATTAAAAAATGGAAAGAATATGGCACCACAACAAACCTGCCAAGAGAGGGCCGCCCACCGAAACCCACATACCAGGCAAGGAGGGCATATATCAGAGAGGCAACAAAGATACCAAAGATAACCCTGAAGGAGCTGCAGACCTCCATGGAGGAGATTGGAGTATCTTGTCCATAGGACCACTTTAAGCCGTACACTCCACAGAGCTGGGCTTTATGGAAGAGTGGCCAGAAAAAAAGCCATTGCTTAAAGAAAAAAATAAGCAAACACGTTTGGTGTTCACCAAAAAGCATGTGGGAGACTCTCCAAACATATGGAAAAGGTTCTCTGGTCAGATGAGACTAAAATTTAGCTTTTTGTCCATCAAGGAAAACGCTATGTCTGGCGCAAACCCAACACCTCTCATCACCCCGAGAACACCATCCCCGGTGAAGCATGGTGGTGGCAGAATCACGCTGTGGGGATGTTTTTCATTGGCAGGGACTGGGAAACAGATAAGAATTGAATGAATGATGGATTGCGCTAAATACAGGGAAATTCTTGAGGGAAACCTGTTTCAGTTTTCCAGAGATTTGAGACTGGGACGCAGGTTGACCCTAAGCATACTGCTAAAGCAACACTTGAGTGGTTTAAGGGGAAACATTTACATGTCTTGGAATGGCCAAGTCAAAGCCCAGACCTCAATCCAATTGAGTATCTGTGGTATGACTTAAAGATTGCTGTACACCAGCGGAACCCATCCAACTTGAAGGAGCTGGAGCAGTTTTGCCTTGAAAAATTGGCAAAAATCCCAGTGGCTGGATGTGCCAAGCTTACAGAGACATACCCCAAGAGACTTGCAGCTGGAATTGCTGCAAAAGGTGGCTCTACAAAGTATTGCACGCTCGTTTTATGTTTTTTTGTCTTATTTCTTGTTTGTTTCACAATAACACATATTTAGCATCTTCAAAGTGGTAAGCATGTTGTTTAAATCAAATGATACAAACCCCTCCAAAATACATTTTAATTCCAGGTTGTAAGGCAACAAAATAGGAAAAATGCCAAGGGGGTGAATACTTTTTCAAGCCACTGTAAACAAGATGGCTATCGGGCCCAGTGTATCTGAGTCATCATAGCCATCTGTCACATCTTCTGTTGCCTGTGCATTTCCTTTACATTCTTTACCTCTCTCACCCACACCTTCACTCTGCTGAAACCCTCCTTCCTACTGGTCAAGTTCACCGTCAGTCTTCAGTCCGGCGCATCATCAGAAATGAAGGCACTAATCGCAAAAAACATGTTCATCAAAGGAGCACCCGGCCGCCCTGAAACAGAGTTACAGTACCACTGATGAAAAGGAAATTATGTTTGAATTTTTTATTTCACCTTTATTTAACCAGGTAAGCTAGTTGAGAACAAGTTCTCATTTACAACTGCGACCTGGCCAAGGTAAAGCAAAGCAGTGCGACACAAACAACAACACAGAGTTACACATGGAATAAACAAGCATACAGTCAATAACACAACATAACCGTCCAGAGTAGTGATGCTAGTCGGGCGGGCGTGGGCTGCGAACGGTTGAAAAGCATGCACTTGTTTTTACTAGCGTTTAAGAGCAGTTGGAGACCACGGAAGGAGTGTTGCATGGCATTGAAGGTCATTTGGAGGTTAATAATAAACCGTTTTCCTTTTTGTTAGGAAGCTCACCCCTGTTGTGGATAGTTTGACTTTGGTGGGGCAAGGCAACAGTCTTGATGGAATGAAATGTGAAAGGATGGAATGAAATAAGGAAGGATGAATGAAAGGATGGATTGATGAACGGATGTGTACAATAGGTGGTTCTCTGTCACAGGCTTGGGTCGTGTCCGTGTCTCTCTTCACTCTCAGGTTGGGGGTCGTGTCCGTGTCTCTCTGCACTCTCAGGTAAGGGGTACCGTTCTGTTGTTCCAGGGCTGGTTTAAGTTTTCTCGAAGACCTGTTTGCACACAGCTCCACATGCTCTCAGCTCCTGCAGAGAGAACAGATTTTTTAGAAATCCTTTTAATTATTGATTTGTTCGTGTAGGAAGCGAAAAATAACCCCCTTATCACCATTAATTGAGGTAAACAGCTGTGAAAATGTATTTATCAAAAAAAATGTAAATCGATCTCCTCTATGGAGAATAACCATAGTCAAAGCACTTGTACTTGCAGTTATATTTCTAACCACCAGAGGCCACTGTTGTTCAGTGTTCCGGGGATTAGTGACTCCAGTGAGCCACTCTGCTGATGAATAATTTCATGGCCAATGATTGCGAACATCTGTTAGAATCACTTTGACTAAATAATATGGCAGTCAGATGCCTTTTACCACAGGATGTTGGTGGAACCTTAATTGGGGAGGACGGGCATGTGGTAATGGCTAGTGCGGAATAAATGGAAAGATATCAACAACATCATATACTTGGTTTCCATGGTTCCCATGTGTTCGATGCAATTCCATTCGCTCTGTTCCAGCCATTATTATGAACCGTTCTCCCCTCAGCAGCTTCCACTGCCTTTTACTCAGCTTTGACGACAATAATCATATAGCAATGAAAATCCACAACGACAAGGTAGTCATACGGTGGTCATTGTAGAGGTCAGTGTCGTTTTTTACTCTCTGCTATTTATCTAAAGCCACATCTATATACATGTTTTAAATCACCTGATCTGAGATTTGTTGTGACAAAAAGTAAAATCAGGAACTGAGGAAGTAGACTTGCATTCAAATGACATCTCTTACCAAATAAAGCCTATCTCCCTCCACCCAATGGGTCCAGCCTCGGCCCTCCTTCTCTCCCTTCTGAACACACACCAGCTTGTCCCCCTCCCATGAGATAGTGGTCTACGGGAAGAAAGGAGAGACACCATTATGCATTCTACTGTCAGTTAGGAGCATGACCCACACATCAACACACACATAGCATCCACAACCATATGTAGAACCATATGTAGAACAACTTACAGGGAGAACATACACTGTGTACAAAACATTAGAAACATCTGCTCTTTCCATGACAGACTGACCAGGTGAAATCTATGATCCCTTAAACCTGTTGGTTTTTTCACGCTCAACAGTTTCCCGTGTGTATCAAGAATGGTCCCCCACCCAAAAGACATCCAGTCAATTTGGAACAACTGTGGGAAACATTGGAGTCAACATGGGCCAGCATCGCTTTCGACACCTTGTAGAATCTATGCCCAACGAATTGAGGCTGTTCTGTGGGCAGAAGAGGGTGGAACTCAATATTAGGAAGGTGTTCCTAATGTTTTGTACATTCAGTGTATACAGACAGAAACATGCAACCACACTTCTCAGCAGAGTAAAATAACTTTTCATATATTGTTCAGAGTACAGGAGCAAATAATATGCCAAAGGACTTGAATGAGATCAGAATGTGAGGAAAGGCTGACATCTTTCTTTGTATTTATATTTATTATGGATCCCCATTAGCTGTTGCACTCTTCCTGCGGTCCAGCAAAATTAAGGCAGTTTGTACAATTTTAAAACATTACAATACATTCACAACACACTGTGTGCCCTCAGGACCCTAATCCACCACTACCACAGATCTACAGTACTAAATCCATGTGTATGTATAGTGCGTATGTTATCGTATGTGTGTGTGTATGCATGTGTCTGTGCCAACGTTTGTATTGCTTCCCAGTCCCCGCTGTTCCATAAGGTGTTTTTTTAATCTGTTTTTTAAATCTAATTTTACTGCTTAAGTCAGTTACTTGATGTGGAATAGAGTTCCATGTAGTCATGGCTATATGTAGTACCGTGTGCCTCCCATAGTCTGTTCTGGACTTGGGGACTGTGAAGAGACCTCTTGTGGCATGTCTTGTGGGGTATGCATGGTGTCCGAGCTGTGTACCAGTAGTTTAGACAGACAGCTCGGTGCATTCAAAATGTCAATACTGCGCCATCCATCATTCCTTCAATTCTTACCTGTTTCCCAGTCCCTGACCCAGTCCCTGACATATTATTAATATTAGCTCTCTGTGTACATCCAAGGGCCAGCTGTGCTGCCATGTTCTGAGCCAATTGCAATTTTCCTAAGTCCTTTTTTGTGGCACCTGATCACACTACTGAACAGTAGTCAAGGTGCGACAAAACTAGGGCCTGTAGGACCTGCCTTGTTGATAGTGTTGTTAAGAAGGCAGAGCATCGATTTATTATAGACAGACTTCTCCACATCTTAGCTACTACTTTATCAATATGTTTTGACCATGACAGTTTACAATCTAGTGTTACTCCAAGCAGTTTAGTCATCTCAACTTGCTCAATTTCCACAAGATTTATTCCAAGATTTAGTTGAGGTTTAGGGTTTAGTGAGTGTTTTGTTCCAAATACAATGCTTTTAGTTTTAGAAGTATTTAGGGCTAACTTATTCCTTGCCACCCACTCTGAAACTAACTGCAGCTCTTTGTTGAGTGTTGCAGTCATTTCAGTCGCTGTAGTAGATGACGTGTGTAGTATTGAGTCATCTGCATACATAGAAACTCTGGCTTTACTCAAAGTCAGTGGCATGTCATTAGTAAAAACTGAAAAAAGCAAGGGGCCTAAACAGCTAGCCTGGGGAATTCCTGATTCTAACTGGATTATATTTGATCGGCTCCCATTAAAGAACACCCTCTGTGTTCTGTTAGATAAGTAACTCTTTATCCACATTATAGCAGGGGGTGTAAAGCCATAACACATACGTTTTTCCAGCAGCAGACTATGATCAATAAAGTCAAAAGCTGCACTGGAGTCTAACAAGATAGCCCCCACAATCATTTTATCATCAATTTCTCTCAGCCAATCAGTCATTTGTGTAAGTGCTGTGCTTGTTGAGTGTCCCTCCTGATTAGCATGCTGAAATTCTGTTGTCAATTTGTTTACTGTAAAATAGCATTGTATCTGGTCAAACACAATTTTTTCCAGAAGTTTACTAAGGGTTGGGAACAGGCTGATTGGTCGGCTATTTGAGCCAGTAAAGGGGGCTTTACTATTCGTGGGTAGCGGAATGACTTTATCTTCCTCCAGGCCTGAGGGCACACGCTCTCTAGTAGGCTTAAATTGAAGATGTGGCAAATAGAAGTGGCAATATTGTCTGCTATTATCCTCAGTAATTTTCCATCTACAGTCGTGGCCAAAAGTTTTGAGAATGACACATATGAATTTTCACAAAGACTGCTGCCTCAGTTTGTATGATGGCATATACTCCAGAATGTTATGAAGAGTGATCAGATGAATTGCAAAGTCCCTCTTTGCCATGCCAATGAACTGAATCCCCCAAAAACATTTTCACTGCATTTCAGCCCTGCCACAAAAGGACCAGCTGACATCATGCCAGTGATTCTCTCGTTAACACAGGTGTGAGTGTTGACGAGGACAAGGCTGGAGATCACTCTGTCATGCTGATTGAGTTCGAATAACAGACTGGAAGCTTCAAAAGGAGGGTGGTGCTTGGAATCATTGTTCTTCCTCTGTCAAACATGATTACCTGCAAGGAAACACATGCCGTCATCATTGCTTTGCACAAAAAGGGCTTCACAGGCAAGGATATTGTTGCCAGTAAGATTGCACCTAAATCAACCATTTATCGGATCATCAAGAATTTCAAGGAGAGCGGTTCAATTGTTGTGAAGAAGGCTTCAGGGCACCCAAGAAAGTCCAGCAAGCGCCAGGACCGTCTCCTAAAGTTGATTCAGCTGCGGGATCGGGGCACCACCAGTACAGAGCTTGCTCACTAATGGCAGCAGGTGGGTGTGAGTGCATCTGCACGCACAGTGAGGTGAAGACTTTTGGAGGATGACCTGGTGTCTAGAAGGGCAGCAAAGAAGCCACTTATCTTCAGGAAAAACATCAGGGACAGACTGATATTCTGCAAAAGGTACAGGGATTGGACTGCTGAGGACTGGGGTAAAGTCATTTTCTCTGATGAATCCCCTTTCCGATTGTTTGGGGCATCCGGAAAAAAAACTTGTCTGGAGAAGACGAGGTGAACGCTACCATCATTCCTGTGTCATGCCAACAGTAAAGCATCCTGAGACCATTCATGTGTGGGGTTGCTTCTCAGCCAAGGGAGTGGGCTCACTCACAATTTTGCCTAAGAACACAGCCATGAATAAAGAATGGTACCAACACATCCTCCGAGAGCAACTTCTCCCAACCATCCAGGAACAGTTTGGTGACAAACAATGCCTTTTCCAGCATGATGGAGCACCTTGCCATGAGGCAAAAGTGATAACTAAGTGGCTCGGGGAACAAAACATCAATATTTTGGGTCCATGGCCAGGAAACTCCCCAGACCTTAATCCCATTGAGAACTTGTGGTCAATCCTCAAGAGGCGGGTGGACAAACAAAAACCCACAAATTCTGATAAACTCCAAGCATTGATTATGCAAGAATGGGCTGCCATCCGTCAGGATGTGGCCCAGAAGTTAACTGACAGCATGCCAGGGCGGATTGCAGAGGTCTTGAAAAAGAAGGGTCAACACTGCAAATATTGACTCTTTGCACCAACTTCATATAATTGTCCATAAAAGCCTTTGACACTTATGAAATGCTTGTAATTATACTTCAGTATTCCATAGTAACATCTGACAAAAATACCTAAAGACACTGAAGCAGCAATCTTTGTGAAAATTTATATTTGTGTCATTCTCTAAACTTTTGGCCACGACTGTAGAGTATCAGACCTACAGTGGCTTGCAAAAGTATTCACCCGCCTTGGCATTTTTCCTATTTTGTTGCCTTACAACCTGGAATTAAAATGTATTTTTTGGGGGGGTTGTATCATTTGATTTACACAATATGCCTACCACTTTGAAGATGCTAAATATTTCTTATTGTGAAACAGACAAGAAATGACACAAAAAACGGAAAACTTGAGCGTGCATAACTATTCACCCCCCCAAAGTCAATTCTCTGTAGAGCCACCTTTTGCAGCAATTCCAGCTGCAAGTCTCTTGGGGTATGTCTCTATAAGTTTGGCACATCTAGCCACTGGGATTTTTGCCCATTCTTCTAGGCAAAACTGCTCTAGCTCCTTCAAGTTGGATGGGTTCCACTGGTGTACAGCAATCTTTAAGTCATATCACAGAGTAACGTTTGTCGTCGGAAGGAGACCAAGGTGCAGCGTGGTAGGCGTACATTCTTCTTTATTTTAAATGTACACCAAAAAACAATAAACAATACAGCGACCGAACAGCTTCGTCGTGCAAACTACATGCACTCAAAACAAAGACAAGATCCCACACTGAAGGAGGGAAAAAGGGCTGCCTAAGTATGATTCCCAATCAGAGACAATGAAAGACAGCTGCCTCTGATTGGGAACCACACTCGGCCAAACACAAAGAAATAGAGAACATAGAATGCCCACCCCAAATCAGGGCGTGACAGTACCCCCCCCAAAGGTGCGGACTCCCGGCCGCAAACCTGAACCTATAGGGGAGGGTCCGGGTGGGCATCTAATCTCGGTGGCGACTCCGCTGATCACTCTGCTTCTGTGGAACCGGACCATGGATCGTCGCTGGAGGCTCCGGACTGCAGATCGTCGCCGGAGGCTTTGGACTGGGAACCCCCGCTGGAGGCTCCGGACTGCAGATCGTCGCCGGAGGCTCTGGACTGGGAACCCCCGCTGGAGGCTCTGGACTGCGGATCGTCGCTGGAGGCTCTGGACTGGGGACAGTCGCTGGAGGCTTCGTACGTGGAGCCGGAACAGGTCTCACCGGACTGAGGAGACATACTGGCAGCCTAGTGAGTGGAGTGAGTGTGGAGAGCTGGCACGGGACGCACTAGGCTATGACGGCGCACTGGAGGCATAGTGTGTAGAGCCGGCGCAGGATATGCTGAGCCGTGGAGGAGCTCTGGAGCGCAGAGCTGGCACAACACGTCCTGGCTGAATCCCCCCTGTAGCATGGCAAGTGCGGGGAGCTGGAACAGGCCGCACTGGGCTGTGCTGGCGAACTGGGGATACCATGCGTAGAGCTGGCGCAGGATATCCTGGGCCGAAGAGACGCACCGGAGGCCATGAGCGTTGAGCCGGCACAAACCGTCCTGGCTGAATGCCCACTCTAGCACGGCAACTGCGGGGAGATTGCACAGAGCGCTCCGGGCTGTGGCTGCTCAATGGGGACACCGTGCGCATCACCGTATAACACGGTGCCTGACCAGTCACACGCTCCCCACGGTAAGCACGGGGAGTTGGCTCAGGTCTGAACCTTGACTCCACCAATCTCCCTGTGTTCCCCCCCCAAAAAAGAATTTGGGGGGCTGCCTCTCGTGCTTGCTACGTTGAGCTAACTCCTCGTAATGTCGCCGTTCCGCTTTCGCTGCCTCTATCTCCTCCCTCGGACAGCGATACTCCCCAGCCCTTGTCCAGGGTCCTGCTCCATCCAGGATTTCCATTCCAAGATATTTAAATGTTTCCCCTTAAACCACTCAAGTGTTGCTTTATCAGTATAATTAGGGTCATTGTCCTGCTGGAAGGTGAATCTCAGTCCCAGTCTCAAATCTCTGGAAGACTGAAACAGGTTTCCCTCAAGAATTTCCCTATATTTAGCGGAATCCATCATTCCTTCAATTCTGACCAGTTTCCCAGTCCCTGCTGATGAAAAACATCCTCATAGCATGATGCTGCCACCACCATGCTTCACTGTGGGGATAGTATTCTTGGGGTGATGAGAGGTGTTGGGTTTGCGCCAGACATAGCGTTTTCCTTGATGGCCAAAAAGCTACATTCTTGTCTAATCTGACCAGAGTACCTTTTTCCATATGTTTGGGGAGTTTCCCATATGCCATTTGGCGAACACCAAACATATTTACTTATTTTTTTCTTTAAGCAATGGCTTTTGTTTTATGGCCCATCTTCCGTAAAGCCCAGCTCTGTGGAGTGTACGGCTTAAAGTGGTCCTATTGACAGATACTCCAATCTCTGCTGTGGAGCTTTGCAGCTCCTTCAGGGTTATCTTTGGTCTCTTTGTTGCCTCTCTGATTAATGCCCTCCTTGCTCTTGTCCATGAGTTTTGGTGGGCGGCCCTCTCTTGGCAGGTTTGTTGTGGTGCCATATTCTTTCAAATTTTTTATAATGGATTTAGTGGTGCTCTGTGGGATGTTCAAAGTTTTGGATATTTTTTTGTAACCCAACCCTGATATGTATTCTCCACAACTTTGTCCCTAACCTGTTTGGAGAGCTCCTTGGTCTTCATGGTGCCGCTTGCTTGGTGGTGCCCCTTGCTTAGTGGTGTTGCAGACTCTGGGGCCTTTCGGAACAGGTGTATGTATACTGAGATCATGTGACACTTAAATAAAGTCCACCTGTGTGCAATCTAACTAATTATGTGAATTCTGAAGGTAATTGATTGCACCAGATCTTATTTAGCAGCTTCATAGCAAAGGGGGTGAATACATATGCACGCACCACTTTCCTGTCATTTATTTTTAGAATTTTTTAAATAAGTAATTTTTTTCATTTCACTATTTTGTGTATGTCCATTACATGAAATCCAAATAAAAATCAATTTAAATTACAGGTTGTAATGCAACAAAATAGGAAAAATGCCAAGCGGGATGAATACTTTTGCAAGGCACTGTATATGGGACTCAGAGAGGGAGAGTAGTCAACCATTTTGATATGACCACTTTACCCATCAGCATTTTCAAAACACTACACCAAGCCAGTTCGTATTCATACCAACAGGAGCATTCTAGTGCAAATGCAAATGAATTACTTAAAAATCATACAATGTGATTTTCTAGATTTTTGTTTCAGATTCCGTCTCTCACAGTTGAAGTGGTACCTATGATAAAAATTACAGACCTCTACATGCTTTGTAAGTAGGAAAACCTGCAAAATCGGCAGTGTATCAAATACTTGTTCTCCCCACTGTATATACACACACAATACTGACCAGATATTATACACACCAGCTCTTTCATGACATAAACAAGTCAGGAGTTAATTGTAAATAGTCATAAAGGTATAGTAAAGTCTTTATCAATTGGACTCACAAATCGTAAGGTACAACATTATATAGTTGGCTCATTGGTCAATAACAGATTACGCTATTTCATTCCCTGATGGTACTCGCAGCGCCACACAAGGGGTTGGCTTATGGGCTTGAAAAGTAATCAGTCTATATCGGCTTACAAGGGCAGATCTTTTTTGGGGAGAAAAATATGCAGATCCTGATCAGTTCAGAGAATAAATGTAATCAGAGGAAAAATGTAATCGTACAAGTTTGTCTCTGAGCTACTAACTAACCTTCTCGCCTTGCTCTTGTCCTCTATTGCCTGATTTTATTAGGCCGACCCAAACCTTACTGTGCTGGCTTGGATATTTTCTTTTCACATTGTCCTCTTCAGCAGTTCCAGCAACTATGATGAATACGTAACCTGGCCAGCTCAGTACAGCTTGGTTTAGCACTGCTCTGATCGGCTCAGTAGTGTGAAAAGCCCTTACAGTATGTGTTCTCAAGGACTCCAGTGTCTTCTCTAGCTTTGTTTCTGATTCCATCTACTGCTTCCCCCTTAGTCTCCTCTGTGGCTCAGTTGGTAGAACAATTGCGCTCGCACCTGTCAGGGTTGTGGCTTCAATTTCCAGGGCCACCCATACAGAAAATGTATGCATGCATGACTTTAAGTCGCTTTGGATAAAAGCATCTGCTAAATGGAATATATTATTATATTAACTCAAGGCCCCTTGTGTTCACAGTGGTACCTCAATCAATTATAAGGACACATAAGGACTGCCATCACACTAGAGCAGGGTTTTGGCAAAAACCAAAATGTGCACCCCTTGTGGTCCCCAGGACCGAGTTTGAAAAACGCTGCACTTGAGGGAATATGATTGATCAAATCACTACTGAAACATCAATATTTCTCCTTGTTCGGCGTCTCTCTCCAGTCTCCAGAAATACGTTTTTATAGCCGTTGATAGCCAAAAACTAGTCTACACTGAATGTGTGATGGAAATGTTTTCGTCAACTCACCATGCATTTTCTGTCATCCACCCCTGACAGATCCTCCTCAAACTCCTTGCCAACATGGAAATCCATGTTGTAGTTCTTAAAGGTACTGAGGGTCTTGATGACAACGTGGTCACCATCAACACTGATGTCTTTGTCGGGCTTCAACAAAGTGGCAATTTTCCTAATGGCAACATTTACATCTGTGTGATAGGTCCCCAAGGAAAGAAGAGAGAGAAAATAGATCAACACAAGAGGAGCAGGAAGGCTACGTTCATCTATAGCCTAATGTCACACTCATTCTCCCATAACCTGTTTCTGTAGCCTATAGGCTTTAACTGGATCCAACTCCCGGAAATCTTTTTTGGATACTTTGTAAATATGAGGCACTTTCGAAACCATTATTTTAAGTGACACAACAATTGTCAGTATCTACACCAGTGCTCCAATAAGAACACTTTCAAACTACTAAATGTTATAACCCTAAATATGTCTCTAAATATTTAGAATAGTAATGTTCGCTAGGTCTATAGTTGGAATATTGAACCCATGGCGCAGTGGTCCAGCAGGTATCCTTGCGCATCATCCATTTTGACTGAAGTTTGAATCCCCGTCATTAAGCGCAAACCATCCATAAAAGACTGTGGGACAACTCACCGAGGGCTTTCAAGTACTCTTCGAAGTTGTCATTAGAGATCATTTTCCAATACCCATTCAGGTCAACTGGCATATTGCTGTGTGTTTCTAGTGTCCTTACTCCCAGTGAAAAGGGTAAAGGAGATATATCGCTGTTTACTTGCACTCGAATGCCGGACCACTGTCCATACCTCCAATTTGAAACATAACCCCTTTAATCTGATTACTTACTAGTTTTCATTTTTTTCCTACAACATTTTGAGCCTCCCTCCACCGCTGATCCGCCGACTCACCCGCATGCATCCCTACGCAAGCCGCGCATTTGGAACAAGGGCACATAGTCAGTCTATCAATTAAACCTCGTCCCCAGCCCATGAGAGCAGGCTGGGAACGACATAATATATAAATTATACCACAGTATTGTTCAATACCCGTTTCTGATTGGCTAGAAGAGCATTCTAGAATGGACATTAAAACCAGATAACGGGACACCTTTCAATATGCGCCTACAGATGCAGACCGTACTTGCTACAAAGTTACAAAAAGCAAAACTAGCAACTAAACAAACTGAAATGGGATACATTGTAAACGCAGGAAAAACAACGAAAAAATAGCTAGCTAGGCATTGATTGGTTTTTGCAGACATATTGTTTTGGAGCATCTGGTGAACTAACCTGGTGAGTGATAAACATGAATTTCTCTGGTCCCTACTGTTGCAGTCATGACGCAAGAGGCGCTCTGCTGTCAAATCCTCCCACATGTTTCTAGTTTGACCAGCTGTTTTCAGCAACTGTTTTTTTAAAATTCGGCAGATTTGCTAGCAACAAACTATTTAGCTAGTTAACTAGCCTAGTGTTTGATATGCAATGCGATCCCCAGTCTCGAGTGGCCTGAGGATAAGGGAAACTTTTCTAGCTCTTCCAGGCAAAATCGGGCACTATCAGCGCATTGTTATGGATTTATTCAAATGAACGTCAATAGAAAACAGATACTTGTTGTTATTCTGGCGGCAGAGGTCGTGACTATGTTAGCCGTAGCTAGCTGGCTATCTAGCAAGCAAGGGTTAAGGGACAGGTCGCAATTTACTGGGGGAAGGGGTGGTCCAAAATAGGGGAGGGTTGTCAAACTTCATTTTTTGCTTTGGGGAGGGTTGTGTGTTTTTTTTTATTGGGCACATGGGAGGGTAGTGCATTTTTTCCCTGGTTAACATTAGCTCTTTTGCAGGTTTTACAATATAATTTCCATCCTAGCTACATTTCCTCAGCTGCTTGCATGCGCCTCCCCTATATCAAGGTGTTTTGGTACTTCCCTTATGCACTACACTTTTCCATGTGCCAACTTTTATTATAAACTGAGTGGTTCGAGACCTGAATGCTGATTGGCTGAAAGCTGGGGTATATCAGACCATATACCACGGGTATGACAAAACATTTATTTTGACTCTTCTAATAATGTTGGTAACCATGGGGGTTAGCTTGTGGGTTAAGGCTAAGGGCTGTATCCAGGCACTCCACATTGTGTTGTGTTTTAAGGACAGCCCTTAAATCAAATCAAATGTATTTCTAAAGCCCTTTTTACATCAGCAGACGTCACAAAGTGATTATACAGAAACCCAGCCTATAACCCCAAAGAGCAAGCAATGCAGATGTAGAAGCACTGTGTCTAGGAATAACTCCCTAGAAAGGCAGGAACCAAACCTAGAGGAACCAGGCTTTGAGGAGTGGCCAGTCCTCTTCTGGCTGTGCCGGGTGGAGGTTATAAGAGTACATGGCCATTAAGGCCAGATTCTTCTTCAAGAGCTGTGGTATATTGGCCCTATATCCCCCCCCCCCCCCCCACGACCTTATTGCTTAACTATACCACAGGTCAGTATATTCTACCAGTCTATCCTGCCCTCTATCCACCATTTATAGTGACAATAATGGTAGATGGATCATATGTCCAGATCTGCAATAGGCTAACTAGCAATCATACCACGCATAAAAGCATTCAAAGCTTAATACTGTAGCGACCCACACAGACAGCTGTGTGTTATGTGTTTGCTATCAGTTGGTTGTGTTGTACTTACCAGTACCCAGTGTTCGCGGGGTCCGACATGCCAATCAACCTGCTATCTGCCAATCACGGGAATGCCTGGAATGTTCAGATGCCGGGCATCCTGGTGGTTGGCGGAGTGGCGTGGAGGGGGGTTGGGCAGCGGGATGGAGCATTGGAAGTTAAGACCAGGTTTTGCCATTGTTCTCTCTCTTACGTCTGGGCTTCACAAGAGAAGGTCACGGTTGTTTTACAGGGTATCCTTCATTTATTTGGCGTGGGCTACGGCCAAACAGTAGCCTGTGTGAAGTTGGGTCAATAAACCGTAAACTCAAACCTCTGTCTGGACAATTGTTCCTTTATGACCTAGTCAGGTCATTACAATACATTTTCAATATGAATAGACAAGAACAGATAGGAATAGCTGATAGGCAGTGAACATGCCAGGTACATCATTGCATATGAAAGAAAAGTGAAGACATGAAACACTCTATTGATCTTTTTTAGGGACAATACAATTATCCTTCCTAGACTATAGTAGCTTACAACACCACAATGCAATGAATAATTGTATTATTGTTTTCAAGTGAGTACAAAATTATACTCTAGGCTGCAGTGAAAATGTAATTTGAATAATGTCGCAAACTGGTAAGTTGAATGTTTAATTCCATTTGGATCAGTTGTGGTCTACTCTCGACAGTTTATAAGGTCTAGAAAGGCACAGTAGCAGGCCAGTCTGGCTGTATTTTTACCTCTGATACTGAATGCGCTGTCTGTATCAGATAATCATTCTCCCAAGTCCTCCTAAAATAATGTGGCAACATATGCTCCTGGCAGGCCCGCTTATTCAGGAAAGCTTAACACCCACACTGCCTCCTCTCCAATCCGAGCGGCTATTCCTTGCGCACCTAGAACATTTCAACATAGTCAAAATATTTATCAATTCATTTTTAAAATGTATTACCTTTTATATGTGGCATAAATACAACCAGTCACAATGTTTTAATCTGATTAGTCTCCTATAGGCATGCACAAGTTCATCCAAAATATAATTCCAGCATCCTCAAAATGGCTTGACAGGTTTCCATCCAAACTTTTTACCGATCAGTTTTGCCTATTAGATCATAATAAATAAGATTCCATGGACAGGGGGACTTCCTGTTGAACGCAGAATGAGGGAGAGCTTGGTTTGTTGTTTTGAAAGTGTATTGGAAAATTTCTTAGTAGCTAGCTAACTTTTAAGTTTGGTTCCCGCGACGCAGTTGGCATCTGTTTCTGGGACAGCTACTCTCTGTCCAGTGATCCTGCTGACCAAGGCCGGGTCTGAGGAGCTATTTGGCGTAGCTGCTAACTAGCTGCCTATCAAGCTAGCGGGATTTCTTGAGGGCTTGAACGCAGCCCGCGACGCGGTTATGCGACTGCAGAATGTCCCAGGTTTGTGGCTGTCTAGATCCCTGCTGTTTGTTGTTTTCAATCTTCCCTGTGACCTGCCCTGTCTGGAACTGCGAGGAGAAACAGCATAACCTACGTTGCTAGCTACCATGACAAAGACCAAAGCCAGCGGGAGTACCGTTGAGGACAGTGGTGTCTCTCTATCACAGGTGAAGTATATTTTAAACTAACAAAAAGAGATCTACAGGCAGTTGTTACAACAACAACAACAAGAAAATAGAAAGTGTTTTGTCCAAATACTGGTGGATTCAGCTAATAAAAGAATGGACGACCTGACCAGAGAGGTCCAGGACCTGAAGAACAGTTTGCAGTTCTCCCAGGGTCAGCTCAATGAGTTGAAACAGGAGAATGGCAAAATGACAGCAATCTGTAAGTCATTGAGAGAAGACATCAGTTCTGTGTGTGAATCCATGATAACAATGACGGATAAATCTCAAGGGACAATCAAGGCGGAACAACATGGTTGTTGACGGAATTGCAGAATCTCCACATGAGACCTGGACAGAGTCTGAGGACAAAGTGAGGGAAATTATCTCTAAGAAATTGAAGATGGACCACAGGAAGATTGAGGTGGAGCGCGCCCACAGGACTGGAGAACCCACCACCGGCCCAGGTGATAGACCCAGGCCAATAGTGGTCAAGTTTCTGAGGTTCAAGGACAAGTTAGCTGTTCTGAAAAGAGCCAAGAACTTAGGAGGAACGTATACCGTCCTCAACAAGATTATCCAGAATGTGCGCGCCAGAAGAGGAAATCCCAGCCATGAAAGCTGCCAGAGTGTGTGGGGACATTACATCTGCTATGACAGGCTCATTGTCCACCATCCCTCCCAGAAGCCTGGAAGGGATGAGAGAGCCAAGCCTATGGGTTTGTAGCTTCAACCACGCAGCACACACACCAATTGATTAATGGACTGCGGAATATATATATTTTTCTCTTGCTTTGTTTGCTTATTTCCATATTATGTCAATCTCTGATAAGCTACCCAAGAAAGGTCTGAAAACAGCCCATAATAATGTTTGTAGCTTTAGAAATAAGGTTAATGAAATCAATAACTTGCTGACCTCAGATAACATTCATATATTAGCCATTTCTGATACTCACTTAGAAAATTCATTTGATGATACATCCGTAGCAATACAAGGATATAACATCTATAGAGGAGACAGAAATGCTTATGGGGGAGGTGTTGCTGTATATATTCAGAGCCATAACCCTGTAATGCGAAGATCTTATGAAGAGAGTAGAGAAGATCTTATGTCAAGTGTTATTGAAGTGTTGTGGTTGCAGTTTCACTTGGCACATCTAATGCCTTTTCTTTTGGGGTGTTGCTATAGACAACCAAGTGCTATCAGTTAGTATCTAAATTATGTGTGTGAAACGCATGATAGTGTATATGATGTAAACAGAGCATTCTACTTTCTTGAGGAGCTGAATATTGACTGGTTGTGATCAAGCTGTCTGCTCAAGAGGAAGCTTCTTACTGTAACCAGTGCCTGTAATCTGGTTCAGGTTATTAATCAACCTACCAGGGTGTTTACAAACACTACAGGAACAAGATCATCCACATGTATCGATCATATTTTTACTAATACTGTAGAACTTTACTCTAAAGCTGTATCCGTACACATTGGATGCAGTGATCACAATATAGTGGCTATATCCAGGAAAGCCAAAGTTCCAACAGCTGGGCTGAAGATAGTCTATAAGAGATCATACAAAAGATTTTGCTGTGACTCTTATGTGGATGATGTTAAAAATATTTGTTGGTCTGATGTGATTATTGAGGAGCATCCAGACGCTGCACTTGATGAATTTATGAAATTGCTTCTTCCAATTATTGATAAACATGCACCTGTTAAGAAACAGACTGTTAGAACTGTTAAGGCTCCATGGATTGATGAGGAATTGAAAAACTGCATGGTTGAAAGAGATGGGGCAAAGGGAGTGGTTAATAAGCCTGGTTGCACATCTGACTGGCTGACTTACTGCAAATGATGTGACTAAACTCAACATAAATAAGAAACTGTATTAGGAAGCCAAGATCAATGATATAAAGAATGTTGGGAAAAAACTTGTACTTTAAATGAAATGGTCAGAAAGACAAATTCAACTCATCTTTCATCGAATCAGAATGCTTATTCATCACAAAACCATTTGATGTTGCCAATTATTTTAATGGCAAAGTGGGCAAACTTGGGCAGGAAATGCCAACAACGAACAGTGAGCCATTGTATTCATGCATAAAAAAACAAATAAAGAAAAGCATTGCAAAGTTTGAATTTTGTAAAGTTAATGTGGGAGAGGTGGAAAAATTGTTATTGATCAATGACAAACCTCCTGGCATTGACAACTTAGATGGAAAGCTACTGATGATGGTAGCTGACTCTATAGCCACTCCTATCTGTCATATATTTAATCTGAGCCTAGAGGAAAGTCTTTGTTCTCAGGCCTTCGGGGAAGCCGTTAGTAATTCCGCAACCCAACAGTGGTAAAGAGGCCTTTACTGGTTCTAACAGCAGACCTATCAGCTTGCTGCCAGCTCTTAGCAAACTGTTGGAAAAAATTGTGTTTGACCAAATATAATGCTATTTCTCTGTAAACAAATTAATGACAGACTTTCAGCATGCTTATAGAGAAGGGCACACTCAACATGTACTGCACTGACGCAAATGACTGATGATTGGTTGAAAGAAATTGTTAATAAGATGATTGTGGGAACTGTACTGTTAGATTTCCGTGCAGCCTTTGTTGAACAAATTGAGGAGACTAAATTACTTGGCGTTACCTTAGATTGTAAACGGTCAAGGTCAAAACATAGATTCAATGGTTGCAAAGATGGGGAGAGGTCTAGCCGTAATAAAGAGATGCTCTGCTTTTTTGACACCACACTCCAAAAAGCAAGTCCTGCAGGCTCTAGTTTTGTCTAATCTCGATTATTGTCCAGTCGTGTGGTCGAGTGCTGCAAGGAAAGACCTAGTTAAGCTGCAGCTGGCCCAGAACAGAGCTGCATGTCTTGCTCTTTGTTGTAATCAGAGGGCTGATATAAATGCTATGCATACCAGTCTCTCTTGGTTAAGAGTTGAGGAGAGACTCACTTGTGCCGTGGCGGAGATCTTTGTGGGTTATACTCGGCCTTGTCTCAGGATGGTAAGTTGGTGGTTGAAGATATCCCTCTAGGGGTGTGGGGGCTGTGCTTTGGCAAAGTGGGTGGGGTTATATCCTGCCTGTTTGGCCCTGTCCGGGGGTATCATCGGATGGGGCCACAGTGTCTCCTGACCTCTCCTGTCTCAGCCTCCAGTATTTATGCTGCAGTAGTTTATGTGTCGGGGGGCTAGGGTCAGTCTGTTATATCTGGAGTACTTCTCCTGTCTTATCCGGTGTCCTGTGTGAATTTAAGTATGCTCTCTCTAATTCTCTCTTTCTTTCTCTCTCTCGGAGGACCTGAGCCCTAGGATCATGCCTCAGGACTACCTGGCATGATGACTCCTTGCTGTCCCCAGTCCACCTGGCCGTGCTGCTGCTCCAGTTTCAACTGTTCTGCCTGCAGCTATGGAACCCTGACCTGTTCACAGGACGTGCTACCTGTCCCAGACCTGCTGTTTTCAACTCTCTAGAGACAGCATGAGCGGTAGAGATACTCTCAATGATCGGCTATGAAAAGCCAACTGACATTTACTCCAGGGGTGCTGACTAGTTGCACCCTTGACAACTACTGTGATTATTATTTAACCATGCTGGTCATTTATGAACATTTGAACATCTTGGCCATGTTCTGTTATAATCTCCACCGGCACAGCCAGAAGAGGACTGGCCACCCCTCATAGCCTGGTTCCTCTCTAGGTTTCTTCCTAGGTTTTGGCCTTTCTAGGGAGTTTTTCCTAGCCACCGTGCTTCTACACCTGCATTGCTTGCTGTTTGGGGTTTTAGGCAGGGTTTCTGTACAGCACTTTGAGATATCAGCTGATGTAAGAAGGGCTATATAAATAAATTTGATTTGACTACATCACTTCTTTTATAAAAAACATGAATGTGTTGTAAATCCCAAATTGTTTGCATAGTCAATTTACACACAGCTCTGACACACACACACACACACACACACTTACCCCACCAGACATGCCACCAGGGGTCTTTTTACAGTCCCCAAATCCAGAACAAATTCAAGAAAGCGTACAGATTTATGTAGAGCCATTATTGCATGGAACTCTGTTCCATCTCATATTGCTTAAATGAACAGCAAACCTGGTTTCAAAAAACAGATTAAGCAATGCCTCTCCCCTATTTGACCTAGATAGTTGTATTGATATGTAGGCTGTGTGCGCCTTTAAAAAAAATAGGACTAAATGCAGTAAAGTAGCCTACATGTTGGATAAAAAATGTCAGGATATCATGGGAAAGCATGCAGTTTATTAAGCTACAGATGAAATACGTTCTGATGAACTTCACAAGGTGGTGAAAGTGCAGTGTCAGCCAATGCTCCTTTCAATAAATATGCAGTTGATGCTCCTTTCAATAAATATGGAGGGTCTTATTCTGCTGACATGATGCTTGGCTGACATTTGACAAATAAAAATAATCTGGTGCTTTAGTGAATAATGATATCATCATGTAGTAGGCTATACCTGGGTCGGCAGGTAGCCTAGTGGTTAGAGCGTTGGGCCAGTGACCGAAAGGTTGCTGGATTGAATCCCAGCAAGGTAAAAATCTGTCATTTTGCCCCTGAACAAGGCAGTTAAAACACTGTGCCTTGGTAGGCTGTGATTGTAAATAAGAATTTATTCTTAACTGACTTGCCTAGTTAAAGGTCAGAGGTAATAAAAAATACCTGCACTGTATCTACAAGCTGTTGGCTAGAGCGCACGTGCCAATACCAGAGTGGGCACATTTGCTATACCTATGTAAAACATGTTGTGACAAAACCATCAGTAGGCCTAGAGTTGAAAATGTGATGGAAACCCATTGCTTTGGATTTTTTATTCGGTACATGTGAATTTAAGCTCAACATCTTTTTTTTATGTGCACAGACTTTTATTTGCAACAAGTGAATGATAGAAAACACAACTCTGATGGAACAATGCACCAGGGTTTCCCTTAGCCTGTGGAAAAGTCAATAAATAGAATTGTAGCAGGCCAAATTGTCCTGGAGAGGCTGTCTATCATAGCCTACGCCCCAAATTGTCCTGGAGAGGCTGTCTATCATAGCCTACGCCCCAAATTGTCCTGGAGAGGCTGTCTATCATAGCCTACGCCCCAAATTGTCCTGGAGAGGCTGTCTATCATAGCCTACGCCCCAAATTGTCCTGGAGAGGCTGTCTACCATAGCCTACGCCCCAAATTGTCCTGGAGAGGCTGTCTATCATAGCCTACGCCCCAAATTGTCCTGGAGAGGCTGTCTATCATAGCCTACGCCCCAAATTGTCCTGGAGAGGCTGTCTATCATAGCCTACGCCCCAAATTGTCCTGGAGAGGCTGTCTATCATAGCCTACGCCCCAAATTGTCCTGGAGAGGCTGTCTACCATAGCCTACGCCCCAAATTGTCCTGGAGAGGCTGTCTATCATAGCCTACGCCCCAAATTGTCCTGGAGAGGCTGTCTATCATAGCCTATGCCCCAAATTGTCCTGGAGAGGCTGTCTATCATAGCCTACGCCCCAAATTGTCCTGGAGAGGCTGTCTATCATAGCCTAGCCCCAAATTGTCCTGGAGAGGCTGTCTATCATAGCCTACGCCCCAAATTGTCCTGGAGAGGCTGTCTATCATAGCCTACGCCCCAAATTGTCCTGGAGAGGCTGTCTATCATAGCCTACGCCCCAAATTGTCCTGGAGAGGCTGTCTATCCTAGCCTACGCCCCAAATTCACGCTTCAGAACCATTCTCTCACGCATTGTGCGCACATGAGCCTGCTGCTTAGGAGAGACCGAGCGAGAGAGGAGCCTTGGCCTAGGCCACTGTTGATTGTGAAGATAGATGGCTTTTTCATTGAAGTAAAACAAAAGTTAGAGGAAAAAGAGTACACCTATAGTGAAAAGTCTACAAGGGGAATTTAATATAAGTTTTAATATTGTAGTGGAAGATGAGAAGAACGTTGGCATGGCCAAATACAGGCTACAGTGGCAACTCCCTATTTAGGTAGGATGCAATTTTGAAACTTAAATGTATTTCTAATAACTTGTTTTATCCTTATTATTGTATATCATTTATTATAAAGCCTATTTATTTATAGAACACTTTTTTTTTTTTTTTTTTTTTAAATACGCAAAACCTGTTTTGTTTAATTCTGTTGAGACATTTTCATTGGCTAAATGACATTTTATCTGTCTTTAATTGTGTGCTCCATATTTAGTTTAAGCTAGGTTATAAGTAGGTCTGTATATGATATGATTCTATTTCTGTAATTTGTTGTGTATGGTACGCACTTGCCTTTGTTGGTAATTACTGCAATAAGGTTTAAACCAGTTCGCAATTGTTGTATTTCATTCAGTTGAGCCATTTTCTTAGGCCAAATTAAGTTCCAACTGTTATGTTGTGTTTGCTGCAATATAATGGCCTGTTTTTACTTTATATTCCCTATAAACAATGGCTTGACTTTTGATATTACACTCAAGTTTACAAACGTTTGTGAAGGTTTGGTGTGGTTATTATTAAGCTTTAGCTACTGCAAGCCTATGATATGAAGGCAGTGTGCACCGGTGCTACAACTGACTCGGACAGTTGAACTTGAGGTGAGGAAGAATGTTTCAGGCCTACCAGTGATGAAACATGCAGGGAGAGTGAGCTCCTCTGTGGTGGTCGGTGAACACTCAACCTTCTGGCCCATAGACCTGTGTGGCATCGACTGTGCCACAAAATCATGCTGAAGTCTATATCCACGTTCATAAACACAGGGTTGCTACATTTGTTATTTGTGGGCGTAAACATTATTGAAAATATTTTTACGTTGGGGCGGGGGGTGCATTTTTTAATTTTTATGACACCATAAATTGTACAACTCTGCTAATTCGATTAGGCATAGCCGTGTTTTGAGCTGACCAACCACTGTCTTGACATGCAAATGCACAGTGGCCATATAAAACGGTGCTAAGTGTTGGCCTATCGGTAACATAAACCATGTTTCCATCCATAGTTTTTATGCGAATAAAGTCATACTGTATAAAAAAAAAAGTAATGACAGCCGTGATGGAAACAGAACGTTTCGGTACAATTTTATTAATACCGACAAATAGTTTGTTCATTCGACATGGTGGGTGGGATCTTTTTGTATCCGCAAAATTAATTACGCAAGGAATGTGGAGGAAATATCAAACATATCACACTTTCACAAAATGCATGTAGACATGGCTAAAGGTCAATCAGATTTGTGAACATAATCCCTAGCTGTGTATTGCCGCTTTCCATGTTGACTGTTGTCTGTAGCTTGTGAGGTGTGGAAACACTTTGTTGCTTCTATGAATTTTGTCTTGCTGCTTTTTGTTCTATGTTGCTCTGTCTGTATGCTACGTCTTGCTTGTCCTATGTTGCTCTGTCTGTATGCTATGTCTTGCTTGTCCTATGTTGCTCTGTCTGTATGCTATGTCTTGCTTGTCCTATGTTGCTCTGCGTGTGCTCACTGCTCAATGATTGTCTATATTGTAATTGTTTTTAATAATCTGCCCAGGGACTGCGGTTGAAAATTAGCCGGCTGGCTAAAACCGGCACTTTTACTGAAACGTTGATTAATGTGCACTGTCCCTGTAAAAATAAAATAAACTTACACTTAAATGCCTTTATGTGCAAATAGTGATATCATCATATCGAAGTAAACTTGGAGTGGTGTGTGGTCCCCCCACTACGACTCGAGAAAGCATACAGTTTATTAGGCTACAGTTATGATGAGCTTCACAGAGTGTTGAAAGTGCACGGTGATGAGCTTAATGGTCATTTCCAATAAATATCGAGGATATTATTCTGGTGTCATGATGATCGATGCTTGACTGCCTTTTGACAAATAAAAATATTCTCGCTCTTATCCATAATAATCTGATCATGTAGACTAGCCAGCCAGCACATACCCGGACTGTATCTGTGGGCTGTTGGGGGGTGATGATGTCATCTCTTCCAAAACAGATTACATGTCAGCAATAGTTTAGGAGCATCCTAAACTAGTCCAGCTTACTACAATCCACCACGTCAATCACAATTCTCATCTGGTCTCTCTAGTCATCTGCACTGCTGCACAAATGTCTTTGCTGTTACATCAAGTTTGCCAACATTAACAAATGTGTATAAATCTGCTTATAAAAAAGGCAACCACTGATGGCAAAACATTGTGCGTGTGGTGTGCCACATATTCAACTGAGATGACAGAAGTGAACTAGTTATGGGCCACATGGCCTGTTCTTGCAAAGTCAGTAGATGTATCTGCTATTGGCACATCATATGCTTGCTTCCATCAATGAAGGCCAATGGCAGTCTCTCAGTCAATCATCCAGAGTTTTCACAGGCATCTCTGTCTGCTTGGTAAGCGGCCTCAATAGCACATCCTTATTCTTCAGCTCACTATCCCCGGTATAGAGGTTGTGCTGGTGGATATACTTGATGACAGAATCTGGGAGGAGGTACTTGACGCTGAGGCCTCGTCTCAAGGCCCGCCGGACCTCCGTGGCGCTGGTCTCGTTGCGGACCCACTCGCGCACCAGGAAGATGTTTCGCCAATGGCGTGACAGTGTCTCCGACTCGTGCACGGCGCGCTCGGGCTCCAGGTCCCCCCGGCTGACACAGACCAGGCCGAAGCGGCCCGCCACCTCCTCCACGTGGTCGTCGAGCCACAGGCCCGGCACCTTGAAGGTGTCCAGGAAGTCAGCTCCGCACAGCAGCTTCAGCCTGGGAGAGGAGCCTGAGAGAGGGCCAAGAAAAGGAAGCGTTGGTGAATGGCGGCCTTTACACTGATGTCTCCCCTGCTCTCCACCCAAGAGAGATTTGGATGTGGCCATCATGTTGAAGTAAACATGAAAGCCATGGTTTTAATTGGTTTGCTGAGAGTTAGTTATTCATTTGTTTTGCCGATTTCTTTATTTCTACTGCGGTAAACCATGTAATCCATCCCTCACTAGAATGAGCCATTTTCTTCATAAATATAGGTGTTAACCAGATGTAACCCCAAGCCAGCTGACCACCAACACAGTACGACGTAACTGAGCATTCGGATTACATCCCTAAATCCATTTAATTCAATATTGTATTTTCCGTGGCACAAACCTTCCGAACCGAAATGCGCGTGAACAAAAGCTAATGATCTTTATCTGCGTTCGCTAGCACTGCAGTGTAATAACACAGTGCACACGTTAAACACAGGCACACTATATGGGTTTGTGAAAACCCATTACCCTTCTTTGTGTAAGAGCTTGTTGTAAAAAAGTGACAGGACATGAATTTTGGGATTTGGAGTCATGATTTGTGCAGATAAACCATGGTAACCTGTGTGTATTGACAGCGTGTTGACCAAACCCTGGAATGACAGACAGTTCATGAGTAGATCAGTCTCATGATTAAACTGACAATGAACAAATAAATAAACCATTTAATAAAGAAGTTTAGTTTGTCATGAGAACTACAGATTTCGGTCTTAACCTGGAACTACATACACCACACATGGAACTCAGTAACTCATTTCAATTAGTTAATGAATTTCATGTTTGGTATTTCAATTAGTTAATGAATTTCATGTGTGGTATCTCAATTAGTTAATGAATTTCATGTGTGATATTTCAATTAGTTAATGAATTTCATGTGTGGTTAATGTAGTTCCAGGACAGCCCGAAAGCTGCTCATGACTACCTAAACTTCTAGAGCTCTGCCTCCATTTTGGCCAGGTTTATGAAGCACTTGCACCTCTTCAGCGTTTGCACTTGTTTAAAAGGGGGGGATAGGCATTGGTTTACCATTTATGTTTTATTCCCTTGTACACTTCAACATATTTAACATGTCTAACACTCATCTTTGGGGAGAAGATGCTACAGCACTCTGGGATTAGGGAATTTCTGATAGAGTTCTTTCTGATATATCCACCAGCCTTTGATAGGAATGGTGTGCGTGTGTGTGACTGGCTCCATTTACACGGTCTTCCCTGGTCCATCCTGAAACCTTCATAATGATCTGTTCATGCCACACCAACCCCCTCATCCTCTAAACATCATTAGCTTTAATGAACATGCTGCTTCCATAGAGCTGAATGTGTAAAGGGGATAAAGGATTACTTAGTTGGCTTAAGAGGAAAAAACAGATCCTATACATATTTCAACCTAAATAAGATTCAAACTAGGGTATTAATGAGTGAGTAAAGGACGCCAGTGCCAATGTGGAGGTTTATAATTAATAGAGGATGATTGCTGTTTATTATCTATGCATAGTCACTTTACCCCTACCTACATGTACAAATTACCTCCACTAACCAGTGCCCCCGCACATTGACTCGGTACCGGTACCCCCTGTATATAGCCTCGTTATTGTTATTTTATTGTGTTACTTTTTATTATTCTTTTTACTTTATAAATATTTTCTGAACTCTTTTTCTTGAACTGCATTGTTGGTTAAGGGCTTGTAAGTAAGCATTTCTCAGTAAGGTTACGTGATCCCATAGGTATTGGGTGCGTGTGACTAAAACAATTTGATTTGCAGCTCAGTTGGTGCCGAGAGAGAGAGAGAGGCCCAGTTCCATTTCAGTCCACTTCCCATAAAAGTCCCATAAAACAGAATTGTGTTGAGTGTTGAAGGCCAATTTCAACTGTTGTTAAATACGTCTCATGTGGTTGTTCAAGTGTGAGTACAGCTTATTTGATTTGTTCTTTCAACTACTTTTATAGTTGATTGATAACTTCAAAATACTACTTGGATCACCATGGGCCCACAAAGGGACAGGTAAAGAGCAGCACGCGGCTCCAGAGCCACACGTTGCAGAACCCTGACCTATCCAATCCTTTTAGATCTTTGAACATAAAAGGAGAAGGGGCTAGAATGGGCCCATGCTACAGAGTGCAAGGTCAAGGAGGGTCTTACTTGTGAGATGATGGGAGTTTGTGGTTGGACCACTGTCCTTCCCTGTGCCCTCTTGGTACTGCTTCAGTATCCGACCATAATGGTACCTGCCAGCAGGACAACGCAAAGGGAGACACAAACAAACATATGACAAACGCAAAGAAAACCAATAAAGAAATATGCTGTTGAGAGCAAAAGCCTCTTACAGATGTTCTAGAAGATTTGTGTTTTGGGTTACGTGATCCCATAGGTTTCAACAGCCCTGCTCCAATGTGGACAACAGGCCACTTCATGGCTTTAATCAGCTCCCCTTGTTGCGCAAACGCAGCTTAAGAGTGCAGACAGCTCGCTCAACAAGGGAATTTGTCAGAGCAGAGGGGACAAGGAGAGGGTTGTATAATGCATCACAGCACTTCAGCTGCGTGTGCATTTATGTTTGTATGTGTGGGTGTGTGTGTTTACATTCGCATGGGTGCACATAGTCGTTGAGTACATATAACTAAATGCATGTCATGTTTATGTGTAACCCTAAATGAAAGGTTGCTGGTCCATTTATGTGACTTGTAAATCAAATCAATAGTGAGTGCCATTGTGGGAGATAAACACTCAATATCCCACGCATGTAAAGTGGAGGTAACTTTCTGTATGTATAGTTTCAACTGGTTGATCAATATCAAATGCAACTGTGTCCCACATCCACTTAATCACTATGGCAACAGGTTACAATAGCAACAAACTCAGCCAGCAGCAAGGGATCTGACCCCAGTAAAGACCCAGACCTGGCATGGGCCCCATGTTGCCAAATATCTCTGGAATCTCTGGCATCGCAGCCTTAAATCTGAGGTGGTTTCTGGCACAAAGAACATTTGGCATGGAGCAGCAACAGAGGGGATTTTTACCCAGGGAGCTCTATTGCCTTCCTATTGTGAACAGGCTTGTGGTGCGGGAAGAGGAGATTCTATGGAGCGCTAACGGCTAATGAAGAGCTAAAGAATGAGAGCTGGGAAGTACAACATGGGAGGACATAAACCAAGGCTCTGGACCAGTGTACACCTGGTATTACAATGTTATTGGATGTTGTTCATATTCAGTAGAATTGGATGTTTATGGACACGTGTAGAATAGAGTACATGCATTGTGATCGGATCTGATGGACCACAACAGTCATGTAAATGTAGTTGTAACGGTCCTCAGATGAAGTGGGAAATTCTGATCATGAACGTGGACAGTTGAGGCATGATGTGACACATCATGTTGGGAGACATTTTAATACAGGGTGTGGATGCAAACTAAGCCTTTAATGAGATTGTCTAAATGTGATAGGATTATCAAAGTTATTTTTAATGTCAGGTCTAGACGGGATCTGTCTGGCTGAAAAGGAGGATGAAGCTCTGACTGGCAGGTTCAATTAAGTCTTTCTGCATGCTGAGATGCTTTACAAAGGGAATTAGACATTTTTACAACATGATATTATTTCATGAATAAAGTGGAGCTGAATTGAAGGATTTTGTAAAACCCTATTATTGGAAATCAAAAACATCCAGTAAAAGATACCATGGTTAGTTTAAGGTATTGACCACTTGTAAACACTAATGTTTGAGGTGGAATCCTGACCTATCAGATCTTAGATAAAAGCTCTGAATCGTATTGTGTTATTTTTTAACAAAAACACTTAAAGTTATTAAAGGGTTACACTCAGCGGCTAACTTGCATAGTGACGACTGTGGTGCACATGACCAGTGGCATCACAAGGCAATGCTGATTCCACAAAATCTCTAATAACATATTTCTTTTTAGTGTTCATCAAAGCAGTAATAAACTTCTCAAAACGTTTCTTCAGAGAGAAGCCATTTTGGGGCTGTGATATACTAGTAGTTACTTAATCAATTAGTTTAAAGGTTGAAACTGTGAAAATGTGTGACTCCACACCTCATTGTGACCACTGTCTCTGTCCAGTCGGGCTGCTGGCTTTCCCAATCGTCAACGGAGACCCAGTCTGAACTCTGCAGTGCCAGCCTCGCCATAGCGATGCGGTGCTTGGCCAACACCAGGCCCTGCTTGCCATAGCCGTCACTCACCGGAGACACAATCCCGCCCACAACCTGAAACTGACCTGAAAGGGGGTAAATCATTGGTTGATGAGACTCTTGATCCTCCCCACTCTCTGACATTGGGCAGATTGGATTATACTGAGTCACGGGGCACCGGTCTATGGCCCGTGACGTGAATGGGCAAAAGCAGTGACTGAGGAGCACCCTTCTCAAATCTAACAGTAATCTGCGCCGCTCGGTCATGTTGTCAACAAGGAAGCATGGTGCATCATCCAGAAACATACAACATATCTTTTCCATAAAAATATGTTTGAAAATGTTAAAATAGTTTTCATTGAAGGCAGCTAAAGCATTTTTATCTAAAGCAATCACTTTTGCATGTGAAAACACAGAATCTTACTCATTACTCGACGTGCTTAATTTACGTCACTTTTGTTTTGAGCCGACTTCACCGTGGGTTTCGAACGGGGCACCTGGCTCACGCCCAGGAGGCAGCCTGGTTCCAGAATGAATGCAATGAACTTTCACCCGGTGCAAAACACACCTAATTGAATCCCCTCAATGCTATATTGTCTTCCTTATTGCACCAGAAACGTCTACGACCGATCACAAGGCTATGGGATTAAGGCCAAGTCTACAACATGGGAAAATATAACAAAGCTTTAGTCACCACGCAATATAATACTATACAGCTTTTTCTGTACAATGTTCACATTCTCACAGGTCAGCTGACATCTTATGCCCCCAGGGTCCATGGGAAAACAATATTTATTCCAACTGTTTATTTGGTCTATATAAATAGACTGAATGTGTAGGCTCATGTCAAGGCACAAGGTGTAAAGTAGTGTGCAAGGAAGGCACAGCTCTATCTGTACAGATTACTATTGATACTTAACCACAATGTAAATGCTCTTGAAAGCTTCACAGAAACCCTTTGGGGGACTTCTACCTTCCACTGTCCCGTGATCACACTGACGAAATAAACAGACAGGTGCATAATACAAGTCTAGGAGGCAACACGAACATAGCAAATTAATATAGGGTCTCTATGGTGCACGACCTGTCTGGTGCAGGTGATCCCTGGCCAGCTCGAACAGCCGCATGTGCTGGTTGGTGATGGGGTTGAAGGAGCCGCAGGCCAGGAGGACCAGCGGAATGCGGGCAGACATCTTTGTTCCCTCAATCCATGGTCACCCCCGCAGAACACTGAAAAACAGCAGAACACAGGATTAGAGATGAATGGGAAATGTATTCAATAATACCAGCAATGCTGATAATATACTGTAGCAATGCCTGAATAAATGGAATACTTGATGCAGATTATCTCTCATAGGTGGTCAAAGTACTGAAGGGCTTAAATTGACATTAAGGAGGTTTACCAGTGTGGTCAAAATTTGAGGTATGAATCATGGTAACTATGTGATATTTGGCTTATTGAGGAAGTAGCTATATAGAATTTAGCAATATTGAATTGGAGTGTGACCAGTGGTGGAAAAAGTACCCGATTGTCATCCTTGGGTAAAAGTATGATACCTTAATAGAAAATAACTCAAGTAAAAGTCCCCTTGTAAAATACTACTTTTAATAGAAAATAACTCAAGTAAAAGTCACCTTGTAAAATACTACTTGAGTAAAAAGTATTTGGTTTTAAATATACTTAAGTATCAAAAGTAAATGTAATTGATCAAATATACCTAAGTATCAAAAGCAAAAGTATAACTAATTTCCATTTACTTATATTAAGCAAAACAGACACCACCATTATCTTTTTTACAGATAGCCAGGGGCACCCTCCAACAGATATAATTTACAAATTAAGCATTTGTGTTTGTTTAGTGAGTCCGCCAGATCAGAGGTAGAAGGGATGACCAGGGATGTGCTCTTGATAAGTGCGGGAATTTGACTAGTTTCCTGTCCTACTAAGCATTCAAATTGTAACAAGTACTTTTGGGTCTTAGGAAAACTGTGTGGAGTAAAAAGTACAATATTTTCGTCAGGAATGTAGTGAAGTAAAAATAGTCAAAAATATAAATAGTAAAGTACAGATACCCCAAACAACTACTTAAGTAGTACTTTAAAGTATTTGTACTTAAGTACTTTACACCACTGAGCGTGACATAACTACATACAAGGTACAACATTTTCCAACGAAAACTACGGAACGCGTCAAAATACATTGACGAGGCACTTACAGGTAACGTTAGTCTCGCAAGGCTACACCGAAGACCCCTCACGTACAACTTCTATGATAGTTTTAATTTGTTCTAATTTAAACTGCACATGCACGAAAACACGACTGGTTATTCAGCTACAATAGCAGTCAAAACTATTTTCAACATCTAGCTAGTCTTTTCTTGCTACACTAGCTAGTAGCTAACGTTACCTAGCCTCGTTGAGAACCTTTGAGGTATGGCAACGCGAGACTAGTAGCTACCTAGTCCGTTATACCCAGTCCGCGTATATAAAGGGTAGTTGGCAGTATTTATCAGGCGGCTACAGGTGATTTGACATTGATAGCGGGCTAGCTAGCAGTAACCAGGCTCGCTATAATACACACATCGAATGTCTTACTATGATTATGCTATCTTATATAATACAAAAAAAAGGACATATTCATTCAAATGTTTTAACCCCAATGGTAGCTACAACCAATAATATCGTTACCTTTTCCCACTTGTACTACTTTGTTTGCGTAAGGTTCATGTGTTACACTTTTTGTCTTCCCCAGCTTGGAACAACGTTGTATAAAGGTTCTGTAGTGGTATGGTACGATAGTGACAACTAGTGGCAAAAATAGAGAACTGACGATATGTTATTTTTTGTTCATGCAGAAAGAACACAAGTTGTTTGAGGTCTGCGTTCTTCACATGAAACTGAATGCCAAAGTTCTACACATCAAGGAAGTAAAAATGTGTTTGTGTCTGTTCAAACAGCTGACACAAAGCTCAGACACCCATACATACCCCACAAGACATGCCACCAGGGGTCTCTTCACAGTCCCAAGTCCAGAACAGACTGGGAAACATGCAGTACTACATAGAGCCATGCAAGGAACTGTCTTCCACATCAAGTAACTTAAGCGAGCACTAAAATCAGATGAGTAAAAACAGATAAAACAACACCTCACGTGGACCGTAAAGACACACACACACACAAACACACTCACATACGCACACACACTTTTACACACACATTTAAATGTTGTGGTATTGCATTATTTTACACTGTACATTTGTAATATTAGAGTAATAATGTATTGAATGATGTATTGTTTTATTTATGATGTAGGCTGTTGGTGTGTTTTGGTGTGATGTAACTATTTTAACCCTGTTTGGACCCCAGGAAGAGTACAGTGCCTTCAGAAAGTATTCATACCCCTTGATTTATTCCACATTTTGTTGTGTAACAGCCTGAATTCAAAATGGATTACATGAAAGCAAATCTCACACATCTACAAACTATTCCCATAATGACAAAGTGAAAATATGATTTTAGAAATGTTTGCACATTTATTGAAAATTAAATACAGAAATAGCAAATGTACATAATTATTCACACCCCTGAGTCAATACATGTTAGAATCACCTTTGGCAGCAATTACAGCTCCAAGTCGTTCTGGGTAAGTCTCTAAGAGCTTTGCACACCTGGATTGTGCAACATTTGCCCATTATTCTTTTCAAAATTCTTCAAGTTCTGTCAAATTGGTTATGATCATTGCTAGACAACCATTTTCAGGTCTTCAAGTAGATTTAAGTCAAAACTGTAACTCCGCCACTCAGGAACATTCACTGTCTTGGTAAGCAACTCCAGTGTAGATTTGGCCTTGTGTTTTAGGTTATTGTCCTGCTGAAAGGTGAATTCATCTCCCAGTGTCTGGTGGAAAGCAGACTGAACTAAGTTTTCCTCTAGGATTTTGTCTGAGCTTAGCTCCATTCTGTTTCTTTTTCATCCTGAAAAACTCCCCACTCCTTAACGATTACAAGCATACCCATAACATGATGCAGCTACCACTATGCTTGAAAATATGGACAGTGGTACTCAGTAATGTGTTGTATTGGATTTGTCCGAAACATAACAGTTTGTATTCAGGACGAAAAGTTAATTGCTTTGCCACATTACTTTAGTGAGTTGTTGCAAACAGTATGCATGTTTTGGAATAGTTTTATTCTGTACAGTCGTCCTTCATTGTGGACTGAATACAATGTTGTTGATCCATCCTCAGTTTTCTCCTATCACAGCCATTAAACTCTGTAACTACTGTATGATAAAGTCACCATTGGCTTCATGGTGAAATCATGGTGAAATCCTTGAGTGGTTTCATTCCTCTCTGGCAACTGAGTTAGGAAGAAGGATGCCTGTGGGACCTTACAGAGAATTTTATGTGTGGGGTACAGAGATGGGGTAGTCATTCAAAAATCATGTTAAACACTATTATTACACACAGAGTGAGTCCATGCAACTTATTCTGTAACTTGTGAAACAAATCTTTACTTCTGAACTTATTTAGGCTTGCCATATCAAAGGGGTTGAATACTTATAGACCCAAGACATTTCAGCATTACATTTTTAATTAATTAGGACAATTTTGGAAAAACATAATTCCACTTCGACATTATGGGGTATTGTATGTTGGCCAGTGACCTAAAAAATCTAAATTTAAGCAATTTTAAATTCAGTCTGTAACACAACAAAATGTGGAAAAGTCAAGGGATGTGAATACTTTCTGAAGGCACTGCAGCTGCTGCATTGACAGCAGCTAACGGGGATCCTAATAAATACAACCTTCTAAAAATACACACTCTCTCTCTCTCCCTCTCTGTCTCTGTCTCTCTCTCAATTCAATTCAAGGGGCTTTCTTGGCATGGGAAATACATGTTAACATTGCCAAAGCAAGTGAAGTAGATAATATACAAAAGTGAAATAAACAATAAAAATGAACAGTAAACATTACACTCACAGAAGTTCCAAAATAATAAAGACATTACAAATGTCATATTATGTATATATACAGTGTTGTAACAATGTACAAATGGTTAAAGTACAAAAGGGAAAATCAATAAGCATAAATATGGGTTGTATTTACAATGGTGTTTGTTCTTCACTGGTTGACCTTTTCTTGTGGCAACAGGTCACACATCTTGCTGCTGTGATGGCACACTGTGGTATTTCAACCCGTAGATATGGGGGTTTATCGAAGTCGGGTTTGTTTTTGAATTCTTTGTGGATCTGTGTAATCTGAGGGAAATATGTGTCTCTAATATGGTCATACATTGGGCAGGAGGTTAGGAAGTGCAGCTCAGTTTTCACCTCATTTTGTTGGCAGTGTGCACATAGCCTGTCTGCCTACAGCAGCCTTTCTCAATAGCAAGGCTATGCTCACTGTCTGTACATAGTCAAATCTTTCCTTAAGTTTGGATCAGTCACAGTGGCCAGGTATTCTGCCACTGTACTCTCTGTTTAGGACCAAATAGCGTTCTAGTTTTCTCTGTTTTTTTGTTAATTATTTCCAATGTGTCAGGTAATTATCTTTTTGTTTCCTCATGATTTGGTTGGGTCTAATTGTTTTGCTGTCCTGGGGCTCTGTGGGGTGTGTTTGTGTTTGTGAACAGAGCCCCAGGACCAGCTTGCTTAGGGGACTCTTCTCCAGGTTCATCTCTCTGTAGGTGATGGCTTTGTTATGGAAGGTTTGGGAATCGCTTCCTTTTAGGTGGTTGTAGAATTTAACGTCTCTTTTCTGGATTTTGATAATTAGTGGGTATCGGCCTAATTCTGCTATGTCGGCCTAATTCTGTATGTATAGTTTTTTGTGTGCTCTAGGGCAACGGTGTCTAGATGGAATTTGTATTTGTGGTCCTGGCAACTTTTTTGGAACACCATTATTTTAGTATTACTGAGATTTACTGTCAGGGCCCAGGTCTGTCAGAATCTGTGCAGAAGATCTAGGTGCTGCTGTAGGCCCTCCTTGGTTGGTGACAGAAGCACCAGATCATCAGCAAACAGTAGACATTTGACTTCAGATTCTAGTAGGTTGAGGCCGGGTGCTGCAGACTTGTCTAGTGCCCTCGCCAATTCGTTGATATATATGTTGAAGAGCGTGGGGCTTAAGCTGCATCCATGTCTCACCCCATGGCCCTGTGTTTTTTGCCTATTTTAACCGCACACTTGTTTTTTGTGTACATGGATTTTATAATGTCGTATGTTTTTCCCCAAACACCACTTTATATCAATTTGTATAGCAGACCCTCAAGCCAAATTGAGTCAAAGGCTTTTTTGAAATCAACAAAGCATGAGAAGACTTTGCCTTTGTTTTGGTTTGTTTGTTTGTCAATTTGGGTGTGCAGGGTGAATACGTGGTCTGTCATACGATAATTTGGTAAAAAGCCAATTTGACATTTGCTCAGTACATTGTTTTCACTGAGGAAATGTACAAGTCTGCTGTTAATGATAATGCAGAGGTTTTTCCCAAGGTTCCTGTTGATGCATATCCTACGGTAGTTGTTGGGGTCAAATTTGTCTCCACTTTTGTGGATTGGGGTGATCAGTCCTTGGTTCCAAATATTGGGGAAGATGCCAGAGCTAAGGATGATGTTAAAGAGTTTTAGTATAGCCAATTGGAATTTGTTGTCTGTATATTTGATCATTTCATTGAGGATACCATTAACACCACAGGCTTTTTTGGGTTGGAGGGTTTTTATTTTGTCCTGTAGTTCATTCAAGTCAATTGGAGAATCCAGTGGGTTCTGGTAGTCTTTAATAGTTGATTCTAAGATTTGTATTTGATCATGTATATGTTTTTGCTGTTTGTTTTTTGTTATAGAGCCAAAAAGATTGGAGAAGTGGTTTACCCATACATCTCCATTTTGGATAGATAATTCTTCGTGTTGATGTTTGTTTAGTGCTTTCCAATTTCCCCAGAAGTGGTTAGAGTCTATGGATTCTTCAATTACACTGAGCTGATTTCTGACGTGCTGTTCCTTCTTTTACTCAGTTGCTTTGGCTTTGATGCCTCATGATTGAGTATTGCCCTGTTCAAGTAGAATGTGATTTAGCTGTGGTCTGATAGGGGTGTCATTGGGTTGACTGTGAACGCTCTGAGAGACTCTGGGTTGAGGTCAGTGATAAAGTAGTCTACAGTACTACTGCCAAGAGATGAGCTATAGAGATGAGCTCTAACTCCTCTAGCCCCACAATGAAATAGGGTGCAGGCCAGGCAGCAGGCTGTTAGCCAACCTGCCAGCTTAGTGGAGTCTGCCAATAGCACAGTCAGTGTAGTCAGCTCAGCCATACCCATTGAGACTGTGTCTGTGCCTCGACCTAGGTTGGGCAAAACTAAACATGGCGGTGTTCGCCTTAGCAATCTTATTAGGATAAAGACCTCCTCCATTCCTGCCATTATTGAAAGAGATCGTGATACCTCACATCTCAAAATAGGGTTACTTAATGTTAGATCCCTCACTTCAAAGGCAGTCATAGTCAATGAACTAATCACTGATCATAATCTTGATGTGATTGGCCTGACTGAAACATGGCTTAAGCCTGATGAATTTACTGTGTTAAATGAGGCCTCACCTCCTGGTTACACTAGTGACCATATCCCCCGTGCATCCCGCAAAGGCGGAGGTGTTGCTAACATTTACGATAGCAAATTTCAATTTACAAAAAAAAAAATGGCGTTTTCGTCTTTTGAGCTTCTAGTCATGAAATCTATGCAGCCTACTCAATCACTTTTTATAGCTACTGTTTACAGGCCTCCTGGGCCATATACAGCGTTCCTCTCTGAGTTTCCTGAATTCCTATCAGACCTTGTAGTCATAGCAGATCATATTCTAATTTTTGGTGATTTTAATATTCACATGGAGAAGTCCACAGACCCACTCCAAAAGTCTTTCGGAGCCATCATCGACTCAGTGGGTTTTGTCCAACATGTCTCTGGACCTACTCACTGCCACAGTCATACTCTGGACCTAGTTTTGTCCCATGGAATAAATGTTGTAGATCTTAATGTTTTTCCACATAATCCTGGACTATCGGACCACCATTTTATTACGTTTGCAATCGCAACAAATAATCTGCTCAGACCCCAACCAAGGAGCATCAAAAGTCGTGCTATAAATTCTCAGACAACACAAAAATTCCTTGATGCCCTTCCAGACTCCTTCTGCCTACCCAAGGACGTCAGAGGACAAAAATCAGTTAACCACTTAACTGAGGAACTCAATTTAACCTTGCGCAATACCCTAGATGCAGTTGCACCCCTAAAAACGAAAAACATTTGTCATAAGAAACTAGCTCCCTGGTATACAGAAAATACCCGAGCTTTGAAGCAAGCTTCCAGGAAATTGGAACGGAAATGGCGCCACACCAAACTGGAAGTCTTCCGACTAGCTTGGAAAGACAGTACCGTGCAGTACCGAAGAGCCCTCACTGCTGCTCGATCATCCTACTTTTCCAACTTAATCGAGGAAAATAAGAACAATCCAAAATTTCTTTTTGATACTGTTGCAAAGCTAACTAAAAAGCAGCATTCCCCAAGAGAGGATGGCTTTCACTTCAGCAGTAATAAATTCATGAACTTCTTTGAGGAAAAGATCATGACCATTAGAAAGCAAATTACGGACTCCTCTTTGAATCTGCGTATTCCTCCAGGGCTTAGCTGTCCTGGATCTGCACAGCTCTGCGAGGGCCTGGGATCGGGAGAGACACTTAAGTGTTTTAGTACTATATCTCTTGACACAATGATGAAAATAATCATGGCCTCTAAACCTTCAAGCTGCATACTGGATCCTATTCCTACTAAACTGCTGAAGGAGCTGCTTCCTGTGCTTGGCCCTCCTATGTTGAACATAATAAACAGCTCTCTATCCACCGGATGTGTACCAAACTCACTAAAAGTGGCAGTGATAAAGCCTCTCTTGAAAAAGCCAAACCTTGACCCGGAAAATATAAAAAACTATCGGCCTATATCGAATCTTCCATTCCTCTCAAAAATTTTAGAAAAAGCTGTTGCGCAGCAACTCACTGCCTTTCTGAAGACAAACAATGTATACGAAATGCTTCAGTCTGGTTTTAGACCCCATCATAGCACTGAGACTGCACTTGTGAAGGTGGTAAATGACCTTTTAATGGCGTCAGACCGAGGCTCTGCATCTGTCCTCGTGCTACTAGACCTTAGTGCTGCCTTTGACACCATCGATCACCACATTCTTTTGGAGAGACTGGAAACCCAAATTGGTCTACACGGACAAGTTCTGGCCTGGTTTAGATCTTACCTGTCGGAAAGATATCAGTTTGTCTCTGTGAATGGTCTGTCCTCTGACAAATCAACTGTACATTTCGGTGTTCCTCAAGGTTCCGTTTTAGGACCACTATTGTTTTCACTATATATTTTACCTCTTGGGGATGTTATTCGAAAACATAATGTTAACTTTCACTGCTATGCGGATGACACACAGCTGTACATTTCAATGAAACATGGTGAAGCCCCAAAATTGCCCTCGCTAGAAGCCTGTGTTTCAGACATAAGGAAGTGGATGGCTGAAAACTTTCTACTTTTAAACTCGGACAAAACAGAGATGCTTGTTCTAGGTCCCAAGAAACAAAGAGATCTTCTGTTAAATCTGACAATTCATCTTGATGGTTGTAAAGTCGTCTCAAATAAAACTGTGAAGGACCTCGGCGTTACTCTTGACCCTGATCTCTCTTTTGACGAACATATCAAGACTGTTTCAAGGACAGCTTTTTTCCATCTACGTAACATTGCAAAAATCAGAAATTTTCTGTCCAAAAATGATGCAGAAAAATTAATCCATGCATTTGTTACTTCTAGGTTAGACTACTGCAATGCTCTACTTTCCGGCTACCCGGATAAAGCACTAAATAAACTTCAGTTAGTGCTAAATACGGCTGCTAGAATCCTGACTAGAACCAAGAAATTTGATCATATTACTCCAGTGCTAGCTTCCCTACACTGGCTTCCTGTTAAGGCAAGGGCTGATTTCAAGGTTTTACTGTTAACCTATAAAGCGTTACATGGGCTTGCTCCTACCTATCTTTCCGAGTTGGTCCTGCCGTACATACCAATACGTACGCTACGGTCACAAGACGCAGGCCTCCTAATTGTCCCTAGAATTTCTAAGCAAACAGCGGGAGGCAGGGCTTTCTCCTATAGATCTCCATTTTTATGGAACAGTCTGCCTACCCATGTGAGAGACGCAGACTCGGTCTCAACCTTTAAGTCTTTACTGAAGACTTATCTCTTCAGTAGGTCATATGATTGAGTGTAGTCTGGCCCAGGAGTGTGAAGGTGAACGGAAAGGCTCTGGAGCAACGAACCGCCCTTGCTGTCTCTGCCAGGCCGGTTCCCCTCTCTCCACTGGGATTCTCTGCCTCTAACCCTGTTACAGGGGCTGAGTCACTGGCTTGCTGGTGCTCTTTCATGCCGTCCCTAGGAGGGGTGCGTCACTTGAGTGGGTTGAGTTACTGACGTGATCTTCCTGTCTGGGTTGGCGCCCCCCCTTGGTTTGTGCTGTGGTGGAGACCTTTGTGGGCTATACTCGGCCTTGTCTCAGGATTGTAAGTTGGTGGTTGAGGATATCCCTCTAGTGGTGCGGGGGCTGTGCTTTGGCAAAGTGGGTGGGGTTATATCCTTCCTGTTTGGCCCTGTCCGGGGGTTTCTTCGGATGGGGCCACAGTGTCTCCTGACCGCTCCTGTCTCAGCCTCCAGTATTTATGCTGCAGTAGTTTATGTGTCGGGGGGCTAGGGTCAGTTGGTTATACCTGGAGTACTTCTCCTGTCTTATCCAGTGTCCTGTGTGAATTTAAGTATGCTCTCTCTAATTCTCTCGTTCTCTCTTTCTCTCTGAGAACCTGAGCCCTAGGACCATACGTCAGGACTACCGGGCATGCTGACACCTTGCTGTCCCCAGTCCGCCTGGCCTTGCTGCTATTCCAGTTTCAACTGTTCTGCCTGCGGTTACGAAACCCCTACCTGTCCCAGACCTGCTGTTTTCAACTCTTAATGATCGGCTATGAAAAGCCAACTGAGATTTATTCCTGATTATTATTTGACCATGCTTGTCATTTATGAACATTTTGAAAATCTTGGCTCTCTCTAATTTTCTCCTTCTCTCTTTCTTTCTCTCGGAGGACCTGAGCCCTAGGACCATACGTCGGGACTACCGGCCGTGGTGACTCCTTGCTGTCCCCAGTCCGCCTGGCCTTGCTGCTATTCCAGTTTCAACTGTTCTGCCTGCGGTTATGGAACCCCTACCTGTCCCAGACCTGCTGTTTTCAACTCTTAATGATCGGCTATGAAAAGCCAACTGAGATTTATTCCTGATTATTATTTGACCATGCTTGTCATTTATGAACATTTTGAAAATCTTGGCTCTCTCTAATTTTCTCCTTCTCTCTTTCTTTCTCTCGGAGGACCTGGGCCCCAGGACCATGCGTCGGGACTGCCGCCCGTGGTGACTCCTTGCTGTCCCCAGTCCGCCTGGCCTTGCTGCTATTCCAGTTTCAGCTGTTCTGCCTGCGGTTATGGAACCGCCACCTGTCCCAGACCTGTTGTTTTTCAACTCTTAATGATCAGCTATGAAAAGCCAACTGAAAATTATTCATGATTATTATTTGACCATGCTTGTCACTTATGAACATTTTTGAACATCTTGGCATAGTTCTGTTATAATCTCCACCCGGCACAGCCAGAAGAGGACTGGCCACCCCTCATAGCCTGGTTCCTCTCTAGGTTTCTTCCTAGGTTTTGGCCTTTCTAGGGAGTTTTTCCTAGCCACCGTGCTTCTACACCTGCATTACTAGCTGTTTGGGGTTTTAGGCTGGGTTTCTGTACAGCACTTCGAGATATTAGCTGATGTACGAAGGGCTATATAAAATAAAATTGATTGATTGATAGGTGTACCTACCATAGGAGTCCCCTCAAAGCCTACCATTGACTATGTACATACCCAGTGTGCGACAGAGCTGCAGGAGTTGTGACCCGTTTTTGTTGGTTATGTTGTCATAGTTATACTTAGGGGGGCATATGGGGAAGGGAATGCTGTCACCTCCAGGAAGGTGTTTGTCTCCCTGTGTGCTGAGAGTGTCAGGTTATTGTCCGGTTCTGGCATTTAGGTCGCCACAGACTAGTACATGTCCCTGGGTCTGGAAATTATTGATTTCCCCCTCCAGGATGGAGAAGCTGTCTTCATTAAAGTATGGGGATTCTAGTGGGGGGATATAGGTAGCACACAGGAGGACATTTTTCTCTTTTAAGATCATTTCCTTTTGAATTTCTAGCCAAATGTAAAATGTTCCTGTTTTGATTAATTTAATGGAGTGAGTTAGGTCTGCTCTATACCAAATTAGCATTCCCCCTGAGTCCCTTCCCTGTTTCACACCTGGTAATTTGGTGGGTTGGGACTACCAGCTCTCTGTAACATAGAGGGCAACCGTGGGTCCGTCTCCTCTATACCAGGTTTCTTGTAGGATGACAATGTCTGTATTTCCGATTTCTTCGATGAAGTCCAGGTTCCTGCTCTTTAGGCCAAAGGCAGATGACCTCAGGCCTTGGATATTCCAGGATGAGATAGTGAAGGCTTTGTGTTCCATAAAGTGTCCAATGTAGTTGGTGGTTTGGCCTCAGGCCAGTAAGTGTGAACAGAGCCTGCTGAGCACCTGGTACATGCCATTGGCTTGGGCTAGTGTAAGAGTGGGGGTTTGGCCTGTTTGCACGCTCACGGCCTGTGCGTATTTGTGACTTACATGTTGAGGCCCTCTTTGCAGGGGTGGGGTGCATGGGGTGGGCAGGAGGGGCATAGGTCTGATCTGAGGGGGCCTAAATGGGGTGTGGGCATGGTTGACTTGGGGGGGGTGTTGATTGGTTGGGGTGGGGGTGTGGCTGGTGGTGTTGTGGTCTGGATGTAGGTCCTCTCGGCGTGGGTCCTCTATGTGTAGGTCCAGGAGGGGGGGGGGGTCCCTCAGGTCTGGGAGAGTGTCTTGTTGGTCTGGGCGGGGTGTCTATTGATCTGTTGCTCCTGTGTGAAGTGTTGGGGCTGCGTTTGAGAGCGAAGTCCTTTAGAGTCCGGGCGAAGGTGCTGCTGCCTTGTATAGGTGGACCTGGTCATAGGCTGTTCATGTCCAGGGTGGAGTGGTGGGCCAGGAAAACATTTGGTTTTGAGGCACAGTCACGGGAAATACTTGCGTTTACCCGTTGTATGGTAGCAGGGTGGAAGTATTTTTGTGGTAGCAAGGTGGAGATAACCACTTGTGCATTAGGGAAAGTAGAAGAAGCTTTTTCAATCACTCCCTTCAGTGCTGTGGCCACCCTTTCCTGCTGTGTTCTCAGGTCGTTGGTGCCTGTGTGTATTATTATGTGGCTAGGTGAGCCTAGTTTGTCCTCAGACAGAAGGCCTAGGGCGCGCTGGGTGTTTGGACACCAGAGTTTAGACACACTGTGTTTGGGAAAAACTTGTTTTTCTTGTATATATTTCCCATTTGAGTCCATAAGGAGTACAATCTGTGTCTTGTGTATGTCCTCAGTGGGTGTGGGGGGGTTGTCAGGAGGGCTATCAGGGTGGCTGACAGGAGGGGTGAGATCCCCTGGGCTTGGGGTTCTTCATTTGTCTGTTCTGCTGTGATGTCGACGCTATGGTCAGGGTCTGGTGTGGACTGTTCTGTTGTGGTATCGAGACTTGTCGGGATCCTGTATATGTTCCTGACAAAAAATCCAAGTTTATCTAACTCTAACTCTATATTTTTGAAAGAATATGCTGAAAAATACAGGAGCTCATCTGATCATGACCTCTCGCTCTCCCTGCATCTCTCCTCTATCTCTGTCTCTGTCTCTCTCTGTGTCTCTCTCTCTGTCTCTCTCTCTCTCTCTGTGTCTCTCTCTCTGTCTCTCTCTCTCTCTCATGCGCACTCACACTCACACACACACACACACACACACACACACACACACACACACACACACACACACACACACACACACACACACACACACACACACACACACACACACACACACACACACACTAGCAATATCATTAAAGTACAATGTAAGTTGTTATAACAATATCCTTTACAAGTTGTTATTACAATTATTTTTGCTGAACTACAATCTGGAAGTTCACTGTGAATGAAATAGATACAGAGACATTCTCATCAATAATTACGGATAAATTAAATCGTTTTCCCCTTTTACTGCTTAACATCTTGTATTTGCCATTGAGCTTTTAGTTTTTTTTAAATGACTTTGATCTGACCCCCTGTGGAGAATATGATGAATTGCAACCAAACTCAGAACGTTGTCCATGGTGCTGAATATCCAAACGAAACAGTAAGAAATATATATAGAGAAAAAGAAAACACAGGAGAGGAGATTAACAATAATTCAATGGAATACATTTACTGCAGCATATGGAACAAAAAGAGATCGCCCTGCCAAAGCCTTCACTTGAACAGATTGCCCTCATAAGATGAAAAAAAAACTTGAATCAATTATTCATAGACTTCCATAACAGAGACAGGCGTAGCTGCAACCTATAACCGCCTAAACATACATAATGGGGCAACCACATGGGACTATGGGGATGAAAGACAAGGGCCGTTGCATTTGATGGTACAAAATGCAGGTAAAACAGTTACTGCCATATTATGTATTAAATGTTCAGGTTATACGTAATCCTTTAAAAGAGGTATAAATGTCTACTGATATTAACAGGTGAAAGTACAGTATTGTGGTTTGAATCCAAACAGCAGCTGTCTATGGTGCACCAGATTGGGCATTTGCATTAGTGCAATATTTGCATCTGTAGGGGGAATAAAACAGAAGGTAGCTGAAAAAAAGATTGAATAAATGTAAAGAGAGGGAATTAAATCAGTTTAAGGAGAGCGTCTTAAATTTCCCTTCTGAAAAAGACAGATGCACACTAGTATGAGCGCTTAGTAAAGCTGGCCTTTAAAAACAGGTATCTTTAAGTCCTTTCTCCTGAGGTACAAGACATGGCTATATACAGGGAGTAGAAAATAACATGGCTATATAAAGGGAGTACCAGTACCGAGTCGATGTGCAGGGGTACAAGGTAATTGAGGTAGCTATGAACAGTACATATAGGTAGGGGTAAAGTGACTAGGAAACAGGATAGATCAAATACTTAGCTGTAGCAGCAGCATACAGTATGTGGAGTAGTAGCAGCTACGTATGTGGTGTGTGTGAGTGTATATGTCGCGTCAGAATGCATGTGTACGCATGTTATGTGTGTGTGTGTGTTGGGGTGTCATCTATCCACCGGATGTGTACCAAACTCACTAAAAGTGGCCTCTCTTGAAAAATAGCACTGAGACTGCACTTGTGAAGATGGTAAATTACCTTTTAATGGTGTCAGACCGAGGTTCTGCATCTGTCCTCGTGCTCCTGGACCTTAGTGCTGCTTTTGATACCATCGATCACCATATTCTTTTGGAAAGATTGGAAACCCAAATTGGTCTACACGGACAAGTTCTGGCCTGGTTCTGTCGGAAAGATATCAGTTTGTCTCTGAGGATGGTTTGTCCTCTGACAAATCAACTGTAAATGTCGGTGTTCCTCAAGGCTCCGTTTTAGGACCACTATTGTTTTCACTATATATTTTACCTCTTGGTGATGTCATTTGGAAACATAATGTTAACTTTCACTGCTATGCGGATGACACACAGCTGTACATTTCGATGAAACATGGTGAATCCCCAAAATTGCCCTCCCTGGAAGCCTGTGTTTCAGACATAAGGAAGTGGATGGCGGCAAATGTTCTACTTTTAAACTTGGACAAATCAGAGATGCTTGTTCTAGGTCCCAAGAAATAAAGAGATCTTCTGTTGAATCTGACAATTAATCTTGATGGTTGTACAGTTGTCTCAAAGGACCTCGGCGTTACTCTGGACCTTGGTCTCTCTTTTGAAGAACATATCAAGACTGTTTCAAGGACAACTTTTTTCCATCTACGTAACATTGCAAAAAATCTGAAACTTTCTGTCCAAAAATGATGCAGAAAAATGTATCCATGCTTTTGTCACTTCTAGGTTAGACTACTGCAATGCTCTACTTTCCGGCTACCCGGATAAAGCACTAACTACAGTTCAGTTTGTGCTAAACACGGCTGCTAGAATCTTGACTAGAACCAAAAAATGTGATCATATTACTCCAGTGCTAGCCTTAACTGGCTTCCTGTTAAGGCAAGGGCTCATTTCAAGGTTTTACTGCTAACCTACAAAGCATTACATGGGCTTGCTCCTACCTATCCTTTCGATTTGGTCCTGCCGTACATACCTACACGTACGCTACGGTCACAAGACGCAGGCCTCCTTATTGTTCCTAGAATTTCTAAGTAAACAGCTGGAGGCAGGACTTTCTCCTATAGAGCTCCATTTTTATGGAATGGTCTGCCTGTCCATGTGAAAGACGCAGACTCGGTCTCAACCTTTAAGTCTTTATTGAAGACTCATCTCTTCAGTAGGTCCTATGATTGAGTGTAGTCTGGCCCAGGAGTGTGAAGGTGAACGGAAAGGCACTGGAGCAACGAACCGCCCTTGCTGTCTCTGCCTGGCCGGTTCCCCTCTCTCCACTGGGATTCTCTGCCTCTAACCCTATTACAGGGGCTGAGTCACTGGCTTACTGGTGCTCTTCCATGCCATCCCTAGGAGGGGTGCGTCACTTGAGTGGGTTGAGTCACTGACGTGATCTTCCTGTCTAGGTTGACGCCCCCCCTTGGGTTGTGCCGTGGGGGAGATCTTCGTGGGCTATACTTCGTGAGATATCCCTCTAGTGGTGTGGGGGCTGTGCTTTGGCAAAGTGGGTGGGGTTATATCCTACCTGTTTGGCCCTGTCTGGGAGTATCGTCGGACGGGGCCACAGTGTCTCCCGACTCCTCCTGTCTCAGCTTCCAGTATTTATGCTGCACTAGTTTTTGTATCCCCCGGGCTAGAGTCAGTCTGTTATATCTGGAGTATTTCTCTTATCTTATCCGGTGTCCTGTGTCCTGTGTGAATTGAAGTATGCTCTCTCTAATTCTCTCTTTCTTTCTCTCTTTCTTTATTTCTCTCTCTCGGAGGACCTGAGCCCTAGGACCATGCCTCATGACTACCTGGCCTGAAGACGCCTTGCTCTCCCCAGTCCACCTGGTCATGCTGCTGCACCAGTTTCAACTGTTCTGCCTGCAGCTATGGAACCCTGGCCTGTTCACTGGATGTGCGATCTGTCCCAGACATGCTGTTTTCAACTCTCTAGAGACAGCAGGAGCGGTAAAGATACCCTGAATGATCGGCTATGAAAAGCCAACTGACATTTACTCCTGAGGTGCTGACCTGTTGCACCCTCGACAATCACTGTGATTATTATTATTTGACCCTGCTGGTCATCTATGAACATTTGAATATCTTGGCCATGTTCTGTTATAATCTCCACCCGGCACAGCCAGAAGAGTACTGGCCACCCCTCATAGCCTGGTTCCTCTCTAGGTTTCTTCGTAGGTTCTGGCCTTTCTAGGGAGTTTTTCCTAGCCACCGTGCTTCTACACCTGCATTGCTTGCTGTTTGGGGTTTTAGGCTGGGTTTCTGTACAGCACTTTGTGACATCAGCTGATGTAAGATGGGCTTGATAAATACATTTGATTGATTGAATGATTAGTATGTATGAGTTTGTGGGTGGAGCCTAGTGTGTGTGTAGAGAGTCAACGCAAGAGAGATAGTTAAAAAAAGGGTCATTGAAGGTAGTCCATGTAGCCATTGGATTAGCTATTCAGCAGTCTTGTTTATCAGTCTTATGGCTTGCGGGTAGAAGTTGTTCAGGGTCCTGTTGGTTCCAGACTTGGTGCGCTGTTACCTCTTGCCATAGCACAGTCTATGGCTTGGGTGGATGGATTCTTTGACGATTTTTTGGGCCTTCCTCTGACACTGCCTGGTATAGAGGTCCTGGAAGGCAGGGAGCTCGGGCCCAGTGATGTGGTTCGGTGCCTTTCAGTTGCCATACAAAGCGCTGATGCAGCCAGTCAAGATGCTCTCAATGGTGCAGCTGTAGAACTTTTTGAATATCTGAGGGGCCCATACTAAATCTTTTCAGCCTCCTGAGGGGGAAGAGGCGCTGTCGTGCCCTCTTCACAACTGTGTTGGACCATATTCATTCCTTAGTGATGTGGACACTGAGGACCTTGAATATCTCAACCCGCTCCACTACAGCCCCATTGATGTGGATGGGGGGGGGGGGGGGGGTGCTCGCCCCTCCGTTTCCTGTAGTCCTTGATCAGCTCCTTTGTCTTGATGACGTTGAGGGAGAGGTTGTTGTCCTGGCACCACACTGCCAGGTCTCTGATCTCCTTCCTATAGGCTGCCTCTTCGTCGTTGGTGATCAGTCACTGTCGGGTCGTCAGAGAACTTGATGATGGTGTTGGAGTCGTGCACGGCCATGCTATCATGGGTGAACAGGGAGTACAGGAGGGGACTAAGTACACACCCCTGGTCAGCGTGGCGATGTGTTGCTGTCTACTCTCACCGCCTAGGGTGTCCCGTCAGGAAGTCCAGGATCCAGTTGCAGAGGGAGGTGTTCAGTCCCAGGGAACTTGGTGTTGAATGCTGAGCTGTAGTCAATGAACAGCATTCTTACATAGGTATTCCTTTTGTCCAGGTGGGTTTAAAAAAATAAGAAATATTTAATCTTTATTTAACTAAGCAAGTCAATTAAGAACAAATTCTTATTTTCAATGCCTACCAAAAGGCAAAAGGCCTCCTGCGGGGATGGGGGATAAAAAATAAATAAAAGAACAATTATAGGACAAAACACACATCCCGACAAGAGAGATAACACAACACTACATAAAAAGAGACCTAAGACAACAACATAGCATGGCAGAAACACATGAAAACACAGCATGGTAGCAACACAACATGAGAACAACATGGCAGCAGCACAACATGGTTGCAGCACAAAACATGGTACAAACATTACTGGGCACAGACAACAGCGCAATGGGCAAGAAGGTAGAGACAACAATACATCACGCGAAGCAGCCATAACTGTCAGTAAGCTTGTCCATGATTGAGTCTTTGAATGAAGAGACGGAGATAAAACTGTCCAGTTTGAGTGTTTGTTGCAGCTCGTTCCAGTCGCTAGCTGCAGCGAACTGAAAAGAGGAGCGTCCCAGGGATGTGTGTGCTCTGGGGACTTTTAACAGAATGTGACTGGCAGAACGAGCGTTGTATGTGGAGGATGAAGGCTACAGTAGGTATCTCAGATAGGGGGGAGTGAGGCCTAAGAGGGTTTTATGAATAAGCATCAACCAGTGGGTTTTGCGACGGATATACAGAGATGACCAGTTTACAGAGTAGTATAGCGTGCAGTGATGTGTCCTATAAGGATCATTTGTGGAAAATATGATGGCCGAATGGTAAAGAACATCTAGCTGCTCGAGAGCACCCGTACCTGCCGATCTATAAATTACATCTTCGTAATCTAGCATGGTAGGATCGTCATCTGAATCAGGGTTAGTTTGGCAGCTGGGGTGAAAGAGGAGCGATTACGATAGAGAAAACCAAGTCTAGATTTAACCTCAGCCTGAAGCTTTGATATGTGCTGAGAGAAGGACAGTGTACCGTCTAGCCATACTCCCAAGTACTTGTATGAGGTGACTACCTCAAGTTCTAAACTCTCAGAGGTAGTAATAACACCTGTGGGGAGAGGGGGATTCTTCTTACCAAACCACATGACCTTTATTTTGGAGGTGTTCAAAACAAGGTTAAGGCAGAGAAAGCTTGTTGGACACTAAGAAAGCTTTGTTGTAGAGCGTTTAACACAAAATCCGGGGAGGGGCTAGCTGAGTATAAGACTGTATCATCTGCATATAAATGGATGCGAGAGTTTCTACTGCTTGAGCTATGTTGTTGATGTAAATTGAGAAGAGCGTGGGGCCTATGATCGAGCCTTGGGGTACTCCCTTGGTGACAGGCAGTGGCTGAGACCGCAGATGTTCTGACTTTATTCACTGCACTCTTTGAGAGAGGTAGTTAGCAAACCAGGCCAAAGACCCCTCAGAGACACCAATACTCCTTAGCTGGCCCACAAAAATGGAATAGTCTACCGTATCAAAAGCTTTAGTCAATAAAAATAGCAGCACAACATTGCTTAGAATCAAGGGCAATGGTGACTTTATTTAGGACCTTTAAGGTTGCAGTGATGCATCCATAACCTGAATGGAAACCAGATCGAATACCCGAGAGAATACTATAGACATCAAGAAACCCAGTCAGTTGATTATTGACAAGTTTTTCCAAAACTTTTGATAAACAGGGCAAAATAGGAATTGGCCTATAACAGTTAGGATCAGCTTGATCTCCCCTTTTAAATAAAGGATGCACCGTGGCTGCCTTCCAAGCAATGGGAACCTCCCCAGGGAGGAGAGACAGGTTAAAAAGGTCAGAGATAAGCTTGGCGACGATAGGGGCAGCAACTTTAAAGAAGAAAGGGTCTAAACCATCTGACGCAGGGAGAACTTTGTAGCGGGGCAGGGGAAATAGAGGGAGGAGCATCGGGGATAGTCGCATTAGAAGGGGTGGGAGATGAGGAAATGTTGGACGGGCAAGGAGGCATGGCAGAGTCAAATAGGAATCCTGACTTAATGAAATGGTGATTAAAGGGGGCTCAGCCATGTGCTCCTTGTCAGTAACAACCACATCATCAACACTAAGGGACATGGGCAACTTTGAGGAAGAGGGTTTATTCCCCAGGTCTTTAACTGTTTTCCAGAACTTCTTGTGGTTAGACCCACAGAGAGAGAACTGCTCCTTAAAGTAACTAACTTTGGCCTTCCGGATAGCCTGAGTGCACTTATTTCTAATTTGCGTGAACGAGGGCCAGTCAGCCTGAATATGCGTGTGCAGAGCGATTTGCCAAATGGAATTCTTGAACTGCAGTAACTCTGCCAGATCATGGTCGAACCAGGGGATGAACCTGTTTTTAATTCTTATTTTCTTTATGGGGGCGTATTTGTTAACGATACCACTGAAAATATAAAAAAAGAAGGTCCAAGCGTCTTCGACAGAGGGGATGAAGCTGATTCTATACCATTTTATAGAGGCCAGTTCATGAAGGAAGGCTTGCTCATTAAAGTTTTTTTAGCAAGCGTCTATGACAAGTCAGGACAGGTCGTTTCACTGAGCAGCCATTATGAACACAGGTTGTAAAACAGTGATCACTAAGGTAATTACATAAAACACCAGACTGATACCTATCAGGACTATTTGTGAGGATAACATCAAGGAGAGTAGCATTTTCTGGATGTTTGGAGTCATATCTTGTGGGATTGGTGATAATCTGAGAAAGATTTAGGGAGTCCCATTGCTTTAGGACTTGATCAGTTGGTTTAAGCATGTCCCAGTTTAGGTCACCTAGCAGGACAAATTCAGACTTAGTGTAAGGGGCCAGGAGAGAGCTTAGGGCATTTAGGGTACAGGCCGGTGCTGATGGTGGCCGATAACACCCAGCAACAGTCAACAAAGAGTTATTTGAAAGTTTAATGTGTAAAACCATGAAATTGTTTGGGGACAGACTTGGTGGAGACAACCGAGCACTGAAGGTGTTCCTTGGTAAAGATTGCCACTCCACCACCTGTGGAAGATCTGTCTTGCCGAAAAAGGTTATAACCAGAAAAGTTAACATCAGTGTTCAAAACACTCTTTCTTAACCACGTCTCAGTAATGACAAACAGTGGGCAGTGTGTGCAATAGAGATTGCGTCATCTTTGGATCTGTTGGGGTGGTATGCGAATTGGAGTGGGTCCAAGGTGTCTGGGATGATGGTGTTGATGTGAGCCATGACCAGCCTTTTAAAAAATGTAATAGCTATAGATGTGAGTGTTACACAGTAATAGTCATTTAGGCAGGTTACCTTAATGTTCTTGGGCATGGGGACTGTGGTGGTCTGCTTGAAACAACTTTGGTATTATTAAATGTTTGCATTGTTGAATTAGATAGAATTTCATAAATAGTTAGCTTGCTAACATTTAGGAGGACTAATGGTTTGCTTAGCTAGCAAGTCTGTTTGTTAGGTTATCAAGGAAACTAGGCCTGCTGTAGCTAGCTCAGCCAAGTCACATTAGATCCACTGCAGTATTAGACGTTTGTCCAGGTCCCCAGAATGTCGGAAGATGCCTTCAATACTGTCCACTGGGGCAACATGAGCGCCTATTACCATCTAGTAGGCTCGCGGCTAGCTTGGGTGGTGTTAAATCGCGAGCTATGGCTCAGAGGATCGTTGGTTCAATCCCAGTGCAGGTAATCATTTTGTAGTTTTTCTGTTTTTACCCTATCCCAAACATCCACCCTTAATTTAGCCAGTGTGAATTAATGCCTAAACTTAATCCTCCTCCTGGACAAACGTTGAATGCTGAATTGAGACCGTGAGTTCTTGTTGAGCTAGCTATCTACTTGCTAGCAACTTCAGAACACATTTCTACCAGAAAGTGTGTGTGTGTGTTACAATTATAGCCATGGTATAAGTGATATAATCACCTCAGGGAACTTTGAATACTATGGGAAATAATACAACTTAGTGTAAGGTAAGCTCCACTCCACTGCACATCAAGGCACACATCTTCCACGTCGTCCATTATTTTCCATAGCCCCTCCTTCATTATCCCTTACCTAAATTTAATTAAATGCCTTCAGATGCCATGCATATCATGTAGGCTGTGTAAAACTACTACTTACAGATACAGAGGCAATAGAGAGATAATGTTAGATATTATATCTTCCATATATTTTATATAATTTAATCTGTATGTATTGTGAAAACTACGATATGAATTGCCTCATTGATGACATAAAAGTTTTTCTAATCTAATATATTTTACTGAACAAAATATAAACGCAACATGTAAATTGTTGGTCCCATGTTTCATGAGCTAAAATAAAAGATCTCAGAAATGTTCAACATGCACAAAAAGCTTATTTCTCTCAAATTTTGTGCACGAATTTGTTTACGTCCATGTTAGTGAGCATTTCCCCTTTGCCAAGATAATCCATCCACCTAACAGGTGTGGCATATCAAGAGCTGATTAAACAGCATGATCATTACAGAGGTGCACCTTGTGCTGGGGACAATAAAAGTCCACCCTAAAATGTGCAGTTTTGTCACACAACAGAGTGCCACAGATGTCTCACGTTTTGAGGGAGGTGGCAATTGGCATGCTGACTGCAGGAATGTCCACCAGAGCTGTTGCCAGTGAATTTAATGTTCAGTGAAATGAAGTGAAATTGTTGCATGTGGCGTTTATATTTTTGTTTAGGATACAGTATATATTTCATATATCTTCCAATATCTTGCCTAATTTTGTTATGTTCCCTGGTTACAGAGTAGTTTGAAAAGCCCTTGGTGCCATGGATGAACTTGGGATCGTCTAATCTCCCCAACAAATCTGTACAGAAAAGCTAAGATAATAAAAGTTGTCACGCCTGCTCCCGCTCTCCCTTCCTTGCCCAGCACTACGCACTCCTGCCACCATCATTACGCACACCTGCTCCCCTCGTCACGCGCATCAGCGATTCATTGCACTCACCTGGACTCAATCACTTGTGTTATTTCCTCCCCTATATCTGTCTGTTCCCCAGCTCTGTTCCCTGCTTCAGCATAAATTTACGTTTGTCGTTTTGTTACCCGGTTCTGACACTGTTCCTGTCCTGTTCCATGACTGTGCTATATAAAATGTTCACTCTCCGTACCTGCTTCTCATCTCCAGCGTTGGTTCTTACAAAAGCCTTGTTTTTTGACTTCATAAGTGCAATACAATGTTCAAAGACCACCTTGTATGGAGCTACACAGCCTTCTACCACTACTTGAGCGCCCCGGTATATTGTTTGATCACTCGGATTAATGTGAAGCAACCTTTCACTGATAGGAATGGGCATTCTGCAACATTCTCTAGGGTTCAATAAGTTACAATGGTTTTACCACACACACAATAACACACACACACACACACATACACACCAGTTTACTGTCTCCTCTCCTACACCCCACCGCTCATCACACCCACTCTAATGAGGCAAACACACACAAGTACATTGGTGTAACCAGTTATTTTCCTCTGTGTCTCTGACTCTAGGGACATTCTTCCTTCTCCCCCTGTCCCCAGACAGCATGAGGCAACACCACAGGGCTTAACACACACACACACAAACACACACACACACACACACACACACACACACACACACACACACACACACACACACACACACACACACACACACACACACACACACACACACACACACACAAACAAACACAAACACACACACACACACACACATAAACACACACACACACACACACACACACACACACACACACACACACACACACACACACACACACACACACACACACACACACTAATCCTCACCACACACAACAAAGGCAGGGAATGTTGTGAACAGAATAAGAGAGAAATCAGACATATTGCAACAGGGTTACTTCATTTGGAAGAGTTCAATCTGGAGGGGGCACAGATGTACCATAGGTTTTAAGCCTTTGTCAGGCTATTGATGGAATTGTACAATAGCCTACACAGAGCTGTGCCGTTGCAGTAGTTTCGTTATAGTTTCATATCAGCAAAAGTAACATTCATATGATTGATAGGAGATGATGTATTGCTTTGTGGTCATTGTGGTTTATAGTATAGGCTACTGTTGTAAGCAACTTCATAAGCGACTCAAAGACTCCTACTCTTACATTATGCTGCACTAGAATGTAATCTATTCCATTAATAAAATATGTATGATTAAATGTAAATGCTGGTGATGATAAACAGACTGAATTGATAGGCTAATCAAGTCGAACACATCTTAAGCAGATCAATTAGGCTACATGATGAAGCTCGTTATATTTTTCACAGCGTGACGTAGCAGTCTAGTCCCGGGGCGCGCTGAAATATGTGTCCCGTCCCCTCCCGATATCAAAGGCTCAGCCAGCCACGCCAAACCATCGCTCCACCTAGTAGACTGTTGACTGGCACAGCACGCTTTCTGTCTCTCGCAGTCAGCTTCAGTTCCCCGCTTACTTCGCATTGAGAAGGTGTGTCGAACAGATATTGAAAGAAAGTAAGGTAATATCAAGTGAGAGAGAGAGAGGTCGTCTTGTGTTGCTCGAATTCGTTCTCCCATCATGGAGATGCGTGGAGTGCCATTTGCGCTGGTTTGGGTGGTTCTGGGGCTGTCCTGCATTCTCGCTGGAAAAGGTAAGTGATAATGAAAACTTGCTTATAGATTGTGATTCTGTATAGTGGGGCATTGATAGACGCGATCGTTGATTTCAAGAAGGATTTTCAGATTTTTCTTTACTATTTGAACTAAAGCTGTGCAATGGATTTTTTGAAAATAAGAGACATTCATGAAATTAATAATTCAACAGAAGCTTTCTTGATGTTTGATGCATGTCAGACAGCAGCCTACAGGCTACAACATATGTTGTCGAGCCCCTTGGAAGTTACCAGCGTTTTAGTTTAAAGGGGTTTCAAGGGTTGCAGTTTATTTATGCCATCACCAACCTTGGTAAAACAGCATATCATCTATTTTACTAACTATCCATTTATCGGTAATAATTGGAGGGTGTGTGCTGCAAATGAGGCGGCTATTTGTATTTGTATTTATTAGGGATCCACATTAGCTGCTGCCAAGGGGGTCCAAACATATTAAAGCACTTACATTACATATAAAGCAAAAGATAAAACAGCACATCATATAACATTATTACACCACTACATATCTACAATACAACATGTTTAATACATAAATACAACAATATCACAATGTGTGCATATGCATGTGTCTGTACCTTTGTGTGTGTCTCTTCACAGTCCCCGTTGTTCCATAAGGTGTATTGTTGACCTGTTTTTAAAATCTGATGCCATGGATAGGGAAGGACCTCATTGACTGTTCACACAGCACTCTGTCCAGCGCACTGGCGCTTGTAGACTAGGCTATAGTAGGCTAGTAGACATGAGAGGAGTATGGTAGTTAGGCTATTTGTAATAATGCCTACTCGTATTCTCACCTTCAAAGTACCGCAGAGTCATGTTGTCTAAAAAGGGCATAATCGGTGCACAGCGACTCTAATTGAGTCTCAAGGGTGACACTATGCCGAATTGGTTGGAAAATTACTGAATCAGAAAACATTGAAAACATTGTTAATTCAGAATGCATATTAGCCATTCAATTGGTCAGCTGAGAAAGGAACAACTGTAATTAAACAGTAATTATTACTCTGTTGTTAATGTAGTGATTTAGGGGTAACTGCTTAAGTGATGCTTGATCCAGCAACCTTACAGCTTCAAGGTGAGTACACCGCCCATGTCAAAAAGGTCTAGCTAAACGTCCTGACATATGTCTTGACTCCACTACAGCAATGTAATGTCAACGAGAAGGTGGATGTGACTGACCTTGAAATTAACCTGCAACTAGGATTGGAAGGACTTTACCGTGATTGTATTCTCTCTCCATCATATTGTATTTACTGTATGTGACCTTATTGGCCTCAACATGTAGGAGTAAGGAAAGAAAGACTCCTGAACTGTGTGTGTGTGTGTGTGTGTGTGTGTGTGTGTGTGTGTGTGTGTGTGTGTGTGTGTGTGTGTGTGTGTGTGTGTGTGTGTGTGTGTGTGTGTGTGTGTGTGTGTGTGTGTGTGTGTGTGTGTGTGTGAAACATATGCTGTGTGTGTGTGTTTTTGCGCGAGTGAAATAGAGAGATCTATGAGAGTGTGATCACGTTCGGTTGTGTGACAACCCAAAGACAAAGTCATGTGACTAAGATGTATCTTCTGGTACATAAGAAAGAACGTCCAAAACAGACATACACCACCACAGAAAAGATAGAGTGAGAGAAAGACGAGAGTGAGAGAAAGACAAGAGCGCTGAAAGAGAGAGAAAGATAGAAAAACAGCGTCAGATTTATGAATGCCTTTTCAGGAGAGGCGCTACATTATCCGAGTGGCACATAAACTGTGTAGGTGAAGTGGAACGATTGAACATAACTCAGGCTTTTCATGCGCGACTTAAGAACGCGGCAGTGCCTGGGAACTGTTCTGCCCACCTTCTCTCTCTCTCTCTGGCTCTTTCTCTCCTCCTCGCTCTTTCTCTCTCCCTCGCTCGGATGACGTCGTTGGGGAGGCAGATAGACGGGGGGGAAATGCCTCGAGATGGAGAACGAAGCTCTTTCAACCGCGCTCCACACTTGTCGTTCTCTCCCTTTATTTCGCTCTCTATCTCTCTATCTCTCTTGCTCTCTCGTTCTCGCCCTTTATTTCTCTCTCTCTCTCTCTCTCTCTCTCTCTCTCTCTCTCTCTCTCTCTCTCTCTCTCTCTCTCTCTCTCTCTCTCTCTCTCTCTCTCTCTCTCTCTCTCAAGTGTCTTATCTTGAGATGTTTTTCTTCATTTCAAGGGCTTACTGGTCAGATGTAAATGTAAGATGTTTTGTACTCTGTTTCTCTCTCTTTCTCCCTATCTGTCCCATTTTCTCCCCCATCTTTTCGTGTCTTCCCTCCTTCAATCTCTCCCTTTCTCTCCTTTACCCTCTCCCTTTCTCTTCCCGCCATCCCATGTCTTTGCGTAACATATTTGCTTGGCGTGCTGGTTTGTTAAGGGGACGTCAGGCCTTTGTTGAGCCGAACAGTTATGGAAATGAGCTGCTTCATTTAGGCGTTAATTACACAGCATGCCTCATTAGAGTGGCCATGATGAGGCGTGGGATGGAGAGGAAGAGCCGGTAAACTGGAATGGTGTGTGTGTGTACATGCTTATGTGTGTGTGAGCGCCAGCTGGTCAGATAGCCCTGGTGGGTCCCTTTGGTCAGCACTGCTCAATCTGTGCTGAAAAAACATTTCATGCAGCATTGAGCTCTGACTCAGACACATTCCCACTCACACACACCGCTGCACCCCCACCCCCTACACAAACCATTTCCCCAATCTATCCATCCTCCACCAATGGCAAGTTGTCAGCAGACAAGCCCACTCAATTACAGTGGGGCGCTGCTCTGGAGGACTGGCATATCCCAGCAAGCCGTTCCATTCTTTAGACGGAGTGTACTCTAAAGAGAGAGTGATCAAGAGAGAGAGAGCAGTAGAGAGGGAGGGAGTGCATCCGTTATGTCCGTGTCGGTCTGTGTGTGTGTGTGTGTGCGAAGCCGCCAAGCAGACTGAGTTTACAGAGAGGGAACACTACACTAGACATGGAGCCACCACTCTGGCAGCTAAGCTTTGCTCGATAGGTGAATTGATTTCTTGTAATGTGTGTTAGTAATGTGTGTTAGTCTGTACAGTATTTAGACAGTCTTTTGTGTGAGGTGTGCGTGCATGAATGAACAGTATGTGCTTATCAGAGAAAGAGAAAGAGGGAGAGAGAGAGAGAGAGAGTTTGTTAGAAAGTAAACTTGTCTGTGAGAGAAAGAGAGAGAGAGATTCTTTAGGACATTGTTTTTCCACCTGGGAGGGAGAGGAACTGACTGCAGCTGTTTCAGTCTCCAAATCACACCTGCAGTGTGCCTTGTCAGCTAGCGTCTCTCTCTCTCTCTCTCTCTCTCTTTCTCTCTCTCTCTCTCTCTGTCTCTGTCTTCCTTTCTCTCTATCTGTCACACCCTGGCCTTAGTTATCTTTGTTTTCATTATTATTTTAGTTAGGTCAGGGTGTGACATGGTGAATGTATGTGTTTTTGTAGTGTATAGGGTGGTTGTAAGGTTAGGGGGTTTATTAGAGTAGTTGGGTTTATGTTTAGTATAGTAGTCTAGCTGTGTCTATGGTTGCCTGAAGGGTTCTCAATCAGAGACAGATGTCATTAATTGTCTCTGATTGGGAGCCATATTTAAGGCAGCCATAGGAACTAGGGTTTTTGTGGGTAATTGTCTATGTTGAACGTTTGTTGCTTGTCCCTGCACTTACGTCATTAGCTTCACGGTCGTTTGTTGTTTTGGTTTGTTTTGTGTATAGTGTTCGTTTTCGTGTTTTTCCTCTCTTCTAATAAAAGAAGATGTATTTTGCACACGCTGCGCCTTGGTCCTCTCTCTCTCCCATTGACGATCGTGACAGAATTACCCACCAACCTAGGACCAAGCGGCGTGTCAAGCGGCAACAGGACCCACCTACACAGGATTCATGGACATGGGAGGAGATACTGGATGGTAAGGGACCTTGGGCACAACCGGGAGAATATCGCCTCCCTCGTGAAGAGCTGGAGGCAGCTAAAGCCGAGAGGAGGCGATATGAGGAGGCAGCACGGAAGCAAGGCTGGAAGCCCGTGAGTACAACCCAAAAATTTCTTGGGGGGGGCCTTAAAGGGAGTGTGGCGAAGTCAGGTAGGAGACCTGCGCCTACTCCCTGTACTTACCGTGGAGAGCGAGAGTACGGGCAGACACCGTGTTACGCAGTAGAGCGCATGGTGTCTCCTGTACGCGTGCATAGCCCGGTTCGGTACATTCCAGCTCCACGTATCGGCCGGGCTAGATTGAGCGTTGAGCCGGATGTCATGAAACCGGTCCAACGCATCTGGTCACCAGTGCGTCTCCTCGGGCCGGCTTACAAGGCACCAGCCTTACGCATGGTGTCCCCGGTTCGCCTACATAGCCCGGTGCGGGTTATTCCACCTCCCCGCACTGGTTGGGCGACGGGGAGCATACAACCAGGTAAGGTTGGGCAGGCTCAGTTTTCAAGGGAGCCAGTACGCCTGCACGGTCCGGTATTTCCGGCGCCACCTCCCCGCCCCAACCCAGTACCACCAGTGCCTCCTCCACGCACTAGCCCTATGGTGCGTGTCTCCAGCCCTTTACCACCAGTGCCTACACCACGCACCAAGCCTCCTGTGTGTCCCCAGAGTCCTGTGCGTCCTGTTGCTGCTCCCCGCACTAGCCCTGAGATGCGTGTCCCCAGCCCGGTACCACCAGTTCCGGCACCACGCACTAGGCCTAATGTGCGTCCCCAGGGTCCAGTATGCCCTGTTCCTTCTCCCCGCACTAGCCTGAAGGTGCGTGTCCTTAGCCCGGTGCCTCCAGTTCCGGCACCACGCACCAGGCCTACAGTGCGCCTCAGTCGGCTAGAGTCTGTAGTCTGCCCAACGCCGTCTGAGCCATCCGTCTCCTCAGCGCCATCTGAGCCATCTGTCTCCCCAGCGCCATCTGAGCCATCCGTCTCCCCAGCGCCGTCTGAGCCATCCGTCTCCCCAGCGCCGTCTGAGCCATCCGTCTGCCCAGTGCCGTCTGAGCCATCCGTCTGTCCCGAGCCATTAGAGCCGCCCGTCTGTCCCGAGCCGTCAGAGCCGTTCGCCAGTCAGGAGCCGCTAGAGCCATTCGTCAGACAGGATCTGCCAGAGCCGCCAACCAGACAGGATCTGCCAGAGCCGCCAACCAGACAGGATCTACCAGAGCCGCCAACCAGACAGGATCTACCAGAGCCGCCAACCAGACAGGATCTACCAGAGCCGCCAACCAGACAGGATCTGCCAGAGCCGCCAACCAGACAGGATCTGCCAGAGCCGCCAACCAGACAGGATCTGCCAGAGCCGCCAGTGAGCCATGAGCGTCCAGAGCCGTCAGCCAGCCATGAGCGTCGAGAGCCGTCAGCCAGCCATGAGCGTCGAGAGCCGTCAGCCAGCCATGAGCGTCGAGAGCCGTCAGCCAGCCATGAGCGTCCAGAGCCGTCAGCCAGCCATGAGCGTCCAGAGCCGTCAGCCAGCCATGAGCGTCCAGAGCCGTCAGCCAGCCATGAGCGTCCAGAGCCGTCAGCCAGCCATGAGCGTCCAGAGCCGTCAGCCAGCCAGGAGCGTCCAGAGCCGTCAGCCAGCCAGGAGCGTCCAGAGCCATCAGCCAGCCATGAGCAGCCCCTCAGCCCGGAGCTGTCATTAATCCAGAACTGCCCCTCAGTCCAGAGCTGTCTCTCTGTCCGGAGCTGCCCTTCAGTCCGGAGTTGCCCCTCTATCCTGAGCTACCTCTCTATCCTGACCTACCTCTCTGTCTTGAGCTATCTCTCTATCCCGGTGCTGCCCCTTATCCCGGTGCTGCCCCTTATCCTGGTGCTGCCCCTTATCCTGGTGCTGCCCCTTAGTCCGGTGCTGCCCCTTAGTCCGGTGCTGCCCCTTAGTCCGGTGCTGCCCCTTAATCCAGTGGGGTTAAGTTGGCGGGTGGTCAGTTGGAGGAGGCTACGAAAGCGGGTAGTGACTATGGTGGGGTGGGGACCACGACCAGTACCAGAGCCGCCACCGTGGACAGACGCCCACCCAGACCCTCCCCTAGACTTTATGCTGGTGCGCCCGGAGTTCGCACCTTAAGGGGGGGGTTATGTCACACCCTGGCCTTAGTTATCTTTGTTTTCATTATTATTTTAGTTAGGTCAGGGTGTGACATGGTGAATGTATGTGTTTTTGTAGTGTATAGGGTGGTTGTAAGGTTAGGGGGTTTATTAGAGTAGTTGGGTTTATGTTTAGTATAGTAGTCTAGCTGTGTCTATGGTTGCCTGAAGGGTTCTCAATCAGAGACAGATGTCATTAATTGTCTCTGATTGGGAGCCATATTTAAGGCAGCCATAGGAACTAGGGTTTTTGTGGGTAATTGTCTATGTTGAACGTTTGTTGCTTGTCCCTGCACTTACGTCATTAGCTTCACGGTCGTTTGTTGTTTTGGTTTGTTTTGTGTATAGTGTTCGTTTTCGTGTTTTTCCTCTCTCCTAATAAAAGAAGATGTATTTTGCACACGCTGCGCCTTGGTCCTCTCTCTCTCCCATTGACGATCGTGACACTATCTTGCTATGTAGCCCCTCGCCTCCCCACTGCTATCTATTTTTCTAGACCTCAAACAGTGAAGAAAGGGATGTACCACGCTGTTTTTAATTACAGTTACAACATAAACCTATTAGCATGAAAATGGCTCTGTGTCTGCATATGTATATCAGTGAGTGTGTGTGTGTATCAGTGAGAGAGATAGTAGTGTGTGTGTAGGGTGTGTGTGTGTGTGTGTGTGTGTGTGTGTAGGGTGTGTGTGTGTGTAGGGTGTTTGTAGGGTGTGTGTAGGGTGTGTATGTGTGTAGGGTGTGTGTAGGTGTGTATGTGTGTGTCTGTAGGGTGTGTGTAGGTGTGTGTGTGTGTGTGTAGGTGTATGTGTGTGTGTAGGGTGTGTCTGTATAGGGGTGTGTAGGGCAGGGGTTTAGGGGGTTGACACGACAAGGGGCGTTGTGTATGTGTGTGTGTATCTGTGTGTATGCATGTGTGTGTGTGTATCCGTGTGTGTGTGTGTGTATCCGTGTGTGTGTATGCATGTGTTTGAATGTTTATTACCATCCAATAACAGTAGTGTCTGTTGTGCAGCGATAGTGCTGACAGAAAGTTACATCCTCATGTGCCACGGACGACCTTGGTCACAGGGAAACACGATGTGTGACTGACAATAGGGCAAGACCAACTACAAAGGAAGAGCTTGAGAGAAATAGAACTAAAACAGAACTAAAAAGAAGTACACCAGAAGAGATGCTCTGAGTATGTGATAGATGGGAGAAAGAGAACTAGAGAGGGTGTGTGAGGGAGAGAGAGGGTGTGTGAGGGAGAGAGAGGGTGTGTGAGGGAGAGAGAGGGTGTGTGACGGAGAGAGAGAGGGTGTGTGACGGAGAGAGAGGGTGTGTGAGGGAGAGAGAGGGTGTGTGAGGGAGAGAGAGGGTGTGTGAGGGAGAGAGAGAGGGTGTGTGACGGAGAGAGAGGGTGTGTGAGGGAGAGAGAGAGGGTGTGTGAGGGAGAGAGAGGGTGTGTGAGGGAGAGAGAGAGGGTGTGTGACGGAGAGAGAGAGGGTGTGTGACGGAGAGAGAGGGTGTGTGAGGGAGAAAGAGAGGGTGTGTGACGGAGAGAGAGGGTGTGTACAAACACACACTTGGTTCACCTGAAGCTACGTTCACAGCTTGGGGAGCGAGGGACCACAGCGGGGTGGAAACATTTAAAGCGTGCCCCCATAAAAAGGAAGTATTAATTTTAATGATGCGTCTGACAGTCAAAGGGATTATCTTCCTCTCTATTTTCCCTCCCTATCTCCCCCTCTCTCTCTATCCCTTCTCTCTTTCTACCCTGCAGCGACACATTTGATTTGGTTTAAATGTGTCGGCACAAATCTGGCTGTTTCTCTGTCAGACAATTGTCATATTTTAGACGTTGCTCACCTGAATGGAGCCGTCAGCTTCGACAAGAATGAAATTTGCCGTACTACAAAGCAGTTTTCCTCCCTATCCTCCACCTCTCTCCTTCTCTCTTTCTTTCTATCCCCTTCTCTTTCAGTCAGTCAGACCTCCCTACCCTCTGTCTAAGTCTGCACATTGGCCACAAGGTGTGGTGGTCTTAGATTAACTGAGGTTACTGTCATTTGCTGGAGCTTGGCTTCCTTATACATTGAGTGTACATGACATAGTTTGTCCAGGTGAATCCAGGTAAAAGCTATGATCCTTTATTGATGTCACTTGTTAAAACCACTTCAATCAGTGTAGATGAAGGGGAGGAGACCGGTTAAAGAAGGATTTTTAAGCCTTGAGACAATTGAGACATGGATTGTGTATGTGTGCCATTCAGAGGGTGAATGGGCAAGACAAAATATTTAAGTGCCTTTGAATGGGGTATAGTAGTAGGTGCCAGGTGCACCGATTTGTGTCAAGAACGGTCGACCACCCAAAGGACATCCAGCCAACTTGACACAACTGTGGGAGGCATTAGAGTCAGCATGGGCCAGCATCCATGTGGAACGCTTTTGACACCTTGTGGAGTCCGTGCTCTGACGAATTGAGGCTGTTCTGAGGGCAAAAGGGGGTGCAACTCAATATTAGGAAGGTGTTCTTAATGTTTTGTACACTCAGTGTGTGTGTTACCTCTCTCCTAGAGCTCCTCTTTGGTCCTGAATCCCTAATTTATCCTGATTCTATTTCTATGGTTTGACCTGTATTCTACTGTAACATGATTCTATTTCTATGGTTTGACCTGTATTCTACTGTAACATGATTCTATTTCTATGGTTTGACCTGTATTCTACTGTAACATGATTCTATTTCTGTGGTTTGACCTGTATTCTACTGTAACATGATTCTATTTCTATGGTTTGACCTGTATTCTACTGTAACATGATTCTATTTCTATGGTTTGACCTGTATTCTACTGTAACATGATTCTATTTCTATGGTTTGACCTGTATTCTACTGTAACATGATTCTATTTCTATGGTTTGACCTGTATTCTACTGTAACATGATTCTATTTCTATGGTTTGACCTGTATTCTACTGTAACATGATTCTATTTCTATGGTTTGACCTGTATTCTACTGTAACATGATTCTATTTCTATGGTTTGACCTGTATTCTACTGTAACATGATTCTATTTCTATGGTTTGACCTTTATTCTACTGTAACATGATTCTATTTCTATGGTTTGACCTGTATTCTACTGTAACATGATTCTATTTCTATGGTTTGACCTGTATTCTACTGTAACATGATTCTATTTCTTTATGTTATGGAGTGGAAGAAGATAGACACTCCAGGGGCTTGATAAACTAGTCTGAACTGAACACCTAACTAAAGGGTCCAGGAGTGTGTGTGTGTGCGTTCGTCTGTATGCATGTGAGTGTGCACGTGTGTGTGAGAGAGACTAACGCACGAGTGTGGTCCTCCTAACTACCTCCGTTACACCTGCGTACAGTTTTGACAGGCTCGGTGCTAACTAAGGCCTTTTAATAAACCATCCATCTGCCATGAGCCTGATCACAGCTTTGTGACTAATTAGCCTCTCTTCATTAAGAGCACGTCGTTAGCAGACCTTGGATTTCTGAGCAAGCTGTCCTGAAATGTCACAATGCTACTGCAGTTCTCTCTATAGTGTAGGGTCTAATGATAACTTAAATTCTTGAGTAAAATGGGTATTAATGTCAATGGGAGTTTGATGTTAAGCATGTTTGAAGTTAGTTTTATATACATGTTAGGACCTGTGTATGTGGGACAGGTGACCGTATAATGTGATTTACATGTACAGTTGAAGTTGGAAGTTTACATACACCTGTAACGTAACTCTAGCTCTTCCTCCTCCTCGGACGAGGAGAGGAGAGAGGGATCGGAAGACCAATGTGCAGCGAGGTATGATGACATAATGATTTATTAACTGAAGTCAAAGACGAACACGAAAAACACTTGGAAAATTACAAAACAACAAACGAACATAGACTGACCTAAAACATGTGAACTTACATATAACGAAGAACGCACGAACAGGTACACGACTACAAACAAACGATACAGTCCCGTGTGGTAACATATACGGACACAGGAGACAACCACCCACGACAAACAATGTGAAACAACCTCCCTATGTATGTCTCTCAATCAGAGGAAAACGAAAACACCTGCCTCTGATTGAGAGCCATACAAGGTCAATTAACCCTGACACTTAACAAGGAACAAACACAGAGAATGCCCACCCAGCTCACGTCCTGACCAACAAAACAAAGCTATACAAAAGGAAAACAAGGTCAGGAACGTGACAACACCTTAGCCAAATACATTTAAACTCAGTTTTTCACAATTCCTGACATTTAATCCTTGTAAAAATTCCCTGTCTTAGGTCAGTTAGGATCACCACTTTATTTTAAGAATGTGAAATGTCAGAATAATAGTAGAGAGAATAATTAATTTCAGCTTTTATTTAATTCATTACATTCCCAGTGGGTCAGAAGTTTACACACACTGAATTAGTATTTGGTGGCATTGCCTTTAAATTGTTTAACTTGGGTCAAACGTTTCGGGTAGCCTTCCACAAGCTTCCCACAATAAGTTGGGTGAGTTTTGGCCCATTCCTCCTGACAGAGCTGGTGTAACTGAGTCAGGTTTGTAGGCCTCTTTGCACACACACGCTTTTCAGTTCTGCCCACACATTTTCTATAGGTTTGAGGTCAGTGCTTTGTGATGGCCACTCCAATACCTTGACTTTTTGTCCTGAAGCCATTTTGCCACATCTTTGGAGGTATGCTTGGGGTCATTTGCGACCAAGCTTTAACTTCCTGACTGATGTCTTGAGATGTTGCTTCAATATATCCACATAATTTTCCTACCTCATGATGCCATCTATTTTGTGAAGTGCACCAGTCCCTCCTGCAGCAAAGCACCCACACAACATGATGCTGCCAACCCCGTGCTTCACGGTTGGGATGGTGTTCTTCGGCTTGCAAGCCTCCCCCTTTTTCCTCCAAACATAATGATGGTCATTATGGGCAAACAGTTCTATTTTTGTTTTATCAGACCAGAGGACATTTCTCCAAGAAGTACAATCTTTGTCCCCATGTGCAGTTGCAAACTGTAGTCTGGCTTTTTTATGGCAGTTTTGGAGCAGTGGCTTCTTCTTTGCTGAGTGACCTTTCAGGTTGTGTCGATATAGAACTCGTTTTACTGTGGATATAGATACTTTTGTACCTGTTTCCTCCAGCATCTTCACAAGGTCATTTGCTGTTGTTCTGGGAATGATTTGCACTTTCGCACCAAAATACGTTCAACTCTAGGAGACAGAACGCGTCTCCTTCCTGAGCGGTATGATGGCTGCGTGGACCCATGGTGTTTATACTTGCTTACTATTGTTTGTATAGATGAACGTGGTACCTTCAGGCATTTGCTCCCAAGGATGAACCAGGCTTGTGGAGGTCTACAATTTTTTTTCTCAGGTCTTGGCTGATTTCTTTTGATTTTCCCATGATGTCAAGCAAAGAGGCATTGAGTTTGAAGGTAGGCCTTGAAATACATCCACAGGTACCTCCAATTGACTCACATTATGTCAATTAGCCTATCAGAAGCTTCTAAATCATTTTCTGGAATTTTCCTAGCTGTTTAAAGGCACAGTCAACTTAGTGTATGTAAACTTCTGACCCACTGGAATTGTGATACAGTGAATTATAAGTGAAATAATCTGTCTGTAAACAATTGTTGGACAAATTACTTGTGTCATGCACAATGTAGATGTCCTAACCGACTTGCCAAAACTATAGTTTGTTAACAAGACATTTGTGGAGTGGTTGAAAAACGAGTTTTAATGACTCCAACCTAAGTGTATGTAAACTTCCGACTGCAACTGTATGTAAAATATATGACTTGATGGGGTGGATTAGAAAATAATAATGCCACTTTGGTGTGGTGGGGTAGGAGGGAACTTTTAGATGAGCAGAGAAATAGCTTACGAATCCATGCATGTGTACAGTACTACAGCTGTGTTTATCCCCAGTTTCATATCTTATGTATGTCAGTCACTGTAACCCAAACAAACAGTGTATATCACTCATAACTGAATTAGAGTATGTGTTCATCACTATGAGACTGTTCATTTGACATAGCGGAATGATTTCGTGTTTGAGTCTTGTGTTAGTCTGGGTGGAGTGTGTGTGTGTGTGTGTGTGTGTGTGTGTGTGTGTGTGTGTGTGTGTGTGTGTGTGTGTGTGTGTGTGTGTGTGTGTGTGTGTGTGTGTGTGTGTGTGTGTGTGTGTGTGTGTGTGTTTGAGTGTGTGTGTCTACCTGCGGGACTGAGCTTATCTGAGCTGATGACAGATAGCAGATAGCTTCCCCCTGACTACTCATTACTACTGTTACAGCTAGTACTCCAGCCTTCCCTGCCTCAACACCTATGTGTGTGTGTGTGTGTGTGTGTGTGTGTGTGTGTGTGTGTGTGTGTGTGTGTGTGTGTGTGTGTGTGTGTGTGTGTGTGTGTGTGTGTGTGTGTGTGTGTGTGTGTGTGTGTGTGTGTGTGTGGTATTCCTCACATCAACAACAAGAACAAGAACTGTACCTGCTATTTTCCATCCATGACCAAACACCTGTGTGTGTGTTTGTGTGTGTGTGTGTGTGTGTTTGTATGTGTGCATCATTACTCAAACCTTACAGCAACCTGTCATACCTGCTATCCTCCAGCCGAGAGAAACAGGTCTGTGCCTGTAGGTGTGTATGGCATCACCATCCCTTCCCTATCCCCAATGGCCTTCCTGCAGTCCTGTCTGTTTTCATTGGGTACAGGGCTGTTCATTCTAAATGGGTGACACTGTCGTGCTAGTGGCTGCAGCTGCCTTGTGTCCTGCAGCCTGTCTTCCATAATGTGACACATTCTGAGCATCAGGAACACTGCTGACCTATTTCCAGCAGTGTCCATCCCCCTGTGTGTTTCTTCCAGAGAGTCATTTATAAGAGTGAATGTGCGTAAGTGTGTGTGTGTGTGTGTGTGTGTGTGTGTGTGTGTGTGTGTGTGTGTGTGTGTGTGTGTGTGTGTGTGTGTGTGTGTGTGTGTGTGTGTGTGTGTGTGTGTGTGTGTGTGTGTGTGTGTGATGGGGAAAGGGAGATCATATGTGTGTTAGTCATTGTGTATGTTTAGGGTGTGTAGTAGTCTGGGAGAAAGTCAGTGTTTGTTTGTGTGTGTGTGTGTGTGTATGAGTCTATGTATACAATGCATGTGTATGTTCTGAGTGAGCTCTGTGTGTTATCTCTGTCTGACAGTAGCGTCTGCTCATCCTCTCCTCTCCTCTCCTCTCCTCTCCTCTCCTCTCCTCTCCTCTCCTCTCCTCTCCTCTCCTCTCCTCTCCTCTCCTCTCCTCTCCTCCTCTCCTCCTCGCATATCCTCTTCTCTTTTCCTCTTCTCCTATCCCCGTCTCCTATCTTCTCCTATCCTCCTCTCCTCCTCACATATCCTCTTCTCCTATCCTCCTCTCCTTTCCTCCTCTCCTCCTCTATTGTATATTGTTGCAATTCTCTCTGTCTTACCGGCCTCTCCTGTAAGACTGGCCCCCACTGCGCAAGTGTTCAAGTGGAACTTAACCTTCTGCATCCTGACCGTACCCAGTCCTCCACCTGCTGTTTGAAACTCAACCAGAGCTTCCATCGTTACTTAGCTGTTATGTCTTACTTACTGTTAGTTTTGTTCTATCCCAACCCCTTCTCTTCTCCTTTCGCCCCCCACGACTTTGAGCATAGCATGGTCTCATTTGAATAGGTCAAAATAGTGACATGAACCGTAGAAGTTATATATATATACAGTGCATTCGGAAAGTATTCAGACCCCTTGACTTTATCTACATTTTGTTACGTTACAGCCTTATTCTAAAACAGGTTTTTAGAAATGTTTGCAAATAAAAAAATAAAAAACATTTACATAAGTATTCAGACCCTTTACTCAGTACTTTGTTGAAGCAACTTTGGCAGCGATTACAGCCTAGAGTCTTCTTGGGTATGACGCGGCAAGCTTGACACACCTGTATTTGGGAGTTTCTCCCATTCTTCTTTGCAGATCCTCTCAAGCTCTGTCAAATTGGATGGGGAGCGTCGCTGCACAGCTATTTTCAGGTCTCTCCAGAGATGTTCGATCTGGTTCAAGTCCGGGCTCTGTCTGGGCCACTCAAGGGCATTCAGAGACTTGTCCCGAAGCCACTCCTGCATTGTCTTGGCTGTGTGCTTAGGGTCGTTGTCCTGTTGGAAGGTGAAAATGGCACAGACAGAGATGGTCGCCTCGCTTCGCGTTCTTAGGAAACTATGCAGTATTTTGTTATTTTTATGTATTATTTCTTACATTGTTACCGCAGGAAATCTTAAGTCTTATTACATACAGCCGGGAATAACTATTGGATATAAGAGCAACGTCAACTTACCAACATTACGATCAGGAATACGACTTTCCCGAAGCGGTTCCTCTGTTCGGACCACCACCCAGGACAATGGATCTAATCCCATTAGCCGACCCAAAACAATGACGTCACAGAAGGGGCAGCCGGAGCGGCCTTCTGGTCAGGCTCCATAGACATGCACATCGCTCACCGCTCACGAGTATACAGTATTACTCACCAATGTCCAGTCTCTTGACAACAAGGCAGACAAAATTCGAGCAAGGGTTGCCTTCCAGAGAGACATCAGAGATTGTAACATTCTCTGTTTCACGGAAACATGGCTCTCTTGGGGTATGTTGTCGGAATCGGTTCAGCCACCGGGCTTCTCCATGCATCACACCGACACCTCTCTGGGAAGGAGGAGGGCGGGGGTGTATGCTTTATGATTAACAACTAATGGTGTAATCATAACACCATACAGGAACCCAAGTCCTTCTTCTCACCCGACCTAGAACTCCTTACAATCAAATGCCGGCCATTTTACTTACCAAGAGAATTCTCGTTAGTTATAGTCACAGCTGAGTACATTCCCCCTCAAGCGAACACCAAGACGGCCCACAAGGAACTTCACTGGACTCTATGTAAACTGAAAACTAGATATTTTAACAAAGCAAATTTGAGAATAAGGCTACCTAAATTCCGTCAGCATATTGATTGCACGACATGCAGGGCTAATACTCTCGACCACTGCTACTCTAACTTCCGTGATGCATACAAAGCCCTCCCCCGCCCTCCCCCGCCCTAGGAATCCGGGGCACCACGGAAAATGTTGATTTACAGAGCTATAATTTTCCGAATATAACTCTTCAGATATTTTAATATCTGATCGATTAGTCATTCTCATTAATGTATTATTATTACCTTGTTAGTCTCATTCCAAATGTTGTACAATTCTTGGTTATCTGCACGAACCCTAGCATAAATTATGAATCAGCAATATACAAATTGTCTTAATTATTTATTTACTAACTAAATAATCACAGAAATACATAACAAACAAACAGTAGATATTGGTTACTAACAATGATAGAAAAGTCCCTTGTAGGCTTGTTAATGGGATTTATCTGTTAATTGAATGATTAGAATATTCCACCCTGAAACCATATAATTGTATGGAATTGATTAGAATGTATAAAATTATAATCAATAAATGTGTAGTTCTAGTCAGAATTTACATTTACATTTACATTTAAGTCATTTAGCAGACGCTCTTATCCAGAGCGACTTACAAGTACATACATTCATACTTTTTTTGAATTAGGGTAAAACAATGTAGCTAATGTTTGTCTTTATGGTATTTTAAAGACAGACTGTCTGAGCAAAATTCGGCGCCGACCTGACCAGAGATTTGGGAGAGAACGGGGAGTACGGCTCAAGGTCTCCCTAATCTCTGTCGGCTGGGTAGTGAGACAGTGTGTGCATAGCTGTAACGGCAGCCTTCCTCCTCTTCGTCTGAAGAGGAGGTGTAGCAGGGATCGGACCAAGACGCAGCGTAGTTGGTGCTCAACATATTTAATAATACGAACTGTGAACACTACAACAATACAAAAATAACAAAATGTGGCAAACCGATACAGTCCTAGCTGGTGCAGAGCAAACACAGAGACAGGAAACAACCACCCACAAACCCCAACACAAAACAAGCCACCTATATATGATTCCCAATCAGAGACAACACAAAACACCTGACTCTGATTGAGAACCATATTAGGCCAAACATAGAAACAGACAAACTAGACACACAACATAGAATGCCCACCCAGCTCACGTCCTGACCAACACTAAAACAAGCAAAACACACAAGAACTATGGTCAGAACGTGACAATAGCAGGACATTGTGTGCATCTGTTAGTGTGAATGTGTGTGCGTAGCAGGACATTGTGTGCGTATGTTTGTGTGAATGTGTGTGCGTATGGTTGTGTGAATGTGTGTGCGTGAGAAGTCAGTATAAAATTAATTGTTTTGTATTCTTGACTTTAGAACGTTCCCGTGAATAAACCTTTTTGACTATTTTAGCTGGGCCTCTGTCTGTTTCATTCGACCAGGATCTTACAAATTCTGGTTTGCAGACTGAGTAATATAATTAAATTGGGTTATGTACCTTGAGAACATAATTCTCTTTTCAGGGCTAAGCCATAATGACAGCTTCGTAGACAAAAGGAAAGGGGTGGGACTGAGAAAGAGCGGGAAAGACAAAATGGATTCATTACACACAATCTATAATTATATTAATTGAAATGCTAATCCTTTGCACATGAACGGCCGCTCATTCGAGAATAATTGCAATGTATATATATTTACGCCGTATGTCGTTGTTGTCTTCTCTGTTGGAATCCTTGATCGTCCTGTAGGGTTCATCAGAGTCTCTGGTTCACTTTCATCGAAGTCACAAAGTCTTTTGTGGTTGTAGGTGGTTAGGATGGATACTTTAGAGTACCATTCAGAAATGTTCATAGAATAAATGCTTCGGCGGTTGTCGGTATTCTCGTTTTAGGTTTACGGTATTCTCGTTCTAGGTTTAAGCATCTCCAATCCAAAATTCAATCTAGAATCGGCTTCCTATTTCGCAACAAAGCCTCCTTCACTCATGCTGCCAAACACACCCTCGTAAAACTGACTATCCTACCGATCCTTGACTTCGGCGATGTCATTTACAAAATAGCCTCCAACACTCTACTCAGCAAATTGGATGTAGTCTATCACAGTGCCATCCGTTTTGTCACTAAAGCCCCTTATATCACCCACCACTGCGACCTGTGTACTCTAGTCGGCTGGCCCTCGCTACATATTCGTCGCCAGACCCACTGGCTCTAGGTCATCTATAAGTCTATGCTAGGTAAAGCTCTGCCTTATCTCAGCTTGCTGGTCACGATAACAACACCCACTCCGTAGCACGCGCTCCAGCAGGTATATCTCACTGGTCATCCCCAAAGCCAACACCTCCTTTGGCCGCCTTTCCTTCCAGTTCTCTGCTGTCAGTGACTGGAACAAATTGCAAAAATAGCTGAAGCTGGAGACTTATATTTCCCTCACTAACTTTAAACATCAGCTATCTGAGCAGCTATCTGCAGCTGTACATAGCCCATCTGTAAATAGCCCACCCAATCTACCTACCTCATCCCAATATTGTTTTTATTGACTTTTCTGCTCTTTTGCACATCAGTATTTCTACTTGCACATCGTCATCTGCTCATCTATCACTCCAGTGTTAATTTGCTAAATTGTAATTACTTCGCAACTATGGCCTATTTATTGCCTTACCTCCTCACGCCATTTGCACACACTGTATAGAGACGTTCTTTTTTTTCTATTGTGTTATTGACTGTACGCTTGTTTATTCCATGTGTAACTCTGTGTTGTTGTTTACATTTTACAGTTTGTGTCGCACTGCTTTGCTTTATCTTGGCCAGGTCGCAGTTGTAAATGAGAACTTGTTCTCAACTAGCTTACCTGGTTAAATAATGGTTAAATAAAAAAATAAGATGAATAAAAAAACGTAATTTCTAGCTGCAGACTAGTAATTAGTGTCGTCTAGAATTTGCTCTTTCTGTAGTGAATCGATAGTCTCAGAGTTGAACCATTTCCAACCATGTAGCCTATGCTCCACCTGGGATGGTTTTCTAGTCTTATGGTTTGCGTAGTCTTAACTATTCGGGTGGTCTGGCTTACCGGGTGTCTCTTTGGCTTGTTGTGGTGTAAACCACTTCACACACCAGCGTCACACGGCATGTTTTGGTCTGAGAAATTCAACCATTTACAGTTAAAGTTGGAAGTTTACATACACTTAGGTTGGAGTCATTAAAACTCGTTTTTCAACCACTCCACAAATTTCTTGTTAACAAACTATAGTTTTGGCAAGTGGGTTAGGACATCTACTTTGTGCATGACACAAGTAATTTTTCCAACATTTGTTTACAGACAGATTATTTCACTTATAATTCACTGTATCACAATTCCAGTGGGTCAGAAGTTTACATACACTAAGTTGACTGTGCCTTTAAACAGCTAGGAAAATTCCAGAAAATGATGTCATGGCTTTAGAAGCTTCTAATAGGCTAATTGACATAATTTGAGTCAATTGGAGGTGTACCTGTGGATGTATTTCAAGGCCTACCTTCAAACTCAGTGCTTCTTTGCTTTTCATTGGAAAATCAAAAGAAATCAGCCAAGACCTGAGAAAAAAAATTGTAGACCTCCACAAGCCTGGTTCATCCTTGAGAGCAATTACCACTTTCATCTGTACAAACAATAGTACGCAAGTATAAACACCATGGGATCACGCAGCCGTCATACCACTCAGGAAGGAGACGCGTTCTGTCTCCTAGAGATGAATGTACTTTGGTGCGAAAAGTGCAAATCAATCCCAGAACAACAGCAAAGGACCTTGTGAAGATGCTGGAGGAAACAGTTACAAACGTATCTATATCCACAGTAAAACGAGATCTATATCGACATAACATGAAAGGCCGCTCAGCAAGGAAGAAGCCACTGCTCCAAAACCGCCATAAGAAAGCCAGACTACAGATTGCAACTGCACATGTGGACAAAGATCGTACTTTTTGGAGAAATGTCCTCTGGTTTGACAAAACAAAAATATAACTGTTTGGCCATAATGACCATCGTTATGTTTGGAGGAAAAAGGGGGAGGCTTGCAAGCCAAAGAACACCATCCCAACCGTGAAGCACGGGGGTGGCAGCATCATGTTGTGGGGGTGCTTTGCTGCAAGAGGGACTGGTGCACTTCACAAAATAAATGGCATCATGAGGATGGAAAATAGTCTGGGTAGCCATTTGACTAGATATTCAGGAGTCTTATGGCTTGGGGGTAGAAGCTGTTTAAATACCTCTTGGACCTAGACTTGGTGCTTCGGTACCGCTTGCCGTGTGGTAGCAGAGAGCAGTCTATGACTAGGGTGTCTGGAGTCTTCGTCAATTTTTAGGGCCTTCCTCTGACACCGCCTGGTATAGAGGTCCTGGATGGCAGGAAGATTGGCCCCAGTGATGTACTGGGCCGTTCGCACTACCCTCTGTTGTGCCTTGCGGTCGGAGGCCGAGCAACAGAGGATCAGCGAGGCGGATGTGTTGTTACCACCTGGGGGCGGCCCGTCAGGAAGTCCAGGATCCAGTTTCAGAGGGAGATGATGAGTCCCAGGGTCCTTAGCTTATTGATGAGCTTTGAGGGCACTATGGTGTTGAACGCTGAGCTGTAGTCAATAAATAGCATTCTCACATAGGTGTTCCTTTTGTCCAGGTGAGAAATGGCAGTGTGGAGTACAATGGAGACTGCATCATCTGTGGATCTGTTGGGACGGTATGCAAATTGGAGTGGATCTAGGGTTTCTGAGATGATGGTGTTGATGTGAGCCATGACCAGCCTTTCAAAGCACTTCATGGCTACAGACGTGAGTGCTACGGGTTGGTAGTCATTTAGGCAGGTTACCTTGGTGTTCCTGGGCACAGGCACTATGGTGGTCTGCTTAAAACATTGGTACATTGGTATTACAGTCTCGAACAGGGAGAGGTGAAAATGTCAGTGAAGACACTTGCTAGTTGGTCAGCACATGCTCGCAGTACACGTCCTGGTAATCCGTCTGGCCCTGCGGCCTTGTGAATGTTGACCTGTCTAAAGGTTGACCCGTCACAACGGCTGTGGAGAGCGTGATCACACAGTCTTCCGGTACAGCTGGTGCTCTCATACATGTTTCAGTGTTATTTGCCTTAAAGCGAGCATAGATGTAGTTTAGCTTGTCTGGTAGGCTCGTGTCACTGGGCAGCTCTGTCACGCCCTGACCTTAGTTATCTTTGTTTTCTTTATTATTTTGGTTAGGTCAGGGTGTGATGAGGGTGGTATGGGTGTTTTTGTCTTGTCTAGGGGTTTTTGTATATCTATGGGGTTTGGGTATTGTCTAGGTAATGTAGGTCTATGGTGGCCTAAATTGGTTCCAAATCAGAGACAGCTGTTTATCGTTGTCTCTGATTGGGGATCCTATTTAGGTTGCCATATTCCATTTTGGTTTTGTGGGTTATTGTCTATGTTAAGTTGCATGTCTGCACTCGTTGTTTATAGCGTTCACGTTCGTTTTTGTTATTTTGTTAGTTTGTTTAGTGTTTTTCGTGTTCATTCGTCTTATATTAAAAGTATGTATTCATATCACGCTGCGCCTTGGTCTCCTCTATACGACGAACGTGACATAATAACCAACCAAACAAGGACCAAGCAGCGTGAAAAAGAGGAACAGCGCTTAATGGGGAAATAGACCTGGGAGGAGATATTAGATGGAGCAGGACCCTGGACACAGCCGGGGGAGTATCGCCTTTCTGAAGAAGAGATAGAGGCAGCGAAAGCAGAAAGGCGATACTACGAGGAGAAGTGCCGGAGAATAGAGGAACGGCGACAAGATGAGGAAACACGGCTTGCACGGAAGCCCGAGAGGCAGCCCCAATATTTTTTTTGGGGGGGGCACACGAGGAGATTGGCTAAGTCAGGTAGGAGACCTGAGCCAACTCCTCGTGCTTACCGTGGGGAGCGTGTAACTGGTCAGGCACCGTGTTATGCAGAGATGTGCACGGTGTCTCCAGTTCGCATTCTTAGCCCAGTGTGCTCTATTCCAGCTCCTCGCGTTTGCCGGGCTAGAATGGGCATCCAGCCAGGACATATTGAGCCAGCTCTATGTTCTGGATCTCCAATGCGTCTCCACGGTCCAGTGTATCCTGTTCCTCCTCCCCGCACTCGCCCTGAGGAGCGTGTCCTCAGCCCGGTACCATCAGTTCCCGGCACCACGCACCAGGCCTCCAGTGCGCCTCCAGAGTCCAGTACGTCCTGTTCCTCCTCCCCGCACCCGCCCTGAGGTGCGTGTCCCCAGCCCACGCACCAGGCCTCCAGTGCGCCTCCAGGGTCCAGTACGCCTTGTTCCTGCTCCTCGCACTCGCCCTGAGGTGCGTGTCCCCAGCCCGGGACCTCCAGTGATGATCCATGGCATGAAGCCTCCAGTGATGATCCATGGCAAGAAGCCTCCAGTGATGATCCATGGCACAAAGCCTCCAGTGATGATCCATGGCAAGAAGCCTCCAGTGATGATCCATGGCACGAAGCCTCCAGTGATGATCCATGGCACAAAGCCTCCAGTGATGATCCATGGCACGAATCCTCCAGTGATGATCAATGGCAAGAAGCCTCCAGTGATGATCCATGGCACGAAACCTCCAGTGATGATCCATGGCAAGAAGCCTCCAGTGATGATCCATGGCATGAAGCCTCCAGTGATGATCCATGGCAAGAAGCCTCCAGTGATGATCCATGGCACAAAGCCTCCAGTGATGATCCATGGCAAGAAGCCTCCAGTGATGATCCATGGCACGAAGCCTCCAGTGATGATCCATGGCACAAAGCCTCCAGTGATGATCCATGGCACGAATCCTCCAGTGATGATCAATGGCAAGAAGCCTCCAGTGATGATCCATGGCACGAAACCTCCAGTGATGATCCATGGCAAGAAGCCTCCAGTGATGATCCATGGCACGAAGCCTCCAGTGATGATCCATGGCAAGAAGCCTCCAGTGATGATCCATGGCACGAAGCCTCCAGTGAGGAGTCATGGCACAAAGCCTCCATCAAAGCCTGCCAGTACGGAGCCTCCAGCGACGCCCTCCTGTCCGGAGCTGCCAGAGTCGCCCTCCTCTCCGGAGCTGCCAGAGTCGCCCTCCTGTCCGGAGCTGCCAGAGTCGCCCTCCTGTCCGGAGCTGCCAGAGTCGCCCTCCTGTCCGGAGCTGCCAGAGTCGCCCTCCTGTCCGGAGCTGCCAACGACGGTCCCCAGCCCGGGGTCTCCAGCGAAGGTCCCCAGTCCGGGGTCTCCAGCAACGGTCCCCAGTCCAGAACATCTGGCGTTGATCCACGCAGCGAGGGTCCCCAGCCCGTGGCCTACGGCGAGGATCTGCAGTCCAGAGCCTCCGACAATGATCCACGGGTCTGTGCTACAAGAGCGGACTCAGTGTAAAGAAGGGGGGCGGCGTCCAGAGCCGGACCACCACCGAGGTTAGATGCCCACCCAGACCCTCCCATATAGGTTTAATTTTGCGGCCGGGAGTCCGCACCTTTGGGGGTGGGTACTGTCACGCCCTGACCTTAGTTATCTTTGTTTTCTTTATTATTTTGGTTAGGTCAGGGTGTGACGAGGGTGGTAGGGTGTTTTAGTCTTGTCTAGGGGTTTTTGTATATCTATGGGTTTTGGTATTGTCTAGGTAATGTAGGTCTATGGTGGCCTAAATTGGTTCCAAATCAGAGACAGCTGTTTATCGTTGTCTCTGATTGGGGATCCTATTTAGGTTGCCATTTTCCATTTTGGTTTTGTGGGTTATTGTCTATGTTAAGTTGCATGTCTGCACTCGTTGTTTATAGCGTTCACGTTCGTTTTGTTAGTTTGTTTAGTGTTCTTCGTGTTCATTCGTCTTATATTAAAAGTATGTATTCATATCACGCTGCGCCTTGGTCTCCTCTATACGACGGACGTGACAAGCTCTCAGCTGTGCTTCCCTTTGTAGTCTGTAATGGTTTGCAAGCCCTGCCACATCCGACCAGCGTCAGAGCCAGTGTAGAACGACTCGATCTTAGTCCTGTATTGACACTTTGCCTGTTTGATGGTTCGTCGGAGGGCATAGCGGGATTTCTTATAAGCTTCCGGGTTAGAGTCCCGCTCCTTGAAAGCGGCAGCTCTAGCCTTTAGCTCAGTGCGGATGTTGCCTGTAATCCATGGCTTCTGGTTGGGGTATGTACGTACGGTCACTGTAGATCACTTCTTTATTTTTACTATTTTCGACATTGTAGAATAATTGTGAAGACATCAAAACTATGAAATAACACAAATGTAATCATGTAGTAACCAAAAAAGTGTTAAACAAATTATTATTCAAAGTAGTCACCCTTTGCCTTGATGACAGGATTACAGGCAGCATCCGCACTGAGCTAAAGGCTAGGGCTGCCGCTTTCAAGGAGCGGGACTCTAACCCGGAAGCTTATAAGAAATCCCGCTATGCATTCCAGGTGACTACCTCATGAAGCTGGTTGAGAGAATGCCAAGAGTGTGCATTGCTGTCATCAAGGCTAAGGGGTGTCTACTTTGAAGAATCTCAAATATAAAATACATTTTGATTAGTTTAACACTTTCTTGGTTACTACATGATTCCATATGTGTTATTTCATAGTCTTGACGTCTTCACTATTATTCTACAATGTAGAAAATAGAAAAAATTAGGAAAACCCTTAAATGAGTAGGTGTGTCCAAACTTTTGACTGGTACTGTATATTTTTCCAGTCTCTCGGTCCCAGCTTTGATTCACCTGTACTGACCTCGCCTTCTGGATGGTAGCGTGGTGAACAGGCAGTGGCTCGGGTGGTTGTTGTCCTTGATGATCTTTTTGGCCTTCCTGTGACATCGGGTGCTGTAGGTGTCCTGGAGGGCAGGTAGTTTGCCCCCGGTGATGCGTTGTGCAGATCGCACCACCCTCTGAAGAGCCCTGCGGTTATGGGCGGTGCAGTTGCTGTACCAGACAGTGATACAGCCCGACAGGATGCTCTCAATTGTGCATCTGTAAAAGTTTGTGAGGGTTTTAGGAGACAGCACACATTTCTTCAGCCTCCTGAGGTTGATGAGACGCTGTTGCGCCTTCTTCTCCACGCTGTCTGTGTGGGTGGACCATTTCAGTTTGTCCGTGATGTGTATGCCGAGGAACTTAAAACTTTCCACCTTCTCCACTGCTGTTCCGTCAATGTGGATAGGGGGGTGCTCCCTCTGCTATTTCCTTAAGTCCATGATCATCTCCTTTGTTTTGTCGACGTTGAGTGAGAGGATATTTTCCTGACACCACACTCCGAGTGCCCTCACCTCCTCCCTATAGGCTGTCTTGTCGTTATTGGTGATCTAGCCTACTACTGTTGTGCCGTCTGCAGTTTTGATGATTGAGTTGGAGGCGTACAGTCCACTCAGTTGGAGGCGTACAGTCCACTCAGTTGGAGGCGTACAGTCCACTCAGTTGGAGGCGTACAGTTCACTCAGTTGGAGGCGTACAGTTCACTCAGTTGGAGGCGTACAGTTCACTCAGTTGGAGGCGTACAGTTCACTCAGTTGGAGGCGTACAGTCCAGTCCACTCAGTTGGAGCCGTATAGTTCAGTCCACTCAGTTGGAGGTGTATAGTTCAGTCCACTCAGTTGGAGGTGTATAGTTCAGTCCACTCAGTTGGAGGTGTATAGTTCACTCAGTTGGAGGCGTACAGTCCACTCAGTTGGAGGTGTATAATTCAGTCCACTCAGTTGGAGGTGTATAGTTCACTCAGTTGGAGGCGTACAGTCCACTCAGTTGGAGGCGTACAGTCCACTCAGTTGGAGGCGTACAGTTCACTCAGTTGGAGGCGTACAGTTCACTCAGTTGGAGGCGTACAGTTCACTCAGTTGGAGGCGTACAGTCCACTCAGTTGGAGGCGTACAGTTCACTCAGTTGGAGGCGTACAGTTCACTCAGTTGGAGGCGTACAGTCCACTCAGTTGGAGGTGTATAGTTCAGTCCACTCAGTTGGAGGTGTATAGTTCACTCAGTTGGAGGCGTACAGTCCACTCAGTTGGAGGCGTACAGTTCACTCAGTTGGAGGCGTACAGTCCACTCAGTTGGAGGTTTACAGTCCACTCAGTTGAAGGCGTACAGTCCACTCAGTTGGAGGCGTACAGTTCACTCAGTTGGAGGCGTACAGTTCACTCAGTTGGAGGCGTACAGTTCACTCAGTTGGAGGCGTACAGTCCACTCAGTTGGAGGCGTACAGTCCACTCAGTTGGAGGCGTACAGTTCACTCAGTTGGAGGTTTACAGTCCACTCAGTTGGAGGCGTACAGTTCACTCAGTTGGAGGCGTACAGTTCACTCAGTTGGAGGCGTACAGTTCACTCAGTTGGAGGCGTACAGTTCACTCAGTTGGAGGCGTACAGTCCAGTCCACTCAGTTGGAGGCGTATAGTTCAGTCCACTCAGTTGGAGGTGTATAGTTCAGTCCACTCAGTTGGAGGTGTATAGTTCAGTCCACTCAGTTGGAGGCGTATAGTTCACTCAGTTGGAGGCGTACAGTTCACTCAGTTGGAGGCGTACAGTTCACTCAGTTGGAGGCGTACAGTTCACTCAGTTGGAGGCGTACAGTTCACTCAGCTGGAGGCGTACAGTCCACTCAGTTGGAGGCGTACAGTCCACTCAGTTGGAGGCGTACAGTCCACTCAGTTGGAGGCGTACAGTTCACTCAGTTGGAGGCGTACAGTTCACTCAGTTGGAGGCGTACAGTTCACTCAGTTGGAGGCGTACAGTTCACTCAGTTGGAGGCGTACAGTCCAGTCCACTCAGTTGGAGCCGTATAGTTCAGTCCACTCAGTTGGAGGTGTATAGTTCAGTCCACTCAGTTGGAGGTGTATAGTTCAGTCCACTCAGTTGGAGGTGTATAGTTCACTCAGTTGGAGGCGTACAGTCCACTCAGTTGGAGGTGTATAATTCAGTCCACTCAGTTGGAGGTGTATAGTTCACTCAGTTGGAGGCGTACAGTCCACTCAGTTGGAGGCGTACAGTCCACTCAGTTGGAGGCGTACAGTCCACTCAGTTGGAGGCGTACAGTTCACTCAGTTGGAGGCGTACAGTTCACTCAGTTGGAGGCGTACAGTTCACTCAGTTGGAGGCGTACAGTCCACTCAGTTGGAGGCGTACAGTTCACTCAGTTGGAGGCGTACAGTTCACTCAGTTGGAGGCGTACAGTCCACTCAGTTGGAGGTGTATAGTTCAGTCCACTCAGTTGGAGGTGTATAGTTCACTCAGTTGGAGGCGTACAGTCCACTCAGTTGGAGGCGTACAGTTCACTCAGTTGGAGGCGTACAGTCCACTCAGTTGGAGGTTTACAGTCCACTCAGTTGAAGGCGTACAGTCCACTCAGTTGGAGGCGTACAGTTCACTCAGTTGGAGGCGTACAGTTCACTCAGTTGGAGGCGTACAGTTCACTCAGTTGGAGGCGTACAGTCCACTCAGTTGGAGGCGTACAGTCCACTCAGTTGGAGGCGTACAGTTCACTCAGTTGGAGGTTTACAGTCCACTCAGTTGGAGGCGTACAGTTCACTCAGTTGGAGGCGTACAGTTCACTCAGTTGGAGGCGTACAGTTCACTCAGTTGGAGGCGTACAGTTCACTCAGTTGGAGGCGTACAGTCCAGTCCACTCAGTTGGAGGCGTATAGTTCAGTCCACTCAGTTGGAGGTGTATAGTTCAGTCCACTCAGTTGGAGGTGTATAGTTCAGTCCACTCAGTTGGAGGCGTATAGTTCACTCAGTTGGAGGCGTACAGTTCACTCAGTTGGAGGCGTACAGTTCACTCAGTTGGAGGCGTACAGTTCACTCAGTTGGAGGCGTACAGTTCACTCAGTTGGAGGCGTACAGTCCACTCAGTTGGAGGCGTACAGTCCACTCAGTTGGAGGCGTACAGTTCACTCAGTTGGAGGTTTACAGTCCACTCAGTTGAAGGCGTACAGTTCACTCAGTTGGAGGCGTACAGTTCACTCAGTTGAAGGCGTACAGTTCACTCAGTTGGAGGCGTACAGTTCACTCAGTTGGAGGCGTACAGTTTACTCAGTTGGAGGTGTATAGTTAAGTCCACTCAGTTGGAGGCGTACAGTTCACTCAGTTGGAGGCGTACAGTTCACTCAGTTGGAGGTTTACAGTCCACTCAGTTGAAGGCGTACAGTTCACTCAGTTGGAGGTGTACAGTTCACTCAGTTGAAGGCGTACAGTTCACTCAGTTGGAGGCGTACAGTTCACTCAGTTGGAGGCGTACAGTTTACTCAGTTGGAGGTGTATAGTTCACTCAGTTGGAGGCGTACAGTTCACTCAGTTGAAGGCGTACAGTTCACTCAGTTGGAGGCGTACAGTTCACTCAGTTGGAGGCGTACAGTTTATTCAGTTGGAGGTGTATAGTCCACTCGGTTGGAGGCGTACAGTTCACTCAGTTGGAGGTGTATAGTTCAGTCCACTCAGTTGGAGGCGTACAGTTCACTCAGTTGAAGGCGTACAGTTCACTCAGTTGGAGGCGTACAGTTCACTCAGTTGAAGGCGTACAGTTCACTCAGTTGGAGGCGTATAGTTCACTCAGTTGGAGGTGTATAGTTCAGTCCACTCAGTTGGAGGTGTACAGTCCACTCAGTTGGAGGCGTATAGTTCACTCAGTTGGAGGTGTATTGTTCAGTCCACTCAGTTGGAGGCGTGCAGTCCACTCAGTTGGAGGCGTACAGTTCACTCAGTTGGAGGCGTACAGTTCACTCAGTTGGAGGCGTACAGTCCACTCAGTTGGAGGCGTACAGTTCACTCAGTTGGAGGCGTACAGTTCACTCAGTTGAAGGCGTACAGTTCACTCAGTTGGAGGCGTACAGTTCACTCAGTTGGAGGCGTACAGTTCACTCAGTTGGAGGCGTACAGTTCACTCAGTTGGAGGCGTACAGTCCACTCAGTTGGAGGCGTACAGTTCACTCAGTTGGAGGCGTACAGTCCACTCAGTTGAAGGCGTACAGTCCACTCAGTTGAAGGCGTACAGTCCACTCAGTTGGAGGCGTACAGTCCACTCAGTTGGAGGTGTATAGTCCACTCAGTTGAAGGCGTACAGTCCACTCAGTTGGAGGCGTACAGTTCACTCAGTTGGAGGCGTACAGTTCACTCAGTTGGAGGCGTACAGTTCACTCAGTTGGAGGCGTACAGTCCACTCAGTTGGAGGCGTACAGTCCACTCAGTTGGAGGCGTACAGTTCACTCAGTTGGAGGTTTACAGTCCACTCAGTTGGAGGCGTACAGTTCACTCAGTTGGAGGCGTACAGTTCACTCAGTTGGAGGCGTACAGTTCACTCAGTTGGAGGCGTACAGTTCACTCAGTTGGAGGCGTACAGTCCAGTCCACTCAGTTGGAGGCGTATAGTTCAGTCCACTCAGTTGGAGGTGTATAGTTCAGTCCACTCAGTTGGAGGTGTATAGTTCAGTCCACTCAGTTGGAGGCGTATAGTTCACTCAGTTGGAGGCGTACAGTTCACTCAGTTGGAGGCGTACAGTTCACTCAGTTGGAGGCGTACAGTTCACTCAGTTGGAGGCGTACAGTTCACTCAGTTGGAGGCGTACAGTCCACTCAGTTGGAGGCGTACAGTCCACTCAGTTGGAGGCGTACAGTCCACTCAGTTGGAGGCGTACAGTTCACTCAGTTGGAGGCGTACAGTTCACTCAGTTGGAGGCGTACAGTTCACTCAGTTGGAGGCGTACAGCTCACTCAGTTGGAGGCGTACAGTCCAGTCCACTCAGTTGGAGCCGTATAGTTCAGTCCACTCAGTTGGAGGTGTATAGTTCAGTCCACTCAGTTGGAGGTGTATAGTTCAGTCCACTCAGTTGGAGGTGTATAGTTCACTCAGTTGGAGGCGTACAGTCCACTCAGTTGGAGGTGTATAATTCAGTCCACTCAGTTGGAGGTGTATAGTTCACTCAGTTGGAGGCGTACAGTCCACTCAGTTGGAGGCGTACAGTCCACTCAGTTGGAGGCGTACAGTCCACTCAGTTGGAGGCGTACAGTTCACTCAGTTGGAGGCGTACAGTTCACTCAGTTGGAGGCGTACAGTTCACTCAGTTGGAGGCGTACAGTCCACTCAGTTGGAGGCGTACAGTTCACTCAGTTGGAGGCGTACAGTTCACTCAGTTGGAGGCGTACAGTCCACTCAGTTGGAGGTGTATAGTTCAGTCCACTCAGTTGGAGGTGTATAGTTCACTCAGTTGGAGGCGTACAGTCCACTCAGTTGGAGGCGTACAGTTCACTCAGTTGGAGGCGTACAGTCCACTCAGTTGGAGGTTTACAGTCCACTCAGTTGAAGGCGTACAGTCCACTCAGTTGGAGGCGTACAGTTCACTCAGTTGGAGGCGTACAGTTCACTCAGTTGGAGGCGTACAGTTCACTCAGTTGGAGGCGTACAGTCCACTCAGTTGGAGGCGTACAGTCCACTCAGTTGGAGGCGTACAGTTCACTCAGTTGGAGGTTTACAGTCCACTCAGTTGGAGGCGTACAGTTCACTCAGTTGGAGGCGTACAGTTCACTCAGTTGGAGGCGTACAGTTCACTCAGTTGGAGGCGTACAGTTCACTCAGTTGGAGGCGTACAGTCCAGTCCACTCAGTTGGAGGCGTATAGTTCAGTCCACTCAGTTGGAGGTGTATAGTTCAGTCCACTCAGTTGGAGGTGTATAGTTCAGTCCACTCAGTTGGAGGCGTATAGTTCACTCAGTTGGAGGCGTACAGTTCACTCAGTTGGAGGCGTACAGTTCACTCAGTTGGAGGCGTACAGTTCACTCAGTTGGAGGCGTACAGTTCACTCAGTTGGAGGCGTACAGTCCACTCAGTTGGAGGCGTACAGTCCACTCAGTTGGAGGCGTACAGTTCACTCAGTTGGAGGTTTACAGTCCACTCAGTTGAAGGCGTACAGTTCACTCAGTTGGAGGCGTACAGTTCACTCAGTTGAAGGCGTACAGTTCACTCAGTTGGAGGCGTACAGTTCACTCAGTTGGAGGCGTACAGTTTACTCAGTTGGAGGTGTATAGTTAAGTCCACTCAGTTGGAGGCGTACAGTTCACTCAGTTGGAGGCGTACAGTTCACTCAGTTGGAGGTTTACAGTCCACTCAGTTGAAGGCGTACAGTTCACTCAGTTGGAGGTGTACAGTTCACTCAGTTGAAGGCGTACAGTTCACTCAGTTGGAGGCGTACAGTTCACTCAGTTGGAGGCGTACAGTTTACTCAGTTGGAGGTGTATAGTTCACTCAGTTGGAGGCGTACAGTTCACTCAGTTGAAGGCGTACAGTTCACTCAGTTGGAGGCGTACAGTTCACTCAGTTGGAGGCGTACAGTTTATGCAGTTGGAGGTGTATAGTCCACTCGGTTGGAGGCGTACAGTTCACTCAGTTGGAGGTGTATAGTTCAGTCCACTCAGTTGGAGGCGTACAGTTCACTCAGTTGAAGGCGTACAGTTCACTCAGTTGGAGGCGTACAGTTCACTCAGTTGAAGGCGTACAGTTCACTCAGTTGGAGGCGTATAGTTCACTCAGTTGGAGGTGTATAGTTCAGTCCACTCAGTTGGAGGCGTACAGTCCACTCAGTTGGAGGCGTACAGTCCACTCAGTTGGAGGCGTATAGTTCACTCAGTTGGAGGTGTATTGTTCAGTCCACTCAGTTGGAGGCGTACAGTCCACTCAGTTGGAGGCGTACAGTTCACTCAGTTGGAGGCGTACAGTTCACTCAGTTGGAGGCGTACAGTCCACTCAGTTGGAGGCGTACAGTTCACTCAGTTGGAGGCGTACAGTTCACTCAGTTGAAGGCGTACAGTTCACTCAGTTGGAGGCGTACAGTTCACTCAGTTGGAGGCGTACAGTTCACTCAGTTGGAGGCGTACAGTTCACTCAGTTGGAGGCGTACAGTCCACTCAGTTGGAGGCGTACAGTTCACTCAGTTGGAGGCGTACAGTCCACTCAGTTGAAGGCGTACAGTCCACTCAGTTGGAGGCGTACAGTCCACTCAGTTGGAGGTGTATAGTTCACTCAGTTGGAGGTGTATAGTTCAGTCCACTCAGTTGGAGGCGTACAGTTCACTCAGTTGAAGGCGTACAGTTCACTCAGTTGGAGGCGTATAGTTCACTCAGTTGGAGGTGTATAGTTCACTCAGTTGGAGGCGTACAGTTCACTCAGTTGGAGGCGTACAGTTCACTCAGTTGGAGGTGTATAGTTCACTCAGTTGGAGGCGTATAGTTCACTCAGTTGAAGGCGTACAGTCCACTCAGTTGGAGGCGTACAGTTCACTCAGTTGGAGGCGTACAGTTCACTCAGTTGGAGGTTTACAGTTCACTCAGTTGGAGGTGTACAGTTCACTCAGTTGGAGGCGTACAGTTCACTCAGTTGGAGGCGTACAGTTCACTCAGTTGGAGGCGTACAGTTTACTCAGTTGGAGGTGTATAGTTCACTCAGTTGGAGGCGTACAGTTCACTCAGTTGAAGGCGTACAGTTCACTCAGTTGGAGGCGTACAGTTCACTCAGTTGGAGGCGTACAGTTTATGCAGTTGGAGGTTTACAGTCCACTCAGTTGGAGGCGTACAGTTCACTCAGTTGGAGGCGTACAGTTCACTCAGTTGGAGGCGTACAGTTCACTCAGTTGGAGGCGTACAGTTCACTCAGTTGGAGGTGTATAGTTCACTCAGTTGGAGGTGTATAGTTCAGTCCACTCAGTTGGAGGCGTACAGTTCACTCAGTTGGAGGCGTACAGTTCACTCAGTTGGAGGCGTACAGTTCACTCAGTTGGAGGCGTATAGTTCACTCAGTTGAAGGCGTACAGTTCACTCAGTTGGAGGCGTACAGTTCACTCAGTTGGAGGCGTACAGTTCACTCAGTTGGAGGCGTACAGTTCACTCAGTTGGAGGCGTACAGTCCACTCAGTTGGAGGCGTACAGTTCACTCAGTTGGAGGCGTACAGTCCACTCAGTTGGAGGCGTACAGTTCACTCAGTTGGAGGCGTACAGTTCACTCAGTTGGAGGCGTACAGTCCACTCAGTTGGAGGCGTACAGTTCACTCAGTTGAAGGCGTACAGTCCACTCAGTTGAAGGCGTACAGTTCACTCAGTTGGAGGTGTATAGTTCAGTCCACTCAGTTGGAGGCGTACAGGTCACTCAGTTGAAGGCGTACAGTTCACTCAGTTGGAGGTGTATAGTTCACTCAGTTGGAGGCGTACAGTCCACTCAGTTGGAGGCGTACAGTTCACTCAGTTGGAGGCGTATAGTTCACTCAGTTGGAGGCGTACAGTCCACTCAGTTGGAGGCGTACAGTTCACTCAGTTGGAGGCGTACAGTTCACTCAGTTGGAGGTTTACAGTCCACTCAGTTGGAGGCGTACAGTTCACTCAGTTGGAGGCGTACAGTTCACTCAGTTGGAGGCGTACAGTTCACTCAGTTGGAGGCGTACAGTTCACTCAGTTGGAGGTGTATAGTTCACTCAGTTGGAGGTGTATAGTTCAGTCCACTCAGTTGGAGGCGTACAGTTCACTCAGTTGGAGGCGTACAGTTCACTCAGTTGGAGGCGTACAGTCCACTCAGTTGGAGGCGTATAGTTCACTCAGTTGAAGGCGTACAGTTCACTCAGTTGGAGGCGTACAGTTCACTCAGTTGGAGGCGTACAGTTCACTCAGTTGGAGGCGTACAGTTCACTCAGTTGGAGGCGTACAGTTCACTCAGTTGGAGGCGTACAGTCCACTCAGTTGGAGGTGTATAGTTCACTCAGTTGGAGGTGTATAGTTCAGTCCACTCAGTTGGAGGCGTACAGTTCACTCAGTTGGAGGCGTACAGTTCACTCAGTTGGAGGCGTACAGTCCACTCAGTTGGAGGCGTATAGTTCACTCAGTTGAAGGCGTACAGTTCACTCAGTTGGAGGCGTACAGTTCACTCAGTTGGAGGCGTACAGTTCACTCAGTTGGAGGCGTACAGTTCACTCAGTTGGAGGCGTACAGTTCACTCAGTTGGAGGCGTACAGTCCACTCAGTTGGAGGCGTACAGTTCACTCAGTTGAAGGCGTACAGTCCACTCAGTTGAAGGCGTACAGTTCATTCAGTTGGAGGTGTATAGTTCAGTCCACTCAGTTGGAGGCGTACAGTTCACTCAGTTGAAGGCGTACAGTCCACTCAGTTGGAGGCGTACAGTTCACTCAGTTGAAGGCGTACAGTTCACTCAGTTGGAGGTGTATAGTTCAGTCCACTCAGTTGGAGGCGTACAGTTCACTCAGTTGAAGGCGTACAGTTCACTCAGTTGGAGGCGTATAGTTCACTCAGTTGAAGGCGTACAGTTCACTCAGTTGGAGGCGTATAGTTCACTCAGTTGGAGGTGTATAGTTCACTCAGTTGGAGGTGTATAGTTCAGTCCACTCAGTTGGAGGCGTATAGTTCAGTCCACTCAGTTGGAGGCGTACAGTTCACTCAGTTGAAGGCGTACAGTTCACTCAGTTGGAGGCGTATAGTTCACTCAGTTGAAGGCGTACAGTTCACTCAGTTGGAGGTGTATAGTTCACTCAGTTGGAGGTGTATAGTTCAGTTCACTCAGTTGGAGGCGTACAGTTCACTCAGTTGGAGGCGTACAGTTCACTCAGTTGGAGGTGTATAGTTCAGTTCACTCAGTTGGAGGTGTACAGTCCACTCAGTTGGAGGCGTACAGTTCACTCAGTTGGAGGTGTATAGTTCAGTTCACTCAGTTGGAGGTGTACAGTCCACTCAGTTGGAGGCGTACAGTTCACTCAGTTGGAGGTGTATAGTTCAGTTCACTCAGTTGGAGGTGTATAGTTCAGTCCACTCAGTTGGAGGTGTACAGTCCACTCAGTTGGAGGCGTACAGTTCACTCAGTTGGAGGTGTATAGTTCAGTCCACTCAGTTGGAGGTGTATAGTTCAGTTCACTCAGTTGGAGGTGTACAGTCCACTCAGTTGGAGGCGTACAGTCCACTCAGTTGGAGGTGTATAGTTCACTCAGTTGGAGGCGTACAGTCCACTCAGTTGGAGGTGTACAGTTCACTCAGTTGGAGGTGTATAGTTCAGTCCACTCAGTTGGAGGCGTACAGTCCACTCAGTTGGAGGCGTACAGTTCACTCAGTTGAAGGTGTATAGTTCACTCAGTTGGAGGCGTACAGTCCACTCAGTTGGAGGCGTACAGTCCACTCAGTTGGAGGCGTACAGTTCACTCAGTTGAAGGTGTACAGTTCACTCAGTTGGAGGCGTACAGTTCACTCAGTTGGAGGCGTATAGTTCAGTTCACTCAGTTGGAGGTGTATAGTTCAGTCCACTCAGTTGGAGGCGTATAGTTTACTCAGTTGGAGGTGTATAGTTCAGTCCACTCAGTTGGAGGTGTATAGTTCACTCAGTTGGAGGTGTATAGTTCAGTTCACTCAGTTGGAGGTGTATAGTTCAGTCCACTCAGTTGGAGGCGTATAGTTCACTCAGTTGGAGGTGTATAGTTCAGTTCACTCAGTTGGAGGTGTATAGTTCAGTCCACTCAGTTGGAGGTGTATAGTTCAGTTCACTCAGTTGGAGGTGTATAGTTCAGTCCACTCAGTTGGAGGTGTATTGTTCACTCAGTTGGAGGTGTATAGTTCAGTCCACTCAGTTGGAGGTGTATAGTTCACTCAGTTGGAGGTGTATAGTTCAGTTCACTCAGTTGGAGGGGTATAGTTCAGTTCACTCATTTGGAGGCATATAGTTCAGTCCACTCAGTTGGAGGTGTATAGTTCAGTCCACTCAGTTGGAGGTGTATAGTTCACTCAGTTGGAGGTGTATAGTTCAGTTCACTCAGTTGGAGGCGTATAGTTCAGTTCACTCAGTTGGAGGTGTATAGTTCAGTCCACTCAGTTGGAGGTGTATAGTTCACTCAGTTGGAGGTGTATAGTTCACTCAGTTGGAGGCGTACAGTCCACTCAGTTGGAGGTGTATAGTTCACTCAGTTGGAGGTGTATAGTTCACTCAGTTGGAGGTGTATAGTTCACTCAGTTGGAGGCGTACAGTTCACTCAGTTGAAGGCGTACAGTTCACTCAGTTGAAGGCGTATAGTTCAGTCCACTCAGTTGGAGGTGTATAGTTCACTCAGTTGAAGGTGTATAGTTCAGTCCACTCAGTTGGAGGCGTACAGTTCACTCAGTTGAAGGCGTATAGTTCAGTCCACTCAGTTGGAGGTGTATAGTTCACTCAGTTGAAGGCGTATAGTTCAGTCCACTCAGTTGGAGGTGTATAGTTCACTCAGTTGAAGGTGTACAGTTCACTCAGTTGGAGGTGTATAGTTCACTCAGTTGGAGGTGTACAGTCCACTCAGTTGGAGGCGTACAGTTCACTCAGTTGAAGGCGTACAGTTCACTCAGTTGAAGGCGTATAGTTCACTCAGTTGGAGGTGTATAGTTCAGTCCACTCAGTTGGAGGCGTACAGTCCACTCAGTTGGAGGCGTACAGTTCACTCAGTTGGAGGTGTATAGTTCAGTCCACTCAGTTGGAGGCGTACAGTCCACTCAGTTGGAGGTGTATAGTTCACTCAGTTGGAGGTGTATAGTTCAGTCCACTCAGTTGGAGGCGTACAGTCCACTCAGTTGGAGGCGTACAGTTCACTCAGTTGAAGGCGTACAGTTCACTCAGTTGAAGGCGTATAGTTCAGTCCACTCAGTTGGAGGCGTACAGTTCACTCAGTTGGAGGCGTACAGTTCACTCAGTTGAAGGCGTACAGTTCACTCAGTTGAAGGCGTACAGTCCACTCAGTTGGAGGCGTACAGTCCACTCAGTTGGAGGTGTATAGTTCAGTCCACTCAGTTGGAGGCGTACAGTCCACTCAGTTGGAGGCGTACAGTTCACTCAGTTGAAGGCGTACAGTTCACTCAGTTGAAGGCGTACAGTTCACTCAGTTGAAGGCGTACAGTTCACTCAGTTGGAGGCGTACAGTTCACTCAGTTGGAGGCGTACAGTCCACTCAGTTGAAGGCGTACAGTTCACTCAGTTGAAGGTGTATAGTTCAGTCCACTCAGTTGGAGGCGTACAGTTCACTCAGTTGAAGGCGTACAGTTCACTCAGTTGAAGGCGTACAGTCCACTCAGTTGGAGGCGTACAGTTCACTCAGTTGAAGGCGTACAGTTCACTCAGTTGAAGGCGTATAGTTCAGTCCACTCAGTTGGAGGCGTACAGTTCACTCAGTTGAAGGCGTACAGTTCACTCAGTTGAAGGCGTACAGTTCACTCAGTTGAAGGCGTATAGTTCAGTCCACTCAGTTGGAGGCGTACAGTTCACTCAGTTGGAGGTTTACAGTTCACTCAGTTGAAGGCGTACAGTTCACTCAGTTGAAGGCGTACAGTTCACTCAGTTGAAGGCGTACAGTTCACTCAGTTGGAGGTGTATAGTTCAGTCCACTCAGTTGGAGGCGTACAGTTCACTCAGTTGGAGGCGTACAGAACACTCAGTTGGAGGCGTACAGTTCACTCAGTTGGAGGCGTACAGTTCACTCAGTTGGAGGTTTACAGTCCACTCAGTTGGAGGCGTACAGTCCACTCAGTCATGTCATTATGGTGACATATATGTGTAGTGGTGTGAATAGTTTTCAAGCCAATGATTTTTTACTTACAGAATGTACTATATCATCTACAGAGAAGTTTCAACCTTTCTTTCTGGCTGTGGTATAGTAATTGTAATTCATTTTCAGAGTAGTTTCAGCCTTTCTTTCTGGCTGTGGTATAGTAATTGTAATTCATTTTCAGAGTAGTTTCAGCCTTTCTTTCTGGCTGTGGTATAGTAATTGTAATTCATTGTCAGTGTAGTTTCAGCCTTTCTTTCTGGCTGTGGTATTGTAATTCATTTTCAGAGTAGTTTCAGCCTTTCTTTCTGGCTGTGGTATAGTAATTGTGCTGCTCATGTGTTTGTTCTAACCCGCCGCCCACCACCCGCCTCTACCAAACGCCTCTACCCCCCACCCAACTCTATTACAAAACGAAGAGATGTAGTGTTTCTGTTGACATTTTGTTTCTTTGCATTTCCTTGCTATATTATTATTTTGCCTTCCGTCAGCGGAAAGGTATTTTTCTGCGTGTTCAGCAGTGTTTTTGTGTTTCTACTCCTCGATCTGGCTCAAACAGCCGAGCTCCAACCTCCACTCAGGGTTTAGTAACAGGGGCTATGGTATGGTAGCAGTAACTAAACAGTGACAGCCATTGCTGAGGAGTAGCAGATGTAAGCTCTCGGTATGCGTGTGTGTATGAGTGTGTGTTTCGTGGGTGGCTTTCAGCATAGAGATGTCAAAGCATTGAGTTTGTTCTCTTTTTAATCACTAGCTATTTTCCATCAGCCCACTTTCCTACAAATAGCATATTCACTGACAAGCTGAGGTCGAACACAAAACAAAACAAGCGCTTGCCTGTGAACTGCACTTAGACAGCTCTGCCCAAATCATCCCCACTACATCTCACTTTAAAATGAGTTTTCCCAGCCTTAGCCACTGCAATTAAAACACACTTGTCTTTTGGCATGACATATTTCCTCTCTTCCTCTTTTCTTTAGTTGTCGAAGGTGATTCTCTCAGCGCGAGGCCATTGAGAGTAGCCAGCGAGGGAGAGCAGGGTCTGAAATGACAACATGGCCATCGTTCCTTTGTGTGCTGAAAGGATGTGAAGAGTGATAGGCCCGAGCATTGACCTTAGCAGAGGCTGTCTGTTCATAAGCCAGATGCATGGCCCAGTGTGCTTTACAATGACAGCCCAGTCATTTACAACGACAGCCCTGGCATTTTACCACAGTCTTTGTTCTTGTCTGGGTGATAGTGCTCTCTCTCTTTCTCTCTCATGCTCTTTCTCTCTCTCTCTCCCTCTCTCTGTCTGTCGTTCCCTCTCTCTCATGCTCTTTCTCTCTCTCTCTCCCTCTCTCTGTCTGTCGTTCCCTCTCTCATGCTCTTTCTTGCTTTCTCACTGTCACTGTCAACGTTGCCCATCGACCTTGGCCAAATGCCTTTTTTTCCTTTTCTTTGTTTCTTTGTTTCTCTTTCATTCTTTCTTTCTTTTCTCTCTCTCTTTTTTCTCTTTCAATCTTTCTTTCTTTTTCTCTTTCTTTCTTTCTCTTTCTTTTTTCTCTTTCTTTCCTTTTCTTTGTTTCTTTGTTTCGTTTTCATTCTTTCTTTCTTTTTTCTCTTTCTTTGTTTCTCTCATTCTTTCTTTCTTTTTTCTCTTTCTTTCTTTTTCTTTGTTTCTTTGTTTCTCTTTCATTCTTTCTTTCTTTTTCTCTTTCTTTCCTTTTCTTTGTTTCTTTGTTTCTCTTTCATTCTTTCTTTCTTTTCTCTCTCTCTTTTTTCTCTTTCAATCTTTCTTTCTTTTTCTCTTTCTTTCTTTCTCTCTTTCTTTCTTTTCTTTCTCTTTCTTTCTTTTCTTTCTTTCTTTCTTTTCTTTCTTTCTTTTTCTCTTTCTTTCTTTCTAAAATTCATCATGAAAATGTCATCGCCTCTTCTTATCTGTCATTCTATGATGCAGGGATTGGAGATTGATAAAAACTATTGTATGGAATTGAACAAAGATTATTAAGCATAACACTGGCACATGTGTTTCTTTGCTCCGGAACATTGTACTCATGTCTGATAGTAAAATAACAGGGAGTAATCACTAACCCTCCAAACAAAAGCCTGTTTTGACAAAGGTTTCTCAAATAATATGCACTTCCCTTCTTCATAATTTCCTTTATTAGCAGTCTGGGAGATTATGATTAATTTCCATTGAAATATGATCTTCTGTGACAGGCAGCTCGCCCCCATACAACTCACATCAGTCCCCTTTCTCTCTTTGTCAAAAACATTCAAAACGGACAATAAAGTTATTGTATAGAATACAAAACTGTGAAAGGCTTTCTGACATGTCTTCAAAAAGACGAGAACGTGATGATAAAGACAACATGGAACACAATTTAATACTTACAATCGTAGCATAACAATAGCATTCCACTTTGGCATTTCACCCACCTGCCAGTTGAAAATAATTACATTTTTGAAATGATTTAGTACCATTGAGTTTTATAGTTTATTTACAAAAAATGTCTTTGTTCATTCACTGCAACTACTTGCTCCAGATGAGACTCGCTTTAAATAAATGCATCAAATATCTTTCTCCCCACATTGTAAATCCACATTCTGTACAGAGCTGTAAAAACAAATAGCACTTACAGCAATAGGATCTTAAAACTTCTTTGGGATAGGGGGGCGCTGTTTTCACTTTGGGAAAAAATCGTGCCCAATTTAAACGGCCTCGTACTCTATTCTAGATCGTACAATATGCATATTATTATTACTATTGGATAGAAAACACTCTCAAGTTCTAAAACCGTTTGAATTATATCTGTGAGTAAAACAGAACTCATTTTGCAGCAAACTTCCTGTCAGGAAGTGAAAAATCTGAAATCGAGGCTCTGTTCCAGGGCCTTCCTATTCATTTGCTTTAAATCTATGGATATACATGCACCTCATACGCCTTCCACTAGATGTCAACAGGCAGTGGGAGGTGGAATGGGGTGTCTAGCTTGATCTGAGGTCGAACAAGAGCTCTTGGAATGACGTGACCCCAAATTTCCTTTGTTCAGCAAGGCGCGGGAAGGAACCCTGGATTGCCTTCTGAAAAGCTTTCTGTATAGACGGCTAATATTTCCGGCTTTGATTTTATTTGATACATGTGATAATATCATCGTAAAGTATGTTTTTTCAATATAGTTTTATCAGATTATTGAACGTTTATCGGGAGTTTTGGCGTTTTCCGTTCTCTGCGTTTGGTGAAGATGGACAACTTCGCTCCACTTGGCTAGCTTTGGTTGCTAATTCGACAGGAGAAGAGGACATTCTAAAACCAAACAGCGATTTATTCTGGACAAAGGACTCCTTGTGCAACATTCTGATGAAAGCTCAGCAAAAGTAGGAACCATTTATGATGTTATTTCGTATTTCTGTGGAAAATGTTTAGTACTATTTTCCGCCCTCATTGCAGGCGCTGTCTCGCTATAACGTAAGCTGTATGTCGTACTAAAGTTATTTTTAGAATTCTAACACGGCGATTGCATTAAGAACTAGTGTATCTTTCATTTGCTGTACAACATGTATTTTTTAGTAAAGTTTATGATGAGTTCTTTGATTAGATTAGGTGAGTGTCAGAAATATATCCGGATAATTTTGTGCAGTTTGGCTACGTATTCACATTGTAAAACCACGATTTGTACCGCTAAATATGTACATTTTCGAACAAAACATATATGTATTGTGTAACATGATGTTATAGGACTGTCATCTGATGAAGTTTGTCAAGGTTAGTGAATAATTTTATATCTTTTGCTGTTTTTTTGCGATCGCTACCTTTGCGGTGAATGAATGCGGTTGTGTGGTTGGCTATTGTGGTACGCTAATATAATGCTATATTGTGTTTTCGCTGTAAAACACTTAAAAAATCTGAAATATTGGCTGGATTCACAAGATGTTTATCTTTCATTTGCTGTACACCATGTATTTTTCATAAATGTTTTATGATGAGTATTTAAGTATTTCACGCTGCTCTCTGTAGTTATTCTTGCTGCTTCGGTGCTATTTGTGATTGTAGCTGTAATGTAAAACTATGATTTATACCTGAAATATGCACATTTTTCGAACAAAACATAGATTTATTGTATAACATGTTATAAGACTGTCATCTGATGAAGTTGCAAGCTACCTGTGCTGTGAAAGAAATGTCTGTGCTTTTTTGTATTTGGTGGTGAGCTAACATAAATATACGTGGTGTTTTCGCTGTAAAACATTTAAAAAATCGGACATGTTGGCTGGATTCACAAGATGTTTATCTTTCATTTGCTGTATTGGACTTGTTAATGTGTGAAAGTTAAATATTTCAAAAAAATATTTTTTGAATTTCGCGCGCTGCCTTTTCAGTGGAATGTGGGGGGAACCCGGGGCTAGACAGGTTAATCACCCTGTTGCAGGAGAACTTAAGGTTGTATTTGAGGTTTAAAAAGGCTTCTGAAGTTTGTAATTACGACTTTGACATTTCTGACTTGATTTTCCCAAATCGGTCAACCCCTACAAAAATGTCCATTAATTATAATCTACATAATAATTCACATTTCCAATGGCTGCAGGATTATTTTCATGCTGTAGCAAACTGGCTTAAAATAACGATCCTACATCTGTACATTTAAACGTTATGACTTTTGCTGGAAAGTATTACCGAAATCTGTTACATTGACTGGAGTGTGGCATGTTAGAATGTATCAATTTTATTTATGTAATACAAGCATATTGTTGCATAAATCAGCCTTTTCCACAAGACTCCTACACATGTACTTTACTCGTCGCTGTTTGTCTTTGTGGCTGAGCCTGAATATCTCCTGTCTTCCCAGTTTGTTTCTCCATTAAGTGCACTATGGTTGAAGATGGACTGCTAGGTAGCGACAACATACTTTTCCAGAGGGCTAGTAATGGAATCAGGCCCTTTTCTCCCCCAGTGGGAGTAGCGGAGTGACGAAGTGCCTCGTGGACCCGTCAGTCAGATGCTTTGATGTAACACTTATTACATCAATTATCTGTTTGTTCTGGATGTGTTTGCATTATAATGGCGACTTGCTTCCGCCCACACTCTGACACATTGGACCGCTTAAAGTAATTGGCCAGAAAATGGCTCTCAGTTTGTCGTGCCTAGGATGTGTTTCGCGGACAAACTACCCTTGTTAGTGATTCTGATGGCAGTTACCTGGGAGGCACCGGATGCCTTTGGAAACATAATGATTGCGTTTCCCCCCTATTCTGTCTAGTAGTTGAAGAGGAGCCAGGAGGGTAAAGTAGGAAATGAGGAGTGATAGCTCCAGAATCTCCATCTGTTTATACACACACACACTTGCAAGGACACACGTGCCTGGACAGCGTGGGCACATACACACACACACGCACGCACGCACGCACGCACGCACGCACGCACGCACGCACGCACGCACGCACGCACACACACACACACACACACACACACACACACACACAGACACACAGACACACAGACTGAAAGGCCCTGAGTGGCTCTAACAAGGCCACTGTCATCTCTAGTAATGGGCCTGAGCTGTGAGGGGCCTGGTCTGAGATGGCAGCAGCTCCACAGCAGACCGAGCAGACATGAAGCCTCATGAATATGAGACATAGAGAGAAGGCCCTTTTAAACAGACATCCTATTTAGTCATCTCTCTGACCTCCCAACCTTGTCCTGTCCTGTCTGTCTGGAAGTTACACTTAAAGAATAAATGGCCCAGGCCTCTCTGCTAATTTAGAGAGTCATGCAATATTCAAAAAGGATACTGTCTAACTCAGGTGTGAAAACTGGGAAGACAGAGAATGGGCAGAACTGTCAAGGAGATGATGAAGGTGATGGGATGACTGAAAAGTGCAATATGTACTGTGCTATAGCTCCAAAAGCAACCAAGTTGTAGGCTATTCTACCATTTATTTCAAGAGCATAAATGATGCGGAGTCAGGTGGATTTAAGGCCATGTTGCAAAGCAGAGAACAGTTCTAACAAACGAATAGTGAGTTTCCATCTGTGTGGAATAATGTTATATTACTCTGCATAGGTTTGTAGAGCTTCATTGTTATCCATTGGTGAGGGATTCACCTGTTAACGTAGGCGCTGCACCATCCACACACCCTACCATTGTTCTGCCACATCCAGACAGCAATTTGTATTGAGGTTCAACAACCTTCACTACACCTCGGCTTCATCACAACACCATTGTTAGCATTCAACATCTATTTTACTCTTTTTAACTCTCCTCTTTCTTTTTTCCCGGCCCCCTTGAAGTAAAATGCAAATAGAAAAGACATAGAAAGAAAATAGAGAGAGAGGCATGTGAGAAAGAAAAGTGATACAAGAGAGAGAGAGAGGAGTGGGGCATGAGAAATGAAAGAGAGAGAAAGAGAGAAAGCAAGTTAGAGAAAAAAAGAACTAGAAGAGGGAGGGAGGGATAGACGATGGCAGGAGAGAAAGCAAAGAGAGAAGAGAGGGAGAAGAAGGCTTTACTCGCTGCGTCGGAGCCTCTCTCTTTGTTCCATGGCGCTGGCAGTTAGCTCGGCAGCGATTCATCAGGATTATCTTGTCGTAGGCAGGTAATGTCACAAGCAGGGCCCCATCTATTTATGGCCCATGTGTGTGTGACGCCTTAGCTGCCTTCTCTGCCTCTGCCCATGGCTCTGGCAGGAGCCATCGCTCTTCGGGAGCAGAGACACTCCGAGCACCCCAGATTCAGGGGAAGAGAACGTGGTGGTGGTGGTGCAGGATGAGAGGGGGCCCAGAATCGTACAGAAAACCCCTGAAAAGGGAAGGTCTGTGGCGTCCAGTGGGAGATGGGTATGGAGAGTGGGGGGTAAGTCAGGGCAAGGTGGGAATATGATGGCAGAACCAAACTCACCGGTGGATACAATGCATCTCACACCCCTGCCTGAGTGACAGTCATGTGTGTGTGTGTGTGTGTGTGTGTGTGTGTGTGTGTGTGTGTGTGTGTGTGTGTGTGTGTGTGTGTGTGTGTGTGTGTGTGTGTGTGTGTGTGTGTGTGTGTGTGTGTGTTTGCTGGAATGGTCCCATTTCTTGCAGCACACATAGCTGGCACAATAGTTGTATAATTCTGAACCAACAATTGTGGGAAACAACCATAAAAATAAAAGTAAAATGACCAAACGTTTTAACTTAAAGTAGCCTAACCTTTCAATCCTCTTTCTGCCTGGCTGACTGTCTTGAGCTCGCGCTAACAGAATTGTATCAACCGGGCTCACAATTTCTTGCACCAGTAGGTTTGTGACAGCTGTATTTGTTCAGGAGAGGTGTTCAGGTATTTTATAAACGTTTTGCCAGATTCATCTCCCTAAAAGAGAACTGACATACGTAACAGAGAAGTCCACCACGGAGGAGTAGCCTACGTAGATAAAGTAAACTGCTTTCCTTATCTGGTCAAGTAGCTAGCTACCTTAAAAATGCTAAAAACTATGTGAGAAACAAGCTACCTAATACCTCTACAACCATTTTGGGGTGTGCGTCAGCTCATGCTTTTAACTACACTAATTCCAAAGGGCCATTTATGGAGTATTCTAACGGAATATTAAATACTGGGAAGGAGTGACAAGGAGTGAACATCACTTATGAATTGATTCATGAATTTCACTTTCAAGTCAGGGTTAAATACAGATGCAATCTTACTTACCTATGGATAGATGGATGGATATATGGATGGATGGATAGATAGAAGGATGAACTGAGAGCTGTTACTAAGCCAAGGACACATGCAATATTAAGAGAGCGACACTAGTTTTAGCAACAGCATGGGAAGGGATGGGCACTGAGCCACATAAAACATTAATCCATGCTCTCCCACCCTCTGAGATATCACTCCAGATTCAAGTCTAAATGTGACGTTTTTGCAGGCCCCCGGGAACCTGCAGTCTATGGAGCAGGAGCTCACTGCTTAGACCGATGTGCCATTCATTCACAATGAGCCGAGTCTTAATTAATGGCTGAACTTAACTGTGGATTTGTTTTTCTGTTTTAACCATTTCCCAAACCTTAATTCTTAACTTAACCAATCGGAATGAATGCCTGAATTGTTAATCAATCGGTATTAATTACCTAAAGTTAACCATAGAGTTGTTTTTGTATCCCAAACCTTAACCCTTAACTTAACCCAGATGGAATAAATGTTTTATTTAACTTTAAAGTTGTTTCTGTGTGCCTAATATGCCTAAAACGTCTGGAGTTTATTTGAGAGCTGTGTGCCTAAATACAGGATGTTGCCACTAGGAGCAACGTTGAGCGCTGTTACCATCAATTAGTTGTGTTTTGCTAGGGTTTTGTGTACTGGGGTAGTGGATGGCATAATCCTCGAGCTCCAGCTCAGAGGGTCGCGTGTTCAATCTCAGTGATAGGCACTCATTTTTGCAACTCAGAATTTTGATGTTTCATCTGAAACAGGCACTCATGTTTGGAGCAACTTCTACATTTGACTTTTGGAGAACAGGTGGAAAAACGTCTAATTCTGCAGTGAGATTGTGAGAGCTTGTTGGCCAATAGTGACGATATGTGTACTAAAGTTCAGATTTGAAACATTATGTAGCCTATCACACACACACACACACACACACACACACACACACACACACACACACACACACACACACACACACACACACACACACACACACACACACACACACACACACAATTCCCATCCGATGCTGTTGCTAAAACCTGTGTCACTCTCTTAATATTGCATATATCCTTGGCTTAGTAACAGCTCTCAGTCCATCTATCAATCTATCGATCTATCGATTTATTGATCTATCTATCCATCCATCCATCCATCCATCCATCCATCCATCCATCCATCCATCCATCCATCCATCCATCCATCCATCCATCCATCCATCCATCCATCCATCCATCCATCCATCCATCCATCCATCCATCCATCCATCCATCCATCCATCCATAGGTAAGAAAGATTCCATCTCTATTTAACCCTGACTTGAAAGTGAAATTCATGAATCAATTCATCAGTGATGTTCATTCCTTGTCACTCCCTCCCAGTACTTCATATTACCTTAGAATACTCCAAAACTTACTCTGTATTGTTAAACGGGTTACCGTTTTGACACCTTAATTGTTACCTAATCCTCAAAAGGCATAATAAACTAGTTTTAAAATGTTAGTAAGCTCATTAGAATGGATGAGAAGGAGAACTACAGTATTACGATGTTCTGGCTGATGCTCCATGTGTTGACCAGGCCTAGAGGTTCAAATGGCAGGTGGGCAGGGTAGGCACTTTTGGGACTTTTCTACTGCAACAGGCAAGCTCAATCAAGCACTGCTCGAACCCAGGTCTGGTGTTGAAAGCTACAATAAAGTTTCCCTGCCCATAGTGTTACAATGTCAGCGAAAGCAGGAGGAAAACAGAGCAAAGCATCATTAAGGTGTTTTTCTCTTCGCCACAGTCTGCTCGGGCACCTGGCTGCTTACCACTGTGTGTGTGTGTGTGTGTGTGTGTGTGTGTGTGTGTGTGTGTGTGTGTGTGTGTGTGTGTGTGTGTGTGTGTGTGTGTGTGTGTGTGTGTGTGTGTGTGTGTGTGTGTGTGTGTGTGTGTGTGTGTGTGTGTGTGTGTACGTGCGTGTGTACGTGCGTGTGCGCGTGTGTGTCTGTGTGTGTGTGTGTGTGTTGATCGCCTCTCATACCTCTCTCCCCTGAAACCGATTTGTCCCAACATCGCACACTCGTTGGCCTGACCTTGGGTGGACCTGTAGTAAATTGGGTGGCCCACAGTGTAATCAGCACAGCAGCTATACAGCTCAGAGCTCAGGCTACCCAACAGAACAGTATAGATATACTGTAGCACAGCCATGAAGACACGGTGAGCACTAGGCCAATAGCAATGAGCAATGGAAGCGCAGTCAGTGGGATACTTAGTAAACAGTGGTACGTTTTGGGGGGGAGGTGCCCTAAAGCACATCTAAGATGTGCCAAATACAGTACCAGTCAAAAGTTTGGACACACTAAATCATTCAAGGGTTTTTCTATATTTTTACTATTTTCTACATTGTAGAATAATAGTGATGACATCAAAACTATGAAATAACACATATAGAATCATGTAGTAACCAAACAAGTTGTTAAACAAATCAAACTATATATTTTCTATTTTTAGATTCTTCAAAGTAGACACCCTTTGCCTTGATGACGGCTTTGCACAGTCTTGCCATACTCTCAACCAGTTTCACCTGGAATGCTTTTCCAACAGTCTTGAAGGAGTTCCCACATATGCTGAGCACTTGTTGCTTTGCTGCTGTTGCTGCCTTTCCTTCACTCTGCACTCCAACTCATACAAAATCATTTCAATTGGGTTGAGGTCGGGTAATTGATTTGGAAATACATTTGGAAATTGGCATGTATTTGAAAATACTAAAATACATTTATATTTAAATAACAAATAATCAAATATATATATCTATTTGAAACTAGGTCTGATACTGTACCCTAATTTGCAAACAATTTAATAAAAAAACTTGAACTTATTCCACTTTTCCGTCTCTTCTTATTTCAGGCCCTTTCAGTGCTAATTTGTGTTCAGAGCTAATTTCAAGTGTATTTTTCTAAAGTGCATCAGTCAGAAAAAACGTTCCCACGCTCATTGCTTGTAAGCCTTTACCAGCCACACTGCATTCTGATAACAACCTGACATTCCTCTTTGTTTGGAACAAGAGGGCTGAAATGTAGCTATTTTTCTAACTATAATTTGAGCAGATGCTCTTTCCGTCAAAAATAACACAAAAATAACACATCAAACAAAATAGCCCCACCATTACTTTCATAATACAACACCAACCTGTCAGACGTTCTTACTACGTAAGCATCCACAGCCGGATCATTTCATTGAAATGTGGTAATAGCCCATTTGTTGTGGGAGTGTTGGAGCACTTAAAGGCAGGGAGGAATCAGCGGTGATTACGCTGATAACCATCCTTTCCCCGGCGGTATGCTGCTCCTTTCCCAGAGTGCATCTGTGTGACGAGGGCCATTAATGGAACCCTGTTTACTGTAATGCTCAATTTCTCTCTCTCGCTCTTTCTCTCTTCCTCTTTCTCTCTCTCTCTCTTCCTTGCTCTCTCTCTTTCTCTCTCTCTCTCTCTCTCTCTCTCTCTTACTCTCTCTTTCTCTTCCTCTCTCTATCTTCCTTTCTCTCTCTCTCTCTTCCTCTCTCTCTCGCTCTCTCTCTCTTAATCTCTCTCGCTCTCTCTCTCTTCCTCTCTCTCTATTCCTTTCTCTCTCTCTCTTCTTCTCTCTCGCTCTCTCTCTCTTCCTCTCTCTCTTCCTCTCTCTCTTTCTTTCTCTCACTTCCTCTCTCTTCCTATCGCTCTCTCGCTCTCTCTCTCTTCCTCTCTCTCGCTCTCTCTCTGTTCCTTTCTCTCTTCTCTATCTTACTCTCTCTTTCTCTCTCTCTAACGCTCTATCTCTCAATCTTTCTTTCTCTCACTTCCTCTCTTCCTCTCTCTCTCTCGCTCTCTCTCTGTTCCTTTCTCTCTCTCGCTCTCTCTCTCTCTCTCTCTCTCTCTTCTCTCTCTCTCTTTCCTCTCTCTCGCTCTCTTCCTCTCTCTCTCTCTCTCTTCCTCTCTCGCTCTCTTCCTCTCTCTCTTGCTCTCTCTATCTTCATCTCACTCTCTCTCTCTCTTGCTCTCTCTCTCGCACTCTCTAATTTTTTCTCTCTCTGGATAATGTACTGTTTTGTACTGAGTTGTTGTGTACTGTGTAAGGTAATTGTGTTGAGGTTGGGGTGCTGGCTCGGGGGGGGGGGGGGGGGGGGGCTAATGCATTGTTTTTACCATAATGAGGATGTCTCATTAAAGTATGACAAAATGTCAAAAGTCAAAATCTCTTCTCTCTCTCTTCTTCTTCATCTTCCTCTCTCTCTTTCTCTCTCTCCAACTCTCTCTGTCTCTCTCATTCACTCTCTCGCTCTCTTTGTCTCCCTCTCTCACTCTCTCCTCTCTCTGTCTCTCTCTCATTCTCTCTCTCGCTCTCTCTGTCTCTCTCATTCTCTCTCTCGCTCTCTCTGTCTCTCTGTCTCACTCTCTCCTCTCTCTGTCTCTCTCTCTCACTCTCTCCTCTCTCTGTCTCTCTCTCATTCTCTCTCTCGCTCTCTCTGTCTCTCTCATTCTCGCTCTCGCTCTCTCTGTCTCTCTGTCTCATTGTCTCTCTCTCTCGCTCTCCTATCTGTAAGTAGCTGCTTTTGTAAGGCTACACTTCCTTGACAAGGTATCAAGTGTAGGTAGATGGTCACTTAGCGCTCGTTAATTTGAACATGGAAGCCACCTGCTAATGTGTAGGCCTCCCTCCTCTTCCTCCCTGCGGAGCTTGTGGGTCTGTTAATGTGTTCAGATAAGGCAAAGAGGATCTAAAGAGATGAGACGCGTCTCTCTATCGACTTGGAACATCAATTACCTCGGTCTTTGAAAGTGTGACCTTCTACTGTGACTCTTGTCATGTGGAGATGATGGAAAGAGAAGGTGATATAGTGAGGCAAGGGAGAGGTTTGGTGTAGAGGGCTGGGTAACACTTTATTTGGATAGTCCATCTGTAGATGCTCTACAGACAACATTTCAACTATCTACATTTACATTTACATTTAAGTCATTTAGCAGACGCTCTTATCCAGAGCGACTTACAAATTGGAAAGTTCATACATATTCATCCTGGTCCCCCCGTGGGGAATGAACCCACAACCCTGGCGTTGCAAGCGCCATGCTCTACCAACTGAGCCACACGGGACCACGGGATCTACTAATCCTAGCTCTAACCCTTACCTTAACCCTTACCTTAACCCTTACCTTAACCCTTACCTTAACCCTAACCTTAACCCTAACCTTAACCCTTACCTTAACCCTAACCTTAACCCTAACCCTAACCTTAACCCTTACCTTAACCCTAACCTTAACCCTTACCTTAACCCTTACCTTAACCCTAACCTTAATTATAACTCTAATTGTAACCTTAGCAAGCAGTTGCTTATCAACAGATAGCTTGTTGATAGTATGACCATCTGTAGAGTAGCCTAGAATAACATTGTAGGACTGTGGATGGGTTCCGGACCAGTTCTTGCAGGAGCGGGTGGGAGTCGGACAGAAAGCCAGCAGGAGCGGGTGGGAGTCGGACAGAAAGCCAGCAGGAACTGTATGTAAAGCTGCGGGCGGGAGCGGGATGAAGAAATCAGTTCCCGAGCAGACTTATGGTGGAGAAAGAGAATGTGTGTGTAAGTGCATATATTTTCATATATGTCGGAAATGTACAGTGCATTCGGAAAGTATTCAGACCCCTTGACTTTTTCCACATTTTGTTACGTTACAGCCTTATTCTAAAATTCATTAAATATAACAAATTCCTCATCAATTTACGCACAATACCCTATAATGACAAAGCGAAAACAGGTTTTTAGAATTGTTTTCAGATTTCAGACTCAAAATTGAGCTCAGGTGCATCCTGTTTCCATTGATCATCCTTGAGATGTTTGTACAACTTGATTGGAGTCCACCTGTGGTAAATTAAATTGATTGGACATGATTTGGAAAGGCACACACCTGTCTATATAAGGCCCCACAGTTAACAAGGCATGTCACGGCAAAAACAAAGCCATGAGGTTGAAGGAATTGTCCGTAGAGCGCTGAGACAGGAATGTTGTCGAGGCACAGATCTGGGGAAGGGTACCAAAAAACATCTGCAGCATTGAAGGTCCCCAAGAACACAGTGGCCTCCATCATTCTTAAATGGAATACGTTTGGAACCACCAAGACTCCTAGAGCTGGCCGCCTGGCCAAACTGAGCAATTAGGGGAGAAGGGCCTTGGTCAGGGAGGTGACCAAGAACCCAATGGTCACTCTGACAGAGCTCCAGAGTTCCTCTGTGAAGATGGGAGAACCTTCCAGAAGGACAACCATCTCTGCAGCACTCCACCAATCAGGCCTTTATGGTAGACAGGCCAGACGGAAGCCACTTCCAGGTAAAAGGCACATGACAGCCCACTTAGAGTTTGCCAAAAAGCATCTCTGGTCTGATGAAACCAAGATTGAACTCTTTGGCCTGAATGCCAAGCGTGTCAGGATCGAGGGAAAGATGAACGGAGAAAAGTACAGAGAGGTCCTTGATCAAAACCTTGTAGCGTCATACCCAAGAAGACTCGAGGCTGTAATCGTTGCCATGGTGCTTCAACAAAGTACTGACTAAAGTGTCTGAATCCTTAAGTAAATATATTCTTTCAGTTTTTATTTATAATGAATTTGCAAACATTTCTAAAAAACAGTTTTTGCTTTGTCATTATGGGCTATAGATCGATGAGGGAAAAAAACTATTTAATCCATTTTAGAATAAGGCTGTAACCTAACAAAATGTGGAAAAAGTCAAGGGGTCTGAATACTTTCCGAAGGCACTGTGTGTTCTGATACTTTTCATGCCAGAGAGAGAGGGAGAAAGAAAGATAAACTTTTGGTGTGCAAGGACGGAACAGAATACACATCAATTCACATATCCTGGATCCCTTTGAGCCAGAACAGAGAGAAATAGAATGATGAGAAAAGCCAGCCTACTCCCCTAGATCCCGTTATAGTTTCATTCCATTTTTCTATTTGCTTGTTTCCCCTCGGGCGGCAAAGGCAGCTTCAAAGCCACCATGCCCCAGCCCTCTGTCCTTTTCGCTAGATGGGCAGAGACCAGAGACCCCTGGGATAGCTGGGTTCATATTAACAAACAGAGACCAGAGACCCCTGGGATAGCTGGGTTCATATTAACAAACAGAGACCAGAGACCCCTGGGATAGCTGGGCTCATATTAACAAACAGAGACCAGAGACCCCTGGGATAGCTGGGCTCATATTAACAAACAGAGACCAGAGACCCCTGGGATAGCTGGGCTCATATTAACAAACAGAGACCAGAGACCCCTGGGATAGCTGGGCTCATATTAACAAACAGAGACCAGAGACCCCTGGGATAGCTGGGCTCATATTAACAAACAGAGACCAGAGACCCCTGGGATAGCTGGGCTCATATTAACAAACAGAGACCAGAGACCCCTGGGATAGCTGGGCTCATATTAACAAACAGAGACCAGAGACCCCTGGGATAGCTGGGCTCATATTAACAAACAGAGACCAGAGACCCCTGGGATAGCTGGGCTCATATTAACAGAGACCAGAGACCCCTGGGATAGCTGGGCTCATATTAACAAACAGAGACCAGAGACCCCTGGGATAGCTGGGCTCATATTAACAAACAGAGACCAGAGACCCCTGGGATAGCTGGGCTCATATTAACAAACAGAGACCAGAGACCCCTGGGATAGCTGGGCTCATATTAACAAACAGAGACCAGAGACCCCTGGGATAGCTGGGCTCATATTAACAAACAGAGACCAGAGACCCCTGGGATAGCTGGGCTCATATTAACAAACAGAGACCAGAGACCCCTGGGATAGCTGGGCTCATATTAACAAACAGAGACCAGAGACCCCTGGGATAGCTGGGCTCATATTAACAAACAGAGACCAGAGACCCCTGGGATAGCTGGGCTCATATTAACAAACAGAGACCAGAGACCCCTGGGATAGCTGGGCTCATATTAACAAACAGAGACCAGAGACCCCTGGGATAGCTGGGCTCATATTAACAAACAGAGACCAGAGACCCCTGGGATAGCTGGGCTCATATTAACAAACAGAGACCAGAGACCCCTGGGATAGCTGGGCTCATATTAACAAACAGAGACCAGAGACCCCTGGGATAGCTGGGCTCATTTTAACAAACAGAGACCAGAGACCCCTGGGATAGCTTGGCTCATATTAACAAACAGAGACCAGAGACCCCTGGGATAGCTGGGCTCATATTAACAAACAGAGACCAGAGACCCCTGGGATAGCTGGGCTCATATTAACAAACAGAGACCAGAGACCCCTGGGATAGCTGGGCTCATATTAACAAACAGAGACAAGGAGACCCCACCAGCACCGTTCCTTTCCCCAAATTGACTTTATTTTTCTCCCTTTCTCTTACTGGAAGCAGAAAGAACCTGAGGCGAACCACAAGATACCGTTAGGCCTAGCTCGTGTCCAGTAAGAGCTAGAATTCTGTTCTTAAAATGACTATGAGTCGTTGTTTAAAAAAAATGCACGATGGAATGATGACTCATACTCAGCATTTAATCAAGTTTATTCTTCCTGGGTCTTTCTTCAATTATCGGTTCAAAAGTACATAAAGACTTTGAGAGCAGTTTTTTTTTACGACAATGTAATTGATTTCCAACAAACCCATTTGAACTTGCCTCTCATACTTGCTTCAGGAATTGAAGAATGATTGTCTTTGATATGGAATTTATTTTATTTATATCTGGCTCTTATGTGGTTTACCAAGAGTATGGGTTCATGTATGACAACATCAGCATTGCCTGGAAACCGGAATGTGCTTTCATCTGAGCACAAACTTTAACATGAGGTCAGAGTATCCACAGGAAAGGGTTTATTTGATTAAAGTAGCATTATAACAGCTGGGATTGACTTGTATTAGGAGCCACTGCTGTCCGCTTAACTTATCAGTATCGTTCGGCAATATTCCTCTGTTTGCCCACTGGCAGCCATTACAGTAGGCTACTAGTCTGCCATTGTGTGTCCTTTCTAATAGTGTCAAGTTCTGACCATAGTTCTTGTGTGTTTTGCTTGTTTTAGTGTTGGTCAGGACGTGAGCTGGGTGGGCATTCTATGTTGTGTGTCTAGTTTGTCTGTTTCTATGTTTGGCCTAATATGGTTCCCAATCAGAGGCAGGTGTTTTGTGTTGTCTCTGATTGGGAATCATATTTAGGTGGCTTGTTGTGTGTTGGGATTTTGTGGGTGGTTGTTTCCTGTCTTTGTGTTTTCTCTGCACCAGATAGGGCTGTATCGGTTTGCCACATTTTGTTATTTTGTTATTTGTTAGTGTTCACAGTTTCGTCATTAAACATGTTGAGTACTGGCTACGCTGCGTGTTGGTCCGATCCCTGCTACAACTTCTCTTCTCGTGAAGAGGAGGAAGGCTGCCGTTACAAATAGATCTGAATCATTATCCTTAATGATCTGTAATGGATAGGTCAATGAGTTTAATTGCTAACAATTTACTCCACATTTATGTCATAAAACGGACACAAAAGCTGTTATTGTCTCTAAATAATGAGATAATAGGGGTTATAGAAGTATTATGAAAGATCAATAGGCCTACACTTTGCAGTCTGCTCAAATCAAAGACACTCTGGGATGCATGTACTAAGTATTTGCACCTGTGAAAAGTCTACACCTGTATTTTTTAGAAGGGGTGGAACAGACGGAATACAAAACTAGAAACGTAAGACACTCTTAATGAACTTTTAATCTTAATAAACATTATCTAACTCTGACCGGTATGTTTCCTTCCACCATTGAAGTTTAATTGCATCTGAGAAATGACAGGTGTACATTAGGCTGTGCTGCAAGAACCCTTGGTAAAGTAGGCCTTCTGTATATTGTCTGTGACTGGCTGCAACACCACGGACATCTGGCGCTGTCTGAGGTTTGCACTCGGAGATGCTCTGTCACAAGGATTCGGACAAGAGAGGACACACAGACACACACGCACACACACACACAAACACACACACACACACACTCACACAAACACACTGACTTATATCCTCCTCACCCGCTGTCAGTCACGATGACTGCCATTAGACGATCAGGCAGACGACAGGTGATTAGAGTGTCAGTGTGTCTGACAGGAAGACAGGTTAGGTGTGGGTATGTGTCTGTGTGTATGTGTGTGTGTGTGTGTGTGTGTGTGTGTGTTGGTCCCTCACCCGTCCCCTGCCAGTGTGGAATCCCAAATGAAGGGAGACAGAGAAAGGACAGGTGCAAGATTTGAGTCTTTTGCCCTCTTTGGACAGGCTGACAGGCTCCTTGGCATGTGGTATCCATGGCTCTCCTAGTGCCTGTGGGCCTGACAGAGGAACCTCTTCCAAATCCTGTCACCTACACGTCTCCAGAACTGCAGCCCGGGGCCAGGGAGTGGCCCTGGAGGGGCCCCCGACTGAGCTGAGACCCAGATTAGAAGGGGTTGTTTCGGGTGGGATGGTTAAAGACTGTTGTGAAAAGTTTTGATTCTCATTCTATACTGTTCAACTGAAGCTTGCTATTTGTGGTGTATTGACTTAGCCTCATGTTTTGATGTATTTTAAGGTTTCATTTTCACTTTGAGTTTGATTGGATTAGAATTCATGTGTGAAAACTACATTTGTGTCAAGTTTGTATTCTGTATTCTGTTTGCCGTTAAGCGATTCCTTCCTTCCTGTTGGAAAAGCCAAAACTGTTTCTATTTTCTTCCTCGTCTTTGTTTAGTTTTTTAAATCGTTTTCATATTTCCTGGTGGAATGCCAAAAATCTTAAAATATCAATGCTCTGATGTGGTAAGAAGAGGTAGGAAATTGACACTGGGCTCTGATATATTCTACCAAGAGGGATTTTATTGGGAGACAAGACTGGGGTTTTTGGTGGCACTGTAGGACCATAGAAACATAGGAATCTATAATTAGTATAGCATCTCTATGACTGTGCTACACCACACCTTCTATTCAAATGCCTTGGGCCTCAGTCTTAGTCACTCTATAAGGCATGTATGTTTGAGAGCTGTTTCATGACTTGATGATGACAAAAAAGAAAAGGGGGAGGAGAATGGAGGGCATATTTATGTGTGTATTTGTGTCTATTTGTGTACAGTTGAAGTCGGAAGTATACATTCACTTAGATTGGAGTCATTAAAACTCGTTTTTCAACCACTCCACAAATTTCTTGTTAACAACTATAGTTTTGGCAAGTGGGTTAGGACATCTACTTTGTGCATGACACAAGTCATTTTTCCAATATGTGTTTACAGACAGATTATTTCACTTATAATTCACTGTATCACAATTCCAGTAGGTCAGAAGTTTACATACACTAAGTTGACTGTGCCTTTTAACAGCTTGGAAAATTCCAGAAAATGATGTCATGGCTTTAGACGCTTCTGATAGGCTAATCATTTGAGTCAATTGGAGGTGTACCTGTGGATGTATTTCAAGGCCTACCTTCAAACTCAGTGCCTCTTTGCTTGACATCATGGGAAAATTAAAAGAAGTCAGCCAAGACCTCAGAAACATTTTTGTAGGCCTCCACAAGTCTGATTCATCCTTGGGAGAAATTTCCAAATGCCTGAAGGTACCATGTTCATCTGTACAAACAATAGTACACAAGTACAAGGACCTTGTGAAGATGCTGGAGGAAACAGGTACAAAAGTATCTATATCCACAGTGAAATTAGTCCTATATCGACATAACCTGAAAGGCTGCTCAGCAAGGAAGAAGCCACTGCTCCAAAACCACCATAAAAAAGACAGACTACGGTTTGTAACTGCACATGGTGACAAAGATCATACTTTTTGGAGAAATGTCCTACGGTCTGATGAAACAAAAATAGAACTGTTTGGCCATAATGACCATCGTTATGTTTGGAGGAAAAAGGGGGAGGCTTGCAAGCCGAAGAACACCATCCCAACCGTGAAGCACGGGGGTGGCAGCATCATGTTGTGGGGGTGCTTTGCTGCAGGAGAGACTGGTGCACTTCACAAAATAGATGGCGTCATGAGGTAGGAAAATTATGTGGATATATTGAAGCAACATCTCAAGACATCAGTCAGGAAGTTATATCTTGGTCTCAAATGGGTCTTCCAAATGGACAGTGACCCCAAGTATACTTCCAAAGTTGTGGAAAAATGGCTTAAGGACAACAAAGTCAAGGTATTGGAGTGGCCATCACAAAGCCCTGACCTCAATCCTATAGAAAATGTGTGTGTAGAACTGAAAAAGCGTGTGTGAGCAAGGAGGCCTACAAACCTGACTCAGTTACACCAGCTCTGTGTTACTTATTGTGGGATTTATTGTGGGAAGCTTGTGGAAGCTTACCCGAAACGTTTGCCCCAAGTTAAACAATTTAAAGGCAATGCTACCAAATACTAATTGAGTGTATGTAAACTTCTGACCCACTGGGAATGTGATGAAATAGATAAAAGCTGAAATAAATCATTCTCTGTACTATTATTCTGACATTTCACATTCTTAAAATAAAGTGGTGATCCTAACTGACCTAAAACAGGGATTTTTTACTAGGATTAAATGTCAGGAATTTTGAAAAACTGAGTTTAAATGTATTTGGCTAAGGTGTATGTAAACTTCTGACTTCAACTGTATGTGTGTGTGTGAAACAATAGCTCACAGCCCAGTGACTCCATCTCTCCAGTAATATTTCTATATAAGTTGAAGGCCTCCACGAATCCATTCTCTATCCTATCCCCTCACTAGATGTTTTAGCCAGTGTCACGGACATCAGGACATCTGAACCAGCTATTCCCACCTACTGTCATCCATCAATGTATTCCTTATCCCCCACTGTTATTGTGCTCTCTCCCTCTCTCTCTCTATCCCTCTCTCTCTCTCTCTCTCTCTCTCTCTATCCATCTCTCTTTCTCTCTCTATCCATCTCTCTCTCTCTCTCTATCCCTCTCTCTCTCTCTCTCTCTCTCTCTCTCTATCCCTCTCTCTCTCTCTCTCTCTCTCTCTCTCTATCCCTCTCTCTCTCTCTCTATCCATCTCTCTCCACTCTCTATCCATCTCTCTCCACTCTCTATCCATCTCCCTCTCTCTCTCTATCCCTCTCTCTCTCTCTCTCTCTCTCTCTATCCATCTCTCTCTCTCTCTCTCTCTATCCATCTCTCTCTCTCTCTCTCTCTCTATCCATCTCTCTCTCTCTCTCTATCCATCTCTCTCTCTCTCTCTATCCATCTCTCTCTCTCTCTCTATCCATCTCTCTCTCTCTCTATCCATCTCTCTATCCATCTCTCTATCCATCTCTCTATCCATCTCTCTCTCTCTATCCATCTCTCTATCCATCTCTCTCTATCCATCTCTCTCTATCCATCTCTCTCTATCCATCTCTCTCTATCCATCTCTCTCTATCCATCTCTCTCTCTCTCTCTCTCTCTCTCTCTCTCTCTCTCTCTCTCTCTCTCTCTCTCTCTCTCTCTCTCTCTCTCTCTGTCTCTCTTTCTCTCTTTCTCTCCCTCTCTCTTTCTCTCTTTCTCTCCCTCTCTCTCTCTTTCTCTCTTTCTCTATTCCTCTCTTTCGCTCTCGCAAAAGCCCAAAAGTGAAATCCATCTTTGGCCAGCTGAGTGATTTTAGATTCGATTTCCTCATTTTAGATTGAGTTAGTGAAACAAAACAGACGGGAGAGAATAAATACGACGTTCCCGTGCTCCGAGGAGGAAGCTGTCATATTAACGCTCCAACATCTTCCCATTTGCTTCCCAGGTTTTAATATGAGGAAATTGTTTTCCCATTATCCTGTCAGGAGAAGATCATCCCTGATTTAATTCTATTACGGAGACAGTATGCTGTCTGATAACGCCTCGTTTGTTTGGGGAAAAGTGGACAAGGTGTGTGTGTCTCTGTGGATGAGGGATACGGTGTGTGTTTGTGTTTGTGTGCGTGTGTGTGTGTGTGTGGATGTGGGTGTGTGTCTCACCACCATCAGCCTGTATGTAGCTTTCAGGCTGACTGCACTTGTTGTCGACTTGTGACAATGGAAATGTGGGAGGAGATTGGCTGTCAATCTCTCGTGGGGTAACTGTGGCAATGAGAGAGCTGACAGTTTCTACTGTCACAGAACACTTAACATGGACATCAGTGGGATGCATTGGAGTTGAGGGATGTCGTTTCCAAAGGCACAGGAAGTATGTGTGTGTGTGTGTGTGTGTGTGTGTGTGTGTGTGTGTGTGTGTGTGTGTGTGTGTGTGTGTGTGTGTGTGTGTGTGTGTGTGTGTGTGTGTGTGTGTGTGTGTGTGTGTGTGTGTGTGTGATTTCCCATCAATGTCGTTCCATCTAATGGTCAATGGACCAATGTGTTCAGCGACAGATCTGTTCAACCAAGCCTTCAATCTACCTCTCCCTTCCTCCCTCCATCAATTACCCTACCTGCCAGTCGGCCAATTGCTTTGTCAATACATATTTGAATGAATGAATAAATCAGCCGACCAATCAATCAATACACCAAGCATGTAACTGTAATCTCTCCTTCCCTGGTATCTATTGACTTTAAAAAAATAAAAATAAGCTGCAATGTGTAACTTTTTGGGTGGCCGGACCAAGTTCATATAGAAATGTTTCTTATAGATCTGTCATTCTCATTGAACGCAAGTCTAAGAAGCGGTAGATCTGTTCTATGTGCTCTATTTCTATGCTTCACATTCGTCGTAATGATGAAACCAAGGCGCAGCGTGATTATAATACATCTTCCTTTTAATAAAGAAAGAACACGAAGAACACTAAACAAACTAACAAACTAACAAAATGAACGTGACGCTATAAACACTGAGTGCAGACATGCAACATCACATAGACAATAACCCACCAAACCAAAATGGAAAATGTCAACCTAAATAGGATCCCCAATCAGAGACAACGATAAACAGCTGGACTGGGTACTGTCGCCGGCCACCATGATTGCAACAGTAGGGACCAGAGAAATTCATGTTCATCAGATGCTCCAAAACAATATGTCTCTGCAAAAACCAAATAATGCCTAGCTAGCTAAGTTTTTTCCTTGTTTACAATGTATCCCATTTCAGTTTGTGTGGTTGTTGGTTTAGGTTTTTGTAAATTTGTAGCAAGTATGCTCTGCATGTGTTTTACTTAAAAATAAAAAATAAACTTTTACCCCTTTTTCTCCCTAATTTCGTGGTATCCAATTGGTAGTTACAGTCTTGTCTCATCACTGCAACTTCCGTACGGACTCGGGAGAAGCGAAAGTCGAGAGCCGTGCGTCCTCCGAAACACAACCCAACCAAGCCGCACTGCTTCTTGACACAATGCCCACTCAACCCGGAAGCCAGCCGCACCAATGTGTCGGAGGAAACACTGTGCACCTGGCGACCGTGTCAGCGGACATCCCTGCCGGCCAAACCCTTCCCTAACCCGGACGACACTGGGCCAATTTTCACCGCCCCATGGGTCTCCCGGTCGCGGCTGGCTGCGACTGAGCCTGGACTTGAACCCAGAATCTCTTATGGCACAGCTAGCACTGCAATGCAGTGCCTTAGACCACTGCGCCACTCAGGAGGAAACATGGTCTGCATGTGTAAGTGCATATTGAGTCATGATTGCAAGGTGTCCCAACATATTTTCCAACTGTATCGTTATCTGGTTTTAATGTCTATTCTAGAATGCCATTCTAGCAAATCAGAAACGAGTTTTCAACAATGCTGTGGTATAATAATATTTAATGTTCACTATCAAATGTCTTTTTGGATCTCCATATCTGGGATATCCTGTATTGGGTACTGTGCAGGTTGGAGTTAGAATGGAAATTAGAATGGAAATGAGTTTGTCATTGTGTTGTTAGTGAGGGGCGATATGTATGAAAGATGATGCAATAGGATTTAATGATTGTATCTCCTTTTTCTGAAAAGAGCAAGAACATTTTCTCTGCTGGCAAAAGGCTGTACAGTGCTGAATTGTTCTATTATTTACATTAGATGTGCTGTCTTGCTCAGAGAAAACCCTTATTCTAGCACAAATATTGTCCTTCTGTTGGGTAGTCATGTTGACATTGACAAACAGAATTGTTAACCCCGCCCATCAGGGTTTTCGAGGAAAATGATTGGCCTCTCTGGTTTGATCATAGAGACACGTACAAACTTTTTACGGCACGGTAAACATATCCCCACTGAGCACCCAATACTGAATGTTTAAAATGCCAGCCTCGTTTAATTGAGATACTGTCTCAATGTTGCAGGGAAAGAAAAGAAACAAAGAAAATAAAGACACATGAACAAGATTACAGGGAGGAGGGAGGCCATGGATCATTTCAGAGTTTCCATGAAAACAAGTGGCCCAGTGCATGAATAAATTATCCCTCGCTGGCAAATGAAAAATGCAACATTTACAGAGATAATGTAATTACTTGTCTTGAGATATGGTTAGGACTTCTCCCTGACTTGAATAGCAGCCAGATTCTCTCTCTCCTCCTCTCTCTCTCTCTTTCTTTCTTTTGCTCACTTTCTTTCTCCTTCAGCACAAAAATGTCATAATTATGCTGCAGAGGCATTACAGGTTATAGGTTACTCTGGGTCTCTTAAAAATACTGTATTTTTGAATCCCTCTTGATGCACCAACCGAGTTGTGATGTTGACTCTCGGTAGCCTACATCAACACTTCATTATGCCCCCCTGATTCCCAGCTGTATTTGCTTTTTTACTTGACACACCTCACACAGCGCATAAAACATCAATCTACAAGGGGCTGAGCTAAATTGACCTCCTTTGTAGAGGGTACTCATCAAAAAGAACAAAAGGTCTATGATCTATCTTTATGCCTTGTTGTTGTTGATATCCAGTTATGATCGATTCCAATAGACATCAGTCCATGCACAACAGAGGTGGGTGGATGAGTGAGTCAGTCAATGATGATGACTAGAAAACAATTGTGTCATTCAAGTCCACTTGATAACCAACAAAAAGCAAGAGAAGTTCATTTAGTCTAGAGTGGGCACCGCCGCCTACCCACAGTGCACCTGTAAAAGCCCACAAACTATTGTCTCTTAGAAGAGATGAAATGGTGCATCATCTCTTAGCAACGATAATGGCTCCACTTCAAATGGCTGAACGGCAACGAGAGGGGAGGGAAAAATAATGAAGTGAACTTGAAACAGTCATGAAGCATGGACCTCCCACTGCTCTAGTGATGATATTGCTCGGTGCAAATAGAAAATAATATGTCTCTCTTGGCTTGACGTCCTGCAGTCTTTCGAGTATATTAGACCTTGGTTGGGGTCCCAGTCGCAGATTGCCTCATAACATGGCAGCCGGCTTGTAGCCCTGAAGTGGTGAACATACGTTCCCTTGTAGACGTTCATTATCTGGACCTGTTGTTGCCAAGTTTTTGGCAATTTAACGGAACACAGACTTGTGTGGGCTGGGCATGAACAATGGGAATAAACAGAGCTGATATTTACGTTAATTGCAAAAGGGCAATCCTTTGTATAACGTATAGTACATTGGAATTATTTCAAATCAAATTCATTTATATAGCCCTTCTTACATCAGCTGATATATCAAAGTACTGTACAGAAACCCAGCCTAAAACCCCAAACAGCAAGCAATGCAGCTGTAGAAGCACGGTGGCTAGGAAAAACTCCCTAGAAAGGCCAAAACTTAGCAAGAAACCTAGAGAGGAACCAGGCTATGAGGGGTGGCCAGTCCTCTTCTGGCTGTGCCGGTTGGAGATTATAACAGAACATGGCCAAGATGTTCAAATGTTCATAAATGACCAGCATGGTCAAATAATAGTAATCACAGTGAACAGGTCAGGGTTCCATAGCCGCAGGCAGATCAGTTGAAACTAGAGCAGCAGCACGGCCAGGTGGACTGGGGACAACAAGGAGTCATCATGCCAGGTAGTCCTGAGACATGGTCCTAGGGCTCAGGTCCTCCGAGAGAGAGAAAGAAAGAAAGAGAGAATTAGAGAGAATTAGAGAGCGCATACTTAAATTAACACAGGACACCTGATAAGACAGGAGAAATACTCCAGATATAACAGACTGACCCTAGCCCCCCGACACATAAACTACTGCAGCATAAATACTGGAGGCTGAGACAGGAGGGGTCAGGAGACACTGTGGCCCCATCCGATGATACCCCCGGACAGAGCCAAACAGGCAGGATATAACCCCACCCACTTTGCCAAAGCACAGCCCCCACACCACTAGAGGGATATCTTCAACCACCAACTTACCATCCTGAGACAAGGCCGAGTATAGCCCACAAAGATCTCCCCCATGGCACAACCCAAGGGGGGGCGCCAACCCAGACAGGAAGACCATGTCAGTGGCTCAACCCACTCAAGTGACGCACCCCTCCTAGGGACGGCATGGAAGAGCACCAGTAAGCCAGTGACTCAGCCCCTGTAATAGGGTTAGAGGCAGAGAATCCCAGTGGAGAGAGGGGAACCGGCCAGGCAGAGACAGCAAGGGCAGTTCGTTGCTCCAGTGCCTTTCTGTTCACCTTCACACTCCTGGGTCAGACTACACTCAATCATAGGACCTACTGAAGAGATGAGTCTTCAATAAAGACTTAAAGGTTGAGACCAAGTATGCTTCTTAAAGGTTGAGACCAAGTGCAGTCTCTCACATGGATAGGCAGACCATTCCATAAAAATGGAGCTCTATAGGAGAAAGCCCTGCCTCCAGCTGTTTGCTTAGAAATTCTAGGGACAATTAAGAGGCCTGCGTCTTGTGACCGTAGCGTACGTGTAGGTATGTACGGCAGGACCAAATCGGAAAGATAGGTAGGAGCAAGCCCATGTAATTCTTTGTAGGTTAGCAGTAAAACCTTGAAATCAGCCCTTGCCTTAACAGGAAGCCAGTGTAGGGAGGCTAGCACTGGAGTAATATGATCAATTTTTTTGGTTCTAGTCAAGATTCTAGCAGCCGTATTTAGCACTAACTGAAGTTTATTTAGTGCTTTATCCGGGTAACTGGAAAGTAGAGCATTGCAGTAGTCTAACCTAGAAGTAACAAAAGCATGGATTAATTTTTCTGCCACATTTTTGGACAGAAAACTTCTGATTTTTGCAATGTTACGTAAATGTAAAAAAGCTGTCCTTGAAACAGTCTTGATATGTTCTTCAAAAAGAGATCAGGGTCCAGAGTACCGCTGAGGTCCTTCACAGTTTTATTTGAGACGACTGTACAACCATCAAGATTAATTGTCAGATTCAACAGAAGATCTCTTTGTTTCTTGGGACCTAGAACAAGCGCATCTCTGTTTTGTCCGAGTTTAAAAGTAGAAAGTTTGCAGCCATCCACTTCCTTATGTCGGAAACACAGGCTTCCAGCGAGGGCAATTTTGGGGCTTCACCATGTTTCATTGAAATGTACAGCTGTGTGTCATCCACATAGCAGTGAAAGTTAACATTATGTTTTCGAATGACATCCCCAAGAGGTAAAATATATAGTGAAAACAATAGTGGTCCTAAAACGGAACCTTGAGGAACACCGAAATTTACAGTTGATTTGTCAGAGGACAAACCATTCACAGAGACAAACTGATATCTTTCCGACAGATAAGATCTAAACCAGGCCAGAACTTGTCCGTGTAGACCAATTTGGGTTTCCAATCTCTCCAAAAGAATGTGGTGATTGATGGTATCAAAAGCAGCACTAAGGTCTAGGAGCACGAGGACAGATGCAGAGCCTCGGTCTGACGCCATTAAAAGGTCATTTACCACCTTCACAAGTGCAGTCTCAGTGCTATGATGGGGTCTAAAACCAGACTGAAGCATTTTGTATACATTGTTTGTCTTCAGGAAGGCAGTGAGTTGCTGCGCAACAGTTTTTTCTAACATTTTTGAGAGGAATGGGAGATTCGATGTAGGCCGATAGTTTTTTATATTTTCTGGGTCAAGGTTTGGCTTTTTCAAGAGAGGCTTTATTACTGCCACTTTTAGTGAGTTTGGTACACATCCGGTAGATAGAGAGCCGTTTATTATGTTCAACATAGGAGGGCCAAGCACAGGAAGCAGCTCTTTCAGTAGTTTAGTTGGAATAGGGTCCAGTATGCAGCTTGAAGGTTTAGAGGCCATGATTATTTTCATCATTGTGTCAAGAGATATAGTACTAAAACACTTGAGTTTCTCCCTTGATCCTAGGTACTGGCAGAGTTGTGCAGACTCAGGACAACTGAGCTTTGGAGGAATACGCAGATTTAAAGAGGAGTCTGTAATTTGCTTTCTAATGATCATGATCTTTTCCTCAAAGAAGTTCATGAATGTATTACTGCTGAAGTGAAAGCCATTCTCTCTTGGGGAATGCTGCTTTTTAGTTAGCTTTGCGACAGTATCAAAAATAAATTTAGGAAAAATAGGATGATCGAGCAGCAGTGAGGGCTCTTCGATACTGCACGGTACTGTCTTTCCAAGCTAGTCGGAAGACTTCCAGTTTGGTGTGGCGCCATTTCCGTTCCAATTTTCTGGAAGCTTGAAATTATTTGGCTCAAGAGGCTAGTTCATTAGAATGTTTTGGGTCACCCGCGATACGTTTAGGAGAGAACCTGCGTTTAAGTTAATGAGAGACATTCTCGTTGAAGGGGTTATAACCTGTTTGATAACTGAGAAAGAGATATAATGACATTGTCTATGGCCAAGCAGTCATTTCTGTCCTATAATAAGGCCTTAAAAATATCATAATCGCAAGATTTCCCCTAACATCAATAATTTATCCTAAAAAACAATGTTATCTTTCATTTTTCACTGAGCTGAGCAAAATATTGTACATAGCTCAGCTATCTAGGCCATTGTTGCCTTCTGGACATTCAGCACAGTACAAGCATGGCGCTCACAACCCAGAAACAATGTCACCCACACACACACACACACACACACACACACACACACACACACACACACACACACACACACACACACACACACACACACACACACACACACACACACACACACACACACACACACACACACGCACGTCCACACACACACACACACCAAAAACTGCAGCGTTAGCAGAAATCCACGCTTGGCTAGACGTGGGTAGCCCACTCCGTCTGGCTCCCTCGCCAGGAATAGCTGCTTCTACTATAGATCACTGCTACAGTACCTCTCCCATCCACTTGTTTACTCTCTGGTCCCCAAAGGCCGCATTAACCTCCAGTCTCCAATTCATCACTTGATTTATTCTTACTGTATAGTCTATATTCCTTCTGCAGAAGGGAGATAGAAGATGCCCTGGTCTGAAATCATAGAGAGCAGACCACGTGCTGATCTTATCAGGGTGTAGCCCCAGGTCACTTACTAGCTTGGTCCCAAATATGTTTGTGCTGTATAGCCAACTCTTATGGCTGTTGCTTGCAATGAGTTGGCAAGACTGCACAAACATATCTGGGACCAGGTGCCCCAGATCACTGTTGGCTCTACAGATGGCCATGGGTCATGTGTGAGTCCTCCAGGTACTCTACTATATGGGAATCTGGTTAACAGGAGGCTCAAACGACATGCCTTTCTACTGTGGGCTTGTACAGTACTTAACATTATTACACATAGAAATATAGGCCTAATTAATATAATGGATTTATCTCCGCAGACCATGGCAATTTGAATGTTCGTTCTAGGAGTTGTAGTTGAATGGTATTGGCATACTGATGAACCAAGTACACCTAGCTATTGTTTATCGTCAACCATGAAGAGATGTTTTCAGTTTGAGATGCACTGTTGTTTGCCTAGTTAGATTGCTTAGTGGGAAACATTGCAGCCTGGCCATATTTTTACTAGGGCTGGCACAATTACCATATAATCGTCTAACTAATGATTATGGATGACCGTCATAACCGTTTTAATTAGTTTTTTGGGGTGGGAGGAGGGGGGGGGGGGGGGGGGGGTTGTGGTACGAACAGCTGACTGAAGACTGGAGGGCCGGGTGAGTGATGTCTAATATTGTAAGTGTGTTTGTTTCTGTGGTAACATTGAGTCTTTTCGACGTGAGGAAACTTTGTTGCTCCTTGCTGAAACATGCAAGGTGTTGTAGCAAACAAGTCTTTGGTTGTCTAGGCAACGCCCCCATCCCAGCAACACATGCAGTCAGTTTTTTTGCTATTTATTATAATGGTGACCACAGTCATTTGGCTGGCCAATAACCGTCATCCAAAATTCCATGACTGTCACAGCCCTAATTTATACATTCTTAATTGGATTTTATCCTCTCTTCAAATAGCACATAGGTGACTGCCATGGACTTCCATGTACCTTACTGTCAGATCAGGCTGTTGAATTAATAGAGTGGAGAAGACCCCCCTATACGCATCCCCATCCGCATATGTAAGCAGCACTTACAGTGCCTTCAGAAAGTATTCACACCCCTTCTTTCCACACTTTGTTGTGTCACAGCCTGAATTTAAAATGGTGGAAATGTAGATTTTTTGGTCAATGCCTCACAAAGAAGGGCACCTATTGGTAGATGGGTAACACATGTAAAAAACAGGCATTGAACATGTCTTCGAGCATGGTAAAATTATTCATTACACTTTGAATCGTGTATCAATACACCCAGTTGTAAAAACATTTTTTTACAATTTTGTTGCAGTTTTACTTTAGTGCCTCATTGCAAACAGGATGCATGTTTTGAAATATTTGTAATCTGTACAGGCTACCCTCTTTTCACTCTGTCAATTAGGTTAGTATTGTGGAGTAACTACAATGTTGTTGATCCATCCTAAGTCTTATATCACAGCCATTGAACTCTGTAACTGTTTTAAACTCACAATTGGTCTCATGGTGAAATCCCTGAGCGGTTTCCTTTCCTCTCCAGCAACTGGGTGTATTGACACACCATCCAAAGTGTAATGAATAACCACCATGCTCAAAGAGATATTCAATGTCTGCTTTTAGTTTTTTTTACCCATCTACCAATAGGTGCCCTTCTTTGTGAGGCATTGGAAAACCTCCCTGGTCCTTGAGGTTGAATCTGTTTGAAATTCACTGCTCAACTGAGGGACCTTACAGATAATTGTATGTGTGGGGTACAGAGATGAGGTAGTCATTAAAAAATCATGTTAAACACTATTATTGCACACAGAGTGAGTCCATTCAACTTATTATAAGCGTTATGTTTGGGGCAAATCCCACACAACACATCACTGACTACCACTAGTATTAACTCCGGCGTTGTAATACTTATCTAATAAAGATACTGTATATTAGTGTTTTATTTTTCATAATTATTTTGTAGATCGTTAACAAAGAAAAATTACAATGAAATCCATTTTAATCTCACTTTGTAACACAACAAAATGTGGAAAAGTCAAGGGGTGTGAATACTTTCTGAAGGCCCTGGATGCTAAAGCACAGTCATGTCCAGAGTGCTATCTATATTTTTCCCCTTTTTGTTTGTAAAATATTGTCCTGACATTATCTGGCGGAGCTGCTTGACAACCCTGGCTGTGCATTGGTGGTGATGCCGTGGCGATAAGGGGAAATGTTGAATGCCGAACAGCCAGGCTCGGAGAGATCAGACCTGTCAAGTGTCTTTATATCGCTTTGTGTGCTTTTACATGCCGCACGTGGATGGCATGAGAACGGAGAGATCAAGAAAGAGAGGGAAAAACAGGTGTAAAGACGTGTCTGTGTGTTGATCACCATGCTCATGATATAATTGGGTGAAAACTTGTGAATGCTGCAGGTTTTGTCCCAAGGCAAGCCCTGTTGTTTTGTGTTGTTGTGTGTTGTTGTTGTGTTGTATTGTTGTGTTGTTGTGTATACTACAGTACATGCGTGGGTGTCTCTTTTCTCTTATCATACGCTGTGATCCTGTTGTGCTGTACATTAAATATGAATAGTAAACATATTTCAGATCTGCCTCCTTGCCAAAGCGATTCCGTGTGAAATGATGCATCTCAATGTTCAGTGTCATCTGTTTTCGGTATTTGCAGTAAGCCTTTATTTTTTTGAATACGGTTTGTGATTTTCTTAAATGCCTGAGTACATTCACATGCAGTTATGTCTGTATCAACTTATTTTCACCTCCATGAAGCATGTCTACTTTAATATTAAGCCCGATGATAGAAAACAGGCGAGAAGAAGAAGAAGCGGAGGCCAGAACGGGGCAGTGATATACGAGAAGGAGAAATGGCATCTTTAAGATGGAGTCTCACAACGTTAGCCTATATTAGACATCATAGAGTCAGACATCGCTGCTGGACCTGCAGCTGGGGGAGAGGGAGGGAAGGAGAGGGAGGGAAGGAGAGGGAGGGAAGGAGAGGCAGGGAAGGAGAGGGAGGGAAGGAAGGAGAGGCAGGGAAGGAGAGGGAGGGAAGGAGAGGGGGGGAAGGAAGGAAGGAAGGAAGGAAGGAGAGGCAGGGAAGGAGAGGGAGGGAAGGAGAGGCAGGGAAGGAGAGGGAGGGAAGGAGAGGCAGGGGGACGAGAGGTAAAGAGCAAAAGAGAGAGAGCATGATAGAAAGCGATGAAAAGAAGGATAGGGAGAGAAAGAGAGAAATAGAGAGGGACGATGAGAGCAGGGGTGAAAGTAGGCGGTAGGGTACGACAAAATATGTAGTGGGGGTACGCCATACTGGTAAAACATGAGCCTTTCACAATAATTAAAACAAAATGTCAACAATACTGTAGGCTATTAGACCATTATTTATCATTAGGCTACCGCATATCAGAGGCATGAACCATGAGTGGATGGACTTGAGAACAGGTGGCATAGCCTACGCTCCAACATGCCATGTAGTTAGAAGAGAAGCCTGACATGTTGCCAAGGCAGAGATGAGCGGCCGACACCGAGACGCGCGTGGATGCATAAATTGTAGCCTAGTGACAATTGACAAATTTGATGTCATTACACTTTTTGGTGTTTTGTGTAACAGATGTCTTTCCATTCACCCCTGTTTGGAGGCAGGAAGTACTGTATGTCACGAGTGGATGAACGTGCGCGGGTAGCCTAGGAAAGGAGTCCTTTTAAGTAATTGTTTGTGTTTATGCCACAAATAAAGGTCATACATGACAGATGTTTTCGACTAGGCCCACAGAGATACTATTGAATTAGTAGGGGTTCTATATGTAATTATATGACTAGGCCCATAAAATGTTTTGATGCACGCACACATAGGAGGTCCTGTACGGGGAAGAACTTAAATCTACTTTCACCCCTGGATAAGAGGGAATAAGAGAGGGAGGAAAAGATAAACGAAGAGAGAGAGAGTGAGAGATTGATCTTCAGCCATCATATCACTGTCTCTCCATAGGCAGACCAGCTGGCATTAAATGGCATGTCTGTTTAGCAAACCCAGGGTTTGTGTGAACCTTCTCCGTGGGAGCTGGCACTGATGCACTGACAACAGTACAGCACAGTGGCCAACAGGGAATGAGTTACAATAGAATCATTGTTGATCCATCATCATGTTCTTAACCACTGTGGTTATTATTTGACCATGCTGGTCATCTATGAACATTTGAACATCTTTAAGAATGATCTGGCCTTAATGGCAATGTACTCTTATAGTCTTCACCCGGCACAGCCAGAAGAGGACTGGCCACCCCTCAGAGCCTAGTGCCTCTCTAGGTTTCTTCCTAGGTTCCTGCCTTTCTAGGGAGTTTTTTCTAGCCACTGTGCTTCTACACCTGAATTTCTTGCTGTTTGGGGTTTTAGGCTGGGTTTCTGAATAAGCACTTTGTGGCAACTGCTGATGTAAAAAGGGCTTTAAAAATATATTGGATGGATTAGGACATAAATGAGCAAGACTTGGACTTTGATAAACTGGTCAATCAATTGATGTGATCAACCAAATAGCTTTGCTGATGGGCATTTAATGAATTCAAAATGAAAGCAGATATTTGTTTGTGTAATAAGCATACTGTTCAATTAGACACATATCTTCAATAGATTCAATAGAATATATAAGATCAAGAAAGGCCAGAGATTTTGTTGTAGGCAGAACGCATCAAAGTAGGATTCTATTTCATTGACATGCAAGACTCAGCCCACACTCTACACAAATCGGTGCAGCATAACCAATCAGATCTGCAGTAGGCCTATATGCAAATAGACCATTGCCATATATGGATCTGTGCCATTTACTTTGAACTGGACTGTGTTTATGAGTGGTCGTGAGTAGATGCGCTTGTTTTGAGATCAACGCGAGACCTGTATGTAGACACGGGTGCACATTTTGTTTGTATCCTTTGTTAGTTAATGAGTTATTAGCCCAGTTATAGCTCATTTGTAGTCAGCAATAGGGGTGATTGCTTCCTACAAGAGCACAACATGTGTACATTTGTAGACATCTTTGAAAAGCAAGTCAGGTAAAGAGCTTTTTTTTCTTAAAGGGCAGTATTGTTTTTTGAGGCAGGCTTGAATAAGCTAAGTAGCCAATAGGCAGAGGGTAGCATAATTTATCTAATTCTCTGTAATAATGGTATGGGAATAATAATGCTTTTTATTTTGTAAAGTGGTTTCTTGCATCAAACAACACAACAACATTTTCAGTCACCTCCTTGTCTGAGTGGATGAAGGTTAATGTCAAGCCCTGCATGTTTTTTTCAAAAGTCTCATGGAATGAGAATAATGAGAATAATATCACACATTGTCCACTACAGTAGGCTGAATGATGCAACAGCTATTTCCATGTAAAAATGTTATGAGATGCATTTTCGCCATTGCTTTTGATGGTAGACCACTCTGGTAGGCCTACATTATGATCAAATAGCCATAGTAGCTTACTTGACTACTGTTAAAACTGTAACTTAAAGCCGGTATATCCTCAGTGTTCACAGTAAATGCGCACCGGAAGTTTCACAGAGGGAACATTGGTTGCACCCTGTTTTGCCCTCAGAACAGCCTCAATTTGTCAGGGCACGGACACCTACTACCATCTTGCCCATTCACCCTCTAAATGGCACACATACAAAATCCATGTCTCAATTGTCTATTGTCTAAAGGCTTAAAAATCCTTATTTAACCTGTCTCCTCCCCTTCATCCACACTGATTGAAGTGGATTTAACAAGTGACATCAATAAGGCATCATAGCTTTCACCTGGATTCACCTGGTCAGTCTATGCCATGGAAAGAGCAGGTGTCCTTAATGCTTTTTACACTCAGTGTACACGATGGGCTCAAGAATGTGCTTCACTGTTGTCACATTATACTTGAGATAGATAATGATGTGGTGTAGAATAACAACTTGTGTTCGCTTTCAAGCAGGTCAGGGCTTGGAGGGAGTGATGTCTGGTGTGGAAGCCAAGACAGTTCTTATCATCACACATAATATGCCACTCTGAGCCCCTTGTGTTCCCCTCACGATGTCTCTACATTGCAATGCAGTTAGATAATGATAGTGACTCAGTGGGAACATATCCCTTTAATAACTACTTGTGTCCTTTTTCAATCCATTATGACACCAAACCTCAGTCTGGCTAACACCTAACTCTCAAAGTCCTCCTGACTTCAGAATCTGGAATGGCTCTTTGATGTTGTCGGCACAAGGTGTCGATAATGAAGGGGGCTGTGCTTCTATTGGTTGGCTCTCCTCTGTGTCTTTCTCACTCAAACACCTACACCCACTGCCACACACAGCCCCGAACCTTCCATTACAATGGTTGGGTTTTCAAATTCTAACAACGAGAGGTCTCAACCCCAGAGGAAAAAACAAACCTTTGAGAGAACCAATCAAATCCTTCTCCCAATTTCTAAGCTATTATTGCATTAACAAACAGCCTCCTTTCCAAACCAGTGAGGTCACAGCTCTCCCTGCGCTGTGGTTTATAAGTGGTTTATAAGCACCATCATCAACACAATGACTCAAAACCTCCGCCATCTCTGAGACCAAGAGTCTCTCTCTGTTTCCCACCAAAGAAACAGACGAGAGCCTCACAATTAAACGAATTTGAGAGCCCTACTGTAACAAGCCAAATTAACTCCCATTAATTCTTAAAAGGATTTCATGTGTTTTTGTCCCTGAATGCGGGGAATGTTTATTTTCCCCTGGCGAAGAGAAACGCTCTACAGAACAATGTGTCCTGATCCTATTGTAGATGGAGCACACTTAAAGGCCTGTGTGTGAGAAGAGTACAGAGCGGAGGGGTACGTACTGTAGCGCCCGCTGTTACCATGTCTAGATTTGTACTCTAAAGAATGCCTCATCAACACAGCAGAATCGCTTTCTCTCCGAGAACTTTTACTGGTGTATAATATAGGACGGTAGAGTGGTTGGAAAGTACAAAGATATGAGGCGGGGGTGCTAGCAGGGCAACATCTTTTCAATTGGTGCACAAAGAAGGAACTACGCGCACTCTCCGACCCCATTGGCCAAAACCGCCAAAACCTTGAATGTCTTATCAAAAGAGAAGTGATCGCAAAAAAATTCTGCACCTGTTTTTCATTGCACTTATCACCTTTTTCGGGTTCTATAAGAGTTCACTCTGAAAATTCATAACTCATAATTTTGGCAGCTGGTAGGGACAGAAAGAGAGGAAGTTGTTGTTGTGTGTGATTTGGGTAGCCGAGTGTTCCTACAGTTCAAAAGGCTGAGTTTGAAAACAAGATCTAGTCCCAAATTACCATAATACCTGTGTTTTCAACATTATCTTAACTGGAGGGTTTTAAAATAGCCTCTCCTTGGCTTACATGAAGAGTAATATAATTTATATGAAAATGCATAGAGATTGAAAGATCATGTTCATTTATGGAAGTACCTACTAGAAAGTAAAAAGTCGACAGAGATCTGGTTCTTGCCCTCCAGGTAAATCCATATCATTACCATGTTATTATCTTCTATTCGTGGAGTGTTCCTCTACAAAATCTGCTTAGCTTGCCTTTAAGTAGTACGTCACACTACACAGGAGCTTGCGTTTCACAGGTGCTCTTTGTTAGAGATGAAACCCATTGAATCCTTTGCTTATCCATTACCAAAGTTTTGCAAGTTGTGTTATTTTGCTCAGTTTAGCTGGATAGTACCGCCCGTTTACATTTTCCCACTTTTTGAGATTTGTGTGAGTTTGGTGCGCTAATTCATCACACCAAGAAGATTTTAGCACACACAAGAAAAATCTCACTTCATTTCTAAGGTCAGGAGAGCAGGGGGGAATATGCTGAGGAGGATTACGACCCTCCGTATTTTGAGTCAGCCCTATGAATCCATCCTTTATCATTTCAAATTAAATTCCCCCTCTCTTTATTGCATTACTGCCCCTCGCAATCCTTCCCGAGATATCCCTGGGCTGACACGGCATTTTGAGACGGTTTTAATGTCCACAATTATTCCGGCATTATCGGGAGGCGCTTTGTGTGGGCCTCAACCAACCTTCCATCATTCCACCTGCTCCCCCTGTCTCGGAGCGGAGGCAAAAATAAAACTTGGCAGAGATCTCAGCTTTTCCATGTTTTGTCAATGCCTCAAACAAGTGATAATAAGTCCCATTAGAGCACCCTTTAATACCCTTATATCTGTTTATTGAAACTGTAACGGAACTCTCTGAGCCTATGTTCCATAGTGACAGAGGGAGTACAGTGAAACAGTGAAACAGTGAACAGTGAAACAGAGAACAGTGAAAGAGTGAACAGTGAAGAGTGAAACAGTGAAACAGTGAACAGTGAAACAGAGAACAGTGAAACAGTGAACAGTGAACAGTGAAACAGAGAACAGTGAAACAGTGAAACAGTGAACAGTGAAACAGTGAAACAGTGAAACAGTGAACAGTGAAACAGTGAACAGTGAAACAGTGAACAGTGAAACAGTGAAACAGAGAACCGTGAAACAGTGAACAGTGAACAGTGAAACAGTGAACAGTGAAACAGTGAACAGTGAAACAGTGAACAGTGAAACAGTGAAACAGAGAACCGTGAAACAGTGAACAGTGAACAGTGAACAGTGAAACAGTGAACAGTGAACAGTGAAACAGTGAAACAGTGAAACAGTGAACAGTGAAACAGTGAACAGTGAAACAGTGAACAGTGAACAGTGAACAGTGAAACAGTGAACAGTGAACAGTGAAACAGTGAACAGTGAAACAGTGAAACAGTGAACAGTGAACAGTGAACAGTGAACAGTGAAACAGTGAACAGTGAAACAGTGAAACAGTGAACAGGGAAACAGTGAAACAGTGAAACAGTGAACAGTGAAACAGTGAAACAGTGCACAGTGAACAGTGAAACAGTGAACAGTGAAACAGTGAAACAGTGCAACAGTGAACAGTGAAACAGTGAAACAGTGAACAGTGAAACAGTGAACAGTGAAACAGTGAACAGTGAAACAGTGAACAGTGACACAGTGAAACAGTGAAACAGTGAACAGTGAAACAGTGAAACAGTGAACTGTGAAACAGTGAAACTGTGCAACAGTGAACAGTGAAACAGTGAAACAGTGCAACAGTGAACAGTGAAACAGTGAACTGTGAAACAGTGAAACAGTGAACAGTGAAACAGTGAACAGTGAAACAGTGAAACAGTGAAACAGTGAACAGTGAAACAGTGAACAGTGAAACAGTGAAACAGTGAACAGTGAACAGTGAAACAGTGAAACAGCGAACAGTGAAACTGTGAAACAGTGAAACAGTGAAACAGTGAAACAGTGCAACAGTGAACAGTGAAACAGTGAAACAGTGAACAGTGAAACAGTGAACAGTGAAACAGTGAAACAGTGAACAGTGACACAGTGAAACAGTGAAACAGTGAAACAGTGAACAGTGAAACAGTGAAACAGTGAACTGTGAAACAGTGAAACTGTGCAACAGTGAACAGTGAAACAGTGAAACAGTGCAACAGTGAACAGTGAAACAGTGAACTGTGAAACAGTGAAACAGTGAACAGTGAAACAGTGAACTGTGAAACAGTGAAACAGTGAAACAGTGCAACAGTGAACCGTGAAACAGTGAAAGAGTGAACAGTGAAACAGTGAAACAGTGAAACAGTGCAACAGTGAACTGTGAAACAGTGAAACAGTGCAACAGTGAACAGTGAAACAGTGAACTGTGAAATAGTGAACAGTGAAACAGTGAAACAGTGAACAGTGAAACAGTGAACAGTGAAACAGTGAACAGTGAAACAGTGAACAGTGAACAGTGAACAGTGAAACAGTGAAACAGTGAAACAGTGAAACAGTGAACAGTGAAACAGTGAAGCAGTGAAACAGTGAACAGTGAAACAGTGAAACAGTGAACAGTGAAACAGTGAAACAGTCTAACAGTGAACTGTGAAATAGTGAAACAGTGCAACAGTGAACAGTGAAACTGTGAAACAGTGAACAGTGAAACAGTGAACAGTGAAACAGTGAAACAGTGAAACAGTGAAACAGTGAAACAGTGAACTGTGAAACAGTGCAACAGTGCAACAGTGAAACAGTGAAACAGTGAAACAGTGAACTGTGAAACAGTGAAACAGTGAACTGTGAAACAGTGAACTGTGAAACAGTGAACAGTGAACAGTGAAACAGTGAACAGTGAAACAGTGAACAGTGAACAGTGAAACAGTGAACAGTGAACAGAGAACAGTGAACAGTGAAACAGTGAAACAGTGAAACAGTGAACAGTGAACAGTGAAACAGTGAACAGTGAAACAGTGAAACAGTGAAACAGTGAAACAGTGAACAGTGAAACAGTGAACAGTGAAACAGAGAACAGTGAAACAGTGAACAGTGAAACAGTGAAACAGTGAACAGTGAAACAGTGAAACAGTGAAACAGTGAACAGTGAAACAGTGAACAGTGAAACAGTGAAACAGAGAACCGTGAAACAGTGAACAGTGAACAGTGAAACAGTGAACAGTGAAACAGTGAAACAGAGAACCGTGAAACAGTGAACAGTGAACAGTGAAACAGTGAACAGTGAACAGTGAAACAGTGAAACAGTGAACAGTGAAACAGTGAACAGTGAAACAGTGAAACAGTGAACAGTGAACAGTGAACAGTGAAACAGTGAACAGTGAACAGTGAAACAGTGAACAGTGAAACAGTGAACAGTGAACAGTGAACAGTGAAACAGTGAACAGTGAAACAGTGAAACAGTGAACAGGGAAACAGTGAAACAGTGAAACAGTGAACAGTGAAACAGTGAAACAGTGCACAGTGAACAGTGAAACAGTGAAACAGTGAACAGTGAAACAGTGCAACAGTGAACAGTGAAACAGTGAAACAGTGAAACAGTGAACAGTGAAACAGTGAACAGTGACACAGTGAAACAGTGAAACAGTGAAACAGTGAACAGTGAAACAGTGAAACAGTGAACTGTGAAACAGTGAAACTGTGCAACAAAGAACAGTGAACAGTGAAACAGTGAACTGTGAAACAGTGAAACAGTGAACAGTGAAACAGTGAACAGTGAAACAGTGAAACAGTGAAACAGTGAACAGTGAAACAGTGAACAGTGAAACAGTGAAACAGTGAAACAGTGAACAGTGAAACAGTGAAACAGCGAACAGTGAAACTGTGAAACAGTGAAACAGTGAAACAGTGAAACAGTGCAACAGTGAACAGTGAAACAGTGAAACAGTGAACAGTGAAACAGTGAAACAGTGCAACAGTGAACAGTGAAACAGTGAAACAGTGAACAGTGAAACAGTGAACAGTGAAACAGTGAACAGTGAAACAGTGAACAGTGACACAGTGAAACAGTGAAACAGTGAAACAGTGAACTGTGAAACAGTGAAACTGTGCAACAGTGAACAGTGAAACAGTGAAACAGTGCAACAGTGAACAGTGAAACAGTGAACTGTGAAACAGTGAAACAGTGAAACAGTGAACAGTGAAACAGTGAACTGTGAAACAGTGAAACAGTGAAACAGTGCAACAGTGAACCGTGAAACAGTGAAACAGTGAACAGTGAAACAGTGAAACAGTGAAACAGTGAAACAGTGAAACAGTGAACTGTGAAATAGTGAACAGTGAAACAGTGAAACAGTGAACAGTGAAACAGTGAACAGTGAAACAGTGAAACAGTGAAACAGTGAACAGTGAACAGTGAAACAGTGAAACAGTGAACAGTGAAACAGTGAAGCAGTGAAACAGTGAACAGTGAAACAGTGAAGCAGTGAAACAGTGAACAGTGAAACAGTGAAACAGTGAACTGTGAAACAGTGAAACAGTCTAACAGTGAACTGTGAAATAGTGAAACAGTGCAACAGTGAACAGTGAAACAGTGAACTGTGAAACAGTGAACAGTGAAACAGTGAACAGTGAAACAGTGAACTGTGAAACAGTGCAACAGTGCAACAGTGAAACAGTGAAACAGTGAACTGTGAAACAGTGAAACAGTGAACTGTGAAACAGTGAAACAGTGAACAGTGAAACAGTGAACTGTGAAACAGTGAACAGTGAACAGTGAAACAGTGAAACAGTGAACAGTGAAACAGTGAACAGTGAACAGTGAAACAGTGAACAGTGAACAGTGAAACAGAGAACAGTGAACAGTGAAACAGTGAAACAGTGAAATAGTGAACAGTGAAACAGTGAACAGTGAACAGTGAAACAGTGAAACAGTGAAACAGTGAAACAGTGAACAGTGAAACAGTGAACAGTGAAACAGTGAAACAGTGAACAGTGAAACAGTGAACAGTGAAACAGTGAAACAGTGAAAGAGTGGAACAGTGCAGGCTTTGAAATCACTGTCTTCGAGGTTATCTGTCTGCTTTTAAGAGAGAATGGCTAATATGTCATGTCAGGCAAATCTTGTTCAATGGCTGAAGCAACAAAGTGGGAAGAGGAAGAGAGAAAATAAGCGAGTGATACAGGGAGAGAACAGACCAAAGTGATAGAGGGAGCAGAGAGAGAGAGAGAGAGAGAAGTGAGAAACAGAGAGAGGGAGAGGTGGAGGATAATCTTGTCTGTGGCTCTTATTTGGACGGTAATGGAAAGCAGGCAGCAGCAGCAGCAGCTCTTGACAGCTGCAAGCCCCTGAGTGATGGTCCTGTAATCTGACAGTGTTGCTGTTAAGAAGAGGAAAGCTGGGCTGGGTGCAGTGCTACTATCTTCATACATAGTTTGGGCTTTAGATCACAGTTCTTTTTACAGTATTTACCCAATATTCACCAAGGAATTTGATCGTAACTTTCAACTGTGACTACCAAGTTATCATGTTCCTCCACTTGGTCTCGAGAATTGACTGTATTAATTATCGGATGCTGTGAAACAAACATTGTGTCTGTCATTGTCTGTTGTCATTACAATTGCAGCCTAACCTTGTTGTATTCCCCCTTCCCCTTTCCCTCTTCAAAAGGACCACAATGGAAATAATCCTTGATGGTTTTCTTAAATTGTATGTGGAGGCGTCACCAGCTGGGGCGCCCTTACGTATGGATTTTACAAACTTTCAAATAAATTCAATCTATCAATCAAATACCAAGTTATCATGCCAAGTAAATACAGCAGAGGTTCCGTGTGGCTCTGTTGGTAGAGCATGGACCTTGCAACGCCAGGGTTGTGGGTTCGATTCCCACAGGGGACCAGTATCCAATAAATGTATATCCGCACCACTGTAAATTGCTCTGGATTAGAGTGTCTGCTAAATGACTGAAATGTAAAATATAGCTACTCCTCCTTGATGTATGCTGAGAGAGGCTAGCCATAGAGTAAATTATCTGTCTTGATGTGCATTGTAACATAGTGACTGAAATGTAAAATATAGCTACTCCTCCTTGATGTATGCTGAGAGAGGCTAGTCATAGAGTAAATGATCTGTCTTGATGTGCATTGTAACATAGTGACTGAAATGTAAAATATAGCTACTCCTCCTTGATGTATGCTGAGAGAGGCTAGTCATTGAGTAAATGAACTGTCTTGATGTGCATTGTAACATAGTGCAAGACAGAAAACGTCATTCCTTTTTCAGCTACAGTCAGCGCTCTGGTGTTCTTCTCAACCTTGCTATTCTCCCAGAAGCACGGCACTGCTGAGCATGAGATCTGGTTGTAAATACTGTACTGTAGAACTGCACGTAACTCTATGCAAAATAGAGAGGATACCTTGATGTAGAATACATCGCTTGTTATGGAAAGATTAGAGTAGGCAAAACGTATGCGTGGAAAAAATGGTTGTCACTAGCTACCATAGCTACAAAGTCAGAATTATGGCTAAACCCCGCCTGATTTGAAACCTAACCCTAACCTTAACCACACTGCGAATCGAATGCCTAACCTTAAACTTCAATGTAGACTAAAAAGCAAATTTTGGTTTTCATGAATTTTATTGATATAGCCAATTTAGACTTTGTGGCTGTGGTAACTAGTGACAACCTAGTTGTCAACCAACCGGAGACAAAAGTATATATACCATGTACACTCATTACACTAACAATGTGAAAAATAACGATGTTGCAAAAAAGTGTCTTGCAGATTGTTGAGACTCATACTTCATGACTGACAGTCTTTTCCAGGCAGTTTGTCACAGTAGTTGTTGAGAAGGACATTATCTCCATTGATGTCCCAGGCCTCCGCACATCTCCCTCTGTCTACATCTTCTTCTTCTAACTGCAAATCATCTTTTCTCCACTTCAAACCAATGGAGTGTCTCAGAAAGCCCTTGGCAGGTCTGCAGATGGCTGGAACACATGGTGGAGGAGGCTGAAGAGATCAGCAGAAACATGGCTCCAGCTAGCCCTTTAATGACAACTCTCATGCCTTCATTTGCTCACTCTATTGCACTCCATTACACTAAAAGTTTCTGTTATTTTAAGAGGAGTTTTGGTTCTTTGAGACTCGTTGGACAAGAAAAAAATTAAAAAGGAGGAAAACCTGTCCAAAGTCTACTGACTTCCTCCTCTTCCTACTGCATGGACTCTGCCTCAAGCTCCCCTTCTCTTTTTTAGCATTTCTCTTCTTCTCTCTCCAACACTTCCCCTCCTGATCCCCTTGATTGGCTGGCCTCATCTTTATTCAGTTCATTAGAGCAAGCGCTCCCCCGAGGACAGCTCCACTCTCTTTCGGAGAGGCATTTCCGATCGCTCTAACTTCCATAATTAACCAGCCAATTAATGCGGAGCAAGGAGGGGGGAGCGAGAAGGGGTGGGGGGACTGATATGAACAAAGGGTAGGTGGTGGGTTGACAACCGCAAAGGAATTGGTAGGAAACTCAAGGAACAGGGAAAAGACGGGGTGCTAATCGGCGCCCAGTGACGCCAGGACCTTCTTAGCGTAAGCGATAATGCTAATTGGATGTGATTGTGACGGTTGATTATCAGACCTGCTAGACTCGTGTACCAATGAGCTGTCTGGGTAGTCTACTCTGAAAGCCTTTCCCCCTTTCTCCTTGTGATCTGGTGAATAGACGGTGAAGAGACACATAGTAGTGTTAGTGAAACTAGCAGAGAACATAAGCGATCTCCCAAAAGGTTTAGCCTTGAGATACAGTGACATAGACATCTGATAAAACATTTCAGAGTAAAGTTTTGGGAAACAAACTGTCACAGGAGGTTCCTTATGTAAAGTCATGTCTTAAAATGACACGGTGCGTTCACTGTACTGAAATAGAAATGTACATGATGAGACAGTTCTGAGCTGTTCAGTTGAGTTTTATTACAGTGATTTGTGGGATAAATGCTATTTTCAGGTCATTGGTGGTAGATGCTCCTTATATTGGATGTAGCAGATGTAATATATGCTTAGTTGTGTATAAGCTTACATACAGCTGAAGTCAGAAGTTTACATACACCTTAACCAAACACATTTAGACTCAGTTTTTCACAATTCCTGACATTTTTAATCAGAGTAAAAATTCCCTGTTTTAGGTCAGTTAGGATCACCACTTTATTTTAAGAAGTGAAATGTCAGAATAATAGTAGAGAGAATGATTTATTTCAGCTTTTATTTCTTTCATCACATTCCCAGTGTGTCAGAAGTTTACATATAATCAATTAGTATTTGGTAGCATTGCCTTTAAATTGTTTAACTTGGGTCAAACATTTCGGGTAGCGTTCCACAATCTTCCCACAATAAGTTGGGTGAATTTTGGCCCATTCCTCCTGACAGAGCTGGTGTAACTGAGTCAGGTTTGTAGGCCTCCTTGCTCGCACACGCTTTTTCAGTTCTGCCCACAAATTTTCTATAGGATTGAGGTCAGGGCTTTGTGATGGCCACTCCAATAACTTGACTTTGTTGTCCTTAAGCCATTCTGCCACAACTTTGGAAGTATGCTTGGGGTCATTTAACTTCCTGACTGATGTCTTGAGATGTTGCTTCAATATATCCACATAATTTTCCTACCTCATGATGCCATCTATTTTGTGAAGTGTACCAGTCCCTCCTGCAGCAAAGCACCCCCACAACATGATGCTGCCACCCCCGTGCTTCACTGTTGGGATGATGTTCTTCGGCTTGCAAGCGCCCCCCTTTTTCCTCCGAACATAATGATGGTCATTATGGGCAAACAGTTCTATTTTTGTTTCATCAGACCAGATGATATTTCTTCAAAAAGTACGATCTTTGTCCCCATGTGCAGTTGCAAACCGTAGTCTGGCTTTTTTATGGCGGTTTTGGAGCAGTGGCTTCTTCCTTGCTGAGCGGCCTTTCAGGTTTGTCGAAATAGGACTCATTTTACTGTGGCTATAGATACTTTTGTACCTGTTTCCTCCAGCATCTTCACAAGGTCCTTTGCTATTGTTCTGGGATTGATTTGCACTTTCGCACCAAAGTACGTTTGTCTCTAGGAGACAGAAGGCATCTCCTTCCTGAGCGGTATGACGGCTGCGTGGTCCCATGGTGTTTATACTTGCGTACTATTGTTTGTACAGACGAACGTGGTACCTTCAGGCGTTTGGAAATTGCTCCCAAGTATGAACCAGACTTGTGGAGGTCTACAATGTTTTTTCTGAGGTCTTGGCTGATTTCTTTTGAGTTTCCCATGATGTCAAGCAAAGAGGCACTGAGTTTGAAGGTAGGCCTTGAAATACATCCACAAGTACACCTCCAATTGACTCAAATTATGTCAATTAGCCTATCAGAAGCTTCTAAAGCCATCACATAACTTTATGGACTTTTCCAAGCTGTTAAAAGGCACAGTCAACTTTGTGTATGTAAACTTCTGACCCACTGGAATTGTGATACAATGAATTATAAGTGAAATAATCTGTCTGTAAACATTTGTTGGAAAAATTACTTGTGTCATGCACAAGGTAGATGTCCTAACCGACTTGCCAAAACTATAGTTTGTTAACAAGAAATTTGTGGAGTGGTTGAAAAATGAGTTTTAATGACTCCAACCTAAGTGTATGTAAACTTCCGACTTCAACTGTATACTAAGTCTGGGTTGTTTTCCAATGCCCTACACCTGTCTGTATACCCTCCCTCCACCAGCCCTCAAACAGGTCATTGCCACACATACACACTCACACACAAACAAACACTCACTCCGGATATTAGCATTAGCACGCCACCGTGTTCCTGATAACAGATCCAGATTGTTGGGCCGCTAGCCGCCTGCTGTTTTTAGCTGGGGAAAAGAGGAGAAAAACAAACATGTCCTTTGCCTGTTCCCCTGTTGTTCCCTGTTCTCCTAATTACCTAACTCAGCTCTGATAAGGATAGAGAGCAATAGAGGAGAGGGGGATTTGATTATGTTAGCTAGCTAGCCCTCCCTTTTATGTATTTGTCTCTGTTTTGAACAAGACCGTTCTCTAATACCTGATACAGGATAAGCTATGGCTCGCCTCATGGCCAGGCTTCAAGGTTGTTCTGTAGTGTGGTGTCATAGGACTACACTATGTGACTGGCGTACATGTGTAGTTCAATAGAGAGAATGCATCCCTGAACCAGCCTTCCTTCACCCTCACAGCAAGGTCACCAGGAAGGACACACAGACATGGAGACATAGGCTACAGTCAGAGGGACTAATAAACAGTGAGACCAGTCAAACCACACCCCCACCCATAGAATAGCAAACAGAATTGATAGCATTTGGAGCTAGAGATGTCATTCAAGACCTTGCTCCTTTTCCCTCTCTTTCTCTCTTTCCGACAGTCTATTTCTCTCTATCTCTTTCTCTCTCTTTCTCTCTCTCTGCCGTCTCTTTCTGTCTCTCATTCTCCTTCTCTCTCTCTCTGCCGTCTCTTTCTGTCATCACTTTCTGTCTCTCACTCACTCTCTCTATGCTGTCTCTTTCTATCTCTCACTCCCTCTCTCTATGCTGTCTCTTTCTGTCTCTCACTCACTCTCTCTATGCTGTCTCTTTCTGTCTCTCACTCATTAAATCTCTCTCTCTCTCTCTCTCTCTCTCTCTCTCTCTCTCTCTCTCTCTCTCTCTCTCTCTCTCTCTCTCTCTCTCTCTCTCTCACTCTCTCTCTATTTCTCTCTCTCTCTTTCTTTCTCTTTTGGAAACTCTTTCACTCTCTTCTTCTGACTTGCATTACTGCTAAGCGCCCCCCTTCTCTTTCTGTCTCTCTCCCTCTCTCCATCTGTCTGCCTATCTGTCTATCCTTTCCCTCTCTTCACCCCTGTGTCAGGCCCTAGAGGATAGGCTCATTCTCACAGTTATCTATCTGTAAGATCTGCAGAGCCAGCCAGAGTGAGTGAGGCTGCAAAGGGCTGTCTGTGTGCTCTGCCCTACAGTACCACTATCACACTGCAGATCAACAGAGCACATAGAGGCACCTGGTTGATTTCTGTATGGCTAAAGGCATCCAGGACTCAGGAGGGTTCCTGTAAGACCAGTAGGGCTCAAATAGTTAATTGTCTGCTTCAACAGGAGAATGAAGGGACCATTTTTGGTGTTGTGGTGTTCATACTGTATGTCATTTGGAGATTTTCTCATGCTTAACTCATGAATAGTTAGGGTCATGACTTTAATTATTTACTAATAAATGTTGGGTAAAATGTAAGCCATTGGACTTACGACTCCTGTATTTTCTTTCCAGACTGGTTCATTCTCTTTCTGTTATTTTGGTGGTCACTCACTAGACCTACACTATAATGACACAGCATAGAGTTTCACTGACTAGACCTACACTATAATGACACAGCATAGAGTTTCACTGACTAGACCTACACTATAATGACACAGCATAGAGTTTCACTGACTAGACCTACACTATAATGACACAGCATAGAGTTTCACTGACTAGACCTACACTATAATGACACAGCATAGAGTTTCACTGACTAGACCTACACTATAATGACACAGCATAGAGTTTCACTGACTAGACCTACACTATAATGACACAGCATAGAGTTTCACTGACTAGACCTACACTATAATGACACAGCATAGAGTTTCACTGACTAGACCTGATTGGCTGAAACCTGATTAATGTCACGACTCATGACCCCTTTGCCTGTAAATTCGACCTTTAGATGAAAAGCAAAGAAAACCATCTGGTTAAGAATCACTCCATGGTGTTACCAGTTTAGTACTTTGTCCTGCAAGCCACTACCAGATTATGGACGATCATACCTGACCTCTTTTGATGGAAGGGAATGGTACATCACCAAGAGGTGAATTTACTCAAACAGTGATTTTCATGCATAGCGCTACAAATCGCTAATTACTAATCCCAAACCCCAGCCAATGCATTTCAGCATGGCCATCCACCTGGCTGTCTGGCAGCGGCAGGTGTGTGTGTGTGGGGGGATGGGGGGGACAAAATAAAAAAAAGGAAAAGGAAAGTTAGAAAACAGGAAGAACTGAGCAATTATACTGTCACCTTAGGCACCCCTGTGTTTGTTTTCCACCTGGGGAAATTATTATAGAGATTATTTTGTTGTTATTTTTTCTCCTACCTTTCTCCAACTGATGAAACACGCAGAAATGGAATATGTCAAGAGGGAGTAGGAAGTGTAATTTGTTTATGGTGTTCATTGTGAACTGACAGAATACACAGATTTAAGTTACCTCTCGTAATATCGCACCGAACATGGAGAGTGAGGCGGAGTGACTGAGTCTGCCCGTGGATGTGGAAAAGCGTTTTGAGACCTGGGAGAGGAGGAAAACCAATTTGATGGTAATCTGATGTACACATTGTAGGGTTTGTGAGCGAAATTAGATTTTGATTTGTTTTCCTCCTCTTACAGTATGAGAAAAAGAAGACTGTTTCAGAAAGATATATATGGTAGACTCTGATTGAGAAATCATTATGTGGGAGCAGTAAAACAATGGAAATCTATCAACAAGATGACAAAATGTTGGATATCTCTCACATATTTGGCATTGAATAATTCTGCATATTTTACAGCCTATTTTTGTATTTTGACCATATTTTTAACATTAACGTTTTCTATGGGGGGGGGGGGGGGGGGGATTTAGAGCTCAACATTGTTGCTAAAACATCAGCTTTTCACAGTTACTCAGAATGCAGACAGACTCACTTAGCTTTCCCTCAATTTACATGCAGAGTAACTTCAGGAAGAATGATTTTATGCATGCTGACTCATTGGCTGCGTATGAGATGGCATGCTACAGTATTCACTATAGTACATTACTTCTGATTAGGGTCCATAAAGCCATTCTCTCTCTCTCCTGTAAGAGAAAATCAGTGGAGAAGAGGAGAGCGGAACAGGTTGTTGCGTAGGAGAGTAAATACAACAATGATTAGAGGAAAATAATTGTCCTCACAGTTCCGTATTCTTCCTGCTTACGTCCTTGAGAAAATGTTTTCCCGTTGCTATGTAATGAATTCAATTTACTTATGCTGCATGTTGAGTGCGCTGTATTCACCTTTAACATGAGGCTGGGGAGATTAATGTGCAAATCTTGGCATGCTCATTATACATTGGATACCCCATACCGATCAGGGGATTACATATTCATTGTTTCTAGTTAGGTGAGCAGACACACACACACACATTTGCCCAGCCTGGCCTTGTAGGCTCCTGCTTCATATCATTAAAATGACTGCAAGGCTTGGCCAGGCCTGGAGCATAAATTCTCTCCCACCTTGCTTGCTCCAAAGGTAGCTAGGACAAATCTCCCACTGGAAACGCTCTCTGCTCCCCTCTCCTTGCTCTCTGTACCTCCATGTCTAAATTCAAATCAAGAGCCAAAGCGAGGGAAAATGATGTGAATGGGGGTGGTCGCTCTCTCTCTCTCCTTCTCTCTCTCTCTCTCTCTCTCCCACCTGAGTGGGCTAGCTGTTTAGCACTTTTCTCTGACCTTGACTGGTCTCTCTCCCCCCTTCCAAATTGTCAGCCTTATCAGACATGTCAGATGGTTTCATCACAGTGTTTGGTTTGCGGCTGAAACAAGATACTAAACCCTCAGCGGTGTGGTGTTTTTAATTAATTGAGAACCTTGTATCTTGCATCATATCTGGCTTGAGGCTACATGGCTACAGAACCTTGTATCTTGCATCATATCTGGCTTGAGGCGACATGGCTACAGAACCTTGTATCTTGCACAATATCTGGCTTGAGGCTACATGACTACATGGCTACAGTGTCTTCAGAAAGTATTTATACCCCCTTGACAAACTTCTTATGGCTGCAGGGGCAGTATTGAGTAGCTTGGATGAAAGGTGCCCAGAGGTGCCCAGAGTAAACTGCCTGCTCCTCAGTCTCAGTTGCTAATATATGGATATTATTATTAGTATTGGATAGAAAACACTCTGAAGTTTCTAAAACTGTTTGAATGATGTCTGTGAGTATAACATAACTCATATGGCAGGCAAAAACCTGAGAAGAAATCCAAACAGGAAGTGGGAAATCTGAGGTTGATCGATTTTCAACTCATCGCCTATCGAATACACAGTGGGATATGGATCAGTTTGCACTTCCTACGGCTTCCACTAGATGTCAACAGTCTGTAGAACCTTGTCTGATGCCTCTACTGTGAAGTGGGGCCAAAAGAGACAGGAATGAGTCAGGTCTGCCATGAGCTGACCATGCTCTGACCATGCGCGTTCACATGAGAGGGAGCTCTGTTCCATTGCACATCTGAAGTCAACGTTATTGAAGAACGTTATTGAAGATTTATGCTAAAAACATCCTAAAGATTGATTCACTACATCGTTTGACATGTTTCTACTGACTGTTAAGGAACTTTTTGACATTTCGTCTGCTTTTAGTGAACACGCTTCCTGACTTTGGATTTGTTTACCAAACACGTTAACAAAAATAGCTATTTGGACATAAATGATGGACATTACCGAACAAAACGAACATTTATTGTGGAAGTGGGAGTCCTGGGAGTGCATTCCGACAAAGATCAGCAAAGGTAAGTGAAGATTTATAATGCTATTTATGACTTTTGTTGACAGCACAATTTGGCGGGTAACTGTATGGCTTCCTTTTGTTGCTGAACGCTGTTCTCAGATTATTAAATATTGTGCTTTTGCCGTAAAGCTTTTTGAAATCTGACACAGCGGTTGCATTAAGAACAAGTGTATCTTTAATTGTAATGGCTTTCGTCGGTAGAAGGAGAGGAGGACCAAAGCGCAGCGTGGTATGTATCCATATTTATTAGAATACTTTTTCAATAATGAACAAAACAATAAACAGACGAAAACCCAACGAAGCTACAGTCCTGAACTAGAGAACACAAAAACAGATGAACGCAAGAACAGGAACAATCACCCACAAACCAACAGTGAAAACAGGCTACCTTAATATGGTTCCCAATCAGAGACAACGTAAAACACCTGCCTCTGATTGAGAACCATATCAGGCCAATAAGACAAACCTAAACAAAGAAACACATAACATAGACTACACCCACCCAGCTCACGTCCTGACCAACTAAACAAAGACTAAACAAAGGAAATAAGGTCAGGAACGTGACATTAATTCTATGTAAAACATGTATCTTAAATCAAAGTTTATGATGAGTATTTCTGTTATTTGACGTGGCTCTCTGCAATTTCTCTGGATATTTTGGAGGCATTTCTGAACATGGCGCCAATGTAAACTGAGGTTTTTGGATATAAATATGAACTTTATCGAACAAAACATATATGTATTGTGTAACATGAAGTACTATGAGTGTCATCTGATGAAGATCATCAAAGGTTAGTGATTCATTTTATCTCTATTTCTGCTTTTTGTGACTCCTGTCTTTGGCTAGAAAAATGGCTGTGTTTTTCTGTGATTTTGCGGTGACCTAACATAATCGTTTGTGGTGCTTTCGCTGTAAAGCCTTTTTGAAATCGGACACTGTGGTGGGATTAACAAGAAGTGTATCTTTAAAATGGTGTGAAATACTTGTATGCTTGAGGAATTTTAATTATGAGATTTCTGTTGTTTGAATTTGGCGCCCTGCACTTTCACTGGCTGTTGTCATATCGATCCCGTTAACGGGACTGCAGCCATACGAAGTTTTAAATGACTTGCCTAGTTAAATAAAAGTAAAAATATATACATTATAATAATTTATGAAATGTTTTTTTGGGATCCTGGATGTTGATTGGACGAGCAGCATTCCAAGCTGTGCTACACAGGCACACCTATTGTATAACTGCTAAGAGTTCCAGCTGAATGATCACTGCACCTCCATAACAATATCATCATCTTGTCCAAATCATCTCTTGTATTTATCTCAACTCGCACATTATTTCCCCTTGCTTCCAGGCTACTATTTGGTACAAATTTACAAAGAGACTGCTACAACCAGGCTAATAACGTACAACACAGAGTGGCTTGGTCAGGAAATCAGCACAAGGTTGTAGCGGGTTGGTAGGTTACTCAATGTAATCCGAAACTAAATGTTTTGCAGGTCAGCAATCACGTTATCTAAATATATCACTTTCAAATACAGAAATACAGCCTTTCTGAATTTAAAAGTAATCAAAGAAGTAATCATCTAGTTTCTAAAAAGTATTTGTAATCTGATTCCGACATTTTTGCTGGTAACGTAACTGATAACAAAATTGTAATCGGATTACATGTAATCATGCAATTACATGTAACCCAACCCTGCTGTTTTTTTTTTACAGTGTAATCAGTTCTCCCGTCATTAGACGGCAGGCAGGTGGCAGGCATTGATCTGGTATAGCAGTAGTGAGAGTGATCTTTAATGAGGGGTGCGTTCAGCATCGTCTCCCTTTTCTGTTCTGTTGCTGCTCTGACTCATCCGCATCCTCAGGCCAGCAGGGTCGCTGGCTCAACTACATCAGACAGAGTAATGAGGCAGGGTGTGTGTATGTGTGTGAGAGAGAGAGAGAGAGCACAGAAATGTTTGTAAAGTGTGTGTGAGAGAGAGAAAAAACAGAGCAAACTGGAATGTTATTTGGCCCTAAACAGAAAGTACACAGTGGCAGAATATCTGACCACTGTGACTGAACCAAAATCAAGGAAAGCTTTGACTATGTACAGACTCAGTGAGCAGGCTATGTAAGAACTTCCCACAAAATTAGGTGGAAACTGAGCAGCACTTCCTAACCTCCTGCCAAATGTATGACCATATTAGAGACACATATTTCCCTCAGATTACACAGACAAACAAATCCAATTTGTATAAACTCCTTTATCTATTGGGTGAAATATCACAGTGTGCCATCACAGTAGCAGGATGTGTGACCTGTTGCCACAAGAAAAGGGCAACCAGTGAAGAACAAACACCATTGTAAATATGAACACCATTGTAAATACCCATTTTTATGTTTATTTATTTTCCCTTTTGTACTGTTGCACATCATTATAACACTGTACATAGCCATAATATGACATTTGAAATGTCTCTATTTGTAAGTGTAATGTTTACTGTTAATTTTTTATTGTTTATTTCACTTTTGTTTATTATCTATTTCACTTGCTTTGGCAATGTAAACATACAGTATGTTTTCCATGCCAATAAAGCCCTTTGAATTGAGAGAGGGTGAATGAGTAAGAGGAGACACGGAGATGCAGTATTCTTGAATACAGCCCTGGAATTGGAAATTATAATTATGTTTCTATCAACTTTCCTCAACATTTTCATTAAAATAAACTACATTTCCAGAGAAATACAAGTAGCAGTACGTGGTATTATACTACCCTGTGCTACACAGCAGCTTCTCAATCAATCTACACACTCATAGAAAAAAAGGTTCCAAAAGGGTTTGTTCGGCTGTCCCCATAGGATAACCCTTTTTGTTTCCGGGTAGAACCCTTTTGAGTTCCATGTAAAACCCTCTGTGGAAAGGGTTCTACATGGAACCCAAAAGCATTCTTCGAAGTGTTCTCCTATGAGGACAGATCAAGAACCATTATAGGTTGTAGTCGGCACCTTTTTTCGAAGAGTGCATCATGATAGAGGTTACACTTAGGGCTGTTACGGTGACCGTATTACCGCCACACCGGCGGTCATGAATCATGCCCGCAGTCAAATTTCACGTGACCATTTTGTCACGGTAACTAGGCTTCTCCAAGCTCTGATGCTGCTGATGGTCATTAGTAGCCTACCAACGCTGCTAACTGCCTGGTACTCAGCACTCTATTGTCCCTCTAATCACTCTGACATCAATGCACATTTTTTCAAAAATCAAATTAAACACTTCATGAGAGCTCATGAGCTCATGTTGCGCAACATTTTTATAGGCTGTGCAATTGCGTAAGAAAACAGAGTTTTGATGGCCTCTTAAAAAGAGGAGGATCCCATCAGCTTTCTATAGGTTATGCCTACTATATTTATTTATCAACTTTCCTAATATAAAGGCACATTGCTTCTCTTCACAACAGGAGTATAGCCTACCTGGCTAGCATGACAATTAACCATGGGAAAATGTCAGAGTTTACTAGGAGTGGTGGGTTGGAGTCAGGCGCAGAGAGCAGAGGGTTCGATAAATCGTAATTTATTCTCCGGCACAAAACGGTCACGCCAAAATACAGGGCGCATAAAACAGACCAGCCCAAACACAGGACCAAACAGTCCAGAGAAAACAAACACGAAAACACATCCACAACCAACAGAGTAACAATCCCGCACAAACCTAGGCGGACCTAACAGGCTTAAATAGAATTAAATCAAGAAACGAAACACACACATATATATTATTTATTATATGTAAAGACAACATTAAATTAAGAATAGTGACAATATTAGCCTATCACTTATGAATGATGTGTTATCACTTGTGAATGATACCCAGCGTGTGCAGTAAGGCAAGAAACAGTACATTACTTTTTTTTGTGACTTTTTCAAATCCTAGTCGCACACGTTATGTAGCCTAGCCCATAGGCCTATATGTTTTGATAAGGTTTGTATCACAACTAAAGTGGACAAATTACTTCTTAAAATGAAGCACATTAATCCGCTTTACAACGGGTGTAGAGCCTAACTGTGAGTTTCAAGTTTGGGGAAGATCATTTTCACCATAAAAATGCACCTTTATAAAACAGCATTACATGTGCAATTGCATTTGCAGTCACTTTTGAGAACAGTGTTTTCTCGCTAATTGATTGCATTTTGGAACATTCGCTCTTATAGCCTACTGCTGTGTGTGCATTGCTGCGCTTATAATGTGAAGAAATAGCCTAATAGTGTATCAACATTTTAAGCTAAACGTTCTGATCTGTTGCATCAGCCTCATTGCTTTTAAACGTTTTTTGATGCGAGTGGTTGTATTAATTTAGTAACTGAGTGAACATAATATATGACTGGCTGCATTTATAACTTACTGAATAAATTAAATATAGCCTGTTGTATTAATTTGAAATTTATCGTATCCCACAACTGTTCCTCAGAATGTTTGGAATATTTATTTATTGCACAGAAGGACAAGTTGACCAATAAATAGGTCAACTTTTGTACTATGAGGGATAGTAGATTGACATAGGCTGGTGCTTTAGCTGTTTGTTAGTTCTACTACTCATCTTATTGGCTGATGAAAAGTAAATGTGGGCAGTTCTTCTAATATCTTCAATATATGCATTGGAATTCAATAAGAGGGACCCAAACAGTTGCGTCCCCGATGTGTATGTCTTCACTTGTAGCCTACTGAGATGCCTATGAAAAGGACCCCATCACGTGACAAGCATTGTCTAATAAGAATTGAGATATCTCAGAGAGCCATGTGAGTGAGAGGTGCTTCGGAGCATATTCAGCCCCCAAGGGCACAAAGGCCACTTTGGCCGCAAAAGGCATGGATTTTTTAGGGGGCATTACGGCCACACAACGGGGATGCCGCCTGAATATTTGAGGCCTGGTGAGAATATAATCAAGTGCTTATCAAATTGTGAATGAGAGACTGTTGAAGAGTGTGCAGAAGGCACAAGAAACAAATGAGAGCTCAGGCCTTTCATGCAACTTTTTTCAAATTATCATTAGAGTCGCATCATACAGTCATAGAATGTATTAAAAATTAAAACATAGAGCCCAACTTTTGTATCACAACTGAAGTTACATGAATAACTCTAAATTGAGCATATAGGAGGACCTATTTCTACGTTAACCGCTCAACATAGAATAGTCATGTGCCCACTCCCTCAAATCGTTTGGAGAAAATATCCTTTCTATTTTTTTCTACTATGTTCAATTGTATTCTTCATACTACTGAATTCTAAGCAAATATTTTCTGCTAAATGAACTAGTGTAGCTCAGGGCCTAACAGAAGCACAACTCGGAGTACTGTATGCTAAAATAAATAATGGATTCATTGTGGTGGTGTTAAATGGATTTGTTAGACTTTTTAAAATGTAGATGTTCCAAAGGTCTGCATCAGTGGCTTGTATGCTATGAGTGGAAGCCAAGAGAACGTGTTCATGTTAATTAACAGTCAATTACTGTGAGACCGGCAGTTATTTGTTTAACAACCACCGGCCGACAAAATGTCATGACCGCCAAAGCCCTACTTACACTCATGGCTGTCTAGGTAAGCCCATCACCACAGAAACCAGTCATGGTGATGAAGTTTCTCAGGTAGTTATTTTCACTATAAACATACAACCCACCTCTCTGTGATAAATTCACTTGTCAATGCCTCATATCTGTCCCTGTGTTTATTTAATTATTGACGTTTCAAGAGTACCATGGTCATTCATCTTGCCCTACAAAGGACTGGGGACTGACACGTGTGCTGCCAGTCAAGCAGGCAGGCAGGCATGCAGGTAGGTAGGCAGGCAGGCAGGGATGCAGGTAGACAGACAGGCAGGCAGGCAGACAGACAGGCAGGCAGGCAGGCAGGCAGGCAGGCAGGCAGGCAGGCAGGCAGGCAGGCAGGCAGGCAGGCAGGCAGGCAGGCAGGCAGGCAGGCAGGCAGGCAGGCAGACAAGGTAGACAGACAGGGCAGCTCTGTAATGATGTACTTTACAGTCCAACCTTGTTATACCACCCACGGGTATAATAGCACTCTTGCTCCCCACCACACTTTTCCATTTAGACACACATGCATCTTTAGACCCACACACACATACCAGTCTGTTGGTTCAACTCCTTCTCCTCCTTTTTCTTTCCTACATCGCTCTCTATCTCTCTCTCTCTCTCTCTGACACACTGGTACCACAACAAGGGGAGGGGAAGAAGAGCGGGAGGGTAAGAGGAGAGGGAGGGAAAGAGGGAGGGAAGGAGGAGAGGGAGAGAAGGAGGAGGGGGAGGGAAAGAGGAGAGGGAGGGGAAGAGGAGAGGGAGGGGAAGAAGAGAGGGAGGGGAAGAAGAGAGGGAAGGGAAGAGGAGATGGAGGGAAAGAGGAAGGGAAATAGGAGAGGGATGGGAAGAGGAGAGGGAGGGAAAGAGGAAAGGAAAGAGTAGAGGGAGGGAAAGAGGTTAGCTCCCAATAACTCTCACTAACCAACTCCTACTAACGCTCAATAACTAGCTCCCACTAACTCTCATTAACTAGCTCCCACTAACTCTCATTAACTAGCTCCCACTAACTCTCATTAACTAGCTCCCACTGACTCTCATTAACTAGCTCCCACTAACTCTCATTAACTAGCTCCCACTAAATCTCATTAACTAGCTCCCACTAACTCTCATTAACTAGCTCCCACTAACTCTCATTAACTAGCTCCCACTAACTCTCATTAAATAGCTCCCACTAACTCTCACTAACCAACTCCTACTAACGCTCATTAACTAGCTCCCACTAACTCTCATTAACTAGCTCCCACTAACTCTCACCAATTTACTCTCACTAACTAGCTGAACGTGCATTCTTAAATGAACCTTACAAATAGCAGTGTTGGGAGATCTGGAAAGCCATAGCCAGTCAATAAATAATATAACAATACTTGTATGAAAAGTTTTAATCTTTAGCTCACAATCTGTGGATAATATACGATTAGAAAGATTCAAAAATGTTGTAAAACATCACATCACAATTGAAAAATATATGGCACATGGAAACCAAACAAGGGCGGTCTATGGTGATAGGTGGGATGGGCGGAGAGTGGCTGAGGGTTGGGATTAAAGAGTTTGTTTGGTAATGTATTGTTGTTATATATAAAAGTACCATGTATGTAAAATGTATATGTAAAATGTATATGTTAAATGTGTATGTAAAATGTTTAGGTAAATGTATGTATATGTAGCAAAAAAGCTGTAAAAAATGTAAATAAAAAACTAATATATTTGTTTTCCGAAGGGGCGGGTTAAAAAAATGTATTTTAAAAATGAACTAACCAACTGTTACTAACTCTCACTAACTAGCTCCCACTAACTCTCACCAACTATCTAGCTCCCACTAACTCTCACTAACCAACTCCTACTAACTCTCATTAACTAGCACCCACTAACTCTCACTAACCAACTCCTACTAACTCTCACCAACTAGCTAACTCCCACTAACTCTCACTAACTAACTCCCACTAACTCTTACCAATTAACTCTCACTAAATAGCTCAGTTCACAAGTTAACAAGCACAGACCAGCATATTTAGGAAGGATGGCTTTTGCCTGAGTTATAGAAAAGCTGTATTTTTTGTAGGAAAGTGTTCTGTCTCTAAAGCTTTTAGAATACACGTTCAGGATATTGTCTTTAGCTGTAGTTGTACACAAATTGCTGTTCAGGGAAGTATTTCTTAGAGGGCTTAGTATTTTGCATTAGAAATACACACACACACACACACACACACACACACACACACACACACACACACACACACACACACACACACACACACACACACACACACACACACACACACACACACACACACACACACACACACACACTAATCCATGCAGGGCTTCAGAGAGAGACACATTCCTGGAGCAACAGTGTGTGTGTGTGTGTGTGTGTGTGTGTGTGTGTGTGTGTGTGTGTGTGTGTGTGTGTGTGTGTGTGTGTGTGTGTGTGTGTGTGTGGGTCTGATTAAGTGGAATAGAAAATAACATTTTATGCCAGGCCCAGTCTGCTTGTGGAGATTTAGCAGGGAGAAAAGACCCCCTAAATACAGGGCATCTGGGGAAATGAGAAATAGCGAGAGCAAATCGCATCACTTAGGCCTATCTCGCCAGTTCTTATGCCCCTGATGGACAGGGCGGCAGGATGATAAAATAATACAGGTGTAGGATCTTCATTTGACCAGTTTCTCACAGCAGGAAAATGTGAATTATTGTGAGGATTGTAATTGTTGGAAATTTTTGTAGGGGTTGATATTTTTTTTATGTGTGTATGTGTTGACTGGTACCTTGACCTTACTCCCTGCAGACTTTCTGTCGGCAAAGTCTGGTTTATGTACAGTATATTGTAGTCAACATGTTTGTTTTGTATGTGTCCATCTGACTGATTCGTTGTACTATAGATGAGCTGAGCCAATAAGCAAAGTGAACAGGTGGGTTTTGAGCAGTGTATGTCAGTGTCTGTCAGTGTCTGTCAGTGTGTGTCAGTGTCTGTCAGTGTCTGTCAGTGTCTGTCAGTGTCTGTCAGTGTCTGTCAGTGTATGTCAGTGTCTGTCAGTGTGTGTCAGTGTCTGTCAGTGTCTGTCAGTGTCTGTCAGTGTCTGTCAGTGTGTGTCAGTGTGTGTCAGTGTCTGTCAGTGTCTGTCAGTGTATGTCAGTGTCTGTCAGTGTCTGTCAGTGTATGTCAGTGTCTGTCAGTGTCTGTCAGTGTCTGTCAGTGTCTGTCAGTGTATGTCAGCGTATGTCAGCGTCTGTCAGTGTCTGTCAGTGTCTGTCAGTGTATGTCAGTGTCTGTCAGTGTCTGTCAGTGTCTGTCAGTGTCTGTCAGTGTCTGTCAGTGTCTGTCAGTGCCTGTCAGTGTCTGTCAGTGTCTGTCAGTGTATGTCAGTGTCTGTCAGTGTGTGTGTGTGAATCCAGATGCATAATTAGAGGATGGTGTTTATGTTTTGTGGCAACAGCAGATCAATCATACAGTTTTGACGGTTTGTTTGCTTGTTTGTGTGAAAAATAGATTTTGTGTGTGTGTGTGTGTGTGTGTGTGTGTATGTGTATGTGTGTGACAGGTACAGCACAGCATGTGTGTGGTGCAGATGTGAGGTAAAAATATATTGCAATTGGAAGTTAGCTTCCATTGAAGCCTGGTGATTCCTGGCACTAGTCCCTACCCCTGGATTCCTAGTGAGGCTGTTGTCATTTAGTTTTTCTTCGGCTCGCTTAATACGTCATCTTATGCAGGCCTTACATTCTCCTCTGAGGCTGGAGTTTCTCTCACAACTCTCTCATCTCACTGTCAGCAATTATTGCCACTCAAGCTTCCCTCAGCGCCCAGTGCAGCTGTACAATAACGTTCTAACAATGTTACATCAACACTGCGACACAGACGCAGCCTAGTTACTTGGCCCACCAGGACAAAAAATGCTCATTTTGAGTGATGTGTGTGTGGTGTACAGACACTGCTGACTGACATATGCAATAATATATAAAAAGGTGATATGTTCCGGAGTCTTATAGATGATTCCAAAAGATTATTAAAGCAGTGCATATATTCACAACACAGCGCCTATTCCTACCCCTTGACTTTTTCCACATTTTGTTGTGTTACAGCATAATATTTAATATATTTAATAATTTTTTTTTCTCACCCATCTACACACAATACCCCATACTGACAGTGAAAACATGTTTTTAGAAATGTCTGCATATTTCTTGAAAATTAAATACAGAAATATCTCATTTACATAAGTATTCACACCTGGGGGTTAATACTTTGCTGAAGCACCGTTGGCAGCCATTACAGCTGTGAGTCTTTCTGGGTAAGTCTCTAAGAGCTTTCCACACCTGGATTGTGCAATATTTGGTGAATTAATTTCCCAGTGTCTGGTATTAATGGTATTGGCCTCATGGTAAAATCCCTGAGCGGTATCCTTCCTCTCCGGCAACTGAGTTAGGAAGGATGCCTGTATCTTTGCAGTGACTGAGTGTATTGATACACCTTCCAAAGTGTAATTAATAACTCCATCATGCTCAATGGGATATTCAGCTTTTTTTTACCCATCTACCAATAGGTGCCTTTCTTTGCGAGGCATTGGAAAACCTCCCTGATCTTTGTGGTTGAATCTGTGTTTGAAATGCACTGCTCGACTGAGGGACCTTACAGATAATTGTATGTGTGGGGTACAGAGATGAGGTAGTCATTCAAAAATCCATGCAACTTGTTATGTGACTTATTTAGCAAATGTTTACTCCCAAACTTATTTAGGTTTGCCATAACAAAGGGGCTGCATACTTTCAGCTTTTCATTTTTTATTAATTTGTTAAAATGTCTAAAAACATAATTCCACTTTGACATTATGGGGTATTGTGTGTAGGTCAGTGACACAAAATCGACTATAGGACAAACAAATGTGGAAAAAGTAAACGGGTGTGAATACTTTCTGAAAGCACTGTATATGAAATTCCATTAATTTTAGCAAGGTTTGAATGTTCGCATCTTTTTTGGTAATTATTCTTTACAAAATTCTTCAAGTTCTGTCAATTGATTGTTGATCATTGCTAGACAACCATTTTCAGGTCTTGCCATAGATTCTCAAGTAGATTTAAGTCAAAACTGTAACTCGGCCACTCAGGAACATTCACTGTCTTCTTGGTAAGCAACTCCAGTGTATATTTGGCCTTGTGATTTAGGTTATTGTCCTGCTGAGAGGTGAATTAATTTCCCAGTGTCTGGTATTAATGCAGACTGAACCAGGTTTTCCTCTAGGATTTGCTTGTTCTTAGCTCCATTCCATTTATTTTTTATCGCGAAAAAACCCCATTCCTTAACGATTGCAAGCATACCCATAACATGATGCAGCCACCACCATGCTTGAAAATATGGAGAGTGGTGTTGTAATGTGTTGTATTGGATTTACCCCAAACATAACACTTTGTATTCAGGACAAAAAGTTAATTATTTTGGCACATTGTTTGCAGTATTACTTTAGTGCATTGTTGCAAATAGGATACATGTTTTGGAATATTTTTATTCTGTACAGGCTTCCTCCTTTTCACTCCGTCAATTAGGTTAGTATTGTGGAGAACTCCAATGTTGTTGATCCATCCTCAGTTTTCTCCTATCACAGCCATTAAACTCTGCAACTGTTTTAACCATTGGCCTCATGGTGAAATCCCTGAGCGGTATCCTTCCTCTCCGGCAACTGAGTTAGGAAGGATGCCTGTATCTTTGCAGTGACTGAGTGTATTGATACACCTTCCAAAGTGTAATTAATAACTCCATCATGCTCAATGGGATATTCAGCTTTTTTTTACCCATCTACCAATAGGTGCCTTTCTTTGCGAGGCATTGGAAAACCTCCCTGATCTTTGTGGTTGAATCTGTGTTTGAAATGCACTGCTCGACTGAGGGACCTTACAGATAATTGTATGTGTGGGGTACAGAGATGAGGTAGTCATTCAAAAATCCATGCAACTTGTTATGTGACTTATTTAGCAAATGTTTACTCCCAAACTTATTTAGGTTTGCCATAACAAAGGGGCTGCATACTTTCAGCTTTTCATTTTTTATTAATTTGTTAAAATGTCTAAAAACATAATTCCACTTTGACATTATGGGGTATTGTGTGTAGGTCAGTGACACAAAATCGACTATAGGACAAACAAATGTGGAAAAAGTAAACGGGTGTGAATACTTTCTGAAAGCACTGTATATGAAATTCCATTAATTTTAGCAAGGTTTGAATGTTCGCATCTTTTTTGGTATTGATATGGATATAGATTTTACTGTATATCTCTGTTTAACAATGCCATAGAGAAAATGGCAGCTAGTAAGGTATGCTTTCTTTGCTCTACCTAGTGTGGTATTATTGCTTCAGTAGAGTTGCCAGATCTGCAGTCATGAACTTGGGCAAACACAGACATCTCCTGTTGACCATTTGAACCAGATCACATTGTATCTTCTCTCACAGTTCAATCAAGAACACATTCACACTTTAAGACCACACTCACATACGCTGCCATTTTTAAATAACCCTAACTATTTTTTAAACAATAGTAGCCTAACCATGAGCAAGGTTTCTCTCTCTCGCTCCGCGCAACTGAGTCGAATAAGAGAAAGATCCCATTGGATTACAGTCATTTGTCTTTTCACCACGTGTCTGGCGTTATGAGTAATGGTACTTTCACATTTTTCAGCTCTCCTCATTACTTCTCTTCCCCTATTCCCCCCTTATGACTTTTTATTCCAATGACATATCCCTTCAAATGGAATGCACCTTTGTAAAAGTCAAATGGAATGCACCTTTGTAAAAGTCAAATGGAATGCACCTTTGTAAAAGTCAAATGGAATGCACCTTTGTAAAAGTCAAATGGAATGCACCTTTGTAAAAGTCAAATGGAATGCACCTTTGTAAAAGTCTAATGGAATGCACCTTTGTAAAAGTCAAATGTAAACTTTGGAGTGATGAAGTCCTGAAAACAACAATGACAAAGGGAAGGTTGTTTTGGGGATGACATATGGACGGATGGAGGGACTGAGGGACTGTGTGGGAGAGGGGAGGGGACTAGCTTGTGCTTGTGTCACGGCATTCAAGAGAAGAAGATGAGGACCAAGGTGCAGCGTAGTGCGTGTTCATATTTAATTTAATAACCACCGAACACTAAACACGAAAATGACAAAAAGAATAACTGAAACAGTTCTGTCTGGTACAGATACGAAACAAAAAACAACTACCCACAAAACCTGGTTGGAACAGGCTACCTAAGTATAGCTCCCAATCAGAGACAACGATAGACAGCTGCCTCTGATTGGGAACCACACCAGGCCAAACACATAGAAACACAACAACATAGAAAAAAGACTGCTCACCCTAGTCACACCCTGTCCTAACCAAAATAGAGAATAAAAAGCCTCTCTATAGCCAGGGCGTGACAGCTTGGATGTATGATTGTCAATATTCTTACAGACAGGAGTTCCGAAATTACAATGTCACCTATGAAAATGAAATGTAGTACTTTAAAAGTATTCTGGTATGTACAGTATGTGTGTGTACCTGTATACAGTATGTGTGCAAATACTCAGGTTTTTAGATACAGTATGTCTGTCTGCTTCAGCGGACTTCCTGCTTTATTCAGCACCTCCAGACTGTGTAGTGTATAATGCACCAAATCTGAGAAGTTACACTGTTGCATTGTGGTTGCTGTGTGGTCATTGTTACTTGATCTCTAGTTCCCACATTGTTGGTACATGCTTGCAGAGCGGTTACCGTGTGGTCGTAGTATGGTCGCCATGCAGTTGCTGGTTGCCGTGATGTTACCATACTGCCGAACAGGCCCTTCCGTGGTCCCAGTGCTGATCCGATGATTAATGCCATGCTCGGTGGCCCTGATTAGTAGCTGTGACAGCCCATGCATCTTAGCTGGCCAAGCCGAAGGCAAAGACCCTTTTCTCTCCCTTCCCTCTCGACCACACCTCACTGTGCCCTCAGCACCAGGGTGCAATGTATAGACTATCAGCATTACTCATTAGTATTGTGGTAAGGAAACAAAACACAAAGCAAATTTAACTTCTTTAGGAAAACAGCCCTAATGTTGGAAACAAACATCATTATGTTGTCATCCAGAGTCACATTTATTTATTTTCCAAGCTATAGCATAATTTACATACAACAGGTTTTTAAAGCACCAATGAGTTCGGTCTGCTTCGTGTCTTCATTTTTGCCATGCAAAAAAATATTGCGCTACTGGTATCATCACAGGATCCTCCTCTACCTCCTGTCCAACGCTGCTACTGCTGCTGCTCCTGGGTGTGTGTTCCATCACCCCGCACGGGGGTAGGGCTCTAATAGAGGTCTGGGCAAGATGGGAAGCAGGAACGGCGATGAATGGAGTCTGTGTGTGTGTGTGTGTGTGTGTGTGTGTGTGTGTGTGTGTGTGTGTGTGTGTGTGTGTGTGTGTGTGTGTGTGTGTGTGTGTGCGTGCGCTTTGCAGAAAACGAGGGATAAATTGAAAGCCCCTCCTGACACTGCATGATAATCCATCTAGTGACTTCAGCCCTGTGCTCTTCCTTCTTCCTTACCCACCGGTCTGTAAACAACACACACACACACACACACACACACACACACACACACACACACACACACACACACACACACACACACACACACACACACACACACACACACACACACACACACACACACACACACACACACACACAATCCACAGACAAACACGGTGCTGGCTGTGTTTAGCCCCATGTTTCCAGGGGGGTTAGTGTTTTATCTCCACCTGTCAGGTTGGATCCCAGGCAGTCACAGAAGCTTATGGGGATTCCCTCAGCAAACTGCCAACATTCCCTCCCTGTTTAGATAGTGTGTCCAAGGCCACTACTGTCTATGTGAATCATAATGGCATCAGACGGTTGGTCAGGGCAATGGTACAGCTTCTCAAATGTCAAAATGTGTTAGTAGGAGATAGGGCTTGGCGATATGGCCAAAATATCATGTCACGATATTTGAGGTATTCTTTGATGTAACTTAAATATGAATGTTTCGCCTATTCCTCTCTGATTTAGAATATACCGTTGCACAAACAACACAATGATCTAGGCCTCCACCAGCACTGATAGAAGGTTGTATTAGCTAGCTACAGTTGCAAGAGAAAGTATGTGAACCCTTTGGAATTAGCTGGATTTCCACATAAATTGGTCAACAAATGTGATCTGATCTTCCTCTAAGTAACAACAATAGACAAACACAGTGTGCTTAAACTAATAACACACACATTTTTGTATTTTTCTTGTCTTTATTCAATACATAATTTAAACATTCACAGTGTAGGTTGGAAAAAGTATGTGAACCCCTAGGCTAATGACTTCTCCAAAAGCTAATTGGAGTTAGGACTCAGCTAACCTGGCGTCAAATCAATGAGACGAGATTCGAGATGTCGGTTAGAGCTGCCCTGCAATATAGAAAACACTCACAAAATGAAGCATTGCCTGATGTGAACCATGCCTCGAACAATAGAGATCTCAAAAGACCTAAGATTAAGAATAGTTGACATGCATAAAGCTGGAAAGGATTACAAAAGTATCTCTAAAAGCTTTAATGTTCATCAGTCCACGGAAAGACAAATTGTCTATAAATCGAGAAAGTTCAGCACTGTTGCTACTCTCCCTAGGAGTGGCCATCCTGCAAAGATGACTACAAGAGCACAGCCAGAATGCTCAATGAGGTTAAGAAGAATCCTAGAGTGTCAGCTAAAGACTTACAGAAATCTCTGGAAGATGCTAAGATCTCTGTTGACGAGTCTATGATTCGTAAAACACTAAACAAGAACGGTGTTCATGGGAGGATACCACAGAAGAAGCCACTGCTGTCCAAAAAAAACATTGCTGCACGTCTGAAGTTTGCAAAAGAGCACCTGGATGTTCCACAACACTACTGACAAAATATTCTGTGAACAGATGAAGCTACAGTTGAGTTGTTTGGAAGGAACACACGTGTGGAGAAAAAAAGGCACAGCACACCAACATCAAAACCTCATCCCAACTGTAAAATATGGTGGAGGGTGCATCATGGTTTGGGGCTGCTTTGCTGCCTTAGGGCCTGGACAGCTTGCTATCATCGACGGAAAAATGAATTCCCATGTTTATCAAGATATTTTGTAGGATAATGTAAGGCTATCTGTCCACCAATTGAAGCTCAACAGAAGTTGGGTGATGCAACAGGACAACAACCCAAAACACAGAAGTAAATCAACAACAGAATGCCTTCAACAGAAGAAAATATGCCTTCTGGAGTGGCCCAGTCAGAGTCCCGACCTCAACCCGTTTGAGATGCTGTGGCATGACCTCGAGAGCGGTTCACACCAGACATCTCAAGAATATTGATGAACTGAAACGGTTTTGTAAAGAGGAATGTTCCAAAATTCCTCCTGACCGTTGTGCAGGTCTGATACGCAACTATAGAAAACGTTTGGTTGAGTATATTTCTGGTAATTCCAAAGGGTTAACATACTTTTTCTTGCCACTGTATGTTTACTCTGACTTAGTACATTTAGCTATCTAGCTAACTAGCAATTAGTATTAGTGGTTAACACAATTTATTTTTGCCACAACTTGCTAAGAAAAGACAAACTATCTGTTTGCAGACAGTAAGATACATAAACAAATAGTGTAATTATAGAACGCTTGTGGATTTATAATAAGAAGCAAAGTGGAAAGCACCATCATTGTCACCAACATCTGCAGCCAGGGCCGGCTCTAGCCTTTTGGAGATCCTAAGCGAGATTTGGTTTGTGGGCCCCTATTGACGATGGGGCAGAGAGAAATTTTGCAATTTAATAAAATTGTCATGCAAGTCTACTCACTTTTGCAATGGGTTAGAGATTAATTTCTGCAGTTTAAAATATAATTTCCTGCAATTCTACACATTTTGCCATGACTTATGCCATGATATCTGAGTGAGAGTTACTAACATAAATATTGATTGACTGACAAAACAAAATAAAAACTGCTGATGCACAACCAAATTTTGAACTTGCACCTTGTGCATTCTACTATTATTTTTTCTCCTCAATTTCGTGAAATCCAATTGGTAGTTACAGTCTTGTGAAAAGTTTGGTCATACGCACATCATTAAAAACATAGGTGCTATGCTAATAAAGAATACTAGTATAGAACAAGAAGGCCCGTTAAAGCTCCCAATTCACCGATTTATTGACAACTTTTCGATCTGAAATGACATCCCAAAATATACACATTTCACATCATATGACCATTGCGGACATGACGCATAGTGGGTGCAAAAACTATTTGTGTATCTCTAATAATTCAATAACAATGAGATGGTTACATGTAGTAGTTCCAGAAAATAATATATATTTACAAAATTAATAAGTGGGTAACCTGGAAGGCAAGACAAATCAAAGTAACATTTTCATGTAAGAAATTCTCTGATATCAAACTCTTGGTTCAGACCCCTAGGAGACAGTAGACAAACAGTGAATCCAATACAATTCTCTTCTCAATAACACATGATCAGTATCCCCCCCTCCTAGGAGTCTTAACATGTTCGATGCCAATGTATCTCAAAGAGCTAATGTTGTAACGAGCCTCCATGAAATTGGCAGCCACAGGGTTTCTCTGGTCAAGGGTCTTGATATTACTCCTGTGTTCTGCTATCGTTGCTTTCAGAGCACATTTTGTTTTTCCTACATAGCATAGACCACAAATACACTTGATCAGGTATATCACATTTTTTGTGGAACATGTAATGGATGCCCTTAATCTTAATGGTCTTGCCCGTAATATGGTCTTCTTGTTCTATACTGGTTACAGTCTTGCCCCTTCACTGCAAATTCCCTAAGGACTCAGAGAGGCGAAGGTCAAGCCACACTGCTTCTTGACTCGCTGCTCGCTTAACCCGGAAGCCAGCCGCACCAATGTGACGGAGGAAACATGGTCCAGCTGGCGACCGAAGTCAGCTTGCAGGCGCCCAGCCCACCACAAGAAGTCGTTAGAGCTCGATGGGAGAAGGAAATCCCAGCCGGCCAAACCCTCCCCTAACCCGGACAACGCTGGGCCAATTGTGCACCACATCATGGATCTCCCGGTCAAGGCTGCATTGCATCTGCAGCATTGACCATGCAGACTGTCACTGCTGCGAGTGGTTGTTGTGACTCGTGGTAGCGCAAGAACTGCTCTCCTTGAGTAACAGGGGGCGGAGCTTGGTGTGTGTGGAAGGAGAGAGGGAGAGAGACGACTCAAGCAGCAAACGGAGTAAACTATAAAAACTGACATTATAGTTACAAGTGGCATAACACATTTAACAAGCCAAACATTGAAATACCGTTATACAAGGTAAAGTAAAAACCCAAACCGGTCCGTGCATCAATATCGGTATATAGTAAAATACGGTATACCGCCCAGCCTTAGTAGGGGAGAGGTTTAGAGTTAGGGTTAGGGTTAGGGTTAGGGATAGGGTTAGGGTTAGGGTTAGAGTTAGGGATAGGGTTAGGGTTAGGGTTAGGGTTAGGGTTAGGGTTAGGGTTAGAGTTAGGGTTAGGGTCAGGGAGGCCAGATGCTGTACTCTGTCAAAGAGAAGCACTGGGATTGAGATCCAATCTAGAAAGGTCAAGGTGGTTGGTGTACAGGGATGGGATGGTAAAAGCAGGGCTTGTATTGAATACAAGCAGTTTGATGGTTTCAGAAATGATATGATTTGATGATTACTGCCTGTTTCATCCATCCAAAGATGGAGAGGGTAACTGGGAGGGGAATAGGGTGAAGAAGGGTGGACTTTCACCATCTTTTCCACTCTTTTTAGAGGAGGATAGAGGAGGATAAAGGGATGGAGGAGGGAGGGAAAGAGAAATGGAAGGAGAGAGGAATGGATGTCAATATACTCCTGGGTTTCCTTATTGGTTTTATGTTCAAGTGATGGGCCTCTGAATAAGTGAAGGGGTGTGTGTTAGGGCACTGATCACCGACATATGCAGGAGCTGCTGAAAAGCTGTGTTTAAGTGCTCTCTTTATGACTCAGAACGCCTAAGTGACAGAGGAAATGGTTCTCACTACTGTGATTTATGGAGCTCCCTGCTCGGAAGGGGAATTATCCTACTTTCAGTTTTAAAGTGAAATGTAACCCTATCTTGGACACATGCACGCAGGCTTCTTGGCACTCACCCAGTGCTCGCACACATACACCCTGTCTGCAAGCACATGCACCTTTGCCCTTCCAGTTTCCAAAGTGCCCTTTTGGGTGGTGGTATTATCCCCCCCCCCCCCACAATTACATATTTTTTTAAATAAATGTTATTTCATTGTTGTTCCGTGTCCCGAGATTGCGTGCATCCGGTATCCAAACATGCCTGGCTTGAGAAATGCGGTTACCGGTTGAGTGTGTGTAGCTCACAGGAGGTTGGTGGCACCTTAATTGGGGAGTACGGGCTTGTGGTAATGGCTGGAGTGGAATCAGGAGAATGGTATCAAATATATGGAAACCATGTGTTTGATGCCATTCCATTTACTCCATTTCAGCCATTATTATGAGCCGTCCTCCTGTCCACCGGTGTAGCTAGCTACCTAGTTTAAATATCAACTGCCCTGCCACAGCATAACATTTGTTTAAAACATCATCATCATCAATATTGGTTTTGGTTGACTGATACACCCAGCAGAGAGAGGCAGAAAACATGGAGAGGTAAATCTCAATTAGTAAAAGAAATCCAGCTAGCTAACTAGCAGATTTCTATCAGATTTACACCAATGTTTAGCTGATAGCCCACCCTATTTTTTCGCGATGTCAATCATCCCGATGTCAATCATGTCTTTAGGAGGCACTGTAACTAGCATAAGAACACATATGTGAAAATGCTATTCATTGACAACAGCTCAGCGTTCAACACCATAGTGTCCTCAAAGCTCATCAATAAGCTAAGGAACCTGGGAATTAACACCTCCCTCTGCAACTGGATCCTGGACTTCCTGACGGGCCGCCTCCAGGTGGTAAGGGTAGGTAACAACACATCTCTACGCTGATTCATAGCAAGGGGGCCCCTCAGGGGTGAGTGCTCAGTCCCCTCCTGTACTCCCTGTTCACTCATGACTGCACAGCCAGGCACGACTCCAACACCATCATTAAGTTTGCCAATAACACAACAGTGGTATACCTGATCACAGACAACGACGAGACAGCCTATAGGGAGGAGGTCAGAGACCTGGCCGTGTGGTGCAAGAACAACAACCTCTCCCTCAACATGATCAAGACAAAGGAGATGATTGTGGACTACAGGAAAAGGAGGACCGAGCATGCCCCCATTCTCATTGGTGGGGCTGTCATGGAGCAGATTGAGAGCTTCAAGTTCCTTGGTGTCCACAACACCAACAAACTAACATGGTCCAAGCACACCAAGACAGTCGTGAAGAGGGCACGACAAAACTTATTCCCCCCCAGGAGACTGAAAAGATTTGGCATGGGTTCTCAGATCCTCAAAAGGTTCTACAGCTGTACCATCGAGAGCATCCTGACTGGTTGCATCACTGCCTGGTATGGGAATTGCTTGGCCTCCGACCGCAAGGCACTACAGAGGGTAGTGCGAACGGCCCAGTACACCACTGGGGCCAACCTTCCTGCTATCCAGGACCTCTATACCAGGCGGTGTCAGAGGAAGGCCCTAAAAATTGTCTAAGACTCCAGCCACCCTAGTCATAGACTGTTCTCTCTGCTACCACATGGCAAGTGGAACCGGACTGCCAAGTCTAGGTCCATGAGGCTTCTCAACAGCTTTTACCCTCAAGCCACACGACTCTTGAACATCTAGTCAAATGGCTACTCAGACTATTTGCATTGCCCCCCCCCCCCCCCCCCTTTTATTCTGCTGATACTCTCTGTTATTATCTATGCATAGTCACTTTAATAACCCTACCTACATGTACATACTACCTCAACTAACCGGTGCCCCTGCACATTGACTCTGTACCACTACCCCTTGTATATAGTCTCGCTGTTGTTATTTTACTGCTGCTATTTCATTATTTTTACTTTTATTTCTTATTCTTTTTTTTCTTTATTTTAACTGCATTGTTGGCTAAGGGCTTGTAAGTAAGCATTTCACCGTTGTTGTATTCGGCGCATGTGACAAATGCAATTGGATTTGTTTTGATTTGATTTAGGAGACACTGTAACTAGCTAGTCTTTAGGAGGCACTGTGAATAGCTAGTCTTTAGGAGGCGCTGTACTGTAACTAGCTAGTCTTTAGGAGGCACTGTGAATAGCTAGTCTTTAGGAGGCGCTGTACTGTAACTAGCTAGTCTTTAGGAGGCACTGTGACTTGCTAGTCTTTAGGAGGTGCTGTACTGTGACTAGTATGTCTTTAGGAAGCACTGTGACAAGCTGGTCTTTAGGACACGCTTTACTGTAACTAGCATGTCTTTAGGAGGCACTGTGACTAGCTAGTCTTTAGGAGGCACTGTGGCTAGCTAGTCTTTAGGAGGCACTGTACTGTAACTAGCTAGTCTTTAGGAGGCACTGTGACTAGCTAGTCTTTAGGAGGCACTGTGGCTAGCTAGTCTTTAGGAGGCACTGTACTGTAACGAGCTAGTCTTTAGGAGGCACTGTACTGTAACTAGCTAGTCTTTTGGAGGCACTGTACTGTGACTAGCTAGTCTTTAGGAGACGCTATATTGTAACTAGCATGTCTTTAGGAGGCACTGTAACTAGCTAGTCTTTAGGAGGCACTGTGACTAGCTAGTCTTTAGGAGGCACTGTGGCTAGCTAGTCTTTAGGAGACGCTATATTGTAACTAGCATGTCTTTAGGAGGCACTGTAACTAGCTAGTCTTTAGGAGGCACTGTACTGTGACTAGCTAGTCTTTAGGAGGCACTGTGACTAGCTAGTTTTTAGGAGGCGCTATACTGTAACTAGCATGTCTTTAGGAGCCACTGTACTAAAACTAGCTAGTCTTTAGAAGGCACTGTGGCTAGCTAGTCTTTAGGAGGCGCTGTACTGTAACTGGCATGTCTTTAGGAGACACTGTACTGTGACTAGCTAGTCTTTAGGAGGCACTGTGGCTAGCTAGTCTTTAGGAGGCGCTGTACTGTAACTGGCATGTCTTTAGGAGACACTGTACTGTGACTAGCTAGTCTTTAGGAGGCACTGTGGCTAGCATGTCTTTAGGAGACACTGTACTGTAACTAGCATGTCGTTAGGAGGCACTGTACTGTGACTAGCTAGTCTGTAGGAGACACTGTACTGTAACTAGCATGTCATTAGGAGGCACTGTGTCTAGCTAGTCTTTAGGAGGCACTGTGGCTAGCTAGTCTTTAGGAGGCGCTGTACTGTAACTAGCATGTCTTTAAGAGGCACTGTACTGTAATTAGCTAGTCTTTAGGAGACACTGTGATCTGTGACTAGCTAGTCTTTAGGAGGCACTGTACTGTAACTAGCTAGTCTTTAGGAGGCACAGTGACTAGCTAGTCTTTAGGAGGCACTGTAACTAGCTAGTCTTTAGGAGGCACTGTAACTAGCTAGTCTTTAGGAGGCACTGTGTCTAGCTAGTCTTTAGGAAGCGCTGTGACTAGCTAGTCTTTAGGAGGCACTGTAACTAGCTAGTCTTTAGGAGGCGCTGTGACTAGCTAGTCTTTAGGAGGCACTGTAACTAGCTAGTCTTTAGGAGGCACTGTGTCTATGTAACAGTTTAACTTTAGTCCGTCCCCTCGCCCCGGGCGCGAACCAGGGACCCTCTGCACACATCAACAACAGTCACCCACTAGCATGTCTTTAGGAGGCACTGTGACTAGCTAGTCTTTAGGAGGCACTGTACTGTAACTAGCATGTCGTTAGGAGGCACTGTAACTAGCATGTCTTTAGGAGGCACTGTACTGTAACTAGCATGTCTTTAGGAGGCACTGTGACTAGCTAGTCTTTAGGAGGCACTGTGCTGTAACTAGCATGTCTTTAGGAGGCACTGTGACTAGCTAGTCTTTAGGAGGCACTGTACTGTAACTAGCATGTCTTTAGGAGGCACTGTGACTAGCTAGTCTTTAGGAGGCACTGTGGCTAGCTAGTCTTTAGGAGGCACTGTACTGTAACTAGCTAGTCTTTAGGAGACGCTATATTGTAACTAGCATGTCTTTAGGAGGCACTGTAAATAGCTAGTCTTTAGGAGGCACTGTAACTAGCTAGTCTTTAGGAGGCACTGTGACTAGCTAGTCTTTAGGAGGCACTGTAACTAGCATGTCTTTAGGAGGCACTGTGACTAGCTAGTCTTTAGGAGGCACTGTGGCTAGCTAGTTTTTAGGAGGCACTGTACTGTGACTAGCTAGTCTTTAGGAGACGCTATATTGTAACTAGCATGTCTTTAGGAGGCACTGTAACTAGCTAGTCTTTAGGAGGCACTGTAACTAGTATGTCTTTAGGAGGCACTGTGACTAGCTAGTCTTTAGGAGGCACTGTACTGTAACGAGCTAGTCTTTAGGAGGCACTGTACTGTAACTAGCTAGTCTTTTGGAGGCACTGTACTGTGACTAGCTAGTCTTTAGGATACGCTATATTGTAACTAGCATGTCTTTAGGAGGCACTGTAACTAGCTAGTCTTTAGGAGGCACTGTACTGTAACTAGCTAGTATTTAGGAGGCACTGTGACTAGCTAGTCTTTAGGAGGCACTGTGACTAGCCAGTCTTTAGGAGGCACTGTACTGTAACTGGCATGTCTTTAGGAGACACTGTACTGTGATTAGCTAGTCTTTAGGAGGCACTGTGGCTAGCTAGTCTTTAGGAGGCGCTGTACTGTAGCTGGCATGTCTTTAGGAGACACTGTACTGTGACTAGCTAGTCTTTAGGAGGCACTGTGGCTAGCTAGTCTTTAGGAGGTGCTGTACTGTAACTGGCATGTCTTTAGGAGACACTGTACTGTGACTAGCTAGTCTTTAGGAGGCACTGTGGCTAGCATGTCTTTAGGAGACACTGTACTGTAACTAGCATGTCGTTAGGAGGCACTGTACTGTGACTAGCTAGTCTTTAGGAGACACTGTACTGTAACTAGCATGTCGTTATGAGGCACTGTGGCTAGCTAGTCTTTAGGAGGTGCTGTACTGTAACTGGCATGTCTTTAGGAGACACTGTACTGTAATTAGCATGTCGTTAGGAGGCACTGTACTGTGACTAGCTAGTCTTTAGGAGACACTGTACTGTAACTAGCATGTCGTTAGGAGGCACTGTGTCTAGCTAGTCTTTAGGAGGCACTGTGGCTAGCTAGTCTTTAGGAGGCGCTGTACTGTAACTAGCATGTCTTTAAGAGGCACTGTACTGTAATTAGCTAGTCTTTAGGAGACACTGTGATCTGTGACTAGCTAGTCTTTAGGAGGCACTGTACTGTAACTAGCTAGTCTTTAGGAGGCACAGTGACTAGCTAGTCTTTAGGAGGCACTGTAACTAGCTAGTCTTTAGGAGGCACTGTAACTAGCTAGTCTTTAGGAGGCACTGTGTCTAGCTAGTCTTTAGGAGGCACTGTAACTAGCTAGTCTTTAGGAGGCGCTGTGACTAGCTAGTCTTTAGGAGGCACTGTAACTAGCTAGTCTTTAGAAGGCACTGTGTCTATGTAACAGTTTAACTTTAGTCCGTCCCCCCGCCCCGGGCGCGAACCAGGGACCCTCTGCACACATCAACAACAGTCACCCACTAGCATGTCTTTAGGAGGCACTGTGACTAGCTAGTCTTTAGGAGGCACTGTACTGTAACTAGCATGTCGTTAGGAGGCACTGTAACTAGCATGTCTTTAGGAGGCACTGTACTGTAACTAGCATGTCTTTAGGAGGCACTGTGACTAGCTAGTCTTTAGGAGGCACTGTACTGTAACTAGCATGTCTTTAGGAGGCACTGTGACTAGCTAGTCTTTAGGAGGCACTGTACTGTAACTGGCATGTCTTTAGGAGACACTGTACTGTGATTAGCTAGTCTTTAGGAGGCACTGTGGCTAGCTAGTCTTTAGGAGGCACTGTACTGTAACTGGCATGTCTTTAGGAGACACTGTACTGTGACTAGCTTGTCTTTAGGAGGCACTGTGACTAGCTAGTCTTTAGGAGGCACTGTACTGTAACTAGCATGTCTTTAGGAGGCACTGTGACTAGCTAGTCTTTAGGAGGCACTGTGGCTAGCTAGTCTTTAGGAGGCACTGTACTGTAACTAGCTAGTCTTTAGGAGACGCTATATTGTAACTAGCATGTCTTTAGGAGGCACTGTAAATAGCTAGTCTTTAGGAGGCACTGTAACTAGCTAGTCTTTAGGAGGCACTGTGACTAGCTAGTCTTTAGGAGGCACTGTAACTAGCATGTCTTTAGGAGGCACTGTGACTAGCTAGTCTTTAGGAGGCACTGTGGCTAGCTAGTTTTTAGGAGGCACTGTACTGTGACTAGCTAGTCTTTAGGAGACGCTATATTGTAACTAGCATGTCTTTAGGAGGCACTGTAACTAGCTAGTCTTTAGGAGGCACTGTAACTAGTATGTCTTTAGGAGGCACTGTGACTAGCTAGTCTTTAGGAGGCACTGTACTGTAACGAGCTAGTCTTTAGGAGGCACTGTACTGTAACTAGCTAGTCTTTTGGAGGCACTGTACTGTGACTAGCTAGTCTTTAGGATACGCTATATTGTAACTAGCATGTCTTTAGGAGGCACTGTAACTAGCTAGTCTTTAGGAGGCACTGTACTGTAACTAGCTAGTATTTAGGAGGCACTGTGACTAGCTAGTCTTTAGGAGGCACTGTGACTAGCCAGTCTTTAGGAGGCACTGTACTGTAACTGGCATGTCTTTAGGAGACACTGTACTGTGATTAGCTAGTCTTTAGGAGGCACTGTGGCTAGCTAGTCTTTAGGAGGCGCTGTACTGTAGCTGGCATGTCTTTAGGAGACACTGTACTGTGACTAGCTAGTCTTTAGGAGGCACTGTGGCTAGCTAGTCTTTAGGAGGTGCTGTACTGTAACTGGCATGTCTTTAGGAGACACTGTACTGTGACTAGCTAGTCTTTAGGAGGCACTGTGGCTAGCATGTCTTTAGGAGACACTGTACTGTAACTAGCATGTCGTTAGGAGGCACTGTACTGTGACTAGCTAGTCTTTAGGAGACACTGTACTGTAACTAGCATGTCGTTATGAGGCACTGTGGCTAGCTAGTCTTTAGGAGGTGCTGTACTGTAACTGGCATGTCTTTAGGAGACACTGTACTGTAATTAGCATGTCGTTAGGAGGCACTGTACTGTGACTAGCTAGTCTTTAGGAGACACTGTACTGTAACTAGCATGTCGTTAGGAGGCACTGTGTCTAGCTAGTCTTTAGGAGGCACTGTGGCTAGCTAGTCTTTAGGAGGCGCTGTACTGTAACTAGCATGTCTTTAAGAGGCACTGTACTGTAATTAGCTAGTCTTTAGGAGACACTGTGATCTGTGACTAGCTAGTCTTTAGGAGGCACTGTACTGTAACTAGCTAGTCTTTAGGAGGCACAGTGACTAGCTAGTCTTTAGGAGGCACTGTAACTAGCTAGTCTTTAGGAGGCACTGTAACTAGCTAGTCTTTAGGAGGCACTGTGTCTAGCTAGTCTTTAGGAGGCACTGTAACTAGCTAGTCTTTAGGAGGCGCTGTGACTAGCTAGTCTTTAGGAGGCACTGTAACTAGCTAGTCTTTAGAAGGCACTGTGTCTATGTAACAGTTTAACTTTAGTCCGTCCCCCCGCCCCGGGCGCGAACCAGGGACCCTCTGCACACATCAACAACAGTCACCCACTAGCATGTCTTTAGGAGGCACTGTGACTAGCTAGTCTTTAGGAGGCACTGTACTGTAACTAGCATGTCGTTAGGAGGCACTGTAACTAGCATGTCTTTAGGAGGCACTGTACTGTAACTAGCATGTCTTTAGGAGGCACTGTGACTAGCTAGTCTTTAGGAGGCACTGTACTGTAACTAGCATGTCTTTAGGAGGCACTGTGACTAGCTAGTCTTTAGGAGGCACTGTACTGTAACTGGCATGTCTTTAGGAGACACTGTACTGTGATTAGCTAGTCTTTAGGAGGCACTGTGGCTAGCTAGTCTTTAGGAGGCACTGTACTGTAACTGGCATGTCTTTAGGAGACACTGTACTGTGACTAGCTTGTCTTTAGGAGGCACTGTGGCTAGCTAGTCTTTAGGAGGCGCTGTACTGTAACTGGCATGTCTTTAGGAGACACTGTACTGTGACTAGCTAGTCTTTAGGAGGCACTGTGGCTAGCTAGTCTTTAGGAGGTGCTGTACTGTAACTGGCATGTCTTTAGGAGACACTGTACTGTAACTAGCATGTCGTTAGGAGGCACTGTACTGTGACTAGCTAGTCTGTAGGAGACACTGTACTGTAACTAGCATGTCGTTAGGAGGCACTGTGGCTAGCTAGTCTTTAGGAGGCACTGTGGCTAGCTAGTCTTTAGGAGGCGCTGTACTGTAACTAGCATGTCTTTAAGAGGCACTGTACTGTAATTAGCTAGTCTTTAGGAGACACTGTGATCTGTGACTAGCTAGTCTTTAGGAGGCACTGTACTGTAACTAGCTAGTCTTTAGGAGTCACAGTGACTAGCTAGTCTTTAGGAGGCACTGTAACTAGCTAGTCTTTAGGAGGCACTGTAACTAGCTAGTCTTTAGGAGGCACTGTGTCTAGCTAGTCTTTAGGAGGCACTGTAACTAGCTAGTCTTTAGGAGGCGCTGTGTCTATGTAACAGTTTAACTTTAGTCCGTCCCCCCGCCCCGGGCGCGAACCAGGGACCCTCTGCACACATCAACAACAGTCACCCACTAGCATGTCTTTAGGAGGCACTGTGACTAGCTAGTCTTTAGGAGGCACTGTACTGTAACTAGCATGTCGTTAGGAGGCACTGTAACTAGCATGTCTTTAGGAGGCACTGTACTCTAACTAGCATGTCTTTAGGAGGCACTGTGACTAGCTAGTCTTTAGGAGGCACTGTACTGTAACTAGCATGTCTTTAGGAGGCACTGTGACTAGCTAGTCTTTAGGAGGCACTGTACTGTAACTAGCATGTCTTTAGGAGGCACTGTGACTAGCATGTCTTTAGGAGGCACTGTGAATAGCTAGTCTTTAGGAGGCACTGTAACTAGCATGTCTTTAGGAGGCACTGTGACTAGCTAGTCTTTAGGAGGCACTGTAACTAGCATGTCTTTAGGAGGCACTGTGACTAGCTAGTCTTTAGGAGGCACTGTGACTAGCCAGTCTTTAGGAGGCACTGTAGTGTAACTGGCATGTCTTTAGGAGACACTGTACTGTGATTAGCTAGTCTTTAGGAGGCACTGTGGCTAGCTAGTCTTTAGGAGGCGCTGTACTGTAACTGGCATGTCTTTAGGAGACACTGTACTGTGACTAGCTTGTCTTTAGGAGGCACTGTGGCTAGCTAGTCTTTAGGAGGCGCTGTACTGTAACTGGCATGTCTTTAGGAGACACTGTACTGTGACTAGCTAGTCTTTAGGAGGCACTGTGGCTAGCTAGTCTTTAGGAGGTGCTGTACTGTAACTGGCATGTCTTTAGGAGACACTGTACTGTAACTAGCATGTCGTTAGGAGGCACTGTACTGTGACTAGCTAGTCTTTAGGAGACACTGTACTGTAACTAGCATGTCGTTAGGAGGCACTGTGTCTAGCTAGTCTTTAGGAGGCACTGTGGCTAGCTAGTCTTTAGGAGGCGCTGTACTGTAACTAGCATGTCTTTAAGAGGCACTGTACTGTAATTAGCTAGTCTTTAGGAGACACTGTGATCTGTGACTAGCTAGTCTTTAGGAGGCACTGTACTGTAACTAGCTAGTCTTTAGGAGGCACAGTGACTAGCTAGTCTTTAGGAGGCACAGTGACTAGCTAGTCTTTAGGAGGCACTGTAACTAGCTAGTCTTTAGGAGGCACTGTAACTAGCTAGTCTTTAGGAGGCACTGTGTCTAGCTAGTCTTTAGGAAGCACTGTAACTAGCTAGTCTTTAGGAGGCGCTGTGACTAGCTAGTCTTTAGGAGGCACTGTAACTAGCTAGTCTTTAGGAGGCGCTGTGACTAGCTAGTCTTTAGGAGGCACTGTAACTAGCTAGTCTTTAGGAGGCGCTGTAACTAGCTAGTCTTTAGGAGGCGCTGTAACTAGCTAGTCTTTAGGAGGCGCTGTGACTAGCTAGTCTTTAGGAGGCACTGTAACTAGCTAGTCTTTAGGAGGCGCTGTGACTAGCTAGTCTTTAGGAGGCACTGTAACTAGCTAGTCTTTAGGAGGCACTGTGTCTATGTAACAGTTTAACTTTAGTCCGTCCCCTCGCCCCGGGCGCGAACCAGGGACCCTCTGCACACATCAACAACAGTCACCCACTAGCATGTCTTTAGGAGGCACTGTGACTAGCTAGTCTTTAGGAGGCACTGTACTGTAACTAGCATGTCGTTAGGAGGCACTGTAACTAGCATGTCTTTAGGAGGCACTGTACTGTAACTAGCATGTCTTTAGGAGGCACTGTGACTAGCTAGTCTTTAGGAGGCACTGTGACTAGCTAGTCTTTAGGAGGCACTGTACTGTAACTAGCATGTCGTTAGGAGGCACTGTAACTAGCATGTCTTTAGGAGGCACTGTACTGTAACTAGCATGTCTTTAGGAGGCACTGTGACTAGCATGTCTTTAGGAGGCACTGTGACTAGCTAGTCTTTAGAAGGCACTGTAACTAGCTAGTCTTTAGGAGGCACTGTGACTAGCTAGTCTTTAGGTGGCACTGTGACTAGCTAGTCTTTAGGAGGCACTGTAACTAGCTTGCTGACAATTTGTGATGAGTGAGTGTGTTGTTGCAGAAATAAATAGGCCTATACTCATGGGTGGGGGTGGGAGGGGCTTTTTTCATTTTGAGCTCTTGCCCCCTGAAAGGGCTGTGCACAGCCCTGTCTGTCTGCATCCCTGGTTTGATCAAATTCATCACTTGCCGTGTGTGTTTGCTCCTGTGTGTGCTCCTGTGTGTGCGTGCATGCTAGCATATGTGTCTGGCGTGAGGATCCCCATGCCTCAGTACACTTTCATGGGCTGACATGGGAGAGAGAGAGAGGGATAACCCAGGGCCGCTGTTTGGGGGATTAAAACAGGCACTGGACTGACACTGATCCGCTACATATCTCCCAGCGTTAACGTCAGCTCTGACATCTAAAGGCGCGAGTGTGTGTGTAAAGTAATGTCACAAGTGATCTAGCCAGTAAAAAGGATCACCTTGTGCAGCACCCTCTAGTTACTTTCACACTTGTTCTAGGGCTTTTGGACTCTTTAACCATGACCAAGGTTACCTCTCGAAAATGCAAGTTAATCTCCTGAGGGGTAATCTCTAAATTCTTCCCCTATCTCTCTATTACATACAGTATTGGTATGTAGCTAAGGAGCTAGCTCATATTTTGGCTGTACCTACACGGAAATATGTTTTTTTTTTTTACAGTTCAACTAAGGGCAGGGTTTGTGGGTTTTCAGCTGTTTCGTAAAATGAGATGGAACACCCACACACTGTGTTCAGGTGGGCCTTAATGGTTCCGTAATCCAAGGAAAGTTTGCGCAACAACAAAGACAGGGATCCAAAAATAAGGCTTAGCCAAGGAAAACGTTCTTAGACAGATAGACTATTTCACGGTAAATAGTGGTAGAGCAGCACTTCACCAACAGCCTGTGTTTAAGGCAGAGATGTGTTGCAATGGATGTATTTTGAGGTGTAGTTTGTGCTGTTTTCCTTGCATTTCCTGTTTTCTTCTAAATCCTCCAGATATGTTAGACTGTGAATCAGCTTATCACTGGGGTGGTTTACCCACAGGGAAAAGTGGTAGGGATGTTTTGTTTGGAGTTAGGCCTACTTCAGTCCCATCTCAATATAGTACATCAGTTCATCATCATGGTCGTTGTCATGGTCTGTCATAACCGTCATCACTCTTATTTCCTCTATTGTCCTCTTCCTACTCATCTTTTCTGTCACTGCCAACCACGTCACATCACCTCGTTCCAGCACTTCATTCTCATCCTGGGACACCTTGCTGTGTGGCTTTTCTGGGAAACTGTGAAAGGCACACTGGATATGTGCAAACTAATCTCCCTTCCACAGACCCCACTCCCCCTGAGCCCTAAGACAGACAGACAGGCAGGCAGGCAGGCAGACAGACAGACAGACAGACAGACAGACAGACAGACAGACAGACAGACAGACAGACAGACAGACAGACAGACAGACAGACAGACAGAGACAGACAGACAGACAGACAGACAGACAGACAGACTCAGATCTGAAGTGTGAATGATGAGACAGAAGGGGGGTTATTGCTAAACCCATGACTGCAGGCATTGTGTGGCACTGGAAAGCGAGTGTTTCACTGAGTGTGAAAGCTGAATGTCAAGTCAGCAGCTACCTAGAGCATCGACCTGGACCCCTTGATTTGTAAGCAGTTTGGACAAAAGGAACCAGAGATGTCTGATCACAAAGGCGTAAAACCTGTTATTTTTTCAGTTTCATCTCATCTTAGCGATTGAGTGCATGGCGAGGTGGCCTCTGGTGTTCACACTCCCTCGCTGAGTGCTTTAATATGGCTGCAAGCCCGAGGTCGGTACACCTATGACAACATCCCCCACCCCCCCCCACACTGATTAGCATCGCTAGCATAGCGTCACAATTAAATAGTAGCATCTAAATATCATTAAATCACAAGTCCAAGACACCAAATGAAAGATAAAGATCTTGTGAATAAAGCCACCATTTCAGATTTTTAAAATGTTTTACAGGGAAGACAAAATATGTAAATCTATTAGCTAACCACGTTAGCAAAAGACACCATTTTTCTTTGTCCACCATTTTTTCTCTCCACCAGTAGCTATCACCAATTCGGCCAAATAAAGATATTGATAGCCACTAACCAAGAAAAAACCTCATCAGATGACAGTCTGATAACATATTTATTGTATAGGATAGGTTTTGTTAGAAAAATGTGCATATTTCAGGTATAAATCATAGTTTACAATTGCACCCACCATCACAACTCGACTAGAATAAATACACAGAGCAACGTGTATTACCTAATTACTAATCATAAAACATTTCTTAAAAATACACAGCTCACAGCAATGGAAAGACACAGATCTTGTGAATTCAGACAATATTTCAGATGTTCTAAGTGTTTTACAGCGAAAACACAATAAATCGTTATATTAGCATACCACATGTGCAAACGTTACCAGAGCATTGATTCTAGCCAAAGAGAGCGATAACGTAATCATCGCCAAAATATATTAATTTTTTCACTAACCTTCTCAGAATTCTTCCGATGACACTCCTGTAACATCATATTACAACATACATATAGAGTTTGTTCGAAAATGTGCATATTTAGCCACAAAAAAACGTGGTTATACAATGACAAAACTAGCAAAACTAGCCTGAAAATGTCGGGCGCCATATTTGACAGTGATCTTGTCTCATGATTAACTATTCATAAACTTGACTAAAAAAATATAAGTTGGACAGCTATCGAAAGACAAATTAGTTCTTAATGCAATCGCTGAATTACATTTCTAAAATTATCCTTACTGTGCAATACAGGGTTCGCCAAGCGAAGCTATACCAAAGAAAATGGCGGAATATGCGTTTAAAATTTTTCGACAGAACAACGATTTATCATCTTAAATATTTCTTACTATGAGGTGATCTTCCATCAGAATCTTGGGCAATGTATCCTTTCTTGGGTCTAATCTTCTTTTGGTCGAAAGATGTCCTCTTGTCCGTCGAAATGCCCACTAACGTTCGACCGGTACTGGAAACGTGCCCAAAGCTTCAAAGTGCATCACTAAGAATTGCCTCAAAATCGCACTAAACGGATATAAATTGCTATAAAACGGTTTAAATTAACTACCTTATGATGTCTTTAACACCTATAACGAGTAAAAACATGACCGGCGAAATATTACTGGCTAAACCCAAGCTTGGAAAGAGAGCAGGTCCAACGTCCATCGTGCGTCAGGCGCAGCAGGAAAAGAACGGTACATCCGGTCTTTGGCGTTTTATACAGGCCCTGATTGCGCAATCGACTCCATTCAAATTGTCACCTCTTACTGACATCTAGAGGAAGGCGTGGGCAGTGTTTGTATCCTCATAGGATTTACAGGGACTTTAAAACTGACCTGGGACCAGAGGCCAACATTTCTGAAATCTCACTCCATATCAGGAAAAGTGCTGTAGAATGAGTTCTGTTCCACTCAGAGACATAATTCGAACGGCTATAGAAACTAGAGAGTGTTTTATATCCAATAATAACAATAATATGCATATTGTACGAGCAAGAATTGAGTACGAGGCCGTTTGAAATGGGCACCTTAAACAGAGCTACTCAATACTGCCCCTGCAGCCATAAAAAGTTAAAAGCCTCGCTCTATCTGAACCTTTTACAAGGTGAATTAATTGATTATTGGATAAATCAAGCCCCATTCAAGGCTGCCGGTTGATAGGGTTTGACCTCAATAGTCGTTAAAAATTACGACTGAAAGGTGACAGCCATGGTCAGACAAAGGTAGTGGATACTGTAGCTCATTCCCTGAACTGGGAAAGGAAAATGAGTTGAAACATAGTAAAATGGTGTCTGCTCCATTGGCTGCTCAGCATCTTGCCTTTATGAACAACAGTCAGGAGATGGTCATATGTACTGTTAACAAATGGGCTCCCCCTTTATTGAGTCTTTTCTTTCCACTTGCCACTTTCTCCGAAGCGTGCTCATTGGTTGGTTTCGACCCAGGTTGCCTTTGTGACACATTTGTGACAAATGCATTTGTAAAAAGTGCTGTGCAAATAGAAAGTGATTGGTTGATTAATTGAAAACAGTTGGTCTTGTCTGCACGGACACTGTCAAGTCACTCTCAGTATGTGTTGACATCCCATGGCTGGAGACATTGCTTTCCCCTCTATCTAGATTGGTTGGAGGAGTGGATAATGGATTGAGACAGACTATTGGAAAGGGACATTACGGTCTTCACTACTAAGGGAGAATGGGAGGAGGACCAAGTCCCAGCAGTAATTTTAAAATGAAGCTTTTCAAATGTCCAGAGACCCTGTGAATTATCAAACAAGCCCAGTGTCTCACAGATACTGGAGCCAGAGGATTTTCTGTGGCGAAACACATTTCTATTCAATTCAACAGGCGACAGACACACTGCTGTTCCTCGCTGACACTTGCCTCACCGCCCTTCCCCTGCTACTGTCAATAGAGATATCACTTTCTCCTTCTTCTCCTCCACGTTCCACCTTGTTGCTCTCTATCCAATTTCACTCTACTCCCTTCAAATCTTTCCATTCTCCCACTTCAGTCGCCAGTCAGTGTGACTAAACAACAAAAAACAAAGTTGTCATTCAAGCTTGACGTCGACTCCTTTCGGTTGGCACATAATTACAGTCATTGTGCTTTCCAGGACTTTTAATTATGAATGGAACCATGCTACATATCGGAACCCAGAATAATGGGGTTATTATTGAGCGCAATTATGCAACACAGAGAGACAAGTTTTTGGGGGATTCAATATCTCTTTCGTTCTACTGGATTTTGCCAACCTTTCTGATGGCAGACAATTGACATTTCAAAGCCCTCTTGGGTTTCCGTGCTGACACCAGTTAAATGCCGAAGTTGAGCAAATACTCTATTAATAGAAAATATGCAGTTGAATGTTTGTTTCAAACTAATTAATCTTCTAGAAGCTGATTGGACTAGGCTGCCAATGGGCACAAAAGAAAGAACTCTGGGAGATATATTACCTCTTTCTATAATGTCTTTCTCCATCTATTCATCTATATTCTATAATATGCATTTTGTGAACATTCGACATACATAATTTAGAAACCTGTTACAGTGCTCATTCATACATTCATCATGTTAAAGGTATAAGTCCAATAAGGATGTGTGGTCGTATGAGTTATATGATGATCTAGCGCTGTCCAACTAACAGTTCACCTTTATAGAGGGGAACGTTACAGAGACAACACACTGGGAAAAAACTGGTTGAATCAACGTTGTTTCCACATCATCTCATTGACACAAAAAAATCTATGGGATGACGTTGAATCAACGTGGAAAACTGATTGGATTTGCAAAAAGTCATCAACGTAAGGGAATTTAGTCTTTTTTACATACAACTTTTATCCTAAATCCAATGGCACGGTGAAATGTTTTGTTGATTTCACGTTGAATTCACCTTAATTGACAACTCAACCAAATGTAAATAAATACTATACATTGTGCCCAGTGTGAACTGACCAGCTATCTGTTCAAGAGGAGGGTTCCTAACATGGATGCCTTACTTTTCAGATATTCCAGGAAATGCATCCTCTGTTGGGGACACTTTTGCCACCAACAATATCCCAAACTGTTGACACATCCTAGCTCAAACAATCCTCCTGACTCACCAAACATGCTGTGGAATTTTCTTTAGTCTCAACATGGAGCTCAGATAGCTGTTACTGCCCAGGTCTTGGTGCACTCTCTCTCTGGTGGTTAGAGTGGAGCCGTGGCCATTCACACCAACAGATAGGAGGTCAATCAGTATGAGTCTTGTGCCGTCACTCTCCTCCTCCACTCTCCCCAGGGGGTTCTATTGGAGGCAGGGACTGTTAAAGTCCAGCCTGGCCCTCATGCTATATTCCAGACACACGGTCCCTGTATACCACAGTTTCCTTGTATACCACAGTGTCCTCATCTATTCAAATCAAATGTTATTTGTCACATGCTTCGTAAACAACAGGTATAGACTAAAAGTGAAATGCTGTCTTTCAGGTCCTTTTCCAACAATGAGTTGACGATAGAGAGTTAAAGATAAAGATACAAAATAAAATGGAAATAGTGACACAAGGAATAAATACACTGGGAATAACTAATAACAATAAGGAGTAAAAGTGTGCAGGGGTACAAGGTAATTGAGGTAGCTATGTACATAATGGTAGAGGTTAAGTGACTGGGCGTATGTGGTGAGTGTGAATGTGCTTGTGAGTGTGTGGTGTGTGTGTGGCGTCAGTATGCATGTGTGCGCGTACAATGTGTGTGTCGGCGTATGTAGTGTGTGTGTGTGTGTGTGTGTGTGTGTGTGTGTGTGTGTGTGTGTGTGTGTGTGTGTGTGTGTGTGTGTGTTGGCGTGTCAGTGTTCGTATATGTGAGTTTGTGGGTAGAATCCAGTGTGTGCGCAGAGACTCAGTGCAAGAGAGATAGTAAAAAAAATGTAGCCATTTGATTAGCTATTCAGCAGTCTTGTTTATCAGTCTTATGGCCTGGGGGTAGAAGCTGTTCAGGGTCCTGTTGGTTCTAGACTTGGTGAACTGGTACTGCTTGCTGTTGCTGTTGCTTTGCCTTCCTCTGACACTGCCTGGTATAGAGGTTCTGCATGGCAGGTGGCTCGGCCCCAGTGATCTACTGGGCCATACGCACTACCCTCTGTAGCGCTTTACAGTCGGGTACCTCGCATTTGCCATACCAAGCGGTGATGCAGCCAGTCAAGATGCTCTCAATGGTGCAGCTGTAGGTCTTTTTGTGGATCTGAGGGGCCCATGCCAAATTTTTTCAGCCTCTTGAGGGGGAAGAGGCGCTGACGTGCCCTCTTCACAATTGTGTGTGTGGACCATGTTAATTTCTTAGTGATGTGGACACCGAGGACCTTGAAGCTCTCGACACACTCCACTACAGCCTCATTCATGTGGATGGGGGCGTGCCCGCCCCTCTGTTTTCTGTAGTCCACGATCAGTGTTATCATATACCACAGTGTTCTCTTATACCAGTGTTCTCATATACCACAGTGTTCTCTTATACCAGCGTTCTCATATACCACAGTGTTCTCTTACACCAGTGTTCTCATATACCATAGTGTTCTCATATACCACGGTGTTCTCATATACCACAGTGTTCTCATATACCACAGTGTTCTCATATACCACCGTGTCATCATATACCAGTGTTCTCATATACCACAGTGTCATCATATACCAGTGTTCTCATATACCACAGTGTTCTCATATACCACAATGTTCTCACAAGCTTCTCATATACCACAGTGTTCTCATATACCACCGTGTTCTCATATACCACAGTGTTCTCACAGGGTTCTCATATACCACAGTGTTCTCATATACCAGAATGTTCTCATATACCACAATGTTCTCACAAGCTTCTCATATACCACTGTGTTCTCATATACCACAGTGTTATCATATACCACAGTGTTCTCACAGGGTTCTCATATACCACAGTGTTCTCATATACCACAGTGTTCTCATATACCAGTGTTCTCATATACCACAGTGTTCTCACAAGCTTCTCATATACCACAGTGTTCTCATATACCACCGTGTTCTCATATACCACAGTGTTCTCACAGGGTTCTCATATACCACAGTGTTCTCATATACCAGTGTTCTCATATACCACAGTGTTCTCATATACCACAGTGTTCTCATATACCAGTGTTCTCATATACCACAGTGTTTTCATATACCACCGTGTCATCATATACCACAGTGTTCTCATATACCACAGTGTCATCATATACAACAAGGTCATCATATACCACAGTGTTCTCATATATCAGAGTGTTCTCATATACCAGAGTGTTCTCATATACCACAATGTTCTCACAAGCTTCTCATATACCACAGTGTTCTCATATACCACCGTGTTCTCATATACCACAGTGTTCTCACAGGGTTCTCATATACCACAGTGTTCTCATATACCAGAATGTTCTCATATACCACAATGTTCTCACAAGCTTCTCATATACCACTGTGTTCTCATATACCACAGTGTTATCATATACCACAGTGTTCTCACAGGGTTCTCATATACCACAGTGTTCTCATATACCACAGTGTTCTCATATACCAGTGTTCTCATATACCACAGTGTTCTCACAGGGTTCTCATATACCACAGTGTTCTCATATACCAGAATGTTCTCATATACCACAATGTTCTCACAAGCTTCTCATATACCACTGTGTTCTCATATACCACAGTGTTCTCATATACCACACTGTTCTCACAGGGTTCTCATATACCACAGTGTCCTCACAGTGTCCTCTTAAACCACAGTGCCATCATATACCACAGTCTCCTCTTAAACCATATTGCCATCATATACCACAGGGTCCTCATATGACACCTGCTCTAAGACAAAATGGAGACGCATTATTTGATTTAGCAGGTAGCAAAAAACATTTTGTGTCTTTCAGTACAATATCTACATTGTAGATAGCCACCCTCACATTGTTATAACCTGATTATGGCAAGTAAATTCATTCAGAATCTCCTGTAGCTAATTGTCTTTGCAGTAGGTTTGTATGACTCATTGTTGATAAAGACCAGAGTTTATGGCCTCTTTAATGAGTGTTTAGGAACAACACTGGTCAACATCGTCATGTCCCTGTAGATATGTTGAGCGCTGAACTAAAGATTGGGAAGCATCTTTATTGGGCTTAATATATCTGGAAATGACCCCCAGGCTCCTGCCAACTCACTCAGTTTTGCTTAATGTGCAAGTATTGGTTTCTTGAGTCAATATGCGTAATCACTCTTTTCCTATTAGTCATTTAGTAAATGTTTTGCTTGACTGTTTCTCTGAGTCGATATTCACTGTGCTAAAGAACTGAGCAAGTGAGTCGGTCCCTAATACTCTTGTTGGAAATAGGGTTGGACGCCAGTCTGATTGGGTTAGCTTTAGCTCAACGGCAGCTAAAAGGAGGATAGTCGATTTGGTCATGGGGATTACGTTCTGTACTATGTGATTTACTGGTTGATCCTGCACTAGATTTGGGGGTGGTATAGTTGGGGGTGGTATAGCTGGGGGTGGTACTTTCCAGGGTACTTTGCCTTGTACACCAAATGCATCTGGTAAAAGTCACACTGACCTGTACTTGGCAATGGTTCTTATGAGCATCACTGTTTAAAAAGTGTTTCCACATTTTGTCTTATCATGTGATTCTGCTAGAGTGACACTTTATGACGGTTCTAGTCCTGCAGCATAAAACTCAAGTATTTCTGACAGGTTCTGACTAGGGGCTTTACTGTATATGGGGGTTTTGATGCCCATTGGCGATCAAACCCTTTGGCGATCAGACATCAAATCCCATTTAGCTCACAACATATGCAGAAATGTGTGACGTCACTTAGCGTAGCGAGGTAGCTCATGTGTCACATCCTAATGGGGTCTGCTACTCTCTAGTCGCAAATAACACCTGTTTTCCCTTAGCTCTTGACATTGTGAATGTACCCTTTAGCACCCCGAGGCGAACAGCTTAACCGACAGTACCATAATCCCTGTTCCCTTATGCATATCACTGTGCAATGTGTTGCGTTCAAGAGCACATCATTCCCAGTGGTTGAAAGTGAGATCAAGTGTAGGAGTCATTTCGCTACAGCCCAGAATGATGCATCCCAGCCGTTACACTGAAATCAGTAGCTGTGAGAGACCAACGATTTAAATGCCATTACCCATAGGTTCAGAGTTAACGTTGTCCCTTCACAGCAGACTGTGGGAATCCATTGATATCTTTGTATTAAGTCTTAATTACAGATCCAGTTTCATACCCTGGAAATGTTTGTTTTGTTGATCATCATTTTTGCACAAAGTTTAAATAGTATGCAAAAATATAATTAAACGGTGTGAGGAAATATAATTAGACAAACCAATTATCCCAAAACAAATCCTCTCTGCTTCTTTCTGTTTGTTTCCATCTCTCTCACTACCCTTTTCCCTCTCCCTCACTCCTCCCCATCCCTCTCTCTGTCTCCCCTTCACACTGCTGCTACGTGTCCTGATCACTCCCAGGTAGCCAGGTTACGATGCCCAACGTTACAGCAGGGTGTCTTCTGGTCACAGGTTAGTGTCGGCATCATTCCGAGGGAATGCTGTAAAATGTTCCATCCATCTCGCCGATTCTGTGTCGTGGGTCTCAATGTTTAATTACCAGCCAGAATGCTGACTGGGACTTTCATTACACGAGGGCACGGTGAGGTCACGGTGCAGATTTGCACACGCTCAGGTCCCTTCGCCAATGCTCAACCAGGTTTCATTAGAGACGGTTCAAATGTGGATTTATTTATTCTGCTGGATAAATAATTTAGTCTCGAAAAACAAGATACTATTCCCAGCTGAATGCTGTGTTTCTGTATATTGACTCTTGCACAGCTCTCTCTCTCTCTCTCTCTCTCTCTCTCTCTCTCTCTCTCTCTCTCTCTCTCTCTCTCTCTCTCTCTCTCTCTCTCTCTCTCTCTCTCTCTCTCTCTCTCTCTCTCTCTCTCTCTCTCTCTCTCTCTCTCTCTGAATTGTTTTCTGAGTATTTGTGAACCCTTTCATATTCTCTTCTTCAGTTTGTATTGTTTCCCCTTTATCTTGACTTACTATCAGTGGTACTTCTAATCAGACAATGATAATTGTGGGAAAGCCAACATAAATGTTGTAGATGTATGATATTGACATTCACTGACATTTTATATTCAGCCTGTGCCAGAGATTGCATATATACGGCATGTTACACTAAGTGAATTAGCTCCCATCACAGTGCACTATAATGCAGCATTATGACCGCAGATGTCCCCATGGGTAATGGCTGAGGCATTACAGACAGAGAGAGCATATTGCACTCATAGACACTTCTAACCTTATTAAAGCTAGAAAACATATCTAACCCACATAAGTGGCTGTTTATTGCATCCAGACCAGAACTAATGGAAAGCTACCAGGCCCATCCCTGCTTCAGCCTTTTTTCTGGACCAGAATGTGTCCAGCTTTATGGTTCATGATGGTGGCCATTTAGCAAATTATCCGTTTTTACTGCAGGGATGTTTACTCAGCTTATGGGGCTGCTGGAGAGTTAGCACGCTAACATCCAATATGGGAGGTGATAAACATAAGAGGTTCAGCTCCAAATTGAGCGCCCCAGTGTGCATGTACACTGTACATGACCGCCTGTGCGCTTACATGTGTGAGCGTGTTTCCCCTGTGTGTGTACATGTGTGTGTACACCCTGTTTGTGTGTGTCTCTGAACTGAAAAGTGAGGAAAGCTTTTAATTTACTCTGTCAGAGTAATTGTGTGGTGGGTTTCAAGGAACTAATTAAATTGCAGTGGATGGGCAGCACTAATTTAAAAGTGATCTCCTGACCTGTTTCACCGGACGCGCTACTTTGTCTTGGACCTGCAGTTTTCGACTCAATCTCTCTCTCTCTCTCTCTCTCTCTCTCTCTCTCTCTCTCTCTCTCTCTCTCTCTCTCGCTCTCTCTCTCTCTCTGAACATCTGAATTCTCGGCTATGAAAAGCCAACTGACATTTACTCCTGAGGTGTTATACTGTTGCACCCTCTATAACCACTGTGGTTATTATCTGACTCTGCTGGTCATCTATGAATGTTTAAACGTCTTCAAGAACAATCTGGCCTAAATGGCTGACTCTTATAATCTCCACCGGCACAGCCAGAAGAGGACTGGCCATCCCTCGGAGCCTGGTTCCTCTATAGGTTTCTTCTTAAGTTCCTGTCTTTCTAGGAGTTTTACCTAGCTACTGTATTTGTATTTATTAAGGATCCCCATTAGTTCCTGCCAAGGCAGCAGCTACTCTTCCTGGGGTTTATTATGGATCCCCATCAGTTCCTACTCATCCTGGAATCCAGCGAAATTAAGGCAGTTATACAATTTTAAAACATTACAATACATTCATAACAGATTTCACAACATATTAAGTTTCTTTGTTGTTGTTTTATTCCCCACCTTTATTTAACCAGGCAGGCTAGTTGAGAACAAGTTCTCATTTACAACTGCGACCTGGCCAAGATAAAGCAGAGAGAGTTACACATGGAATAAGTTATACATGGAATAAACAAGCGTACAGTCAATAATACAGTAGAAAAAGTCTAAATACAGTGTGTGTTTAAGCCAGTGGCATGCCAGTGGCATGTCGTTAGTAAAGATTGAAAAAAGTAAGGGGCCTAGACGGCTGCCCTGGGGAATTCCTGTTCTACCTGGATTTTGATGGAGAAGCTTCCATTAAAGAACACCCTCTGTGTTCTGTTAGACAGGTAACTCTTTATCCACAATAACACATACGTTTTTCCAGCAACAGACTACGATCGATAATGTCAAAAGCCACACTGAAGTCTAGCAAAACAAACCCCACAATCTTTTTATCATCAATTTCTCTCAGCCAAACATCAGTCATTTATGTACGTGCTGTTCTTGTTGAATGTCCTTCCCTATAAGCGTGCTGAAAGTCTGTTGTCAATTTGTTTACTGTAAAATAGCATTGTATCTGTTCAAACACAATTTTTTCCAAAAGTTTACTAAGGGTTGGTAACAGGCTGATTGGTTGGCTATTTGAGCCAGTAAAGGGGGCTTTACTATTCTTAGGTAGGGGAATAACTTTTGCTTCCCTCCAGGCTTGAGGGCACACACTTTCTAGTAGGCTTAAATTGAAGATATGGCAAATAGGAGTGACAATATTATCCGCTATTATCCTGAGTAATTTTCCATCCAGTTGTCAGATGCCGGTGGCTTGTCATTGTTGATAAAAAAAAACATTTCCCCCCCGCTTTCACACTTACTGTATGGAATTCAAAATTACAATGCTTGTCTTTCATAATTTGGTTAGATATACTTGGGTGTGTAGTGTCAGCGTTTGTTGCTGGCATGTCATGCCTAAGTTTGCTAATCTTGCCAATGAAAACAAATAAGTAGTTGGCAATATCAGTGAGTATTGTGAGAGAGAAATAGAGCAGTCTATGCATATTAGCATGGTTATTGATAGTACTGCTTAGCTTTGCTTTTTACGGCCATGTAAACCTCACAAAGTTGGGAACTGTGCAAGAGAAAATCGACTAACAAATTCTCTCTCTCTCTCATACCCCCCCCCCCTCCTCATCCTCTTTCTTCTCCACAGTGAACAAGCACAAGCCGTGGATCGAGACGTCGTACCATGGGGTGATCACAGAGAACATGGACACCGTTCTGCTGGACCCTCCCTTGGTGGCCCTGGATAAGGATGCCCCTGTCCCCTACGCAGGTAGAGAGACCACTTTCCTGTTTCCCCATCCTAAACATCCTTCAAAGAACCCAATGCTATGGGCTCATGGTGCTTCACTGAGATGCTGCACAATACTGGCTGTTGATTTGAGGCTGTGGTTGATTGGCATAACTGGTTTGACTTCTATGAGTGTCAACCTACCCAGGATGCACTCATACTCTTTCCTCACTTTGAGATTATTTAGTATTTATTAAGATCTCCACTAGCTGGCAGCTACTCTTCCAGGGGTCCAAACAGGAATAAAACAATTACATCAAAACAACAGCCTACATCATAAAACAATACACCTTACAAGATATTATAACATTATTAATCTATTATTACAAATGTACAATACAAAATGTACAATACTACAGCATTACAATGTGGCAGAGAGGTACATCTAAGCAGCCTGTCTGTGTCTGAAAGGAAGTGTGTATTTATAGCTACAGTTCTTCATAAGGCATCTTTATCCACAACCATCCGCACTTCTTTGGTCTGACTGGCCAAAGAAAGAAAAAGAGTCATAACCTGAGCTGCTGGAGAGGAGAGAAACTTCTTGAGCTACCTTTACATATTGATCCCATTGAGCAGTTGTACTAGTCCCCTTTAAATGACATGGAAATGCCTTGGAAGTCTTCCATGCTGCTTGAATGTCATGTTATTATTTCATAAAAAGTGATACACTTGACGCAGAAGTTGCCCTTGTCCACTGATCTAGAATCATCTTACCCTATCCCTTATCCTTACCTTAACCATTAGGGGGATGAAAAGTATCTGACCCTGCATCAGCAGGACAGGGGGCATCCTAGATTTGTGGTAAAGGGCAACTTCTACTTTAAGTGTATTTCAGGGCATACAGTGTACCACAGGAGGCTGGTGAGGGGAGGACGGCTCATAATAATGTCTGGAATAGAGTGAATGGAGTTGTAACAAACACATGGAAACACATCCCGTTTCAACCATTACAATGAACCGGTCCCCCCAAATAAGGCGCCATCAGCCACCTGTGCAGTGTACAGTATTTACATGGCATTTGTAGGCTGTATAATCTTAAATCTGTGGTTACTTTTACCCACTTCCATAAATACATAACATGTTATGATAGTCCTGCTTTATGTAAGGGGACTCATTGAGTGCAGAGCACTGGCTTTTGCTTGAAAGTAAATTCCAGCGTCACACAGGTAGGTGACAGTGACAGGCGACTTGTAATTAGACAGTGATTTTTGGCTCCCGGGCAAACGAGGAGACTTTGCGGCAGGTACTGCTTTAAACCTCATTAAATGAAAATAACTCCAATTAATCTCCACTGAGAGCTGTGGAAAACTGATTTTTGGTGCCATTTTTCTACGCTTTTAGTTTTATTTTTATTTTTTGAATAATACAGTACTAGCAAGACCATACGTAGGTGGTTTTCATGTTGAAATCCAAGATGGCAACGCAGTTGGTCGAGTATATCTGTTTTTGTCTTATCCCTTGTAAATAGCCAGTCTTTTTCATATATATCTTAATCTCACTTTCTATCTACGAACTAAATATACTTTCCTGCAACCCGCCTCACCCAATGGGGTACGGATCTGCTATTTTTTTCCTTATAACTGGAACTTCCATCAGGAGCTAGCCAGCTAACTAGCTACTAGTCTTTGTTAGCCACGGCTAGCGGTCATCGCCTTTTGTTCCCCCCGGCATCAGCCAGCCTTAGCTCGGACAACACCTGCCAGCCTTGCACAGCGCAATATCAACCCAGAGCATATCGAACTGCTTCTCTCTACCTATATCCCCGGATTCCTGCTGCTCTGGATCATTACACCGGATCATTACTCCGGATCAGCGCAGCTAGCTAGCTGAAAACGAGTGGTTACTGTTAGCTAACGCCTCTGTCCCGAAGCAAGCACCAGCTAGCCTTGAGCTAGCCTCGAGCTAGGCCCATATACCAGATAATTCCAGGGCTACAATACCTCCTTTGCCAATTGGCCTGAACCCTTTATTGTCGACACGGAGCCGATCCATCATAACTGGACTGCCGATGTGATCGCCCGATGTGGTCTCAACAGGCTATTCTGTTACGATATCGCCGCAGAACCATCTACTAGCCCTGGCCCGCTAGCTTTTCTGAACGCTGTGTCCCCTGCTTGACCGCAGTAGGGACTACCAATCAGCACCCTGACTTACCTATTGCTGCTCTTTTGACCCTATGATCAATCGGCTACACAGCTGATGCCCCCTGGACTGTTTCAATAACATGGTACCTCATTTTGTTTACCTGTCAGCCCCAGCCTCGAACTCAGGTCCTGTATGTACCTAACTGACCCACTCTGCCCATTCATCGCCATTTACCCGTTGTTGTCTTAGCTCTCCTGATCAACACCTGTGATTGCTTTATGACTCTCTCTAATGTAAATATGCCTTGTCTACTGCTGTCCTGGCTAGTTTTTATTGTTTTATTTCACTGTAGAGCACTCAGTACCGCTCAAAATGCCTTAGATAGCTCTTTCGTCCCACCCCACACACATGTGGAGACCTCACCTATGTTAATTGATGCCTCCAGAGACGAAACCTCTCTCATCATCACGCAACGCATAGGTTTACCTCCACTGTACTCACATCCTACCATACCCTTGTCTGTACATTATGCCTGAATCTATTCTACCACGCCCAGAAATCTGATCCTTTTATTCTCTGTCCCCATCGCACTAGACGACCAGTTCTTATAGCCTTTAGCCGTACCCTTATCCTACTCGTCCTCTGTTCCTCTGGTGATGTAGAGATTAACCCAGGCCCTGTAGCCCCCAGTTCCACTCCTATTCCCCAGGCACTATCATTTGTTGACTTCTGTAACCGTAAAAGCCTTGGTTTCATGCATGTTAACATCAGAAGCCTCCTCCCTAAGTTTGCTTTATTCACTGCTTTAGCACACTCCGCCAACCCTGATGTCCTAGCCATGTCTGAATCCTGGCTTAGGAAGACCACCAAAAATTCTGACATTTCCATCCCCAACTACAACATTTTCCGCAAAGATAAAACTACCAAAGAGGGTGGAGTTGCAATCTACTGCAGAGACAGACTGCAGAGTTCTGTCATGCTATCCAGGTCTGTGCCCAAACAGTTTGATCTTCTACTTTTAAATATCCACCTTTCCAGAAATAAGTCTCTCACTCTTGCCGCATATTACAGCCCCCCCTCAGCCCCCAGCTGTGCCCTGGACACCATATGTGAATTAATTGCCCCCATTTATCTTCAGAGTTTGTACTATTAGGTGACCTAAATTGGGATATGCTTAACACCCCGGACGTCCTATAACCTAAACTAGATGACCTCAATCTCACACAAATTATCATGGAACCTACCAGGTACAACACCAAATCCGTAAACACGGGCACCCTCATAGATATCATCCTGACCAACCTGTCCTCTAAATACACCTCTGCTGTCTTCAACCAGGATCTCAGCGATCACTGCCTCATTGCCTGCGTCCGTAAGGGGTCCGCGGTCAAATGACCACCCCTCATCACTGTTAAACGCTCCCTAAAACACTTCAGCGAGCAGGCCTTTCTAATCAACCTGGCCCGGGTATCCTGGAAGGATATTGATCTCATTCCGTCAGTAGAGGATGCCTGGTTATTCTTTAAAAGTGCTTTCCTCACCGTCTTAAATAAGCATGCACCATTCAAAAAATGTAGAACCAGGAACAGATACAGCCCTTGGTTCACTCCAGACCTGACTGCCCTTGACCAGCACAAAAACATCCTGTGGCATACTGCATTAGCATCAAATAGCCCCCGCGATATGCAACTTTCAGGGAAGTTAGGAACCAATATACACAGGCAGTTAGGAAAGCAAAGGCTAGATTTTTCAAACAGAAATGTGCATCCTGTAGCTCAGGGCAAGGAGATTGAGGTTGTAACCTCATATAAATATTTTGGAATTTTAATTGATGACGGCCTTTCTTTTAAATTGCATATTCAACAATTTACAAAAAAAATTTAAGCTGAAATTGGGATTTTATTTTAGGAATAAGGCCTGTTTTTCTTTTGAAGCCAGAAGGAGGCTAGTATTAGCTACATTCATGACTTTACTATACTATGGGGATATTTTATATATGAATGCTTCCGCTCAGTGTTTGAGATCAATTGACACCCTTTACCATGGCACTTTGAGATTTATTTTAAACTGCAAAACCCTTACGCACCACTGCACTTTGTATACCAGGGTTGGCTGGCCTTCTCTAGCCACTCGTAGGCTCAGTCACTGGTATACTTTTATTTACAAAGCCATTTTGGGTTTACTACCTTTTTATTTGGCCATTTTTATTGTTCATAAATGTGGTGGGTACTCTCTTCATTCGCTGGACTTTATCCTGCTAACTGTTCCAAATGTTTGATACAAGGGCTTTTATGTACTTTGCGCCAACGTCTTGGAACGCCTTACAAAATACTTTTAAACTGGAAGAACTTGTCCCGATTGGTATTTTTAAATCACTGATGAATGATCTTGAGACTGATTCCCTGACCTGTCAATGTTTTTAATTTGCTGTTTTTGATTTTGTTATACTCTTGTGAATTCTATGGTTTTTACTTGATTACTTGTAGTTTTTCATGTTGTTTGTCTGTAATTTTTGTAATGACTTGGTGCTGCCTATCTTGGCCAGGACGCTCTTGAAAAAGAGATTTTAAATCTCAATTAGCCCTTCCTGGTTAAATAAAGGTTAAATAAATAAATTAATAAAAAATAAAAAAAGTTCTGGGACACTGTAAAGTCCATGGAGAATAAGAGCACCTCCTCCCAGTTGCCCACTGCACTGAGACTAGGAAACACTGTCACCACCGATAAATTCATGATAATTGAGAATTTCAATAAGCATTTTTCTACGGCTGGCCATGCTTTCCACCTGGCTACCCCTACCCCGGTCAACAGCTCTGCACCCCACACAGCAACTTGCCCAAGCCTCCTTCATTTCTCCAGATAGCTGATGTTCTGAAAGAGCTGCAAAATCTGGACCCGTACAAATCAGCTGGGCTAGACAATCGGGACCCTCTCTTTCTAAAATTATCCACCGCAATTGTTGCAACCCCTATTACGAGCCTGTTCAACCTCTCTTTCGTATCGTCTGAGATCCCCAAAGATTGGAAAGCTGCCGCGGTCATCCCCCTCTTCAAAGGGGGACTCTAGACCCAAACTGTTACAGACCGATATCTATCCTACCCTGCCTTTCTAAGGTCTTTGAAAGCCAAGTTAACAAACAGATCATCGACCATTTCGAATCCAACCATACCTTCTCCGCTATGCAGTCTGGTTTCCGAGCCGGTCATGGGTGCACCTCAGCCACGCTCAAGGTCCTAACGATATCATAACTGCCATCGATAAAAGACATTACTGTGCAGGCATATTCATCGACCTGGCCAAGGCTTTCGACTCTGTCAATCACCGCCTTCTTATCGACAGACTCAACAGCCTTGGTTTCTCAAATGACTGCCTCGCCTGGTTCACCAACTACTTCTCAGAAGAGTTCAGTGTGTCAAATCGGAGGGCCTGTTGTCCAGACCTCTGGCAGTCTCTATGGCTGTGCCACAGGGCTCAATTCTCGGGCAGACTCTTTTCTCTGTATACATCAATGATGTTGCTCTTGCTGCTGGTGATTCTCTGATCCAACTCTACGCAGACGACACCATTCTGTATACTTCTGGCCCTTCTTTGGACACTGTGTTAACTAACCTCCAGACAAGCTTCGATCCCATACAACTCTCCTTCCGTGGCCTCCAACTGCTCTTAAATGCAAGTAAAACTAAATGCATGCTCTTCAACCGATCGCTGCCCGCACCTGCCGCCCATCTAACATCACTACTCTGGACGGTTCTGACTTAGAATACGTGGACAACTACAAATACCTATGTGTCTGGTTAGACTGTAAACTCTCCTTCCAGACTCACATTAAGCATCTCCAATCCAAAATTAAATCTAGATTCGGATTCCTATTTCGCAACAAAGCATCCTTCACTCTTGCTGCCAAACATACCCTCGTAAAACTGACTATCCTACCGATCCTTGACTTCGGCGCTGTCATTTACAAAATAGCATCCAACTCTTTACTCAGCAAATTGGATGAAGTCTATCACAGTACCATCCGTTTTGTCACCAAAGCCCCATATACTACCCATCACTGCGACCTGTATGCTCTCGTTGGCTGGCCCTCGCTTCATATTCGTCGCCAAACCCGCTGGCTCCAGTTCATCTATAAGGCTTTGCTAGGTAAAGCCCCGCCTTATCTCAGCTCACTGGTCACCATAGCAGCACCCACCTGTAGCACACGCTCCAGCGGGTATATTTCACTGATCATCCCCTAAAGCCAATTCTTCCTTTGGCCACCTTTCCGTCCAGTTCGACTGGAACGAATTGCAAAAATCACTGAAGCTGGAGACGCATGTATCCCTCACTAACTTTAAGCATCAGCTGTCAGAGCAGCTTACAGATCATTGCACCTTTACATAGCACATCCGTAAATAGCCCACCCAACTACCTCATCCCCATATTGTTATCTATTTATTTTTTTGCTCCTTTGCACCCAGTTTCTCTACTTGCACATTCATCTTCTGCACATCTATCACTCCAGTGTTTAATTGCTAAATTGTAATTATTTCGCCACTATGGCCTATTTGCTGCCTTACCTCTCTAATCTTACCTCATTTGCACACACTGTATAGAGACTTTTCTATTGTGTTATTGACTGTACGTTTGTTTATTCCATGTGTAACTCTATGTTGTTGTTTGTGTCGCACTGCTTTGCTTTATCTTGGCCAGGTCGCAGTTGTAAATGAGAACTTGTTCTCAACTGGCCTACCTGGTTAAATAAAGGTTCAATAAAACATACATCCATGACCTTTGTTGGAATTTTTTCCTGGACCCGGATTAAGTCTACTACTGCTTAAATGCTTTCTGTTACAGTATTCTGGTCTGAGACACTGGCCCTTAAAAAGCTTAGCCAAAGTTGTAAATTACATGTCCATGACACCAATGTTTTCTCAGAAACTCTTAGGCACTTTATATATATATGGTGTTGTGCTCTTTTTGGTGACTGGTGATATTTCTCCCAGGCTTTTCCGCGAAGCCTAGCTAATGAATGAAACTCATCAAACGGCTACCAAGGAGATTTTAAAAAACGCCTTCAGAAAAAGCACTCTGTCCTAATCTATCTTTCTCGGTTATTCTCTCTCGCTCCTCAATTCTCCCTGTCTCACTCTTGCCCTTTCCATCTCAGTTTGCCTAGTGATCTCAGGGTGGCAGGTAGCCTAGTGGTTAAGAGTGTAAGGCTAGTAACGGAAAGGTTAGGGGTTTGAATCCCTGAGCTGATGAGGTGAAAAATCTGTCTCTGCCCTTGAGCAAGGCACTTAACCCTAATTGCTCCTGTAAGTCTCTCTGGATAAGAGTGTCTGTTAAATAACTCATATGTTAAACATTTTTTTATATATCCTTAGCATTTTTCTCATTCCCTCTCTATCTCTCTAGCCATGTCATGCTCTAGGCCTATTGGCTAGCCTCTATATCTTCTTCTTCTCTCTCTCCCTCTCTCTCTTATTATCGTTCTTTCTCTCCTCCTTTTCTCTCATTTCCCGTTTCTCTCTCTCCTCTTTCCTTCTCCTCTTTTTCCCATTCCCCCAGTTTCTCTCTCCATACCAGGCATGCTCTCCTTTCTTTCTTTCTTTCTTTCTTTCTTTCTTTCTTTCTTTCTTTCTTTCTTTCTTTCTTTCTTTCTTTCTTTCTTTCTTTCTTTCTTTCTTTCTTTCTTTCCTTTCTTTCCTTTCTTTCTTTCTTTCTTTCTTTCTTTCTTTCTTTCTTTCTTTCTTTCTTTCTTTCTTTCTTTCTTTTGTTCTTTTCTTTTCTATTTTCTTTTCTATGGGGTACCCCTCCTTGGAAAAGAGCACACAGTGCCACCCACAGAACAGAAGCAGATCAACCACAAATAGCATTTCCATCGCCCTCACCTTAATTTGCATTATATATAGTTATTAAAATATACATATAGAAAACTCTTGCATATCTTAGTTTCCACAATTAACCAATAATATGCGCAATAATGTAGGCAGATTGTTACCTATAACCAAGATTGCCATTACAAAAATTACATTTTTGTCAAGCAATATTTATTTTAGCAAACAATTATTATGATTCATCCTATATTGTGCCTAAAATCATTACCCCATAGCAACAGATGTGGGATACATACAAATACGCATACTCATACACAGTCGACCTCTTTCCCCCACAAACAACCACAAGCTCAGATGTTCAACAGTTGTTCCATCCCCGAGCCCAACTCAAGAAAGGACTTAATATGCGAATGCATCTACATTTGCCGCTGTTTGAGAAGACATGCAAAATGAACCATTGTCAAGTCCTAGGTGATGGAGATCAGAACACCCCCTTCCCTTGAAACACACACACGCTGGTCCCTGGTTCTGACCATTTTACCAAGCATCTCTGTACAGTCAGATCTTTGATTATTTTGTGCCACCAGGGCCACAATAATTTGCCCTCTCTCTGATTGTCTGAGTGTGACCCCCTCCCCATGGGTTACTGTAGGTAGTGTTGCCAGCACTGCCACTACCTGGGTGGGGGCACCCCACCGGAATCCCCACCGGCTAGGTACAAGGTCGTCAAGGTTCACATTAGCAGCTTTGAAAATTTCCTTTCCATGTATATTATGCTCGCCAATCAGGGGACTTTGGCTTTGTAGGACCAACCCTGCCAGAATCTTGAGGGGGCGGTGCTGCTCTAGTAGGTCTCTGACCACATTCATCTTTCTTTTTTGGCTGTGTATAGGCTACTTACAGTACAGTAGGTCCATAAAACAAAGGTTTTCCCCTTAGTGTGTGGGTCTCTCAGATGGGTGTCTAGGGTATAGGGCTGGGGACCGTTCCATCATGATAGGACAAAAAATAAATAAACTATATTTATAATTTATTTTAAAATTTATACCCCATATCTGGACAAAGCTCTCCCTCATAACCCTTGCTCACAGGCACACGTGGGCTCTGGGATTTACAACCATTTACCTTTTTCACTCACTTAACTCCACACTTCAAACACAAAAACACACCCCACCTTCCATCACAATACACCTCTCTCTCTCTTTCTTTCTCTCTTTCTTTCTCTCTCTCTCCAACCCCACCAGCCAGCCAGCCCATGCAGCAGGCAGTGACTTATGCAGCGTTGCTCTAACCTGGTTTTGTTTCTGTGGAGAAAGGAGTGGGCCGTCTTTCTGGCACCACATTAATTCCTCTGTGGGAACATGGACGCAGATTGTTAAGTGCATTGCCTATTTCTCTCTCCCCTCCCTCCATTCCTCCCTCCTCCTTCCCGTCCCTCTATCCTTCTCGCACAGCCGCTCCGCTTTGATGTGAAAGAACGATGATGAGTCTGAAGTCGATGATATATGCCGAGACAGGAAGGCGAGGTGGTGAATGCTTATTTGGGGGAGCCGAGCCCTGCAGAGAGGAGGAGCGTGGGTCTTGTAGTGTGACAGCGGGCTGGACTGGGGGGACCTCAGGAAGAAGAGGCAGTGTCATTGGCCATTTCTTTATCGGGGGGGGGGGGGGGGGGGGGGGGTCGTAGTTACGCCAAAGCTCTCATCCATTCATCTCTCCTACAGGATGATGCACAATGCCCTATTGTTCTCTTGGCAAAGTTGTGTGTGTGAGCAAGATATAGAGACATAGTGAGAGATGGAGTGAGAGAAAGAAACTAATGACAAAGAAATGAGAACGAAATAGTAATTAGTGAGTGAAAGTGAAGAATAGCGTGAGAAAGAGAGAAACTTTTCTCATTAACATGAAAGAACCGTGATGCTGACTGTGGTTGTTGTGCATTTGGGGATTCCCACTCACAGTTACACTTCCGCAAAGTTTGTCACATGCACACTGTTCCAGACTAGAGAAATTACATTTCAACCACAACTAATTATGAACTATAATAAGGCAAAATGTACTGGGTGGAAATGTATTAGTTTGACGTTTTTGGGGTGACATTTTGGCACTGCAGATAAGTGCTACTGCTTTCAAACCACACCATTTTCTGCTTGGCACTTACGCTATTTGTACCAAGTGTTTGTCATGCAACAGATCGCCACAGTTTTATTTACCACCACCTTCTCATGGATGTTGTACAATCTTTATCAAAATGTTTATACGCTGTTTATGTTAAAAGGGTTCCAAAAGGGTTCTTCGGCTGTCTCCAGAGAGGAACCCTTTTGGGTTCCAGGTAGATCCCTTTTGGGTTCCAGGTAGATCCTTTTTGGGTTCCATGTAGATCCCTCTGTAGAACGGGTTTCACATGGAACCTATAACCAAAAGGGGAATCTACCTGAAACCGAAAAGGGTTCTTCTCCTATTGGGACAGCCGAAGAACCCTTTAAGGTTCTAGATAGCAACTTTTTTTCTAAGAGTGTAGGTTGAGGGGCGGTTTCCCAGACACAGGTAAAGCCTAATCCTAGACTAAAAAGCACTTTCATGCTCATCCTTTAAGGTGGAGGACGTTAATGTTTTCGTAACACATACCATGTTTCACTGTAAAGTGTGTACAATGATTAGAGGTGTTGGAGGAATTTGTTCCATGATGGTAAATTAAACTCATAGGACATGACACATACACATACACACACACACACACGCACACCACATGTGCACACACACTGGACAGCTACAATAAATGTGCGGTGGGGAATCTATAGATTTCCAAACTCCAAACATACCGTAACACATAAATCAAACAGATTTAGACTGATGCTTGTGTTCGGTGTCAAGCCTTACTAAGGATTTCTTGAACGATCGTCTAATAATCCTGACTAATGATCAGGATAATGGGGATTACGTGGGCAGTAACAGGCAATACAACTACAGCAGAACATTCTATAACAACTAATGAAGTGTCTCATAAATGCGTGGAGATTTAATGAACATTGGACGTCTGGATTGGACGTCTGTACGTCCACTTGGATCTGGTTTATCATCTCCCTGCTGTTGAATGATCAGTGATTTGCCCCTTGTGGTAGACCGGCTGGGTAATTATTCTGACTTCTTTGGTAAACTTGTGTGATTGAACCTCTGGACACTTCAAATGACTCTTTCACTTCCCCATGGGTTATATTTTATTTATTTTATTTAAACTTAATTTAGTGTGGTTGCATGTGGTTGCACATTTCTGTCACGCCTGCACCCGCTCCCTCTCCTTGGCGCTAGAAGGCGCCATGCTCCCCAGCATTACGCACTCCTGCCACCATCATTACGCACACCTGCCTCCCCCGCCACACGCATCAATCACCTCTGTCATTACCTCCCCTATATCTGTCTGTTCCCAAGCTCTGTTCCCTGTTTCAGGATTAATGTTTGTTTGTCTTTGCATACCCGGTTATGACGCTGACTCTATCCTGTTTGATGTCTGTTCCATATTAATGTTCTACTCCCCGTACCTGCTTCTCTTTGCCAGCATCGGTCCTTACACATTTCAGTTGAATGCATTCAGTTGTACAACTGACTAGGTATCCTGTGTGTGTGTGTGTGTTTGTTTGTGTGTGTGTGTGTTTGCATGTGTGTTTGTTTGTGTGTGTGTGTGTGTCCCGTGATATCAACATCCTCTACAGTATATCATTTTACTATTATAACAGTCATTTACATACAGTATGTACTTAATTCACAACTTTTTTTCCATTTCCATTCTCCTCAACTGTCAAGGCATAATCGGAATAATTACAGGAGAATGCATTTACCTTGGGGTGATGATACAGAGGTGATAATTGAAACCTGATGAGTGCTCTTCCTGTACTGAAGTTGGCAATGTGCTGACAGCCAGCAAATGTGTTTCTTTTTGTTGGCGTTGCATCCCCACAGCAGTTCAAATGGTGAGCAGTACAAGTTGAGGCTTTGTCTGGAGATGCTTATAGTATTTCTATCATACTACAGAGAGAGCGAGGGGGAGATAGAGGATGGAAGAACAGAGAAAATAAAACAGAGAGAATGAGAGAGAGGGAAAATTAGATAAAGGAGGAAAGAGAGAGACAAATCATAACCCTGATAACCACACATACTTCAGAAAGTATTCATACTGTACTCTTAACTTATTCCAAATTTACAGACTGAATTCAACATTGATTAAATATGTTATTTTTTTATCTCACTCATCTACACACAATACCCCACAATGACATTAGCAAATGTATTGAAAATTAAATACAGAAATATCTCATTTACATAAGTATTCACACCCCTGAGTCAATACTTTGGCAGTGGTTACAGCTGTGAGTCTTTCTAGGTAAGTCTCTAAGAGCTTTTCACACCTGGATTGTGCAAGATTTGCACATTATTCTTTAAAAAATTCTTCAAGCTCTGTCAAGTTGGTTGCTGATAATTGCCAGACAGCCATTTTAATGTCTTGCCATAGATCTCCAAGCAGATTTAAGTCAAAACTGTAACTCAGCCACTCAGGAACATTCAATATCTTCTTGGTAAGCAACTCTAGTGTATATTTGGCCTTGTGTTTTAGGTTATTGTCCTGCTGAGAGGTGAATTTGTCTCCCAGTTTCTGTTAGAAAGCAAGCTGAACCAGGTTTTCCTCTAGGATTTTGCCTGTGCTTAGCCCCATTCTGTTGCTTTTTACCCTGAAAAACTCCCCAGTCCTTAACGATTGCAAGCATTCCCCTAACATGATGCAGCCGCAACTATGCTTGAAAATATAGATGGTGGTAATCAGTAATGTGTTGTATTGGATTTGCCACAACCATAACACTTTATATTCAGGACAAAAAGTGAATTGCTTTGCCACATTTCATTACAGTATTACTTTAATGCCTTGTTGCAAACAATTGGCCTCATGGTGAAATCCCTGAGCGGTTTCCTTCCTCTCCGGCAACTGAGTTAGGAAGGACACCTGTATCTTTGTAGTGACTGGGTGTATTGATACACCATCCAAAGTATAATTAATAACTTCACCATGCTCAATGGGATATTCAATGTCAGCTTACTTTTATTAAAACATTTTACCAATAGGTGCCCTTCTTTGCGAGGCATTGGAAAACCTCCTTGGTCTTCATAGATTCATCTGTTTTTCAAATTCACTGCTCAACTGAAAGACCTTACAGATAATTGTATGTGTGGGGTACAGAGATGAGGTAGTTGTAACGGTCGTCATAGTCGTTCATGGATCGGACCAACACGCAGAGTGGAAAGTGGTCATTATTTAATTAACGTAAACTGAACACTTACACATACAAAAACAACAAACGTGACCAAACCGAAAACAGTCCCGTGTGGCACGAACACTGACACGAGATACAAACACCCACAAAACACACGTGAAACCCCGGCTGCCTTAGTATGATTCTCAATCAGGGACAACGATTGACAGCTGCCTCTGATTGAGAATCATACCAGGCCGAACACAAAATCCCAACATAGAAAATCACACATAGACAAACCCACCCAACTCACGCCCTGACCAACTAAATAAATACAAGACAAAAGAAAACAGGTCAGGAACGTGACAGTAGTCATTCAAAAATCATGTTAAACACTTTTATTGCACACAGAGTTAGTAAGTCCATGCAACTTATTATGTGAGTTGTTAAGCAAATTGTTTCTCCTGAACTTATTTAGGCTTGCCATAACAAAATAATTTGATTTTTATTGACACAAGACATTTCAGCTTTTAATTTTCATTTTATTTGTAAATATTTCTAAAAACATAATTCCACTTTGACATTATGGAGTATTGTGTGTAGGCCAGTGACACACACTCTCAATTGAATACATTTTAAATTCAGGATGTAACACAACAAAATGTTGAAATGTCAAGGGGTGTGAATACATTCTGAAGCCACTGTAAGTCAAACTTTTTCCTGAATCATGCATTCTTTATATCCAGTCAGAATTTGGGCTGCGCTGGGCTGAGAAACTGGGCTGAGAAAGAGAAACGGAGAGAAACAGAGTGATAGATAAGGAGACAGACAAAGACACAAAAAATAGAGACACAAAGAGAGACATTAAAGAGGAAGAGACCTAAAGAAGAGGAGAGATGGACTCCACTCCTGTATCGCCCGTTTTGAAGGGAGGGATCACAGCTTTCATCTCCCAGGCAAGCAAACGTTGGAGGGGGTGGTGATGAAACCGCTACGGTATCTGCCTCTCTCTCTCCCCACCTTCTCTCTCTCTCTCTCTCCCCACAGTCCCCACCCTCTCTCTCTCTCCTCCCCCTGTCCCCACCCTCCATCTCTCTCTGCCTGAGCCTGTGGGACCTCTATAACTTCGTCAGGGGAGAAAGAAACTTTCCTTTTGTGTTCTGCCGTTTAATTTCTCCACTTGCTGCCTGTGAAGTGAGGCAGGCCCCGGACATGAAACACAGGTTGTGGACTTCAAAAGGATGACCCTGTTTTCCGGGGTCTGATTATGACACCAGCTCAATGCTGCTCCCACGTGAGCCATTCACACAGAGAGGAACACAATAACAGAGCACCTTTTTCATGATTTTAACAGCTTGGACATCCAGATTGAATTCAGCTCTGTTTCATGTTTGTTTCAAGAGATTGAGTCTGGATTTCCAGGTTAAACTCTTAGAAAAAAAGCTGCGGCTGTCCCAATAGAACTACCACCTTTTGGTTCCAGGTAGAACTCTTTTTGATTCTGTGGAAATGGATCTACATATGGTGGACAGCTGGAGAACCATTTTTGGTTCTAAGAGTGTAGCGATTTCAAGACTCACTATGAGCATTCATAAGAGGACAATTGCTGGAATTCAGTTTTCTGTAGAGCTTTAAAGTGCAAAAAGGAAATAAACATGCATTTAATACAGTTGGGTTTTAAACGCATAGCTAGTACATAATACATTAAACCTCTGTGAACAGTTCATAGAAAGTGTTAGATACCATTACTTCTCCTAAGAAGATAGCATAATGAGTGGACTACTGTTGACTGGAGTGGGTCAACTACCTGTTGGTTGTGCTAAAAAAAAAAGTTTTATAAAGGAATAGATAGGCTGTAAATTGAACAACCAAAACAAAACATGACTCTATTGTTTTCATTGGGTGAACTAGGCTTTTTACATTGCCCAGTAGTATCTCAAGAAGAGGGCTTCAGAGAACATCGTTACTTACCACTACCAGGGTTCAATATGAGCATTTCATAGGACTTCTATTGACGTCTTATTCCTTATGAAGTGAATGGTGAATGGGCTCTCTACACTGACATTCAGTATTGATATCTCCATACCGCCTCTGGATAGTTGATTCACAGCTTCTACTATAGAGGTTTTCTGGGTAGTATCCTCAACAGGGGACACTCCAACTTGAATTATTCACACCCCTTCTTTATGAGAGTTTTTCTCCACCTATTTTAATTTTTACAGACATTTTTTAAAGAGTGATTGAGTGTGCAATGAGTTCTTCTGAGGCAATGTAGCAGAAATATAAGGAAAAAACCCAGGGTGTTTATCTGAGGTTATGTATGAATGGCTTTGGGATCCTAACTTTGACCCTAAGTCTAAGTCTTGGTTGTCATTGGTTCCTCTGGCACCGTTCTATCGCTATGCGCATAGCTGTAAGGTTTTTTGCTGTTGTAATATTGCATCTGTATAGGCCTATTGACAGTTAATGTGTAACAAATATGTATTTGCTCAACAAAGCAGGTACAGTGTTGACTTTAAACAGAGTACCACATTTCTGCAGAGATTGTAACTCCCCCAACTGAATATGCAATCGTACAAATAGGTGACATATAGACATAAACCACTGCATAGACGTTTCATTTTGATATTGTTTCAGACTGTAGGAACATATTCAATACAATTCTCCCATTGTCCCTGTTAATAATACCAACCAGTGTATATCTGGCTTAGGAAGTCAAAACAAGCAAATTGATAGGGTCAGCTCCTATAAGTATCTTGGGATTTGGTTAGATGAAAAGTTGAATTTTAAACAGCACATTGATAACTTGACCAAGAAACTGAAGTTAAAATTGGGTTTCTATTTCAGGAACAAATCTTGCTTTTCAATGTTAGTCAGAAAATATCTTGATCAAAGCACTTTTTAAAAATCTGTGCTGGATTATGGTGATATTGTCTATATGCAGGCCTCAGCAAGTACCTTAAACTCTTAACACAGTGTATCTATTAGATCTATTACCAACGCTAGATCACTGACCCATCACTGTGATCTGTATGCTATGGTGCAATGGACCTGTCTCTCAACCAGGAGGCTAAAACACTGGTACACTTGTGTACAAAGCATTGATGGGACAACTCACTTTGTATCTCTGTTCCTTACTGACCAGATCAGTCAATCAATATAGTCTTCGTTCACAGTTGCTGCTGTCCTTGTCTGTTCCTAATGCTAGAACTGAGATGGGGGAAAAATATGTTTCCCATAATGCCACTTCATCTTGGAACTTCAGAAGATTTTAAAGTTAGGGGAGTTAGTGTCCTTGTCTGTTTTTAAGACTCTGATCGACAACACTGTTTGTGACAACTGCAGTTGCTTCTAATCTTCAATTGTATCTTTAACTTGACGTCCAATGTTCATTAAATCTCCACGCATTTATGAGACACTTCATTAGTTGTTATAGAATGTTCTGCTGTAGTTGTATTGCCTGTGACACTTTGTCTTTTGTGTGTATTCTGTATTTTTCTACAATGTTTTATGGACATGCTGCTATTTCCCTGTTTTGCCTTCTTGCCAGGTCGCCCTTGCAAAATAGGTTTTTAACCTCAATGGGTTTTACCTGGTTAAATAAAGGTTAAATAAAAATAAATAAATAAAAGGGTCGATTATAATCATAAAATTTAATTCCCAAGATCTAAATGCTATGTCAAATTCTGCCTTAAAGACCTGAGTCTTTGAAAGTAATTCATCAGAGCTGGTTGTAATAGTATATCAAAGGCTAGAGGATTAGAACTAATGAGATTGGAGCCTCCTGTGTTTCTCAGAGAGGCTCAGGGTTCAAAGCCTGGCTGGATAAAAGACCAGTCGGGTACCTGGAGGTACTGCAATCTGCTTTTGTACGGGGTGATATCATCCTTACCAAGGCTTGCATCATTGTCTCCCCAACTGGCGGGATTCTGGCATTATTTACCAGACACAGACAGTATAGCCTTTATTTGTACATAAAGAGTCCAATAAGAAGAATATCTACCTAGTCCTTATGGTCTGACCCATAGTTCATGGTCAAATAATTGACTGACTATTGTCAGTTTTGAAAGAGCTAATTCATAGAGGCACTGTGGTAACCTTGCAGAGTTAGAATTACAAGATGAACAGAAGGATTGTATTCATGCAGTAGCCTATACACAATGTTTCAAGGTGCATGATTCTGTGCACACTGCAGTGTTTTGTTGTAAAGGTGTGTACGGGAATGTGCGTGTGCAGCACGCGTTCTGCGTGTCCCTTTGTCCGAGTATGTGTTTCCAGTGTAAGTGGTGATGATTTGTCACAAGGACATGGCTTGCTCAGGTTCTCACTGACCATAATGGATCGCATTTGACCCTTGTAGCGTTTTTCCCCAGGTCTCAATGTGCTTTACATTGTGTGGGGGCAACTAGCTTCATACACCATTGATGTATCACCCAAGTTGGTTACTCCTGGTAGAATCATTCATCTAATGGGGATCTAAATTCAGTTCTGTGATTCCCCCCTAATGGTTCAAGTGGAACTGTGTGTTTTAACTACTTTGCAGGTATGAAACAACCAGACAAACATAATATTAGTCAAAATATGAAATTCCTAGTTTATGCTTAAAAAATGTGGTTATATTTGACTGAAACTTCCAAGACGTACAGTAAGACATTGTTGGGAGAATAGATGGATGCAGTTCAGTGCATGATTAATATAATTCACCAATACATTTCTTGGTAGTCCAAAAAATAGGTTATAAATCACAGATGGCCTGGTACATTGTCTCCACCCATTCGGGATGCACTGTTTCAGTTTCAACGACTCAATATTTTGAACGAAAACGGAACGACTGTAACTAAGGCTGGGAATCCCAATGCAATAAAACTAGCAAGGGCAATGACCACAAGTCAGTCATAACATGGCTAATAGGCTAGCCTATGTGTCAAACACAAGGCCCGCAGGCCGAATAGGACACACAAGCGAGTCAACAGTTGAGTCCTCTACTTTATGAAATTCGCTCTCATACGTGAATTCAACTTAAGTTGCGCTGTTTTCATTTGTCCCGTTTATAGCGTGCAGCGGAGGGAAATTTTACAGACTAAAATGTTGCAGTCTGGCTTCTGTTTTTAAAGCTTGACAATGAATAACCAAAAAACTAAACCTGCAACAAAACACCATGCAAACAAGAAACATGTAGCAGTTGCCTAGCCAACGACTCAACTACAAGACATTTTGAGTGCACCAAACAGCAGTGCTGCATTCAACCGCAATGCTGATTCATGCAGTGAAAACCTATAGCTTTTTGTTATTTGGAGTTATTAAATTGATTAGGGTCATATCATATTATGCACATGTGCAAGCATAGAAGCAAAGGCTGGACAAATATTATTTATCTCTTATTTTGTTTTAACATGTAAAAATGCTATATACAGCATCCTATGTAGATATGTGGACATTATAAAGGGCCATATTTTTTCAATTGAAACAATGGCCTGTTTGGGTTGCAGTTGCACTTTTTCTTTAAAAAATCAAATAGGCTGTTTTTTCACAGCCCGTGCACTGATTGAGTTTGACACCCCTTGGCTAGCGCATCTATTTATGTAGCTTGCAATTTATTTAGCAAGCTAAAAACACAGAGCCTAACATTAGCTAGCTAGCTGCTGGAAAGATGTCATGTCATTGGAGGGGTTGGTGAGTGACCAACCTTTTTCACCTCATATTGTTATTCAGTGGCCACAGCTAGAGATGCCGGTGTCATTTGGTTAACAAGCAAGAAATGTGAAATTCATTGCTATGCTGAACTTGACCGACTTATCCACAGTTAGCATATCTCTTAGTTGTCAATGAAATGTATTTGGCAGGCAGCCACGTTTTGACAGTTGTCAAAACGTGGCTTGGGACAAGCATGCATTGCTAGGCAATCTTCAGAAAGACAAGCAGGCTACTTTTCCACATCATTTATCAGTGCATTTTTGATGGCCAACTAGCTGAAAATGTTTGAGAGGGTTTATCTAGTGTTCCCTCGTTAGATTTTAGCTCATCTCGCTCTGGCTAGCATTAGTTGTTGATCTTGTTGTTGTTGATGTGCATAACTGAGGGAGAGTGACTACCTTTTCATGGTTGTTTGGTCAATAGGACTGTGAAGTACCCAAATGTAAGAGGCCTCCCGTGATATTTACATATTTTCACAAATCAGTGTTAAATAAATTAAAATAGATTTTATTTTTGAGATTCTTCAAAGTTGCCACCCTTTGCCTTGATGACAGCTTTGCACACTCATGGCATTTTCTCAACCAGCTTCATGAGGTAGTCACCTGGAATGCATTTCAATTAACATGTGTGCCTTGTAAAAGTTAATTTGTGGAATTTCTTTCCTTCTTAATGCATTTGAGCCAATCAGTTGTGTTGTGACAAGGTAGGGGTGGTATACAGAAGATAGCTCTATATGGTAAAAGACCAAGTCAATATTATGGCAAGAACAGCTGAAATAAGCAAAGAGAAACTGGTTAATAAAAATAAATAAAAACAAACAAATAAATAAAAAACGCTGTCAGTTCCACTTTAGGGTTAGGTTTGATGGAGGGTTAGCTGATCCCAGATCTGGGAACTTCTCCTCATAGCATGTTGTATAGCAGCCATTTTTATTTCAATGCTCCCCATTCATTGCACTGTAGGACTATCATACGGGATACCATGGGGAACATGGGGTAGGAGTTTCCCCTAGTTAGCTTGTGCCCTTTTGTTGTTTTGCGCAGCCCTCCTACACCTCAGTTAGCTTGTACTTTGAGGGCATTGAACCAAATAACCAGGTTTGTCCGGTTCAACTTGACCTACCGTCGCTTCGTTCTTCTTGTTAGTTGGTAAGTTAGCTAGATAAGGAGTGGAACGTCTAAAACCACCATACCAATTAGCAGAGAATAAGGCTAAAGTTATCTGAATTTGGATTAATGACTTACAGTACCATGACATTTGATCAACATTAGCCTGTACCCAGTGGAGGTTGCTGAGGGGAGGAAGGTTCACGATAATGGCTGGAACGGAGCAAATGGAATGGCATTAAACACATGGAAACCATGTGTTTGGTCTATTTGATACCATTCCACCCACTCTGCTCCAGTCATTACCACGATCCCGTCCTCCCCAATTAAGGTGCCACCAACCTCTTGTGCCTGTACCGTTGGTAGTGCTCAGAGTCCAGCTAATATCCAGCATAATCAGAAATCTATATAAGAAACAAAGTAATTACATCCTAGTAATGCATCGCTGCAGTTCTGTCATCACAACCTCATCAGGTCAATTGCAGTGTCACAGACCTTGTGAGTTTCATAATGATTTTAAGGTGGGACTCAGCTCGACCCTTGCCTTTTCCTTTTCACTCCTCCTTTCTTGGCAAGTTTTTGCCTGTTTGACGATTTTCAATTCGAGAGAGATTATCATTTTTCGCTCCTCATTGATTTTTATGTCTACCACTGTTGAGTTGGGGCCAGCTAAAGGGAGGCTAAGGTGTGGTGGGGCGGGGGAGTGTGTGTGTGTGTGTGTGCATAAGTGTTTAAGTGTGAGTGTGCTTATTTTTGTTCCTGCGTTTTTGTATGGGTGTGCATGTGAATGAATGTGTGCACAGTATGTGTGTGTATGCTTGATTCGTCTCCTGATAAGGTTATCTGCCCCACGGGCAGGTTCTTAAAAAACGGTATACGATCTGCAGAACCACAACATCAACATATGTGAAAATGGCACGTTTCTATGTTTTGTGGGAAAAAAAGATGAGAGGAAGATAAGTGTTTCCAATGACATCATCAGTGTGCATCATGTGATTTTAACCAATTATGAGGAGGCATTGCCTACTAATTTTCTACTAATTGGTTGATGTCATTGGAAACGTAGATCTTCCTCTATCTTTTTTATTGCAAAACATAAAAATGTACCATTTTCACATATGTTGACAGAGAGACCCAGCCCGGCATATTACAATATTAAAAAATAAAATTGTGGAAAAATTGTTAGGAAAACAAATGGCTATTGCTGTGGAGAAAAGACAATAAAAATACTCCAATCTGTATTTTAGTTATCAAAATTCTCAATTTAAATTTGGCTTTTGAAGTAGCGCTGATGCTAAGTGAATGGCTGCGTATAGCTCAGGAGATAGAGCAGTGACGCAAAACACTAGCTCGTCATTGGTTTGCCAGCATCAGTGATGAATAATGGATCGCCCGGCATGCCCAGTGGTCGCCATTGCAGGTATCGTAATATGGAAGAGAGGACAGAAAGCAGAGATACCTGGCATACCTTTACCCTTCCTATTAGTTTGGGAATGCGTTACCAGCACGGTGAACATGTGAGTGTCCCTAATTAAATCTGAAAATGGTGAGATCATGCAATGATTAAAGATAAATTAATATGAAGTGTATTCCCCAACCGTAAAAAACTAGTAGAAAGCCATAAGATGACTGCCTCTAATAAAATCATTGTATGAGCCAAAACACCCTTCCCTTAACGTGAAACCATTTTTTGCATAGAGTGAGGGTGATAGGTAACCTTTGTCATTGCCTGAAGATTGCCCTTTTGAAGCCCATGAGGCAGAAAGAGCTGTCATCTTGGTGTATGAGGATATTCTACCTATGCAAAATAGCTAATGGACCACAAGTTGACAGAATCATGATCATATAGCAGTACTGCAAGAACTCAGGTAAGTTTCACAATCTCAGAATGAATAAATTGTAACGTCGTAGCAGCAGAGCATCAGAGTGAAGACAGGATCAATTGAGAAGCTGTAGCAGCGCCGATGCAGAATTGGGCAAAGTAGCTCAGCGCTAGCCCTCAGCGCTGATGATGGAACGAGAGCCGTGATGAGGTCCAGTATCTTATCATTGGTTGGCAGCATCAATGTTGAACCGTGCTCAGCATACAGGCAGCATAACAAGACAGTGGACAAAGCAGTGTTAGTTCTGGTGATGACGACAATGTTCCACATGTGAGAGTCCATAATGAAAACATAACTTAACAGATCATGCAAAATTAAAGGGAAGTTACATTTAGTGTATTCAGACTGAAGAACCCCTAAAGTCATCATACGGACCGCTTCTGGAAAAGCGTAATGTAAACCCAACACAGTTGCCTTAACGTTAACTCAAACTTGTGCTACTGAGAGAGAGGAGAGACATGCTTGTTCGTTGCTTCTCCGTAGGCCATGAAGAGTCGGCAGACAGGATTCTTGAGCAGACCAGCATCAGGGTCCTGACGCTCAGTATGAACTGAATCCCTGCTTTTGGAGCATGATAAGCAGTGCTTGACTTGGTATCGAATAAGTGCAGGAGCTGTCTTTTTCCAAGTCGGTCCATTAGACTATGTTCACTGAAATTCACAAATGACATTATACTATAGGTTTATGCACATTTCCATGACTTCTCCATGACTTTTAACCACATTTTCATGACTATTATTATAGCCTACATAAAAAAGTAAGCATTATTGACACTGGAAAGCTGCTATGTCTGATACCATGTAGACCTACCACCTCCTGCCGATGTACACTTGATCAAGGCACTTAGCCCCCCACATAGAACTGCGCTGTTACTCACATGTGGTCAACCCTCCATCTGGAGAGATTCTGGGTGTGCAGGCGTGGCTTTTGATCCAGCCCTGAAACACCCAAGTTTGCTTATCAAGGTCCTGTTGAGCAGCGGATGTTAAGGCTACAATGTGGTTAGACCAGGGCTGGAACAAAAGCCTGCACACCCAGTAGATTTCCTGGAGTATGGTTGCCACCCTTGATATAAAACATTGCAACATTACAACCAAATACTTTTGTCTTTATAAAATGATTCCCTCATTCAATAAATCAGGGATCAAATGGATAAGGTAGGCTACTTCAAAGTAAGGTATCTAACTGGACATGTTAATATATAAGGCTCAAATATTCACGTTTCAGCGTTGATCTATGCACAGCAAGTTATTTGTCAATTAGGCTATTCTTAGAATATTTTTAACGTTTTGTCGCAATTGCATGGCTACTGTTTAATAGAGTGGAATCCCAGCTTTCCAACTGTGCAGATTTATTTAGGCTCTACAGTGCCGTTGAAAAGGCGACAAAGAAATGAATGCTTAGTTAGCTATAGTTAAGTAGCAAGATCTGCTACAAGTTATGTTTTGAATTGTAGATCTAGTTAGTCTGTCATCATTTTATACTTGCTGCTGAAATGTTGCGCTCTCTCTCCTCAGGCAACGGCCCACTCTCACTGGCACACATGCAATGCAGCACCACAGACATGCACTCGGTCATTCCGATAATGGCAGATGTAGTTTAAAAAAACTGATTGATCATATTTAAAAGTGTGCTTCGTGAATCATGAAACTAATTTCCATGACTACTCATTACCGTACAAACCCTAATTTGACAACTTGGAACAGCTCATCGTGCCATTCAGGCTGGCGCATTTTCAATCTGCGCAAACTCGAAACAGTTTACTGTCACGCACAGATTCACAGACGAGCAGCAAATAAACTTCGACAATGCGGAATCAGGAAATGAATGCCCTCTCAATTGCTACTCAATTAAGATCCCGCCTTCATTCCGCTTTGATCAACCTTTTTTGCCTCAGTGTGTGAATCTGTGCCAGCAATAGGCTACTTTGTTTTTATAGAGGAGCTCATACGCAATTCCCAAAAATTGATAAGTGCTGGTACGGCGTTCCGGACAGCTCAGGACCAATAAGGTGCATTTGCCCAACTGAAATTGGAATACAAAAAGGCGTACGTGGTTATATAACAGAATACATTTTACAGAGAGAAGACCATACAGTAGACTGCGGCACAGCTCAGCCATGACATCACATAGCATAAAACATACAGAATTACTAACAAACCCCAAAAACCGCAAACGTTAGCTACGTACCCACCTTATCTAAGTAGCCTAATGCCCTACTGAAATTGCTCAGCATGAGCTGATGCATCTGCAGCATGCACAGTGTGCACAGTGAGAGTGGCCTGATAATCAAAACCTAGACCTACGAATGGTCTACTTGAGCTGAAGGCTAATGTCTAATGGTATATGCTGGTAAACCATCAGAGAAGAATACATGATGACCTGATAATGAGAGAAATAGACCCCATAGATTACTAGATTACCAAACCTGCATATACACTATACATACAAAAGTATGTGGACATACCTTCAAATTAGGCGTTTCGGCTATTTCAGCCACACCCGTTACTGACAGGTGTAAGTAAGATGGCGCCAGAGCAGAAGGCAGATGTTTTACGTGCCCCCAACCGATTGCTGTTTGTATCGTATTTACTATTTTTGTACATAATGTTGCCGCTATCGTCTCTTATGACCAAAAATAACTTCTAGACATCAGGACTGCGATTACTCACCACAGACTAGCAGAATCCTTTTTCTTCTTTCACGACTCTGACGAGCCCGAGGCAGAGGATATCCCTCGGGAACAGGCCCCAACCCCAGTGATCTGTGTGATGAGGAGGCTGAGAAAGAGAGGCCGGAGGGCGGGCTGCTTTCTGAAGAGTCAAAGGCAATCGAATAAACCCCCACTCCCCTCAATTCTGCTAGCAAACATGCAATCTTTGGAAAATAAAATGAGCGAGTTATTGGGAAGATTATTAAACAACCAACGGGACATTAAAAACTGTAACAACTTATGCTTCACAGAGTCGTGGCTGAACGACGACAATATCAACATACAACTGGCTGGTTATACGATGCACCGGCAGGATAGAACAGATGCGTCTGGTAAGACAAGGTGCGGCGGTCTATGTATTTTTGTAAACAACAGCTGGTGCACGATAGAAGGAAGTCTCGAGATATTGCACGCCTGAGGTAGAGTTTCTCATGATAAGCTGCAGACCACATTACCTACCAAGAAAGTTTTCATCTATATTCTTTGTAGCTGTTTACATACCACCACAGTCAGAGGCTGGCACTAAGATAGCTTTGAATGAGCTGTATTCCGCCATAAACAAACAAGAAAATGCTCACCGAGAGGTGGTGCTCCTAGTAGCTGGGCACTTTAATGCAGGGAAACTTAAATCAGTTTCACCAAATTTCTATCAGCATGTTAAGTGTGCAACCAGAGGGAAAAGAACTCTGGACCACCTATGCTCCACACACAGAGATGCATACAAAGCTCTCCCTCGCCCTCCATTTGGCACATCTGACCATAATTCCATCCTCCTGATTCCTGCTTACAAGCAAAAATTAAAGCAGGAAGCACCAGTGACTAGATCAATAGAAAAGTGGTCAGATGAAGCAGATGCTAAGATACAGGACTGTTTTGCTAGCACAGACTGGAATATGTTCCGGGATTCCTCCAATGGCATTGAGGAGTACACCACATCAGTCATTGGCTTCATCAATAAGTGCATCGGTGACGTCATCCCCACACTGACCCTACGTACATACCCCAACCTAAAGCCATGGATTACAGGCAGCATCCGCACTGAGCTAAAGGCTAGAGCTGCCGCTTTCAAGGGGCTCGACTCTAACCCGGAAGCTTATAAGAAATCCCGCTATGCCCTCCGACGAACCATCAAACAGGCAAAGCTTCAATACAGGACTAAGATTGAGTCATACTACACCGGCTCTGATGCTCGTCAGATGTGGCAGGGCCTGCAAACCATTACAGTTTACAAAGGGAACCACAGCCAAGAGCTGCCCAGTGACATGAGCCTACTGGACGAGCTAAACTACTTCTATGCTCGCTTCGAGGCAAATAACACTGAAACAGGCATGAGAGCACCAGCTGTACCGGAAGACTGTGTGATCACGCTCTGCGCAGCCAATGTGAGTAAGACCTTTAGACAGGTCAACATTCACAAGGCTGCAGGGCCAGACGGATTACCAGGACGTGTACTGCGAGCATGAGCTGACCAACTAGCAAGTGTCTTCATTGACATTTTCAACCTCTCCCTGTCCCAGTCTGTAATACCCACATGTTTTAAGCAGACCACCATAGTGCCTGTGCCCAAGAACACTAAGGGAACCTGCCTAAATGACTACCAACTCGTAGCACTCACGTCTGTAGACATGAAGTGCTTTGAAAGGCTGGTCATGGCTCACATCAACACCATTATCCCAGAAACCCAAGACCCACTCCAATTTGCATACCGCCCCAACAGATCCACAGATGATGCAGTCTCTATTGTACTCCACACTGCCCTTTCCCACCTGGACAAAATGCTATTCATTTACTACAGCTCAGTGTTCAACACCATAGTGCCCTCAAAGCTCATCAATAAGCTAAGGATCCTGGGACTAAACACCTCCCTCTGCAACTGGATCTTGGACTTCCTGACGGGCCGACCCCAGGTGGTAAGGGTAGGTAACAACACCTCCGCCACGCTGATCCTCAACACAGGGGCCCCTCATGGGTGCATGCTCAGCCCCCTCCTGTACTCCCTGTTCACTCATGACTGCACGGCCAGGCACAACTCCAACACCATCATTCAGTTTGCTGATGACACAACAGTGGTAGGCCTGATCACCGACAACAACGAGACATACTATAGGGAGGAGGTCAGAGACCTGGCCGTGTGGTGCCAGGACAATAACCGCTCTCTCTCAACGTGATCAAGACAAAGGAGATGATTGTGGACTACAGGAAAAGGAGGACCGAGCACGCCCCCATTCTCATCGACGGGGCTGCAGTGGAGCAGGTTGAGAGCTTCAGGTTCCTTGGTGTTCACCTCACCAACAAACTAACATGGTCCAAGCACACCAAGACAGTCATGAAGCGGGAACGACAAAACCTATTCCCCCTCAGGAGACTGAAAATATTTGGCATGGGTCCTCAGATCCTCAAAAGGTTATACAGCTGCACCATCGAGAGCATCCTGACTGGTTGCATCACTGCCTGGTATGGCAACTGCTCCGCCTCTGACCGCAAGGCACTATAGAGGGTAGTGCGAACGGCCCAGTACATCCCTGGGGCCAAGCTTCCTGCCATCCAGGACCTCTATACCAGGCGGTGTCAGAGGAAGACCCTAAAAATTGTCAAAGACACCAGCCACCCAAGTCATAGACTGTTCTCCCTGCTACCACATGGCAAGCGGTACCAGAGCACCAAGTCTAGGTCCAAGAGGCTTCTAAACAGCTTCTCCCCCCAAGCCATAAGACTCCTGAACATCTAGTCAAATGGCTACCCAGACTATTCGCATTGCCCCTCCCCCCACCCCCCCACTTCCACTCTCTGTTATCATCTATGCATAGTCACTTTAATAACTCTACCTACATGTACATATTACCTCAACTAACCGATGCCCCCGCACATTGACTCTGTACCGGCACCCCCCTGTATATATTGTTATTTTTTACTGCTGATCTTTAATTACTTGTTACTTTTATCTCTTATTCTTATCCGTATTTTTTTAACTGCACTGTCGGTTAGGGTCTCGTAAGTAAGCATTTCAATGTAAGGTCTACACCTGTTGTATTCGGCGCATGTGACTAATACAATTTTATTTGATTAAATCGAGCACACAGCCATGCGATCTCCATAGACAAACATTGTCAGTTGAATGGCCATACTGAAGAGCTCAGTGACTTTCAACATGGCACCGTCATAGGATGCCACCTTTCCAACAAGTCAGTTCATCAAATTTCTGCCCTGCTTGAGCTGCCCCTGTCAACTCTAAGTGCTGTTATTGTGAAGTGGAAACTTCTAGGAGCAACAACCGCTCAACCGCAAAGTGGTAGGCCACACAAGCTCACAGAACGGGACCACCAAGTGCTGAAGTGTGTAAAAATCGTCTGTCCTCAGTTGGAACATTTACTACCGAGTTCCAAACTGCCTCTGGAAGCAACGTCAGCACAATAACTGTTCGTCGGGAGCTTCATGAAATGGGTTTCCATGGCCGAGCAGCCGCACACAAGCCTAAGATCACCATGCACAATGCAAAGCGTCGGCTGGAGTCGTGTAAAGCTCGCCGCCTTTGGACTCTGGAGCAGTGGAAACGCATTCTCTGGAGGGATGAATCACACTTCACCACCTGGCTGTCCGATGGGCGTATCTGGGTTTGGCGGATGGCAGGAGAACGCTACCTGCCCCGATGCATAGTGTCAACTGTAAAGTTTGGTGGACGATGAAAAATGGTCTGGGGCTATTATTAATGGTTCGGGCTAGGCCCCTTAGTTCCAGTGAAGGAAAATCGTAATGCTACAGCATACAATGACATTCTAGATGATTCTGTGCTTCCAACTTTGTGGCAACAGTTTTGGGAAGGCCCTTTTCTGTTTAAGCATGAAAATGCCCCCGTGCACAAAGCGAGGTACATACAGAAATGGGTTGTCAAGAACTTGACTGGCCTGCACAGAGCCCTGATCTCAACCCCATCGAACACCTTTGGGATGAATTGGAACACCAACTGCGAGCCACGCCTAATCACCCAACATCAGTGCCCAACCTCATTAATCCTCTTGTGGCTGAATGGAAGCAAGTCCCCGCAGCAATGTTCCAATGTCTAGTGGAAATACTTCCCAGAAGAGTGGAGGCTGTTATAGCAGCAAAGGGAGGACCAACTTGATATTAATGCCCATGATTTTGGAATTAGATGTACGGCGAACAGGTGTCCACATTCTTTTGTTCATGTAATGTAAAAGTGTCTGAATAATCTCTAGCAGACCTTTCCATAATAGGCAATGAACGCTTGATCGCCACCACTGATCAACATGTGGGTGTTTAGCAAGCCAACCACATGCTAGGTAACACTAGTATCAACAGCCCGACCAACACGCTGAAACTATAGCAAGCCTTGATTAGTCATCGCACAGCTATACACGCCAGCTTCCCCACTAAGATCCAGGGTGATAACTTAAAATCTGAGGAAGAAGGGTTAAGGTTAGGCAGAAGTAACAATTTCAAATGAGGCTGTACTCCTGTGAACATATTCTAGTGATGAAAAGACCCAGTAATGTTTAGCTGACAACAGACTAAGGCCATTCACTACTTGACTGCTGAACAGTTCATGTAGAACCCACACATTTGGACCAGCACAAGTAGATATGAGTCACACACAGTAAGCTGCATCAGGGTATAAGATGCCTGCATGCGCACTATGTACAACATGTACGATAACGCACATAAACTTGCTTACTATTATCCTAAAATGATGTGCCATCGTAATGCAATGCTCCAGCAGATGCTGTGTAAGGAATAACTTAGTGTTGCCCTCTAAGCCACCACAACCTCACTGTGTGCTCTTGCCATTACAGCAAGCATGCCATAACACTATGTCCAGATGATACAGAACATACAGCCATGCATGAATAACACAACATCCACCTAGGTGATGTATACGGAGCCTAACCTGCACGTGTTCCCACAATGCAATATTGGCAGCCATGCCATTATGCCTACTGAGTGTAGAAAATGAAGCAAAGAATATCAGCTAACACCTGAATGTGTGAGCATTCACCACAGCATTAAGAGTTGCACCCTAAAACACACAATATAACTAGTACTGTATGTAAGACATGAAAATAACAAAATGCACTGAAAAGTAATTAATACCAGTACTAATACATGATGACTAGAATGAAGTGATCACTACAATAGCATACAATAATATGATGGAATAAGACCAGTCACTAGAATAATACTAGTAGAATGCAAGATGGACTGATGGAGGACCACCTATGTGAAACGCATGACACATGATTAGACATGCTAATAAACAGCCTAAATCTACAGCTGCAAATAAGAATGAAGTAAATATAACTACGTTGTTTGAAATTATACCGTAAATGTATACTAATAGTGTGACTCATGCAACAGATATGCACTAATGAACACAGATACTCTGATTGCTCATAATCCAGAACAGTCTGCAAGTTAAGTTGAATTCGTTCTATCTTATTAAACTGTGTTAGGCAATAGGGTTCCAAGAATAATAACCATAATGATTTTACAACATTTAAGGTGTGACTGCCAGCACAAGTCACTACTAATGAGACTGGGATGACCCTTTAAAATATAGCCCATCACTGACTGTATGCATCATTTCAGCATTCTAATGAGCTGTGCGATGACTAAACGATCAAACCTATGCATATAGACTGAAATACTATCGAATCACCATGAAAACATAATCTCCTGCTCATGATTAGAAAACATTGCTACTCAATCCTGTATATCGATGCATCGTCTGTATACTAGCCTAGCATAGGTTACTTATTTCTTGTATGACGGGGGATGATTCCCCGTGATGGAGTGTGTGTTCAGGGAGCGTGCCGATTCTGCCCGAAAGCTGGTATTGGGAACAAACAAGCAGCAGCCAAACATTGCAACATGAGCATATTGAACGACGCAAAAGAGGTTCAAACACAACCAGCTAGCATTCGCAAAGAAAATATTATATCACAACACAGCAGCATAGCGAGAAACATCTAGTTACAGCAGCGTCAATGCAGAACATGAGGCCATCGCATAGTAGCAGTATCAGCAAGCGGCAGCAGGATGAGAGAGCAGACCTGTAAAGCTTAAATACCCATCCAATAAGGTAGGCGTGATTGATACTAGCCTCTAATTGGTACCATCTCAGCTGATGCTGAGGCGGGGCACTCTGGTTTCCTTTCTGAACTGGCGCCACTTAGTTATGTGGCAATGGAAGAAAAAATAATCAGACAATTAGGGTGGCTGGAGTCTTTGACAATTTTTATGGCCTTCCTCTGACACCGTCTGGTATAGAGGTCCTGGATGGCAGAAAGCTTTGCCCCGGTGATGTACTGGGCCGTACACACTACCCTCTGTAGTGCCTTGTGGTCCGAGGCCGAGCAGTTGCCATACCAGGCAGTGATGCAACTCATTAGGATGCTCTCGATGGTGCAGCTGTAAAATCTTTTGAGGATCTGAGGACCCATGCCAAATCTTTTCAGTCTCCTGAGGGGGAATAGGTTTTGTCGTGCCCTCTTCATGACTGTCTTGGTGTGCTTGGACCATGTCAGTTTGTTGATGTGGACGCCAAGGAACCTGAAGCTCTCAACCTGCTCCACTACAGCCCAGTTGATGAAAATGGGGGCGTGCTCGGTCCTCCTTTTCCTGTAGTCCACAATCTTCTCCTTTGTCTTGGATCCCAATGAGGGAGAGGTTGTTGTCCTTGTACCACACGGTCAGGTCTCTGACCTCCTCCCTATAGGCTGTCTCATCGTCGTCGGTGATCAGTCTAACCACTGTTGTGTCATCAGCAAACTTAATAATGGTGTTGGAGTCGTGTGCATGTGTATGTGGGTGCATGTGAATGGAAGGCCGGGGAAGAGGGCCATCCTCTATATCAGTTTAGCAGGACAGAATTGAGACAGAAACACGATACTGGGGGAATGAAATGCAGAAGACTTAATTTCTATTGAAGGTTGAAAAAACCTGCTCAAGGATGGTGCAGTGACCCACAGGCATAATGCGTGGCAAATGGCTTAATTAAATGTGTAAGGGTGGCAGCTGAATCCAATCTGCTCTCTCTCTCTCTCTGTCTCTCTTCTTCGCTGTCATGGCTTTGACTGGGCTCTTTCCCCTCTTCCAACTCTCTGACAGACCTGTTAGATGCATATTTGCATATCTCCCTCGGGCCCGTTTGCCTTGTTCGCCGGAGCGTAAAATGGGCTAATAACGCTGTAGGACCTATGTTCAGCACGAGTCATCCAGCACGCCTTTATCCTCCGACATCCCGCCACCTCCTCCTCCTCTCCTCCCTCACCCCTTCATCATCCTTTCATCCAATTCACCTCACATCTCCACCAAATCCACATTAGACCCAAATTGGACGGAAAATTGCATTTTTATTTTATTTCACTCTGTCATTATCGTAAAGCATATTGCTTTTCCAGGGAGGTCTTTGGGGTGTGACATGTGAAATGTGGAAGTGACATATGACAGATGGGATTTCCGGGTAATAACAGTGGGCTGCTGGTGGTGTCATGGTACAGAGAGGAAGGAGATTGAAGTCCTGAATGTGGATGGGTAATAATGGAATATGTACAACACTAGTGGAGGCTGAGTCACAGAAGTTGGGCCAGACATCTGGCACTGAGTTGTGGGCCTTGATTCACTTGGCTGACAAACTGAGACACGACATGCTGTTGCTCTGACGTTTGTATAACTTTTGGTGGACGTCTGTTTACAAGTTGTGGGCCTTGATTCACATGGCAACCATATCCAGAGACAACATGCTATTTTAACATGCTGACGGTTGTATATAACATTTGTTTGACATCTGTATAATGATTTTTTATATCTTCATGTGACTCTCGAGTGCTAGAGGAAACATGCTTTGGTGGCTTATTAGATTTAATAGGGTTTTTGTACCAACCTCTTTCCGGTGCTTTATCGACTGGAAGAGGGAGATCTGATTGGCTTGATGGATGTTACTAACCTCCTGCTGCTGCTCCAGTCAAGGTGAAAAGACAAAACACTCTTTCACTCAACGTTTCTTCAACTTGAAAGACCTTGAGATTAACATCTGTGTCAACAGAGACACTGGGACAGAATCAGCCACATGTAAATGAGCCAATGCTCAACTACGATTCACTTGGTTACATCTGAATAGTCAGATTAATATAATAGTTTGATTTAAAGTTTTACATGCTTTGCAAGAAGAACAATTTCACACATTTGAAATCAGGCTACCTGATGGGACTTTGATAAATGCAGAAAATTGTCAATCAAAATAAAACATTCTACCATGTTATCGTGACTCAGGATGAGACCCAGATGCAGACACGTGAGGCAGATGGTTCAAGTCTCAAAGATTTATTGAATATACCGGGGCAGGCAAAAGGCAGGTTGAGGACAGGCAGGAGTTTGTAATCCTGGTAATAGTTGGCAGACGTAGACGGCAGGCTCACGGTCAGGACAGGCATAACAGGTCGTAACCAGGGAGACTAGAACAAAAACCATAAAGAGGAAAAAACATGGAGAAAGACGCTGGAAACAAAAGACATAGGTTTTATTTTGGACACATGAAACGTAGGATGGATACGGAGGATGTGAGGCAACATAAGACAGCAGAGGGGCCAAAGACGATGGGACAATGAAACAAGGGGAACGTTTGCAGTACTCCACCCAGAGGGGCAGATCCCGAGTAGACAGCCATACTCTCTTTCCGAGACGATAGTGGGGAGCCTGGGTTCGGTGGTGGTCCACTTGTCGACGATACCTGGAGGTGGTCTTAAGAAGAACGGACCGGGCTCTTCAAGGTATGCCGACAGTGGCAGACGGACATCTGGGGCGAGGGTATGTTGACCTCTTCCTCTTGCTCAGGGAAGAGTGGGGACTGATAACCCACGGAGCACTCAAATGGCGAGAGACCAGTGGCCGAGCAGGGAATGGTGTTTCGAGCGTATTCCAGGTCCTGATTGGCTCGCTGCAACTGGCCGTTAGATTGAGGATGAAATCCGGAGGACAGGCTGGCCGACGACCCAATGAGGGTGCAGAACGCCTTCCAGAATCGGGATGAGAACTTAGGACCACGATTGGAAATCTGCCACTATGTAGACCGGAACTCCTTGGATTTGGAAGATGTGCTTTACCATGAGTTGGGCCATCTCCTTGGCTAAGGGTAACTTGGGAAGGGGGACGAAATGGGCGGCTTTGGAAAACCTATCCACCACCGTAAGGATGGTGGTGTTGCCATCATGCGGAGGGAGACCAGTGACAAAGTCCAGGGATATATGGGACCAGGGGCGATGAGGAACAGGGAGTGGTTGAAGGAAGCCGGCCGGAGCTTGCCGCCTCCTACACTTTTTGGGATATAAAAAAGTATTTTATCTAACATAACGACAATACATGTTATAGCTGGGACCCTTTGGATGATAAATCAGAGGAAGATTTTCAAAAAGTAAGTGAATATTTAATTGTTATATGTGAATGTATGAAACCTGTGCCGTGGAAAAATATTTTGATTTGGGGCGCCGTCCTCAAACAATCGCATGGCATGTTTTCGCTGTAATAGCTACTGTAAACAGTGCAGTTAGATTAACAAGAATTTAAGCTTTCAGCCGATATAAGATATGTACATAAATGTTTAAATCCATAATATTTCATATTATTTATTTGAATTGCGCGCCCTCCTGTTTCATCGCTAGCGGAACACCTAGCCCTAAAAAGCCATGGTAGTAGATACACGGACGAGGGTTTTGTTCTTCTTTTCCACAAAGAATAAGCCTGCACCGACAAGCGAGGAAGAAGGATGAATGATCCCTGCCCCCAGAGAGTCCTCAATGCACAGACGAAGACGGCAGGCAGGCTCCGGGTTAGGACAGGGAGAACAAGTCGTAACCGGAGAGACTAGAACAAAAACCAGAAAGAGGAAAAAAACACAGAGACTGTGTGTGTGCTGGCACGACATGACGGGACAAGACAAACTGGCAACAGACAAACAGAAAACACAGGTATAAATACACAAGCAGTAATGGGGGGAAAGTGGGAGACACCTGGTTGGGGGGTGGAGACAAACCCAAAACAGGTGAAACAGATCAGGATGACAACGTTATTTTTGTGAAGCTAATTTGATTCTGAGTTCGAACATATAAACTTATTTTTTTGGGGGGGTAGATGAGCTTTAATATTGCTTATAGATTGTATGTAATTGTATGCATCATCATTTCCAATCAACCAATCAACCATCAACCAACCATGTTTCGTACAAATGTGACCGACCAGCTCAAAGCTGTCTTATGTAGCAAAATGTAAAATTGTGTATTTTACATTGGATAAAAGTACAGATTCAGAGCTACAAAATGGTATATCATACACTACAGTTGAGGAACAATGGGAAAGTAATTCTGCTTTGAAAGTTGATAAACTTGGTACACCCATGTTTTGGTACACCCACTGGAGAGCTCTTCTTTGTCTACACCCATTCAGCATAGTTCACACCCTCTTAAGCTTTAGCCCCACCCATCTCTTTAAGGGTTGATCCGAGCGTTCTGTACTAACAGCAGTCAAGCACCCAAACTAACTTACTAGCTACTTCCAGACACAAATGAGAGAACAGCTCACTGAACATAACTCGCCCTAGCAGAGCTGGTTAGGCTGTTATGTTATCAGAGTGTTGGTGACTGCACTGTCCTGTCAGATTGTCTGTTCGTAAATTCGGAGTGTTTCGCTCTCAGAGCGTTCAAAGTGCACACTGGACACTCTGGCCGATGAGTAAGGAGGATCCGAACGTTCTGACCTCACAACGGCAGTCAAGCACCCAAGCTAACTGGCTAACATTGGCTAGCTTGCTAGCTACTTCCAGACACAAATGAGAGAACACCCCACTCTGACCATTTTACTCGCCCTAGCAGAGCTGGTTAAGCTGTTTTCATGTTATCTAGAGCGTTGGTGACTGTAACTGTGCTGCTGGCAAGAATTGAATTACGCTTTTTTGCCGATGTTTACGAACACCGGCCATATTCAATGGGTGTTGAGCGTTTGTAAATTCATAAATTATTCTGCGCTCTGGCACACTCAGATGAGAGTGCTCTTAAATCAGAGTAGATGGCCAGAATGAATTTACGAACGCACCCAAAATGGTTACTTGCATAGTGGAGTCTTTTGTTAAGACATGTAGCTAGCCTGCTAGGTAAACAATGAACCATAATCCCAACTCGTGACGTTACTACACTGTATGAATCTGCAGGTAGCTTACCAACCAGGTTCAATGTTAGCTAGCTAACATTAGGCTATAACTAGCCAACCAAATGGCTCTGAGATAAGAATAATAAGATCATACACATATTTTTAGCTAGCGAGCCAGCTAACATTAGTTAGCTGGCTAACAGTACAGTTTAACTTGAAATGAAAAGACTATGTCAAAATTAGAAATGTGTAATATCTGAAAATGTTGCTAACTAGACTCTTACCCGTGGTCTGAAATTGGAGTAGATAGCCAGAGTGAATTTACCAGCTAGTACTTCTATCAACAGTTGTTGCAGTGACATTCTATTGAAACAGATACTTGCATAGTGGAGTCTTTTATTAAGACATGTTGTCACGATCGTCGTTGGAAATATACTCGGACCAACGTGCAGCGTGATCTGGGTTCCACATCTTTATTTGTGAAACGTACAATACAATAAACAGCAAACGAAACGTGCAGCAAATGCAGGGCTCACAGGCAACTACACACAAACAAGATCCCACAAAAACCAGTGGGGAAATGGCTGCCTAAATATGATCCGATAAACAGCTGCCTCTGATTGGGAACCATATCAGGCTAACATAGAAGTAATTAACCTAGATAGGAAAACCCCCCCTAGTCACACCCCGACCTAACCAAAATAGAGAATAACAAGGCTCTCTATGGTCAGGGCGTGACAGTACCCCCCCCCCCCCCCCCCCAAAGGTGCGCACTCCGGCCGCAAAACCTGAAACCAACTGGGGAGGGGAGGGGGGGTGACTAGTGTCGGTGGCGGCTCCGGTGCGGGTCTTTGCCCCCGTGCCCGGACTGGGCATCGGCGCAGAGGAGGGCCCCGGCCATGGAGCTGGGTTGTACACCGCACCCGGACTGGGCACCGGCGCCGAAGAAGGCTCCAGCCATGGAGCTGAGTTGACCGCCATGCCTGGACTGGGCACCGGCGCCTAGGAAGGCTCCCGCCATGGAGCGGGACCGGACGCCGTGCCTGGACTGGGCACCGGCGCAGAGGAAGGCTCCGGCCTTGGAGCGGGACTGGACGCCGTGCCTGGACTGGGCATCGGCGCAGTGAAGGGCTCCTGCCATGGAGCTGGACCGGACGCCGTGCTCGGACTGGGCATCGGCGCAGAGGAAGGCTCCTGCCCTGGAGCTGGAGGTTCTGGACCGTGGACCATCGCAGGAGGTTCCGGACCGTGGACCGTCGCAGGAGGTTCCGGACCGTGGACCGTCGCAGGAGGTTCCGGACCGTGGACCGTCTCAGGAGGTTCCGGACTGTGAAATGTGGCCTGACGCTCTGGACTGGGGACCGTCGCCTGACGCTCTGGACTGGGGACCGTCGCCTGACGCTCTGGACTGGGGAGGCGCACTGGAGGCCTGATGCATGTGGCCGGCACAGGTGGCACTGGACTGGTGACACGCACTTCAGGGCGAGTGCGAGGGGCAGCCACAGGACATACCTGACTGGGAAGGCGCACTTGAGGGAGAATGTGAGGAGCAGGCACAGGACGTACCGGACTGGGGACACGCACTTCAGGGAGAGTGTGAGGAGGAGGCACAGGACGTACCGGACTGGGGACACGCACTTCAGGGAGAGTGTGAGGAGGAGGCACAGGACGTACCGGACTGGGGACACGCACTTCAGGGAGAGTGTGAGGAGGAGGCACAGGACGGATCCTCCAGAAAGTGGAAGGCAACACTTATGCAGTTTTACTACACAATACATAAAAATCAGTGTTAGAAAGGATTACCTAGACATACTGACCAGGTAGCGGTCCTGCTGCTGGGTTGTTGCCCTCCTACGGCCTCCTCCACGTCTCCTGATGTACTGGCCTGTCTCCTGGTAGCGCCTCCATGCTCTGGACACTACGCTGACAGACACAGCAAACCTTCTTGCCACAGCTCGCATTGATGTGCCATCCTGGATGAGCTGCACTACCTGAGCCACTTGTGTGGGTTGTAGACTCCGTCTCATGCTACCACTAGACTGAGAGCACCGCCAGCATTCAAAAGTGACCAAAACATCAGCCAGGAAGCATAGGAACTGAGAAGTGGTCTGTGGTCACCACCTGCAGAATCACTCCTTTATTGGGGTTGTCTTGCTAATTGCCTATAATTTCCACCTTTTGTCTATTCCATTTGCACAACAGCATGTGAAATTTATTGTCAATCAGTGTTGCTTCCTAAGTGGACAGTTTGATTTCACAGAAGTGTGATTGACTTGGAGTTACATTGTGTTGTTTAAGTGTTCCCTTTATTTTTTTGAGCAGTGTATATTTTGCATTTAAGATTCTTCAAAGTAGCCACCCTTTGCCTTGATGACAGCTTTGCACACTCTTGGCATTCTCTCAACCAGTTTCATGAGGTAGTCACCTGGAATGCATTTCAATTAACAGGTGTGCCTATATTTTATAACTGTGCTGTTTCACAAAAGTTCTGAACCTATATACATTTTACAGACAAAGAATATTTTGCATGAGTTTTCTTGTTGTTATTAGTCCCACACTTCACCCCCATTCAAATCAAATCAAATGTTATTAGTCACATGCGCCGAATACAACAGTGAAATGCTTACTTACGAGCCCCTAACCAACAGTGCAGTTTTAAAAAATACAGATAAGAATAAGAGAAAAAAGTAACAAGTAATTAAAGAGCAGCAGTAAAAAATATATATATACAGGGGGGTGCCGGTACAGAGTGATTTTGTGGGGGCACCAGTTAGTTGAGGTAGTATGTACATGTAGGTAGAGTTAATTAAAGTGACTATGCATAGATGACCTTAGAGTGCTGTGATGTTTCACAAAAGTTCTGAACCTTTCTATTCTCATTGTTTCTACAGATTATAAATGAAAGATACCCTTTTATGCTTAAAGTTTTATCATATTATTGATCCATTGACTGTGACTTTTCAAATTACCCAGTAGTGCAATCTGCAGAGTTAGCTCCAGGTAAATGTTGCAATTCTCCACTTCACTGGCGCAAAAGAAGGAAGCTCGCACTGCTCGTGCGCAGATCAAATACACCACTGCAACTCTGATTAAGGTGTTTACATGTCTTAATAATTTGAAAGATTGCTCATAAAACCAGATATTTTAATCAGAGTATGCTTACTTCGATTATGACTTTACGCCAATTAAGATAAGCAGAATAAAGTGTTTACATGACTAATGCAACAACGGGCCTTACTGCCATAATCATTTTAATATGGAATTTTTAGTGTGCATGTAAACGTACTCACTGTAGGGGCTTGGATTTTTTCCTGACCCTATTATGACCATGAAAGATATATTATATACAGTAGTATTTAACCTATAAAGATATATTTAAATACTAGTGTACAGAACATATCTTTAAATACTACTGTACAGAACATATGTTTAAATATATGTTCTGTACAGTAGTATTTAAATATATGTTCTGTACAGTAGTATTTGAAGATATGTTCTGTGCTGTAGTATTTAACTTATAAACATATGTTCTTTAGCTTTATGAACATACCATTATTTCATGAAACATGTTGCTTAGTGACAACTATAAAGCAGCTTTTAGCTCACACTGGGACAAAGGTTTTGTTGTCGTGGAGCAAAGCGTGCATTGCAGGCACCCTCTCTCTCTCTCGACTATTTACAGAAACTGAGAAATGGTGTTAAATAAGATTCCCTCCTATTGGTCCAACCCATGGCCAATTAAAGAACCCTAGCAAAAAAAATATACACACACGTGCAAGTACACATGCACACATACATACAAAGTGCACCCTTCAGGTACTAACTCTCCTCCCCCATACAGTAACAGTAGTCTACACCTTTAAGGGAGGGGCCCTTGTGGACAGAGAAAACCTGTTGTCAATGATAGCGCTGTAATGCTTCTTAATGACACATTCTTGGCCCATTACCCTTCTTTATGTGATGCTTAACATTGGTCTAATTTGGCAATGATCATTGGATCATAGTGATGAATGATGCGGTGACGCAGGCGAAAGGTTCTCTCATTATTAATGCCCAGGAATGTGCTGCCACATCACTGTGTCAAAGCAAGGCAGCAGCAGTAGTATGGTAGTGCCCTTGCCGTAATGTTTCAAGGGCTGAGTGGTCTGGGTCGGGCTAGGGTCTTAAAACCTACCCAAAATGCTTTGTAACTAAAAGGTAAGTTGGATATCAGTAAACATAGAGTAATAGGAATATGACTCTCAACACTGAAGTTAGGTTGGGGTGAAATATTTTTTTATTGCCTAGTAAGATTACTGAGTAAGATTACTGAGTGTTCTTGGCAAGATTACTGTTTTCAATCACCCCCCCCCCCCCCCCCCCCCCGCCAACAGTCAACATGGTACACATCACAATGATGACACTGCACTACTCTGTGAACAAATGCTATAAACCCACAACCTCACATCCTACAGTGCATCCTTTCAAAGAAGATCTACTTCCATTTCTGAAGGATGTTTTATAAGCACCGACTGCCCTTTTGCCACGCCTCACCAACCATACCTTCTTTTCAGTGGGAGGGCGAACAGAGAAAAGTGATAACTAAATTCACCAAAGTGCTGGAACATTTCAAAGGCAATGTCAAACGACTGACAGAGCAATGGATGAGGGCGTCAGGAGCCATCAATCAGGGCTCGGCAGAATGAAGTCAGAGTCCTGGCAAACGCATACTTACAGCCACTCTGCGCCGTCGAGCTTTAGAATGGGTCAATTCCTTTTCGAACCGAACATTTTGACAATACGTTGTTGTTGGGTGGGCTACAGTTTGCCAGATGAAGAGATGAAGATATTTTCTCCCCACTTGTTGATGACATTGACAGATTTTTTATTTATTTGAAAACCGCCTTTTCATTGCGTATCTACTTTGGTAACTTCCACGGTCCTTGAGCAAAGTACAGTAATCCATCACCCTTTTGAGTCCATATTTTGTTTTTACAAAGTGGTATTAAAATGGATTTAATTGTAATTTTTAGACAACGATCTACACTAAAGGCTCTGTAATGTCAGTGGAAGAAAAATGTGTAAAAAAAATCATGAAAAATAAAACACTAACAGGGTTGAGGAGTAACAGATTACATGTAATTCCTTACATGTAATGGATTACAAAAAAAACTGTATCTGTAATCCGTTACATTACCAGCAAAAATATTTTTATCAGATTGCTGATACTTTTGAAAAAGTTGATAATTGCTTCTAGGATTACTTTCACATTTAGAAGAGATGTTTGCAGAACAAAATGTCCAGTAAACAATTGCCTGTTTTCGTAATTACCTTTCATATTAACGTCAGTCATTAACCGAAAAGTGCTACTTTGATCTTCCCGTCTAAGCAACATACACGGTCACAAAATAAAAAGGTATGGCGTGCCAACACAGTGCATTTTTTTATATGGCGTTTCAAATAACAATTTGTGTTCAAACAAGAAAAGGGCAGGAATGTAACAGTTCAATGCAAACTATGTTTGCCCACAGTAAAGCTGCTGTCGACATCCAGAGACTCGACTTCGAACCTGAAGAAACACTTGGAGGTACATTAAGGATGACGATATGCAGGTGTGGCGCCTTAGCTGCCTTAGCTAGCTAGTCTCTAGAGACAGACAGGTTGTCTTCACAATGTTACCAATGTTCCAGCATAGGTCAGAGATTTCAGAGAGTACTAGCTAGCTAGTTAGTCAGATTTCTAGCTAGCTAGCCTGTTTACATTTTTACTGACATTGCAAGCATGAAAGTAACTGTGCCATGTGTAACAAGATGGAGCTCAGAGTATTGTGCCATCACCAAACTCATAGCCCTCACAGATGACCAGCTGGGGCAAATCTGTGAAGACCTGGGTGTGAGCAGCAAACTATATCCTTGTGAGATTGCTTTTCTCAAGGAGTACTGTACAGTCCTACAGCCACTCACATTCTCTATTGATCTTCTTCAGGGAGAGAAGTGTTTTCTTGGCTTTCTTATCCCAACAATCCTAAACTTGAAGTCTAATCTCTCAGAGAAAATACCTCTTGCAACATTCTCTGCACACATCACGACTGCGGTCATTGAGGCTATAGACCGTTGGTTTGGACCTATGCTAAGCACCCAGGAAGCAAAAATTGGAACTTCTACCGTGACAAAGTTTTGACTGTGTTGGCTCAACCCTGGAACGAGAGTGTAAGGACATACGCTGGGAGACGAGAAGCAAGTACAGGGAGTGAACTTTTAATAAACAACAGACATGAAACAGAACACGGACAGCGTCTGTACAGAGGAAACAAAACGACATTAATGCTGACACGGGGATCAAACTGAGGAACAGACAGATATAAAAGGGGCAATCAACAAAGTGATTGAGTCCAGGTGAGTCCAATGAAGCGCTGATGCGCGTAATGATGATGACAGGTGTGTGTAATGATGGGCAGCCTGGCACCGTCGAGTGCCAGAGAGGGGGAGCGGGCGTGACAGAGAGAGGAGATACGGAGCACATTAGTTCAAGAAGCATTTTCTACGGAGAACACACTCCGAAGAGGTTGATGAGGGAGCACAGAACGAGTCTGATGAGTCAGAAGACTCGTTCTGAGGTGCAACAACAAGGGCCAGTGGCACTACATGGGATGAAGTACCTCGAAGACAAAGACAAGTTTTTGGACTCCTCGAAATTGTTCCCCATAGTCCGGACACTACACTGCCCTCCAGTGCCCCAGTTGAATGCCTTTTCAGCTGTGGTGGAAACTTGTTTACCCCTCAGCGAAACAGGATGTCTGATGCTCATCTAGAGCATGTTGTCTTGCTGCGCTACAACAGCCATTTCTGCCTTCAATCGTCTGAGTAGGCTAGCTTCAGAATAGGCCTACTGCAATGCCATGTCTGATATATGGGTTTGCACCAAGGTGCACTTTTTTTTGCGTAAACTTAAAAACTACTTGGTGGACTAAATGTGTGCATGTTGTAAAAACAAAAAGTTTTCTTCCTATTTCTATTTCTCATTTTAGTTATTTAGCAGACACTCTTATCCAGATCGAATTACAGTAGTGTGCATACATTTTAATACTTTTTTGTACTGGTGTCCTGTGGGATATGTGTTTAGCACCATCCATGTTGCTGTGTTACTTAACCCCTTACTTATAACTGGTTTTAACATGTATCCTTTGTCCTGCACATTGTGTTTGTGCCCACATTTTTAGACAGGTGTACATGATTAAAAGACGCATAAGGTCTGACTGTGATCAGATCTTATAGGTGTAAAATAGACAAGATCAGGATGAGGCAGGTATACAGGGCTTAAATACATTTTTGTTTTGTGATGTGTTCTAATGTGGCTCTGCTTTGTGGCTCAAACATCCTGCAATAAATGTTGTTAAAGTAGTAATAATCTTTTTTTCCGTATGTGTTTTACGGGTGAAGTAATCCAAAAGTAACTGAAAGTAATCAGATTACATTACTGAGTTTAGGTCATCCAAAAGTTACATTACTGATTACAATTTTAGACAGGTAACTAGTAAATCTAATGGATTACATTTAAAAAGTAACCTACCAAACCCTGAACGGTAATAAAGCTGACTTCCAAAAAAGCTGACTTCCAAAAAAGCTGTCTTTCGGCGCCGGCAGAGATGGCCGCCTCGCTTCGCGTTCCTAGGAAACTATGCAGTATTTTGTTTTTTTACGTGTTATTTATTACATTGGTACCCCAGGTAATCTTAGGTTTTATTACATACAGTCGGGAGGAACTACTAGATATAAGAGCAACGTCAACTCACCATCATTACGACCAGGAATACGACTTTCCCGAAGCGGATCCTGTGTTTTGCCCACCACCCGGGACAATGGATCGGATCCCAGCCGGCGAACCAATACAACGACGCCGTAAAAGGGGCAGACGAAGCGGTCTTCTGGTCAGGCTCCGGAGACGGGCACATCGCGCACCGCTCCCGAGCATACTACTCGCCAATGCCCAGTCTCTTGACAACAAGGTTGATGAAATCCGAGCAAGGGTAGCATTCCAGAGAGACATCAGAGACTGTAACGTTCTTTGCTTCACGGAAACATGGCTCACTCGAGACACACTATCGGAGTCGGTACAGCCAGCTGGTTTCTTCACGCATCGCGCCGACAGAAACAAACATCTTTCTGGTAAGAAGAGGTGCGGGGGGGTATGCCTTATGATTAACGAGACGTGGTGTGATCATAACAACATTCAGGAACTCAAGTCCTTCTGTTCACCTGACTTAGAATTCCTCACAATCAAATGTTGACCGCATTATCTACCAAGAGAATTCTCTTCGATTATAATCACAGCCGCATATATTCCCCCCCAAGCAGATACATCGATGGCCCTAAACAAACTTTATTTGACTCTATGTAAACTGGAAACCACATATCCTGAGGCTGCATTCATTGTAGCTGGGGATTTTAACAAGGCTAATCTGAAAAACAAGACTCCCTAAATTCTATCAGCATATCGATTGTGCTACCAGGGCTGGTAAAACCCTGGATCATTGTTATTCTAACTTCTGCGACGCATATAAGGCCCTCCCCCGCCCTCCTTTCGGAAAAGCTGACCATGACTCCATTTTGTTGCTTCCAGCCTATAGATACCAAAACCTACGGACTCTCCTTCACTGCAGCCGACTAGAGTAAAACATTTAAACGTGTTAACCCTCGCAAGGCTGCAGGCCCAGACGGCATCCCCAGCCACGTCCTCAGAGCATGCGCAGACCAGCTGGCTGGTGTGTTTACGGACATATTCAATCAATCCTTATCCCAGTCTGCTGTTCCCACATGCTTCAAGAGGGTCACCATTGTTCCTGTTCCCAAGAAAGCTACGGTAACTGAGCTAAACGACTACCGCCCCGTAGCACTCACTTCCGTCATCATGAAGTGCTTTGAGAGACTAGTCAAGGACCATATCACCTCCACCCTACCTGACACCCTAGACCCACTCCAATTTGCTTACCGCGAAAATAGGTCCACAAACGGCGCAATCGCAACCACACTGCACACTGCCCTAACCCATCTGGACAAGAGGAATACCTATGTGAGAATGCTGTTCATCGACTACAGCTCAGCATTTAACACCATAGTACCCTCCAAATTGTCATCAAGCTCGAGACCCTGGGTCTCGACCCCGCCCTGTGCAACTGGGTACTGGATTTCCTGACGGGCCGCCCCCAGGTGGTGAGGGTAGGTAACAACATCTCCACCCCGCTGATCCTCAACAATGGGGCCCCACAAGGGTGCGTTCTGAGCCCTCTCCTGTACTCCCTGTTCACCCACGACTGTGTGGCCATGCACGCCTCCAACTGAATCATCAAGTTTGCAGACGACACGACAGTGGTAGGCTTGATTACCAACAACGGCGAGACGGCCTACAGGGAGGAGGTGAGGGCCCTCGGAGTGTGGTGTCAGGAAAATAACCTCACACTCAACGTCAACAAAACAAAGGAGATAATCATGGACTTCAGGAAACAGCAGAGGGAGCACCACCCTATCCACATCGACGGGACAGTAGTGGAGAGGGTAGAAAGTTCCTCGGCGTACACATCAGGAGGCTGAAGAAATTCAGCTGGTCATGAAAAGCACTCAAACTTTTAGAGATGCACAATTGAGAGCATCTTGTTGGGTTGTATCACCGCCTGGTACGGCAGCTGCACCGCCCATAACCGCAGGGCTCTCCAGAGGGTGGTGCGGTCTGCACAACGCATCACCGGGGGCAAACTACCTGCCCCCCAGGACACCTACAGCATCCGATGTCACAGGAAGGCCAAAAAGATCATCAAGGACAACATCACCCGAGCCACTGCCTGTTCACCCTGCTACCATCCAGAAGGCGAGGACAGTACAGGTGCATCAAAGCTAGGTCCGAGAGATAGAAGCTATTTTTCAATCTCAAGGCCATCAGACTGTTTGACAGCCATCACTAACACAGAGAGGCTTCTGCCTACATACAGACTTGAAATCATTGACCACTCTAACAAATGGTGGCCACTCTAACAAATGGATCACTAGTCACTTGATTAATGCCAGTTTATTAATGATGTTTACATATCTTGCACTACTCATCCCAGATGTATATACTGTATTTTATACCATCTATTGCATCTCGTCTATGCCGGTCGGTCATGGCCCATCCATGTATTTATATGTACATATTCTTATTCCATCCCTTTACTTAGATTTGTGTGTATTATGTAGTTGTTGTGAAATTGTTAGATTACATATTGCGGCACTGTCGGAACTAGAAGCACAAGCATTTCGCCACACTCGCAATAACATCTGCTAACCATGTGTATGTGACCAATAAAATTTGATTTGAAAGGACAGTAGGACCGTAAACAACAGGACAGTAGGACAGAAAACATCAAGACAGTAGGACAGTGTCGTGTCTTTGCTATGGATTAAATGATATGACATGCTATTTTATAAAATCAATACTCTGTAATTAATATTACCGGATTAAACTAATCATGTAAATGTAATTAACTAGGAAGTCGGGGCACCATGGAAAAATGTTTATAGAGCTGTTGTCTTCCGAATAAACTCTTAAAGACCTGGTAATCTTTTATATCAATAGCAGTCAATTATTAATCGTCACCTTATTCAGTCTGTTCTGAACGTGGTTATCTTCACAAACCCTGGCTAACAAGTTGAATCAGCAATACAACATTTTATTTACTAAATACCTAAATCACACAGAATTATATATACACAGAATGGATCCTACATTGATGACTAATTATGTCATAAAAGAAAACGTCCCTAGCGGACGAAACCGATATGACGTCTGGTTACACAAAGAAAGGGAGTTGGGTTTGAATGAAAGCGCGGGAAGACTGAGGAACAAAAGGATTGGGTCTCTATCGGACCTTATGAAGCTATGCTATCGTAAATACAATCTTATGCATTCTAAATAACCGCTCATTCGGAAAAGGAAAATGCAAGAAATATATTTACTCTGAGCTGCGCTTCGATAGATTAGTCGAAGATGGAAGGCTGGGTTGCCCAGCAGAGATCTCCCTTGTCCTTTGAATAATATTTCTGGACGGATACGTTGTAGTGTGTCGTCTTGTGGTAGAACGGCAACGTTGTAGTACCGTCGTCGTGTGGTAGAACGGATACGTTGTAGTACCCTGTCGTTCTGAAGAGATTGTCCGTCCTTTTCTAGGCCACGCATGTTTACAGCTGCTGCTGATAACTCGACGTCTAGGATGTATCACTTCTTTAGTGAATAAGAGTTCAAAGTTCATACCAAGTTACCATGCTATAAACTCATGCTATATTCTGGCTGGTGTAGTCCATCTATCACAAACGGTTGTGGCATAAGCTCAAAACCTTTAAAGGAAGAACCACTGTGCAGGTGCCTGTCTGCCATTAGGTTTAATCAAGCCCCCCCCCCCCCCCCCCCCCCTCTATATCTAGAAGCAGGGAGTCAACAAGTAATTCACACTAATACTGGGTAGATGGTACAAGGAAAGCCTCCGGGATAAAGATCAAGTGCAGCAAGTAAGGCAGGACATCGCCGACGGTCTTGAGAACATCAACAAGACCCTACTGCCTGGGAAGCTCAAGCTTTGGTGCCTACAGTTTGGACTTCTCCCCCGGGTAATGTGGCCACTCACCGTCTATGAGGTCCCAATAACAACAGTGGAGAAGATGGAGCGAACCATTACCTCATACGTGAAGAAATGGCTGGGTAACATCGGCCTCTATGGCAAAGGGGTCCTTGAACTACCTCTTACAAGTCTAACGGAGGAGTACAAGTGCTCTAAAGTAAGACTTCAGATGACATTGAAGGACTCCAAAGACCAGACCATTAGCAAGGCTGCACCTCCCCTACAAACTGGACGGAAATGGACATCATCCAAGGCTGTGCAGCAAGCAACATCAGCCCTGAGACACCAAGACATTTTGGGGAATATCCAGCATGGAAGAGGAGGCTTTGGCCTGGCAGCAAGCAAACCAACGTTCCATAAGGCAACAACATCTGAACGCAGGAAGCTGGTGGTCGAGGAGGTGCGCAGACAGGAGGAGACTGCAAGAAGTGCAAAGGCTGTCTCTCTTGCTAAACAAGGGCAATGGACGCGGTGGGAAGGCCTGGAGAGGAGAAAGATCAACTGGAGTGAGCTTTGGCAAATGGAGGCAAGCAACATCAGCTTCATCATAAGAGCTGTTTATGATGTGCTTCCATCACCAAAAAACCTACATCAATGGTATGGCGAGGACCCGACCTGCCCCCTCTGCCCAGCTCCAGGGACTCTCAGGCATATAATGACAGGTTGCAGGACCAGCCTCTCACAAGGCCGCTACACCTGGAGACACAATCAGGTCCTCAAGAGCCTGGCTGCAGCACTTGAGACCAAGAGGAGTGCAACCAATTCATTACCTCCAAAAGCAAGCAATCCCGTCAAAACAACAACATTAATCCGGGAGGGACAGAAAAGGCCCAAGCATCCTCCTACGAAGCCAGAAACTGGACACCTAGCCATGGCCCGGGACTGGAAGATGCTTGTCGATATTGGCCAGCAACTCATTTTTCCACCTGAGATTGCTTCTACCAACCTTAGGCCAGACATGGTACTCTGGTCCCCTTCACGAAAGGCTGTGTACATCATAGAGCTCACAGTCCCGTGGGAAAACTCTGTTGAAGAGGCCTACGAGCGTAAGAAACTGCGTTACACAGAGTAGGCAGCAGACGCAATTCAGCGTGGCTGGAATGCAAAAGTCTGGCCAGTTGAAGTGGGATGCAGAGGATTCGTGGCTTCTTCCACCATCAGGTTGCTGAAAGAACTTGGAATCCATGGACAGGCTCTGCGGCAGACCGTCAGAGCAGTTTCTCAAGCAGCTGAAAGAGGCAGCCAGTGGATCTGGATCAAACGGAAGGACCCTTGCTGGGCTATAACTTCATCACCCCCCACCCCAGCTGTAGGGCTGGCTCAGGGAAGAGGACGCCCCTGCCTTGCATAGTCCCGTGGGAAATCTTAATTGGGCATGGGACACAAGGTAAGGCTTGATCACCCTTTAGCTGGCCACCTTTGATGAGGGTGTTTAGTGATTAAAGGCCGAAACACCCACTGATTCGAAGGCACACTACTGTCCCAAAATTGACATCTTAACCCAGTCTAAGAAATAAACCTCCCATGCCACTCTGTCAACATCACGGCAAATCTCATGTGAGTGCATACCATCTATTGGCCCAATGGACAGTTTTAACATCTCGTCCCGTGTTTTATGATTCCCCTCTCCTCTCTTTCTATTGAACCTCTATCCTCCCAGGTTAGGAATCCCACTGCAAAGCTTTGCCATCTCTTTTTGCCTCATACATCTCTTTCTCCATCTCCTGCAGTCTCTCACTACTGACAGCTTTCTTCTTCTCTCACTTTCTCTCTTTTTTCTCTCTCCTTTTCTCTTTTTGTATTCTCCCTCTGAATTTAGTACCCACTTTTCTCCCCATACATCTCTTTCCCTATCCCATGAACAATTTTTCTCTATATTCTTCTCCCTTTCTCTTTCTCTTTATCCCTCCTCTCTCTCTCCTCTCCCCCCTCTTCTCCTGTGCTCCCTGCCACCTCTGCCATCGATGGTGACAGAGAAAAATGGGGCTTTATGGGGTGATCCAGACAGATGTTTCCTCATCAGCAGTCGCCCCAGCGAATGCAGAGGGGAGATAGAGATTGTTTTGTACTAATTAGACTGCAGCAAGGGGGCCACACAGGGTGCTCAGGCACTGGACAAGGATGGAACACGGAACCATTGAGCCACGCTCCAGTTGAGAGAGATAAAGCGACAGGACAGATGTGCAAAGTCATAAGGAACCAGAGCGTCCATGCGTTGTCTCTTAATTTGCATGTGTTGACACAGAGAAAGAACATTAGCTAGGTGGATCTTGCTGTTCCTACCAAGACTGGGTTAGTCTTGCTTGACTGCCCCACAGTTCAACACACCAACAGCTCAAATTGAAGAGTGCAGTGAGAAAAAGTAGCTGATCAACTGCACACATGTAGTTGCACACATGTAATGCCTCCACCATTCAGGGTGCAATATATAGGGCCTCAGGGGGGCTGGTGAAGGGTGGAGGGGGTGCTATTTTGGGTCGCTGATGCCTACTGTCTCACACATCCCTTGGCTCCATCTCCAGTCGACCCTGAATTTTATATAGCTTTATAAGCACCACTGCATTATTGATGGACGAGCAGAGGTAGGCTTTAGAAATACAGAGGGAAAGAGAAAGAGAGAGGGGGTTATAACAAAACAAGATGGAGACAGAGCAAGCGTAAACACAGGCACAGTAAGAGAGGAAAGAGGAGAGAGGAGAAGAAAAGAGTAAGAGAGCGAATGCATTAGATGGGTTATAAAATGGCCCCTTTAATAATGGAACTCTAGTCACTTTAATAATGTTTACATACTGCTTTACTCATCTCATATGTATATACTGTATTCTGTTCCACTGTATTTTAGTCAATGCCATTCCGACATTGCTCGTCCTAATTTATATATATTTCTTAATTCCATTCGTTTACGTTTAGATTTGTGTATTTTTGTGAATTGTTACATACTACTGCACTGTTGGAGCTAGGAACACAAGCATTTTGCTACACCCGCAGTAACATCTGCTAAATATGTGTATGTGACCAATAACATTTGATTTGATTTGAATGTGTGAGGGGGAAGAGCTGGCACAGCTATACAGTGCGATTCCTTTCATGGGAATGTGTTCCAAGTGACGTATGGCTCAAAGTGTGGTGGATGCACATCTGTACACACTGCCACACACAGCACTACATCTTCAAATGTCATGCATTGTTAATTCAAACACAGCAGCAGGACACACATACACTATGTGCTCTAAGTAAGTCCTGCCCACCCACGAGCAAACTATCAACCTTGAAAAATTCTCATAATGCTCTGGTAATTGGAAAAGTTTTTGAAAAACAGTCATGCACGCACAACAACAACAGCCTGCTACCAAGAGTATGTATGTCTCAACTGCAAACTTTTCAATCTGCACTGAACAAAAATAACTCAATGTAAAGTGTTGGACCCATGTTTCATGAGCTGAAACAAAAATAGCTGCCTCCAACGTCGTATTAGAGAATTTGGCAGTACGTCTGCTGAGGAGTATTTCTCTCTGTAATGAAGACATTTTTTGGGGAAAAACTCATTCTGATTGGCTGGATGGGCATGGTTGCCAAGTGGGTGGGCCTATGCCCTCCAAGGCCCACCAATGACTGCACCCCTGCCCAGTCATGTAATATCCATAGATTAGGGCCTAATGAATGTATTTAAATTCATATAACTGTAACTTTGTAAAATCTTTGAAATTGCTTCAGCATTATCTAAGATCACGACAAATGGTGAAACTCAACACTGGGGGGCCCCACAGGGGTGTGTGCTTAGTCCGCTCCTGTACTCCCTGTTCACCCACGACTGTGTGGCCACGCACGACTCCAACACCATCATCAAGTTTGCTGAGGACACGATGGTGGTAGGCCTGATCACCGGTGACGATGAGAGCCTACAGCAAGGAGGTCAGTGACTTGGCAGTTTGGTGCAGGGACAACAGCCTCTCCCTTAGCATCAGTAAGACCAAGGAACTGATCGTGGACTACAGGAAACAGGAGGGTGTGCACGCCCCCATCCACATCGACTGGGGCTGCAGTGGAGCAAGTTAAGAGCTTCAAGTTCCTCTGTGTCCAAATCACTCAGGACTTAAAATGGTCCACTCACATGAGCACAGTCATGAAGAAATTGCTACAGCATCTCTTCCCCCTCAGGAGGTTGAACAGGCTTGGCATGGGCCCTTGATCCTCAAAAAGTTATACAGCTGTACCATTGAGAGCATCTTGACTGGCTGCATCACTGCTTGGTATGGCAACAGCACCGCCCTCGATTTGCATGGCGGTACAAAGGGTGGTGCGTACAGCCCAGTACATCACTTGGGCCGAGCTCACTGCCATCCACGACCTCTATATCAGGCGGTGTGAAAGGAAGACCCGGAGAATGTTAAAGACTTCAACCACCCAATCCATAAACTTTTCTCTCTGCTTCTGCACGGCAAGCGGTACCGGTGCAACAAGTCTGACACCAAAAGGCTCCTGAACAGCTTCTATAATGTCTACACGGACTATCTGAGTCTGTGTAGACCCTTGTATTATACATCTTTTTGGAACTGTCTCTATGCACACTGACACTCCAACACACACAGTCATATACGATCATAATTTACACTGCTGCTACTCTTTATCATATATCTGATGCCTAGTCACCTCACACCTATACATAGCTACCTCTATCGCTCCAGTATCCCTGCACATTATAAATATGGTATTGGAACTGACCCTGTATTATAGCTTCTTACTTTATCATGTTCTTTTTATTTCTATTTCTTGTGTGTTTTTGTTTACCTTGTTATTTTTAGTGTTAATTGATATTGATTACTACATTGTTGGGTTTGGAACTTGCAAAAAGGCATTTTACTGTACTTGTGCACGTGACAATAAAAACGTGTGATTTTGTCTGCTTCTTCAATATCTGTGACCCCACTGCTGTATAGGGTATCCAAATACCAGGCACCTGTACTAGTTTATCCTGAAAACCAACTTCATACTAGATACTCCATGTTTACCAAATACCAGAAAACGGTTTGGTCTATGTCACAAGCAACTCACAGGTGACATCTTTTAGACATCTTTCCGACAGCCAGATAAACCATAACTCAACGGTGAGGCTTGGAGCAGCACTCAGATAGCGATATTAATTTAAGGTGGCTTATGTTGGTGCCAGAGCCATAAATGAACAAAGGAAGACAAACCATCTGCCGTATGATTAGAACTGAATGTTCCACAACAATAACGTTCATATTTGCTTTTCAACTTATCAAACTCTGTAGCTACACTACATGACCAAAAGTATGTGGACACCTGCTCGTCGAACATCTCATTCCAAAATCATGGGAAACCTCTCTGGGATATGTGGGACGGTAGCGTCCCACCTGGCCAACATCCAGTGAAAATGCAGAGCGCCAAATTCAAATAAATTACTATAAAAAAAATTACTTTCATGAAAATACACATTCAATATACCAAATTAAAGCTACACTTGTTATGAATCCAGCCAACGTGTCAGATTTCAAAAATGCTTTACGGCGAAAGCAAACGATGCTGTTAACTGAGGATAGCACCCCAGCAAACAATCACAGACCATCATATTTCAACCCTCCCGGCGCGACACAAAACGCAGAAATAAAGATATTACCTTTGACGAGCTTCTTCTGTTGGCACTCCAATATGTCCCATAAACATCACAAATGGTCCTTTTGTTCAATTAATTCCGTCGATATATATCCAAAATGTCCATTTATTTGGCGCGTTTGATCCAGAAAAACACTGGTTCCAACTTGCACAACGTGACTACAAAATATCTCAAAAGTTACCTGTAAGCTTTGTCCAAACATTTCAAACTACTTTTGTAATACAACTTTAGGTATTTTTTAACGTCAATAATCAATAAAATTGAAGACGGGATGATAAATACCGGAGGAAAACAATGTGTAGCATGCTTTCTGGTCACGAGCCTCTAACAAACAGTACACTTCACTGGAGCCTCATTCTGAACATGGCTACTTCTTCATTTCTCAAAGGAAAAACCTCAACCAATTTCTAAAGTAGTTGACATTCTGTGGAAGCGATAGGAACTGTAGGAAGGTCCCTTAGAAATCTGGATTCCCAATGAAACCCATTGAAAAGAGAGTGACCTCAACAACAAAAAATTCTGAATGGTTTGTCCTCGGGGTTTTGCTTGCCAAATAAGTTCTGTTATAGTCACAGACATGATTCAAACAGTTTTAGAAACTTCAGAGTGTTTTCTATCCAATACTAATAATAATATGCATATATTAGCATCTGGGACTGAGTAGGAGGCAGTTTACTCTGGGCACGCTTTTCATCCAAACGTGAAAATGCTGCCCCCTATCCACAAGAAGTTATTAATATGCTGCTATAAAAGCCTCCCCTCTTCTGGAAAGGCTTTCCACTAGATGTCGGAACATTGTGCGGGGACTTGCTTCCATTCAGCCACAAGAGTATTAGTGAGTTTGTGTGACCTACCACTTCACGGCTGAGCCGTTGTTGCTTCTAGACGTTTCCACTTCACAATAACAGCACTTACAGTTGACCGGGGCAGCTCTAGCAGGGCAGAAATTTGACGAACTGACTTGGTGGAAAGTTGGCATCCTATGACGGTGCCACGTTGAAAGTCACTGAGCTCTTCAGTAAGGCCATTCTACTGCCAATGTTTGTCTATGGAGATTGCATGGCTGTGTGCTCGATTTTATACACCTGTCAGCAACGGGTGTGGCTGAAATAGCCGAATCCACAAATGTGAAACTAGACACACCAGGCCACATAGCAGAGAAATCCTCCATCCCTCTGAAGGACACATAAAAGCAATATCTCAGAGTCGCTTTCTGATGAGATGACCTCCTATCTGGTGAAGAGCAAATAGAGGTAATATATATATATATATATATACACACAGTTATCCAAGTCTGTCTTGAACGGACCTTGGTGTCTTGGATCTTCGGCACTGAATGCTCGTTCTGCGGTTGTAGTACCGTATATCACATTTTCTGTCAGTATGAATGCGATTAGTATTCTGTATTGGCTGTGGTGTAATTCTCCCATGATGCCCTAGTAGTCCCTGTTGAGTGAGACTGATGAAGACAATCAAATGAGGCTGACCTTCAGTGATATTTGGCTGACCTTTTGGCTGTCCTTTACCTCTGTGACAAGGGGGACCTCACAATGAAGTTGTTGTATTGGTACGAATTGGTTGTATATTGCTGCCTAGGGACTGCAGATAGACAGCTTGATAGCTAACATTAGCGCTACATGGAGACATGACATGGTCCTTGACATATAATCAAATATGTATGAATACATACATGTACACTGACTGTACAAAACATGAGGAACACCTTCCTAATATTGAGTTGCACCTTCTTTCCCCCTCAGAACAGACTCTATTCATCAGGGCATGGACTCTACAAGGTGTTGAAAGTGTTCCACAGGGATGCTGACCCATGTTGACTCCAATGCTCCCCACAGTTGTGTCAAGTTGGCTGGATGTCCTTTGGGTGGTGGACCCTTCTTGATACAGTGTGAAAAACCCAGCAGCGGTGCAGTTCTTGACACACTCAAACCGGTGCGCCTGGCACCTACTACCATACCCCGTTCAAAGGAACTTACATGTTTTGTCTTGCCCATTCACCCTCTGAATGGCACACATAAACAATCCATGTCTCAATTGTCTAAAGATTTAAAAATCCTTCTTTAACGTGTCTCCTCCCCTTCATCTACACTGATTGAAGTGTATTTAACAAGTGACATCAATAAGGGATCGTAGCTTTCACCTGGTCAGTCTATGTCATGGAAAGATCAATGTGTTGTACACTCAGTGTATATAATTAATTTAAAAGTCAAATAACTGGATGCAGAAATCACAGATTGCACCTTTAAAGACAGAAAATTAGGGGTGTTGAAGGGACTGGTAAAGATGATGCCTATCTACTGTGGTAAAGAGAAGACTGAGGCAGTAAAGGTGCGGACTGTCTCCGCTCTGCCATTTCACCACGGTAAGTGGAACCTCCGGCTCCAAGGACCATGTTATATTTATGTTGAATGCTGTTGCATGCCCCCTTCCCAGCAGTCACATTTTATTCATTGCACATTTGCTATTACATTTACAACACAATGTCTCACTGACATTTTGTAATGTTAAATATGATCGTGTTCCGTGCTACACATTAATTTAGCCTAGCAATACACCTTCCCAGCACCAATATTTATCATGCAACACATGTTAATTGACAGCACACATTACTATCATACTAAGAACATCTAATAATGTCTCACTAACATGTTATGTTGGCATATGATCACATTCGGTGATACACATGTATTTAGCCTAGCAATACATTAATGTAGGATGTTGTTCATTTCAAACCTGCCCAGCACATTCATATCCACCTTAGATGAGACAGATAAATAAACAGGAATGACAGTAATATTACCCATTAAACATCATCACTGCTCTGTTATGACAAACATAAAGAGTCCCAAGATCACTAAAAATGACAGATTACACCACGCTACTGACTACATATCACAAAGTTCCCTAATGGATTCACACTGATTACTTCTCTGAAGGATGTTTCAGCCTTACCTTTCATATACTACTCTTCTCTGCAACTGACAGTTATTGTGTCTGGTTAGTAAGAGTGCGTTGGCTCGTTTTTGCTTTGCTTATGTTTTCAAATATCAACTGTCAAATCCAATCGATCCTGTTTTTGCCTCACCATAGTCAGTCAAACATCTCGGGAAAATATTCAGAATAATTATAATGATGATAGTAATGCAAAATGATTCTGCACCTGTCAAATAGTTTTATTAGTCGTATATATACGGGATACACATGGTACACAATGTCCAACAAAAATGCTTACATGCAGATTCCTTCTCGACAATACAATAATAAGAACATAAGAAAAGATAAGAATACTAACATAAAGTAAATGGCTCAGTAGAATAGAATCAATATTTTAGCATAAGTATAATACAGGAAGGCACAGTTTATAGTCCAATATTTACACGTGTTTTGGGGAAGGGAGGATTGGGGAGCAAGTGTTTATTAAATTGTGGAGTATACTGACAGACAATGACAGATAGAAGTGTACAAAGTGAGAGAGAGGGTTTCTCCATGCTCATTGCGCTTCGTGCTGTCTATCTCTTTCTCCATCTCTAGGGCAGGACTTAAACGCTCGGTGGAGAAGTCGTTAATGCCATCTGTTTCCATTAGTCTATAGAACACACATTCGTGCTATAGTCATTTGAAGTGGTTGGCTAGAAATCATTCTGACAGTGTTGATAAAAAAATGTAACAGCCTATTAATTTGCGTTCGCAGTTAGATATAATTACAGAGCTAACATTTCATCATGTTAGGCCTGTCTGCTGACACTCAGTGCACAGACAGACGGAAGTGCAGACGAGGTCATTGATATACTTTAAGGATACAATAGTAAAGCTTCTGTCTTTGGCCTTCTGTTGACAGGCAGAGCTTTGTGTTTTGACGACTTCCGAATATGGATGCTGCATTTCTGTCCACTACTTTAGACTCTAAACAATTCTTGAGTCATCACATTTGTCTGTTTTGACCTATGTCAAATGACCTTTGACCTACTCCAATGAGAACACATGTTGTTAGAGACACTTTGTTGTTTGATAATTATGTACTTGTACCATAAGAAGGTATCATAGAAAACTGCTCCTGGCTATAATTTGTTCTGGGAAACCGCTGATGAGAAAATGGCTTCAAGGCTATTGTTTGCAGTTAATTGCTACAGCACTTTGAATTGTTTTATTAACTCTAGATCAGTGCTGCTGTGAAAAATACTTTGTGGGGAGAAATGAACTCTTGGCAGATCTCTAGGAATGGAGGCAGATAGTAGAAAGCAACAGTGTGTGTATCTTGAAGTTTAGAATTCTTTATGTGAATGCAGGTGTAATGGGGTGCGTGCTGGTGGCAGGGAAGTCAGGCGCAGGAGAACGAAATGGGTATAAACGGAGTTATTTAATAAATGCATACAAACTCTGAAAACCAACATACAAAATAAAGAAAGTGGGTAAAAACCTGTCGCACCCCATTACATACTTGGCACCAATACATACAACAAACAATTCCCGACAAGGACATTAGGGAAAACAGAAGGAAAATATACAACATGCAATTAGGTGAGTGTGAAAACAAGACAAAACAAATGGGACATGAAAAATGGATCGGTGATGGCTAGAAGGCCGGTGACGTCGACCGCCGAACAAGGAGAGGAACCGACTTCGGCAGAAGTCGTGACATCAGGTGTAGAGTGTATGTTTTGATGTGTGTGCTTGGTGTGTATGCGAGGGCCCATCCACTGACTCCTATGTGTCGTTTTGTCATTCAGCGGTTGTCACATCCTCTCACACCCCTGCCTGTTGTGGTCGAGTGGGCTGGACCTCTGGCTGCAGTCGCTGGCCTGGTGTGTGTTTGTGTGAGTGTGTGTGTTCATGCGAGTGGGTACTTCTGTGTGTGTGTGTGTGTGTGTGTGTGTGTGTGTGTGTGTGTGTGTGTGTGTGTGTGTGTGTGTGTGTGTGTGTGTGTGTGTGTGTGTGTGTGTGTGTGTGTGTGTGTGTGTGTGTGTGTGATATTTCCCTACATGCCCATGCCACGTGTACAGTATGTGGGTCCTACAGTTGTTCTCAAAACTATGGTCGTAGACAGTGACAGGTCACACATCCACTGTGTAATACCTAGTCACAGCTGAGACTTGCTCAATGTTCAGCTCCTGGGATGTTTTTAATTAACAAGGGCCTGAAGGATCCTTATGAGCCAGACAGTTGTGGACAACCGCAAATCAAGCCCTATATCCCTGCTCTGATGAAGTGCTATTGAAAGCTGTTGTCTAGGGCAACGACTAAGGCGGATACTGAGAGAGAGCGGTATGAGAGAGAGGGAGGGATTTCACAGCTTGGGCATCTTTGATGAATGTCTCTTAACATAGAGAGATGGTACTGTGTGTGTGTGTGTGTGTGTGTGTGTGTGTGTGTGTGTGTGTGTGTGTGTGTGTGTGTGTGTGTGTGTGTGTGTGTGTGTGTGTGTGTGTGTGTGTGTGTGTGTGTGTGTGTGTCTGTGTCTGTGTCTGTGTCTGTGTCTGTGTATGTCTAAATGTTATTGATGTGGTTAGCTGATATTTAAAATACCTATCCAGGCATTGTACACTCTTAGAAAAAAGTGCTCCAAAAGGGTTCTTTGGCTGTCCCCATAAGAGAACCCTTTTCGTTCCAGGTAGAACTATTTTTGGTTCCAAGTAGAATGGAACCCCAAAAGGTTCTACCTGTAACTTAAAAGGGTTCTTCAAAGGATTATCTTATGGGGACAGCCGAATAACCCTTTTAGGTTCTAGATAGTGTAAGATCTGGCATACGTCAGCAATACCTGGGCAGAGGAACACTTATTAACATACATAAGATGCTGTATATAAGAAGAGATAAATAATATTTGTCCCGCCGTTGCTGCTATGCTTGCAGATGTGCACAATATACTGCGACACTAATAAAAAAGTATTCAAAATCTACAATTTAAAAAAAAACGTAGGTAGGTTTTGTAACATTTAAACTTAAAACAGGTTTTTATTTTTTCCCGCTGTGGATCACCGGTGGGGGTGAATGCAGCATTGCTGTATGGTGTGCTCGCCAGCCTAGGCTATTGCTCAATTGTTGCTGTAATAGGCCTACATGTTTCCCTTTTTGTATGATGTTTTGTTGCAAGTTTACATTTTTGATTATTCATTGTAAAGCTTTAAAAACCAAAGACAGACTGCAACATTTTAGTAGCCTAGGACTGTGGCATGTGTCTGTGCACTTTCCCTCTGCTAACGGGACATATGTAAGCAGTGCAACTGATGTTGAATATACCACTGGGAGCACATCAGGCTGTATTATATAAAGTAGATGACTCATCTGTTATACTAGCATGTGAATCCTTTATCAAATAACGTGACAACCAAGATGACATTTTCTGTAGTACAGCAATGGCCTTACAAAAAAAGATGTAAAACCATATTTTTTACGTGTATTATATTTAGAGTTCCCATGTTTACACCACCTTTACACAGAATAACTTTCACCTGACATGTAAATTGCAGTTTCACATGTGGAATCTTCGGTTTTACATGTTCAAAACTTTCACGTGAGAATTGGATATGCAGGTTCACATGTAAGAAAACTCACCATGTGAAAATCTCACTTTTACGAGAATTGCAAAATAAACTTAGCAAAAAAAGAAACGTCCTCTCACTGTCAACTACGTTTATTTTCAGCAAACTTAATATGTGTAAACATTTGTATGAACATAACAAGATTCAACAACTTAAATTGAACAAGTTCCACAGACATGTGACTAACAGAAATGGAATAATGTGTCCCTGAACAAAGGGAGGGTCAAAATCAAAAGTAACAGTCAGTATCTGGTGTAGCCACCAGCTGCATTAAGTACTTCAGTGCATCTCCTCCTTATGGACTGCACCAGATTTGCCAGTTCTTGCTGTGAGATGTTACCCCACTCTTCCACCAAGGCACCTGCAAGTTCCCGGACATTTCTGGGGGGGAATGCCCTAGCCCTCACCCTCCGATCCAACAGGTCCCAGACGTGCTCAATGGGATTGAGATCCGGGCTCTTCACTGGCCATGGCAGAACACTGACATTCCTGTCTTGCAGGAATTCACGCACAGAACAAGCAGTATGGCTGGTGGTTTGTCATGCTGGAGGGTCATATCAGGATGAGCCTGCAGGAAGGGTACCACATGAGGGAGGAGGATGTCTTCCCTGTAACGCACAGCGTTGGGATTGCCTGCAATGACAACAACTCAGTCCGATGATGCTGTTACACACGGCCCCAGACCATGACGGACCCTCCACCTCGAAATCGATCCCGCTCCAGAGTACAGGCCTCGGTGTAATGCTCATTCCTTCGACGGTGGGTTTGTGCCCATGGGCGACGTTGTTGCCGGTGATGTCTGGTGAGGACCTGCCTTACAACAGGCCTACAAGCCCTCAGTCCAGCCTCTCTCAGCTTATTGCGGACAGTCTGAGCACTGATGGAGGGATTGTGCATTCCTGATGTAACTCGGGCAGTTGTCGTTGCCATCCTGTACCTGTCCCGCAGGTGAGATCTTCGGATGTACCGATCCTGTGCAGGTGTTGTTTACACGTGTACACGCCACTGCGAGGACGATCAGCTGTCCGTCCTGTCTCCCTTTAGCGCTGTCTTAGGTGTCTAACAGTATGGACATTGCAATTTAATGCCCTGGCCACATCTGCAGTCCTCATGCCTCATTGCAGCATGCCTAAGGCACGTTCACGGCAGATGAGCAGGGACCCTGGGCATCTATCTTCTGGTGTTTTTCAGAGTCAGTAGAAAGGCCTCTCTAGTGTCCTAAGTTTTCATAACTGTGACCTTAATCGCCTGCCGTCTGTAAGCTGTGTCTTAACGACCGTTCCACAGGTGCACTTCATTAATTGTTCATTAATTGTTTATGGTTCATTGAACAAGCATGGGAAACAGTGTTTAAATCCTTTACAATGAAGATCTGTGAAGTTATTTGGATTTTTATGAACGATCTTTGAAAGACAGGGTCCTGAAAAAGGAATGTGAAATGTCAGAATAATAGTAGAGAGAGTGATTTATTTCAGCTTTTATTTCTTTCATCACATTCCCAGTGGGTCAGAAGTTTACATACACTCAATTAGTATTTGGTAGCATTGCCTTTAAATTGTTTAACTTGGGTCAAACTTTTCAGGTAGCCTTCCACAAGCTTCCCACAATAAGTTGGGTGAATTTTGGCCCATTCCTCCTCACAGAGTTGGTGTAACTGAGTCAGGTTTGTAGGCCTCCTTGCTCGCACACACTTTTTCAGTTCTGCCCACAAATTTTCTATAGGATTGAGGTCAGGGCTTTGTGATGGCCACTCCAATACCTTGACTTTGTTGTCCTTAAGCCATTTTGCCACAACTTTGGAAGTATGCTTGGGGTCATTGTCCATTTGGAAGACCCATTTGCGACCAAGCTTTAACTTCCTGACTGATGTCTTGAGATGTTGCTTCAATATACCCACATAATTTTCATTCCTCATGATGCAATCTATTTTGTGAAGTGCACCAGTCCCTCCTGCAGCAAAGCACCCCCACAACATGATGCTGCCACCTCCGTGCTTCACGGTTGGGATGGTGTTCTTCGGCTTGCAAGCATCCCCATTTTTCCTCCAAACATAATGATGGTCATTATGGCCAAACAGTTCTATTTTTGTTTCATCAGACCAGAGGACATTTCTCCAAAAAGTACCAACTGTCCCCGTGTTCAGTTGCAAACCGTAGTCTGGCTTTTTTATGGCGGTTTTGGAGCAGTGGCTTCTTCCTTGCTGAGCGGCCTTTCAGGTTATGTTGATATAGGACTCGTTTTACTGTGGACATAGATACTTTTGTACCTGTTTCTTCCAGCATCTTCACAAGGTCCTTTGCTGTTGTTCTGGGATTGATTGCACTTTTCGCACCAAAGTACGTTCATCTCTATGAACAGAATGCGTCTCCTTACTGAGCAGTATGACGGCTGCGTTGTCCATTGGTGTTTATACTTGCGTATTATTGTTTGTACAGATGAACGTGGTACCTTCAGGCATTTGGAAATTGATCCCAAGGATGAACCAGACTTGTGGAGGTCTACAATTTTTTTTTGAAGTCTTGGCTGATTTCTTTTGATTTCCCCATGATGTCAAGCAAAGAGGCACTGAGTGTGAAGGTAGGACTTGAAATTCATCCACAGGCACACCTCAAATTGACTCAAATGATGTCAATTAGCCTGTCAGAAGCTTCTAAAGCCATGACATCATTTTCTGAAATTTTCCAAGCTGTTTAAAGGCACAGTCAACTTAGTGTATGTAAACTTCTGACTCACTGGAATTGTGATACAGTGAATTATAAGTGAAATAATCTGTTTGTAAACAATTGTTGGAAAAATTACTTGTGTCATGCACAAAGTAGATGTCCTAACAGACTTGCCAAAACGATATAGTTTTTTAACAAGAAATTTGTGGAGTGGTTGAAAAACTAGTTTCAATGACTCCAACCTAAGTGTATGTATTCTTCTGACTTCAACTGAATATATATTTATATATATATATTCACGAGGGAAAAACACATGAAAAATTAACATGTGGATCTTCACGTGTCCGAATGTCACGGCCGTTAAATGAAGTGGACCAAGGTGCAGCGTGATGAGCGTACATTTTCTTTTTTATTTGAAATGACGCCGACAAAACAATAAACAATACAAACTTAACCGTGAAGGCTAAGTGCCACAAACAAAGTCAACTTCCCACAAAGACAGGTGGGAAAAAGGGATACCTAAGTATGGTTCTCAATCAGAGACAACGATAGACAGCTGTCCCTGATTGAGAACCCTACCCGGCCAAAACATAGAAATATAAATAATAGAACATAGAATACCCACCCCAACTCACACCCTGACCAAACCAAAATAGAGACATAAAAAAATATCTCTAAGGTCAGGGCGTGACACCGAAAGCCAATTGCACGTGAAAAAAAAATACACAAGGATGTTGTTTGCTGTTTACATGTGAAAATCTCACTTTCACATGTGGAATTGCAAGTGGATGTGAAAATCATTTTTAAAAATGAGGGGAAAATACATGAAAAATATACATGTGAACATTTCACATGAAAATAAATCAATTAGAATGTTGTTTTTTCACATTAAATTTTTCACATGACTTGTTCTGAAAACCATGTTATTTTTGTTATGTGTTTTTTTCACAGTCACGGGTGCCGACACTTGGCATCGACATGTTTGAACTTTCGGTTTCGTAGAAAATTCGGTCAGTGCCATGGGAATGGGAGGAGGGCTATGTGTGGGTCTGGGAGGAGGGGTGTGTGTGGGTCTGGGAGGAGCTGTGTGTGTGTGTGTGTGTGTGTGTGTGTGTGTGTGTGTGTGTGTGTGTGTGTGTGTGTGTGTGTGTGTGTGTGTGTGTGTGTGTGTGTGTGTGTGTGTGTGTGATGTCAATATGCATGTGTGTGTGCTGTGTGCTGTGTGTGTGTGTGTATGTGTGTATGGTTTGGGTGTGTGAGCTTATGAAGTGTGTGTGTGTGTGTGTGTGTCTGTGTTTATGTGTGTGTGTGTTGGAGTGTCTGTGTAGTATGTGTGAGTGCATGGGTGGAGTCCAGTGAGTGTACATGGAGCCAGTGCAACAAAACAAAAATATTACCATAAATAAATAAATAATAAAGGCGGTCAAAGTAAATATTCCAGGTACCATTTGATTAACTGTTCAGCATGATTTCAGAAATCTGTTTGATGCAAATAAGTCACAGGCGACTATGGATACCCAGGAGGGACATCCTACATTCTACAATCCTGTCAACCCTAGTCACAGCAAATTACACAAGCCTAAACCTACACAAGCGTACACTGTACATTCCGTCTCTGCCTCTGTTGCAACCTAATCGTTGTTGGTTTCGTTCCTCACCACAGCAGAGTTGTTTCCAGGCAATGGGCGTCCCAGAGCGAGGGGCTCCCGGCGTTCAGGAAACCCTGTCTCTGTGACCTCGTGACCACCGCAGATGTGGGAGCTGTCAGTGTGTACCCGCCACGGGGAAACCAAGCGGCTGTGGAGGGCAGCAGGGTCAGTTGGGGCGGAGATGGAGAGATGAGGGAGGTAGAGAAGAGGCAAAAAGAAAAAGGTAGAGCGGAAAGGGGAGGGATAAGAAGTAGAGAAGAGATGGGGGGGTAGAGAGAGAAAAAAGGAGAAATGGAAGGAGGTAGAGAGGGTAGAGATGAGAGGAGGACGCAGAGACAGGAGGGGAATGTAGAAAGCAGGGGGTGGAGGGGGAGGGATGAGATGAGCAGAGCACCTGGATGCCAACTTTAAGAGCTGAATAATTGATGCCCCCTGAGCAGAGGTCATCCGGAGAGGGAGGAGGACAGGCAAACAGACTCAGGGGAGGCCTGCCAGGCACAGCTATTTATAGCTGCATTAACTCTCCCTTCTCTCCCTCTCTCTCTCTCTTTGTCTATATGTCTGACTCTCCCTCTGTCTCTCTTTTAAATATCTGTCTTTTTCTCACCCTCATCCTTTTATGGCTTACTCTCACTGTCTATTTTTCCTTTCTCTTAGCTTTGTCTCTCTTCTCTTTCACTCTTTCTTTCCCCATTCACTTGGCCTCTTTTCCTCTCCATACTTTCTGTCTTACATCTCTCTTTCCCTCCCTCCTTGTCCCATCCTCACCTCCCCTACCTCCCCTCTCTTCTTGCTATATATCAACGAGCTAGGTACCCAGGGCTCTCTCTCTCTCTCTTTCTCTCCCTCCCTCCTTGTCCCATCCTCACCTCCCCTACCTCCCCTCTCTTCTTGCTATATATCAATGAGCTAGGTACCCAGGGCTCTCTCTCTCTCTCTTTCTCTCCCTCCCTCCTTGTCCCATCCTCACCTCCCCTACCTCCCCTCTCTTCATGCTATAAATCAATGAGCTAGGTACCCAGGGCTCTCTCTCTCTCTTTCCCTCCCTCCCTCCCTGTCCTATCCTTACCTCCCCTATCTTCCCTCTCTTCATGCTATAAATCAATGAGCTAGGTATATACCAAGGGCTCTCTCTCTCTCTCTTTCTGCATGCTTCAACTCCTGATTCCCTCTGTCATGCCCGCTACCTCAGGCCCAACGATACGGATCATTTTGTTTGGCTTCACTGGGCTAAAACAGATTGTAATGAACAATGAACGCTAAACAAGCATAATTACATCATTTTTTCCCTTACCATTATTCACAGTCTTCACGCCTGAATTGTAAGGTAAGCTTTGTGTCAAAGTATTATACTTCCTAAGTCAACAGTTTGTCACGTTGTATAAATGATTGGAGACAGGCGCAGGAATACGTAATAGGGGGTTTTAATACTCAAAAATACACCCAAAAATACAACATGCCATGAAAAGAGCACGAAGCCCAAAACAAACACAAAAACACAGAGATGTAACCCAAACAAAAGAGCGAGGTTAAACCTCTACTAAATACAGGGGACGAGACCCGTAACAACAATACACGGGACGACACCTGTAATAACAAGTGCACAACAATACAACGGACGAGACCCGTAATAACGAGTACACAATACACGCAGCACGAAAGCCAAAACAACAAAACACAGGTACTCACAAGACCAACGGACATGGGAACAATAACCGACCAGGACAGTGGTGAACAGAGTATTTGATACACTGCCGATTTTGCAGGTTTTCCTACTTACAAAGCATGTAGAGGTCTGTAATTCTTATCATAGGTACACTTCAACTGTGAGAGACGGAATCTAAAACAAAAATCCAGAAAATCACATTGTATGATTTTTAAGTAATTAATTTGACATAAGTATTTGATACATCAGAAAAGCAGAACTTAATATTTGGTACAGAAACCTTTGTTTGCAATTACAGAGATCATACGTTTCCTGTAGTTCTTGACCAGGTTTGCACACACTGCAGCAGGGATTTTGGCCCACTCCTCCATACAGACCTTCTCCAGATCCTTCAGGTTTCGGGGCTGTCGCTGGGCAATATGGACTTTCAGCTCCCTCCAAAGATGTTCTATTGGGTTCAGGTCTGGAGACTGGCTAGGCCACTCCAGGACCTTGAGATGCTTCTTACGGAGCCACTCCTTAGTTGCCCTGGCTGTGTGTTTCGGGTAGTTGTTATGCTGGAAGACCCAGCCACGACCCATCTTCAATGCTCTTACTGAGGGAAGGAGGTTGTTGGCCAAGATCTCGCGATACATGGCCCCATCCATCCTCCCCTCAATACGGTGCAGTCGTCCTGTCCCCTTTGCAGAAAAGCATCCCCAAAGAATGATGTTTCCACCTCCATGCTTCACGGTTGGGATGGTGTTCTTGGAGTTGTACTCATCCTTCTTCTTCCTCCAAACACGGCGAGTGGAGTTTAGACCAAAACGCTCTATTTTTGTCTCATCAAACCACATGACCTTCTCCCATTCCTCCTCTGGATCATCCAGATGGTCATTGGCAAACTTCAGACGGGCCTGGACATGCGCTGGCTTGAGCAGGGGGACCTTGCGTGCGCTGCAGGATTTTAATCCATGACGGCGTAGTGTGTTACTAATGGTTTTCTTTGAGACTGTGGTCCCAGCTCTCTTCAGGTCATTGACCAGGTCCTGCCGTGTAGTTCTGGGCTGATCCCTCACCTTCCTCATGATCATTGATGCCCCACGAGGTGAGATCTTGCATGGAGCCCCAGACCGAGGGTGATTGACCGTCATCTTGAACTTCTTCCATTTTCTAATAATTGTGCCAACAGTTGTTGCCTTCTCACCAAGCTGCTTGCCTATTGTCCTGTAGCCCATCCCAGCCTTGTGCAGGTCTACAATTTTATCCCTGATCTCCTTACACAGCTCTCTGGTCTTGGCCATTGTGGAGAGGTTGTAGTCTGTTTGATTGAGTGTGTGGACAGGTGTCTTTTATACAGGTAACGAGTTCAAACAGGTGCAGTTAATACAGGTAATGTTAAAGAAAAACTAACAGGTCTGTGAGAGCCGGAATTCTTACTGGTTGGTAGGTGATCAAATACTTATGTCATGCAATAAAATGCTAATTATTTACTTAAAAATCATACAATGTGATTTTATGGATTTTTGGTTTAGATTCCGTCTCTCACAGTTGAAGTGTACCTATGATAAAAATTACAGACCTCTACATGCTTTGTAAGTAGGAAAACCTGCAAAATCTGCAGTGTATCAAATACTTGTTCTCCCCACTGTATTTACAATTACTAATCAGGTGGAATGGGAACCAGGTGTGCGTAATGAAACAGTTCAGTGACGCCTAGAGGCCGGTTACGTAGACCTCCGGAGCTGGTTCACGGAATGAGCAGCAGTACCCGGGGAATCCGAATACCTCCCCAGTTCCTTCTGCGTATTCAAGTCCTACAACTGTACAGAGAGAGAGGGAGAGAGAGAGAGAGAGAGCGAGAGAGAGCGAGAGAGAGCGAGAGAGAGCGAGAGAGAGCGAGAGAGAGAGAGAGAGCGAGAGAGCGAGAGAGAGAGAGAGAGAGAGAGATAGAGAGACTACTCTGTCTGTCTATGTCTGTAAAAGCAGTTTATTAGCTGCAGGGGTCACACGGTTGGCTCTGCTATCTCCCAAATGCAATTAGGAGGTCTGGTATCTTAATGAAAGAGTCCAATGGGATTCTAATGAATTGTCCACCGTGACTGGCAATAAGCATTGCCCTTGGTGGTGAAGCCACAGCCAATACCTCACAACAATATAAATGACCGGAGGGGTTCGGCATGAAAAGATGGTGTAGGTTACTTTTATTGTGAGAAAGGAAAGGATGAGGTGCTGCTGTAGAAATGTTTTTGTTGTATGAGAAATGTCATAAGATCATACATACGTAGCTTGATCCATAGTGTTGTTTTCAGGCAGTGTGTGTGTGTTGTATATGCTATTACTTTAATAGGCCATTGGATGGTGTGTGTTACAGCTCATTCAGGCTGTTGTGGAGTATATTCAAAACAAATCGAATCCAACTTTATTTGTCACATGCACCGAATACAACAAGTGTAGACCGTGAAATGCTTACTTACAAACCCTTAATTAACCAACAGTCCAGTTCAAGAAGAGTTTAGAAAATATTTACCAAATAAACTAAAGTAAAAAATAATAACAAGTAAAACAATAACGAGGCCATATTCAGGGGGTACCGGTACCAAGTCAGTGTGCGGGGGTACAGGTTAGAGGTCATTTGTAGGTAGGGGTGAAGTGACTATGCATAGATAATAAACAGCGAGTAGCAGCAGTGTAAAAAACAAATGGAGGGGGGTCAATGTAAATAGTCGGGTGGCCATTTGATTAATTGTTCAGCACTCTTATGGCATGGGGGTAGAAGCTGTTAAGGAGACTTTTGGTCCTAGACTTGGTGCTCCAGTACTGCTTGCCATGCGGTAGCAGAGAAAACAGTCTATGACTTGGGTGACTGAAGTCTCTGATAATTTTATGGGCTTTCCTCTGACACCGCCTATTATATAGGTCCTAGATGGCAGGAAGCGTGGCCCCAGTGATGTACTGGGCCGTTCGCACTACCCTCTGTAGCGCCTTAATGTCAGATGCCGAGCAGTTGCCATATCAGGCGGTGATGCAACCGGTCAGGATGCTCTCGATGGTGCAGCTGTAGAACTTTTTGAGGATCTGGGGGCCCATGTCAAATCTTTTCAGTCTCCTGAGGGGGAAAAGGTTTTGTCGTCTTCTCTCTACGACTGTCTTGGTGTGTTTGGACCATGATAGATCGTTGGTGATGTGGACACAAAGGAACTTGAAACTCTCGACCCGCTCCAGTACAGCCCCGTTGATGTTAATGGGGGCGTGTGCGGCCCTCCTTTTCCTGTAGTCTACGATCAGCTCCTTTGTCTTGCTCACATTGAGGGAGAGGTTGTTGTCCTGGCACCACACTGCCAGTTCTCTGACCTCCTCCCTATAGGCTGTCTCATTGTTGTCAGGGATCAGGCCTACCACTGTTGTGTCGTCAGCAAACTTAATGATGGTGTTGGAGTCGTGTTTTGCCACGCAGTCCTAACACTTTAATTCAAAATCTAACTTGTCTTAACTCCCATAGCAACTAGCAACTGTAATGTGTAAATTTGACCTATCCACTAGCAATCCGCTAGTAGTCCATCCTTCATTGGGCCGCTCGTTATCCAGACACACAGTAGAAAAACATATCACAAATCAACAGAAAGCTAAAAAAGAGCTCAGAGAAAACCCTTAACCTCTTCATCTTCCTCTTCCTCATTCTCCCGCCTCTGTGTCAGATCACTGGTTTGTGAGTGTGTGAGCGCTAGCAGCAGGTCATTAGCAACGAGAGTCATAATCCAGTGAGTAATTAAAGAAAGGGGGCGAGGGTTCGTCTGAGAGCGCTAGATCACTAGCTGAGAGGCGAGAGAATCAGCAAATCAACTATAAGCCTCCCGATAGGGCCGCCAAGAGAGACCCGCTTTTTAATCAGCCACACACACACACACACACACACACACACACACACACACACACACACACACACACACACACACACACACACACACACACACACACACACACACACACACACACACACACACACACTACACGAACACAAACTCCACCATCATCATGATGAGACAAAACACACACCATGAGAGGGAATTGAACGTGACATTTGATTAAAAGGAGGATAATTAACATGGTGGGTCAAGTAATCTGTTTCTAAGTAGGGAAAGGGGATGATTTTGGGGGTCACTATCCTAGATAGATGCCCATAGGCTGTGTTTACACAGGCAGCCCAATTCTGATCTTTTTTCACTAATTGGTCTTTGGACCAATCACATCAGGACTTTTCACATCAGATATTTTTCATAGCTCATCTGATTGGTCAAAAGACCAATGCATGAACAAATATCAGTATTGGGCTGCCTGTGTAAACACAGCCTTAGAAGGCCAGATAGGATTTACATCGTCTCTCTCACTGTGCCCGTCGATACGTTCCCTGACCCAGAAAAATACATTTGTGCCCAACCAGATGGAGCGGAAAACGGCTGTGCATCAGACCCAAACTACTAAGTGAAAATGTTTTTATTTTATTCCAAGTACTCTGTACATTTGTGTATTTTATACATAGTGTATGATTGTTTTTGTTATTTTCATATTGTCTCCCCCTTTCTCCCTCTCCATCTAACTAAATATTTGGACAGCGCTGGATGTGCAGAGCCTTGATGTGCTTATCTTTCCCCTCGCACGCCGCCCACAGTGTTTGGATTATTATTTTCTCCCTCTGCGCACCTCGCCGCCTATTGTGGTGGCCGTTTCATTTCGATAAGGCATTGAAATATAGAGGGGAAATTTAAACCGCAAGCCCAGGCAGCAGCACGGACAGGCGGACCGCAGAGGGTAAATTGTTATTTCACCATTACGGATGGAGAGAGAACTGAACGAGTTCTAAAAAAAAAGAGAGAGAAAGAGCGAGGGATGAAAAGTGGAGGGAGAGAGAGAGAGAGAGAGAGAATATGTTTGGCTTATCAGAGCTTGGCAGTGGGGCTTGTGCACACAAGGGATAGCCCTTGCACTTTTTGTTCCTGACGTCCTGCTGGGATTTAGGTGATATCGGCTGTCACGGGGTCAGGGGCGCGAGGCTTTTCCCTTAAGGCCATTTCCCCAAATCCCTGAAAAGAACACTCACAGAAAGATAGAGACCATTCCAGAATCAGAAACCTGTAAAAAATTGTCAGATAGGCATAGCCTATCTGTACTTATTTCCTTCTTGACTACACCTGGTACACCTGGTACACCTGGTACACCTGGTACACCTGGTGTCAGGCCCCTACTTCATTTCTGTCACTGAGATATGCTGACAAAGATCATTGTGTTCAGCAGTGTGACTGACTCAAATATGAGGTGATGTTTCAACAAGTTCATGAACAATGTGTATTGCCCAATATTGCATTGCCTCTAAACAAGTTGAGGATATTGTAGGGAGGATTGGAGGGATTTGTGAACCTACTACACCAAGAGGTTTGGAAGTCTTACAAGATCACCAAGTGTTGGTCCAATGGACGTGGTTTACCACCCTACCCCATCACCAAGAAAGTGTTCTTCAGTGTTTCTCTTAAAAGACCCTCACACAACTCTTGCTGTGCCACCAATGGTAGGAAACGGTTTGTCAATCCCACTTCTGACACCAGTGTAGTGAATGTGGGAAGCAGTCAGTAGCAAGGCTTGAACCAGAGACCCTGACAAGGCAAGCACACACTCTGTGTCACAACTACACTCTGTGTCATAAGGGAGGTTGTGCTTACATATGACAATTTCAATCTGACTCATTCATCAAGGTAAAACTATTTTTTTACAGCAAACGATTGTATAAAATTACTCATGTCCAGCAGACAATTCAACTTCAGTTGAACTTGATTATCACACCACTTGTGCCATTAAAAGCTGAGATAGAAAACCAGCATGAACTCTCATATATCTCCTATTGGAGACCATTAGACTTAAAAACGTTATTTTTCTGGAAGGTGGCCTGGAGAGAGGAATATCGAAAAAACTAAGCAAAATGAAATTGCATTTCCTCCTCCCTGTCTGGCCTGGCACGACATGATGCCACCGAGGCAATTACAACTGCAGAACTCTGTTACAGTCTCTTAGCAGCTCAGCTGTTTTTTGCCACCACCTCTTAAAACATACACAATGTCCTCGACAACAGCCTTTAGAGTGGCGGCATGCAGAGACATTTCCAAGTCTGATCTGTAAATAGGTTGACACACTTTTAATCCTTTCTCTCTACCTTGGTTCCTCTCCACCCCTCTTGTCCTCCTCCTCCTCCTCTTCCATCTCCTCCTCCTCCTCTTGTTCAGGGGAGATCTGTGCATTTAAGATCCACGGGCAGGAGGCCCCGTTCGAGGCGGTGGTCCTGAACAGGACGTCAGGGGAGGGGGTCCTGAGGGCCAAGGACCCGGTGGACTGTGAGACCCAGAAGGAGTACACCTTCATCATCCAGGCCTACGACTGTGGGGCGGAGGCCAGTGGAGCCAGCTGGAAGAAGTCACATAAGTAAGGAAGGGTGTGTCGGGTACGGGGGTTGGTGTGTGTGTGTGTGTTGGAGGGAATGTCGGAGGGTGTGTGTGTGCCTGTATCTTTGTGTAATGTGTGTGTGTGAGATGGATTTTTGTAAAAATTATGCATTGCACAAGCAAACTGATATTTCCCTACATGCCCATGCCACGTGTACAGTATGTGGGTCCTACAGTTGTTCTCAAAACTATGGTCGTAGACAGTGACAGATCACACATCACACACATCCACTGTGTAATACCTAGTCACAGCTGAGACTTGCTCAATGTTCAGCTCCTGGGATGTTTTTAATTAACAAGGGCCTGAAGGATCCTTATGAGCCAGACAGTTGTGGACAACCGCAAATCAAGCCCTATATCCCTGCTCTGATGAAGTGCTATTGAAAGCTGTTGTCTAGGGCAACGACTAAGGCGGATACTGAGAGAGAGCGGTATGAGAGAGAGGGAGGGATTTCACAGCTTGGGCATCTTTGATGAATGTCTCTTAACATAGAGAGATGTGTGTGTGTGTGTGTGTGTGTGTGTGTGTGTGTGTGTGTGTGTGTGTGTGTGTGTGTGTGTGTGTGTGTGTGTGTGTGTGTGTGTGTGTGTGTGTGTGTGTGTGTGTGTGTGTGTGTGTGTGTGTGTGTGTGCCTCAGCTAAGCAGCATCACTGCAGGACATTCTAAGTAGGTCTCATTAAGTGAATGTCTTTAATTAGGAAGACATGCTACAGCAACAGACCCACCAAGGTCATTGTCAGGTTGAGTTTGAGAAACTGGACTTATTTAAATAATACTAAGATATTGAAAATATAACTTGTTATGTTCAGCCCTTTAGTGTTGTTTAGGGATTGTTTTACATAATGCAAAGAAGAGGCCCTGAACCAACCTAGATGTAGTGAGGATATCTCTCATTCGATCCGGGGCAAAAAAATTGCATCACTACCAACCTTTTTTACAGTACAACTATCAGTGAAAAGCAGGATTTGACTTTGTCTGTACTGTATGCTCTCATGTTTCTCTCTCTCTTGTTCTCTCAGCTGGTAATGAGATTATAAGCGGATTTGTATTGTATGTTATGGTTTGTTGTTTCTGTTTTTGAGAGTTTAGTAGGGGTTTGAAGACGTTGAGTATTTTGTAATCATTAGTACTTATTTTGTCATTTTGGAAGAGTATCAAAGATATCAGTCTTACTGCCTTTCTCTCTCTCTCTCTCTCTCTCTCTCTCTCTCTCTCTCTCTCTCTCTCTCTCTCTCTCTCTCTCTCTCTCTCTCTCTCTCTCGTCGGAGTGCATGCTGGGAGTGAGTCGTTAAGCAGGAGTGATTGTGAGAGCGACTGGATTTCTTTTCAATCTATTGGGTTTTGGTATGTAAATATATATATATTGATTAGTTTAGTTGGTTTAAGGGTATCTTTTCTAACTATTACTAAGCAAGTATAGGGGTGGTGGGATCGTTTGAGGTAGGTTTTTTTCGCGAGGGCACAACCAGCGGGTGGGGCTGGTTGAAATGGCCACTCGTGGAAGTTTGGAGTATGAAAAACTTAGTCGGTGCAATGGAATAAAAATTCCGGCAGCGGCTGGATGTTCAGTGGAAGAATGTAGTTTGGCGGTGGGAACTATTATTGGGTATGATAGCATCAAATCAGCCTCAAGGATGAATAGCGCAGTAGTGATATTCTTAGATTCCATTGAAAAGGTGAATATAATGGTGGAGAGAGGTGTTGTGTTGCGGGAGACACAGACGCAGGTATTTCCGCTTATGAATCCGGCTAAGAAGGTTATATTGTCTAACGTACCACCATTTGTTAGAGATGAAGTGTTGGAGCGAGAATTATCTCGTCATGGTCAAATTGTATCCACAATAAAGAAGGTTCTTTTTGGATGCAAATCTCCGTTGCTGAAACATGTCGTGTCTCATAGGAGGCAAGTGCATATGATCTTAAAAAAGGACGTTGATGAACTGAATTTAGCGTTCAGTTTTAAGATTGATGGATTTGATTATGTTTTTTACGCTTCTACTGAATCAATGAAATGTTTTGGTTGTGGAAGAGAGGGGCATTTGGTGCGTAGTTGTCCTGAGAAGGAGCGCGCAGAGCCCGGTAGTAGCTATAGTGATGGTACAACTAACGCATCAACGCGAAGGGATGAACCTGCTAAAAGTGCAGGGGACGGAAGAAGGTGGGCAGATGTGGTTAGAAAAGTAGGAGAGGAAGGCAGTGTAGATACGGGGGCAATTGTGGTAGATCAGAACAAAGAGGGAGGGGAAAAAGTCGGTGAGATTGCGACTGCCGTCGCTGAGGTGGTGCTGGAAAATGAAATCGGAGATAAAGAGGAAATTGAAATAACAGAAAAGGAAGAAGCTGTTTTCAAAGTACCGAGGAGTAAGAGAAAGAATGTAGGGGGTGGTGAAGGGTCTAATTCTAAGAGGAAGGTAGAGATTGATAAATTAGTTGAAGATGAAAAGGTTGAAGAGATGGTGGAGTTTTCCTCTGGGGAAGATAGTGAGAGTGAGTCATCTGACGCGTCACAACAAAATAGCGAGATAATTGGGGAGGAAGGGAGATATGGAATTAAGAAGGTACGTCAATTTCTGAAGTTGACAAAAGGGAAGAAATATATGCAGGATTACAATATAACTGATTTTTTTCCTGAAAGTGAATTGTTTATAGAATCAGCAAAGTTTCTGATGTCAAACATAACAGGGGGAGATTTGACAAGCCCTGAAATTGCTAGACTCAAGAAAGTGGTCACGAGAGTGATAAGTGATGTAAATTCTAAAGAAAATGAAAGAGTTCAGTTGCAGATTTAACTCTGTAAAGAGATGGGGTGTCTGTATCTTCCTCTGTATATTTTTTTCATTCATGAGCAGTTTTAAGATTTCTTCTTTAAACGTAAATGGGGAAAGAGATGGTAAAAAAAGAGCCATAGTGTATGAGTTAATTAGGGGAAAGGGAAGTGACATAAATTTTCTACAAGAAACGCATAGTAATTTGGAAAATGAAGTTATGTGGAAACAGGAGTGGGGGGGGACAGTGGTGTGTAGTCATAAAAACTCAAAAAGTGGGGGTGTGGCTATATTGTTCTCAAGAGGGTTTTTGCCTTTGTCTTATGAGGTTGAAGAGGTAGTTGAGGGGAGGTTATTAAAAGTTAGAGCAAGGTATGAAAACATCACTATGTGTCTGATAAATGTATATGCCCCAGTGGTGGCAGTTGAGAGGGTATGTTTTTTAGAGACATTATCAAATACCATTGAGAAATGTAACAATGAAGATTATTTATTTATTGCTGGGGATTTTAACTGCACAGTCAGTGATTTAGATAGAAATCACCAAGAACCTCATATAGCCTCAAGGACTTTTTTAAAACGCCTCATTGTAACACATGAATTGTGTGATATTTGGCGGAGTCAAAATGGAGGCACAAGGCAGTACACATGGGCGCATGTGAGAGAGAACACCATCTCTATGGCCAGGTTAGATAGGTTTTATTGTTTTGAGCATCAATCTCAGGTCTGTAAATCAAGTGTGATAACCCCAGTGGGATTTTCTGATCATTGTTTAATAACAGAGGTGGTGTTCATTAACGATGTAAAACCCAAAAGCGCATACTGGCATTTTAATATAACTTTATTGAGTGATGCTCACTTCAGGAAATGTTTTTGTTTTTTCTGGGAGAGGTGGAGGTCTCAAAAGGCCAGTTTTGTATCCCTTCAACAGTGGTGGGATATAGGGAAAATCCAGATTCAACAATTTTGTAATCAATACACGAGGAATGTCACCAAGGATATCACCAGATCAATGAAAGCCCTAGAGTTTGAAATAGTGGAACTCATGACGTTGGTTGAGACCACAGGAGATCGAGGCCATACGCAGGCACTCAAGAGAAAAAAAGTTGCATTGGCAGACCTGCTGGGTATCAGAGCACAGGGGGCATTGGTGAGAAGTAAGTTTCAGGGAATCTCTGAAATGGATGCCTCATCCAAATTTTTCTTTGGTTTAGAGAAAAAGAATGGACAAAGAAAAATTATTCATTGTCTCAAATCAGCTGTTGGACAAGAGCTCACTAGCCCTAGTGAAATTAGAAAGAGGGCAGTAGAGTTCTATGCTGAGCTCTACAAGTGTGAGTACAAAGAGGATAAAACAGTGACACAGCAGTTCCTTGATGGGCTCCCAAAGGTGGCTGCAGAAGCTCAGGTTGAGCTTGAGCAACCATTGTCTTTGCAGGAGTTATACACTGCATTAAAAGGCATGGAAAATGGAAGGGCACCAGGCATTGATGGGCTTCCCGTTGACTTTTTTAAGTCTTTTTGGACTATGTTGGGAGAGGATTGGCTAGCAGTAGTTAATGATAGTTTAACCGGAGGGTTACTACCAATAAGCTGCAGAAGGGCTGTCCTCACCCTACTGCCCAAAAAGGGTGACCCTAGGGAGGTGAAAAACTGGAGGCCGGTGGCTTTACTGTGCACTGATTATAAGATCCTGTCCAAGGCTTTGTCCAACAGGCTGAGGGAGGTGATGGGGCAAATCATACATACGGACCAGTCCTACTGTGTTCCTGGCAGGCAGATAGGGGATAACATTTCTCTGATTCGTGATTTTTTGGACGTCTCTAGGGCTATTGGGTTGGATGCTGGTCTAATTTCAATTGATCAGGAAAAGGCATTTGACCGAGTTGAACATCAATATTTATGGCACACGTTTGAGGCGTTTGGGTTCAGCTCTGGTTTTATAGCCATGATAAAGGTGATATATGGTGACATTGAAAGTGTATTGAAAGTTAACGGTGGTTTGAGTGCTCCTTTTAAAGTGTGTAGAGGTATTAGGCAGGGATGTTCTTTATCAGGGATGTTATATGCCATTGCTATAGAGCCACTACTAAATAGCATTAGAAGTCGGATTGAAGGGGTGTACCTTTCAGAGGATATTCCTCCTATTCGTCTCTCAGCCTATGCTGATGATGTAGTTGTTTTAGTGAAAAATCAAGCGGAGGTGGATAGTTTGAGTCTAATGGTTGATCGTTTTAGGGGAATACCCTCTGCAAAAGTAAATTGGGAAAAGAGTTGTGCTTTACAGATTGGAGAATGGTCTGGAGGGATTATGGCTTTGCCAGGGGGGCTGGAATGGTGTAAGGGAGGGTTTAAGTATCTTGGAGTGTACCTAGGAGATGAGGGGACTATGGAAAAAAATTGGATTGGGGTGGTTGAAATGGTGGAAGGGAGGATGAAGAGATGGCGTTGGTTGTTATCTCGAATGTCATATAGGGGGCGAACTATTATAGTTAACAATGTGATTGCCTCTGCACTATGGCATCGGTTGTCAGTTTTAGAACCACCATCTGGCCTTCTAGCTAAGATACAGGTAATTATTGTGGATTTCTTTTGGGATAAATATCACTGGGTTCCACAAAGTGTTTTGTATTTGTCAAAAGAGGAGGGGGGACAAGGTCTTGTACATCTTGCTAGTAGGGCTGCTGCTTTCCGGTTTCAGTTTATTCAAAGGTTGCTTTATGGACAGGAAAATGTGGTGTGGAGAGGGGTAGCAGGCCTTGTATTACAGAGGGTTGGAGGATTAGGTTTAAAGAAGGCTTTATTTCTGGTTGATAGTAGCCAGATTTCTAGGGAGGGAGTACCTCCGTTTTACAGAGGTCTTCTCAGAGTGTGGAGCATAATGAAGGTGTCCAGACGAACTTCAGCGGAGTCAGTGCATTGGTTGTTGGAGGAACCTCTGGTGTATGGGGCAAGACTGGATTGTACAACTGCAGCTGTTCCACATTTCTCCAAGATTTTGGTGAAGGGCAAAATCATCACCTTAAAACAGTTAATGGCCATGGCCGGGCCCGCCTTAATGGATGGAAGACGGGTGGCTGAACATTTGGGGGTGAGGTCGGAAAGGATTGTCGGACAAATGCTGGGAAGCTGCAGGAAGGCTCTGTCAGAGGAAGAGTGGGGAATGCTTAATAGCCACAAGAAGAAGGTACAAGATGAAGACGTCTCATTTCCAAGACTAGGGATTACACCAAATATCCCAGAGTCAGAGAGAAAGGGTTTATTGTTGGATTTGAGAGGGTTGGAGGAGGTGGGTTTGGATGAGGTGAATGGGAAGGACTTGTATAGGGGGTGTGTCAAGGTGTTAAATAAAGATAAATTGAAAAATAGAAAAGACACTCCATGGAGGGTAAAATTGGGAATTGATGACAAGGTAAAGCCAGCATGGAGAGCACTGTACAAACCACCGTTACAAAAGGGTACTGGTGATATGCAATGGAGGGTTTTACATGGCATTATTGCAGTTAATGCTTTTGTATCTGTCATTAACTCAGATGTTGGAGATGGATGTCCTTTTTGTAATATAAGAGAAACCATTTTTCACTGTTTTATGGAGTGTGAGAGGATAAAACCTCTATTGGAAATACTGGAATCTTTGTTTAGAGCTGTAGGTGAGATTTTCAATAACAATGTTTTTATTTTGGGGTTTCAATATAGTAAGCAACAGAAAAGAAAATGTCAACTGTTAAATTTTATTTTGGGACAAGCTAAGATGTCAATTTTTTTGAGTAGGAAACATAAGATAGACACGGGATATGGGAAGGATATAAGATGTGTTTTTAAAGGATTAGTGAAAGCAAGAATAAAAGTGGATTTTGAGTTCTTCTCAGCTGTAAAAGATCTCCCATTGTTTGAGGAGAAGTGGGCATACGAAGGAGCGCTTTGTTTTGTAGAGGAGGGGAAATTATTTTTTGTTGATGAAATAAGTTGAATGTATATGTTCTTTTGTATTTTTATTTTATTTATTTTGTGTAGGAATTACATTTATTGTTTCATTTCTGAAAAGGCAGTGTGTCATTATTTATGTTAATAATTGAGTAGAAAATAAAGGTTTTATAAAAACTCAAAAAAACTCTCTCTCTCTCTCTCTCTCTCTCTCTCTCTCTCTCTCTCTCTCTCTCTCTCTCTCTCTCTCTCTCTCTCTCTCTCTCTCTCTCTGCATGCTGGGTGTGTTTGGTGCATGCTGGGAAGTGTATGATCGAGGGAGTGCGTGTGTTGTGTAGAGTTAGATATTCAGAACTTTCTTTCGGTTTTCTCTTTCTTGGTGGCATTCTTTGTTTTCTTCTGTGCATGATTAAGATTATTATAATTTTTTTTTGTGTGGTAGAATTAAGTATTTAGTTGGGTTTTTTTCGTATCGAAATTACCTTGATTTTGGCGGGGATGGCAGCCCGAATTGGGATGCCGTCCCTGTCACTTCGGCACGGCTTTAGGTGTGTTACTGAAGCTACTGTCACGGTGGAGGGGTTTCTGGTCGCCGTAGGAGAGAAGGTAGGATATGAGAATGTTGCTTATGCGTCACAGATGAATAAAGCGGTGGTGGTATTTCTTAAAGAAGAGCGCCTTGTTGATCGTATGGTTGAGCAGGGCGTACTTCTTAAAGGAATGTTTATTCAAGTTACACCGCTTTTTTCTCCGTCAACAAGGGTAACGATTTCAAATGTACCACCGTTTATTCCAAATGAGCTATTGGAGCGCGAGTTATTGCGCTTTGGGAAGTTTGCTAGTTCAATTAAGGTTGTTCCGTTGGGTTGCAAACACCCGGCGTTGAAACAGGTTATGTCGTTTCGGCGACAGGTGTTTATGTTTTTGGACTCACCGGAGCAGACTTTAGAGTTATCGTTTAAAGTCAAGTATGACAATAGACTGTATATGGCTTATGCTAGTACGGGTAGTCAACGGTGTTTTGAGTGTGGGGATGTTGGCCATAAGCGACATGCTTGCCCGAAAAGGGAGAAGGCAGAGGGAGGGGCGCAGGTGGTCATCATAACGCCTGGGCCCACTGATGTAGGGAGAGGTGGGCCGACAGTGGTTGAGCAGCCACAAGCACCTGTTGCTGAGGAACAAGTTATCCGTGTTGAGGGCACGAGTTTGCAACTTGTATTAGAGGGAAATGTTATGCAGCAGAAAAATATTGTTGTAGAAGGTAAGGATGGATCTGAAGAGCCAGTTCCTCAGACTGGTGAGGAGGTGCCCAGTACGAGTACTGGGGCACAGGAGAGGGTTCATATGGAGCTAATCTCCCAGGTAGTGGAGGAGATGTCCACTACGAGTAATGGAGTACAGGAGGGGGTTCATGTGGAGCTAATCTCCCAGGTAGTGGAGGAGATGCCCACTACGAGTAATGGAGTACAGGAGGGGGTTCATGTGGAGCTAGGCTCCCAGGGAGTGGAGGAGATGCCCACTATGAGTAATGGGGTACAGGAGGGGGTTCATGTGGAGCTAGGCTCTCAGGTAGTGGAGGAGATGCCCACCACGGGTAATGGGGTTCAGGTGGGGCTAGTCTCCCAGGTAGTGGAGGAGATGCCTGGTACGAGTGATGGGGTGCAAGTGGGGAGTGTTGAAAGGGATGTGGTAGAGGGGAGTCAGTGGTCTGTGGCCTCAACTGAGGAAGATCAGGAGAAGGATATGGATATCTCTTTTGATATGACAGCAGCTGGTGAGGACTCAATTTATGATCTAGAGGAGGTAAATGGTTTTCTGGATCAGACTTTTGGGAAATCTGTCAAATTGGCAGAATATTTTGATGTTGATAAGTTTGTGAGGTCAGCTGTGATGTTACAGAAGACGGTGGGGTTAGACCAGTTGAGTGAGAAGAAGCGGTTTCGCTTGAGGAAATTTGTTACTGCTGTTACAGCAGCAAAAGGTGGTGGGAAACGTGGTCAGGTTAATAAGAAAAAATTTAAATAATGATGATGATCATGCTTCATAGGGTGTCTTTTTTCTCTTTGGTTTCTCTGTGGTATCTTCTGCTTTTCCTTTCTCTTTTCTATATGGAGGTACTAAGGGTGGGCTCTCTCAATATTAATGGGGGAAGGGACAGGAATAAGAGGGCTTGGGTATTAGAAGTAATAAAACAGAAAAGGCTTAATGTAGTTTTCCTTCAGGAGACACATAGTGATGAGGCTAATGAGGTTGACTGGGGAATGTGGTGGGAGGGGCAGCATATACTCAGTCATGGTACTAATTTCAGTGCTGGGGTGGCCATCTTGTTTTCCTCAGGTTTAGGGGTGACTGTGATATCTACAACAGAGATTGTCAAGGGTCGGGTTTTATTGGTCAAGGTGGATGTTATGTTTTTTTTGTTGTTGTTTTTTTGAATGTCTATGCTCCTAATGAGGGTACAGAGCATCTTGTTGTGTTTGATCAAATAAAAGAAACCTTAAGACAGTGAGACCAAGAGGGGTGTATGGTTTTAGGGGGGGACTGGAACTGTACTGTGGATTTTACTGTTGATCGCACTGCTGAAGAACCTCACCTGCGGTCAGCCACTTTCCTGTCTGGCTTATTAACTGAGTTTGAGCTTTCTGATGTGTGGAAAGTAAGGAATGCAAAAGTTAGGCAGTACACATGGCTAAAAATTAATGAAGGTCGTGTCAGTGCAGCAAGGTTAGACAGGTTGTACGTATCTGATCAATACTGTAGTAGGGTTGGAAGGTGTGCCATTACTCCTGTGGGTTTCTCTGATCATCATATTGTTACTGTTGATATTCACTTGTCCTGTCCACGAAGGTCATCACCTTACTGGTATTTTAATGTTAAATTGTTACATGATGTCAAGTTTTGTGAAAGGTTTTTGTTGTTTTGGGAAAAATGGAGGGTTAAAAAAGGGAATTTTGAGTCCTTGAGACAATGGTGGGATGTTGGGAAGGCCCAAATACGATTATTTTGTCAACAGTATACTGCTTTGTCTCAAATTGAAGTTAAAGAGACTATCAAGGCCCTTGAACAGGACATCAAATCAATTGAATTGAAGCTGCTCACTCAGAATGACCCTGGACTAGTCATGAACTTACAGGACAAGAGACATGAACTGAGGTCGTTTCTGCATGAAAGAGTGAAAGGTGCCTTGATTAGGTCTCGTTTCGCTTCCCTCAAGGACATGGATGCTCCTAGTGCTTTTTTTTTTAACCTTGGACAGTCGACATTACAACGTAAACAGATGGTCTGCCTTCGTCTCTCTGATGGGAAGGTGACCACCGATGACAGTGAAATGCGTCAACATGCCGTGGATTTCTACTCTGCCCTCTATAAGGCGGAGGATTGTGACTCTCTGTGTACTGAACAGTTGTTACACGGTCTTCCTCAATTGGGACCTGAACAGAGAGTCGCATTGGACTCTGACATTACACTGCAAGAGCTGTCCACAGCAGTTATGCAGCTCTCAACAGGCCGAGCCCCTGGCATTGATGGTTTACCATCTGAGTTCTATAAGCACTTTTGGAGGTCTATTGGGGAGGATTTTTATGAAGTGGTGTGTGAATCTTTTCATGAGGGTTCTCTTCCTGTATCCTGTCAACGTGCGGTGCTTTCACTGTTGCCAAAAAAGGGGGATTTGGCTCTCATAAAAAATTGGAGACCTGTTGCTTTGCTGTGTGCAGAATACAAAATAGTTTCTAAATGTCTCTCAAACAAGTTGAAAGAGTATCTGGGATTGTTGGTCCACAAGGACCAGTCCTACTGTGTACCTGATCGCTCAATTGTTGACAACTTGTTTCTGATAAGAGATGTTTTAGACATTTGTAAACTGTCTGATGTAAATGTGGGTTTACTTTCTTTGGATCAGGAGAAGGCTTTTGACCGCGTGGACCACCAGTACTTGTTTAAAACGATGAAAGCCTTTGGGTTTGGGGATGTTTTTTTGTCTTGGATGAATTTACTGTATGCTGGGGCCTCGTGTATGGTGAAGGTGGGGGGTGGTTTGAGTTGCCCCATCCCTGTCCAAAGGGGCATCAGGCAGGGATGCCCAATTTCAGGGCAGTTATATAGTCTGGCGAATGAACCAATGCTTTGTTTTTTAAGAGCGAAGCTTACTGGTTTCCCTGTGCCAGGTGTAATGAAGGGTCCCACGATAGCACTGTCTGCGTATGCAGATGACGTGACCATTTTTATTACAGGGGCTGAGGATGTTAAGGTTCTCTCAAACGCTTTAAAGGTGTATGAGGGGGCCTCCTCAGCTAGAGTCAATTGGGGAAAGAGTGAAGCGCTGTGGGCAGGTCAGCTTCAGACGGGGTCCGCTCCACGGTTACCAGGGGGGCTTCAGTGGGGCAGAGATGGGATGAAGACATTGGGTGTTTTTCTAGGCTCTGATGTCTTTCAGAAAAAGAACTGGGAGGGTGTAGTGGAGAAAGTGTGTGCCAGACTGTCAAGATGGAAATGGGTGCTACCCCAGTTGTCTTATAGGGGAAGGGTACTGGTAATTAATAATCTTGCTGCCTCTACCCTGTGGCACAGACTAATGATTTTGCAGCCACCAAAGGGTCTGATACAAGAGCTTCAGAGGACCCTTGTCAATTTCTTCTGGTCTGGACAACACTGGATCAAAGCTGCAGCCCTGTACCTGCCACTGCACGAGGGGGGGCAAGGTCTGGTAGACATTTCCTCTAGGATCATGGCTTTCCGGCTTCAAGCAGCCCAGAGACTGTTGTACAGTGACGGTTCTAACTGGGTCGACACAGCCTACACACTGATGAGGAGAGCAGGCTGTTTGGGCTTAGACAAGCACATTTTCCTGTTAAAGCTGGAGGGGGGTGAGCTGTATGGCCTGACTCCATTCTATGAGTCTGTTATGCTGGCTTGGAGGGTTTTTGTCAAGTCCCGTAAGGCCGGCACGCTACCAGGGATGTGGCTTTTTGAAGAGCCTCTTTTTTATAACACTGCCATCCAGTCCAGTGCTCTGGATTCAGCCAGCCTGCGTTCATGCCTGTTAGGTGTGGGGTGCACCAAGCTGGGTCATCTGATGCAGAGCAGGAGCAGATCGTTGGAGGAGCTGGGAGAAAGAGCGGGGATCCGATCATCTCGCCTACTGAGGAAGGTCGTCGCTGAGGTCTGTGACTCCTTGCCAGTGCTTCATCGTCAGTATGTGATTGACACTTCCAATTCTGATCGGTGGAAGGAGGGTCTGGATTATGTGTTCCCTGCACTGATTGTTAGTGCTGCGGCGGGGTCATTCGAGGAGGACGTGGGGATGCTGCTTTCCTTCGATACCCCGGAGCTGGGGGAGTTCAAGGAGGTGGGAAAGAAGGCCATGTACAGAATATGTGTAAAGGTGTCCCATGCCTCTTCCCTGGAAGGGGTAAAATCGACGAGGTGGGCAGGTGTGCTTGGTCCAGGTGCTTCCCCAAAAGGCTGTTGGCGATCATTATATAAACTGCCGATTGATAAGAGGACAGCTGACCTCCAATGGAGGATAATACATGGAGCTATAGCCACCAACATGCATCTGGTACACCTGGACCCTACTGTTGGGGAAGGGTGTCCATTCTGTGCAGAGTCTGAAACTCTGGCACACCTGTTTTTACTGTGTCCCAGGTTGGTCGGGATGATTGACCTGATCACTGACTGGTTCTCAACGTTGGGAGAGGTTTTCTCTTCCCAACTGTATATATTTGGGCCAAAGTACAGGTTCAGTCAAAAGGGTGTCGTTGTGTTGCTTAATTTTGTGTTAGGGGCAGCTAAATTAGCGATATGGAAGACCCGAAAGAACAGTATTCGGGGACAAGGGTCTGTGGATGTGGTGGGAATGCTGGAGGGAATGGTGGCAGCGAGACTAAGGGTTGAGTTTGCCTATTATAAACTTGTCAACAATATTGATCTGTTTTTGAGTATATGGGGTATTCAGAGGCTGTTGTGTTTAGTTACTGTGGAGGAGGAGTTGGAGTTGTGTTTTTAATTGATGTGTAACTGTGGTTTTGTATGAGTATTTATTGTGTGGTGGGCTCCCAGACCCAATAAAGATTATTTAAAACTCAAACTCTCTCTCTCTCTCTTTCTCTCTCTCTCCATCTCTCTTTCTCTTTCTCTCTCTCTCTCTCTCTCTCTCTCTCTCTCTCTCTCTCTCTCTCTCTCTCTTTCTCTTTCTCTTTCTCTTTCTTTCTCTTTCTCTTTCTCTCTCTCTCTCTCTCTCTCTCTCCATCTCTCTTTCTCTCTCTATCCATCTCTCTTTATCTCTCTTTCTCTCTCTCCATCTCTCTTTCTCTCTCTATCCATCTCTCTTTCTCTCTCTCTCTCTCTCTTTCTCTCTCTCTCTCTCTCTCTTTCTCTCTCTCTCCATTTCTCTTTCTCTCTCTCTCGCTCTCTCTCGCTCTCTCTCGCTCTCTCTCTCTCTCTCCATCTCTCTTTCTCCATCTCTCTTTCTCTCTCTCTCCATCTCTCTTTCTCTCTCTATCCATCTCTCTTTCTCTCTCTATCCATCTCTCTTTCTCTCTCTGTCTCTCTTTCTCTCTCTCTCCATTTCTCTTTCTCTCTCTATCCATCTCTCTTTCTCTCTCTCTCGCTCTCTCTCTCTCTCTCTCTCTCTCTCTCCATCTCTCTTTCTCTCTCTATCCATCTCTCTTTCTCTCTTTCTCTCTCTATCCATCTCTCTTTCTCTCTCTCTCCATCTCTCTTTCTCTCTCTATCCATCTCTCTTTCTCTCTCTCTCTCTCTCTCTCTCTTTCTCTCTCTCTCTCTCTCTCTCTCTCTCTCTCTCTCTCTTTCTCTCTCTCTCCATTTCTCTTTCTCTCTCTCTCGCTCTCTCTCCATCTCTCTTTCTCTCTCTATCCATCTCTCTTTCTCTCTCTCTCCATCTCTCTTTCTCTCTCTCTCCATCTCTCTTTCTCTCTCTCTCCATCTCTCTTTCTCTCTCTCTCCATCTCTCTTTCTCTCTCTCTCTCTCTCTTTCTCTCTCTCTCCATTTCTCTTTCTCTCTCTATCCATCTCTCTTTCTCTCTCTCTCGCTCTCTCTCGCTCTCTCTCGCTCCCTCTCGCTCTCTCTCGCTCTCTCTCGCTCTCTCTCGCTCTCTCTCGCTCTCTCTCGCTCTCTCTCGCTCTCTCTCTCTCTCTCCATCTCTCTCTCTTTCTCCATCTCTCTCTCTTTCTCCATCTCTCTCTCTCTCTCTATCCATCTCTCTTTCTCTCTCTCCATTTCTCTTTCTCTCTCTCTCTCTCTCGCTCTCTCTCGCTCCCTCTCGCTCTCTCTCGCTCCCTCTCGCTCTCTCTCGCTCTCTCTCTTTCTCTCGCTCTCTCGCTCTCTCGCTCTCTCTCTTTCTCTCGCGCTCTCTCGCTCTCGCTCTCTCTTTCTCTCGCTCTCTCTTTCTCTCGCTCTCTCTTTCTCTCGCTCTCTCTCTCTCTCTCTCTCCAGGGCAGTGGTTCACATCCAGGTGGATGACGTAAATGAGTTCTCTCCTGTGTTCCGGGAGCCTATGTACCACGCTTCAGCAATGGAAGGGAAGATATATGACAGCATCCTGCAGGTAGAGGCCTGGGACCAGGACTGTTCCCCGCAGTACAGCCAGATCTGCAACTATGACATCGTCACCTCCGACACGCCCTTTGCCATCGACCGCAACGGTCAGTGACCTCTAACCCCCATCCCCTGACCGCACAACCTGCAGGTCAAAAGGCACAAGTATCCTCATCTCCTCCTGACTTTGCATTAGAGGTCCAAAATGTTTGTCTCTCTCCACACACTCTTCATTCAGGAAACAATGTCAACTCTGTCACAGCCGTCAACTTGGTTACACTTTACTTTCCGTAACAGCGATGACACAAACTGTTCCTCAGGCCATCAAATTGGCTAGGCATCATTTTTATACAGTCACCATCAGAAGTTTGTATCTAGATCGAGTTACAGTCAGTACACATGGCCCATGCGGAAATTGAACCCACAAAGTTGCTGTTGCCAGAATTCTTCTCCAACCCACTGAACTTAGTTCATTCTATTTAAAGTACATCTCTCACACCATTTGTCAGTGTGCTGTATTCATGGACTCTTCAAATGCTTCCCCATTCATCCTCTGATCACAGTGCAGTGTTATACAGAGGGATCTGAAACTGGATCCAGCTCTGTGTGATCAGCGGGAAAACAAGGACAAGTGGAGCGGACAGGCCTAAATGACATCAGATACTCCACAGCTTGCTATCTCTACTAGCCTCTCTCCTCCCGCTCTCCTCTCTCCCTTTTTATTCCTTCCTCCCTCTCTCTTCCTCCCTCTCTCTTTCTCTCTCCATCCCCACCTCCTTTCTTTTCAATCTCTCTGTGTGTTTCCCTCTCTCTCTTTCTTAATGTCTTCCTCCCTGTCTGGTACCTCTGATGTCCACTGGCACGGCTCAGGCGCCTCTGTGACCCACAGGGGACAGCAGGTTGGCACTTTCATGGCTCCCGCACGCCATGCCAGCTCCACGGCTGCCAGTCGCCTTGCCTCCTATGGCCCTCCCAGGCTCTGCAGTGTGACTGGCACTTGTGGTGATCAAATAGAGCTGAGTGTAGTGATGCTTGGGGGCCGCCAGAGTGTGTTTTGTACCGAGGGGGCTTCTGGCTCCATCATTAACCGTGGATCAGAGGCCTGAGTAAGTTATTAAATAAAACAGGCCTGTCTGCCCACTGTAGCTCAGGGAGAGAAGGAGAGAGATGGAGGGAGAGAGATGGAGTGAGTGAGGAAGGGAGAGACTAACCACTGGAACACATGAACAGAGCACAACTCAGGATATAAAGAAGTACTTTTAATCATGTCTCTCCACCAGTTGGTAAATCTCCCATTACACAGTTTTTATAGAAATGTGTTCAATAACCCTGTTGGAGTAAAAAAGTCTATCTAATCTAGTCTTGTTAGACATATACACCTCAGAGAATGGGGAGCTTGAGAATCAGGTCCTGCAGAGCTGTAGTGTGTTTTCACAGAGACTACACATTGGGACAGGAAGGGGAGATGAGGCTGGGACCAGAGATGCATCGTGTAAATGGGACCTGTTAGCTGTCACTGGGGATGTCTCATTTGTAACCTACAGTATACCCTGCCTGGGTCAGATTCTATCGTGGTATTAGATGTATCACAGTTGCATGTATTGCATTCAATCAAAGAAAAAACAATGCCATCTGTCCTCAGTTCCCTAAAGTGTTATTTAGGGTAGAATCCATACAACGCATTGTTGTCAATGGGAGATTTCCACAAAATAATGAGTTGTGCATGGATACAGTCAATTGAGACCAGTGTAACCACCACCACAGCCATTGAGACCAGTGTAACCACCACCACAGCCATTGAGACCAGTGTAACCACCACCACAGCCATTGAGACCAGTGTAACCACCACCACAGCCATTGAGACCAGTGTAACCACCACCACAGCCATTGCGGTGGAACTACAGTACAGTGTTTCATCTGAATAAAAGCCTCCTTTTGATTCACTGTATGACATGAATCAACACAATCAGCGCTAACAACATACCACTCAACTAACGCTCCGACCCAGATTCACAGAAGGATGTGAGAGACTGAGATATCCTCCTTTTCCAGGGAACATCATGTTCGTAGTACCCATCTGGGAGTGGCGCTGTCCAGGTTTGAGGGCTCACACTGCTCCTGACTTCTCCTCTCTTGTCCTCTCCGCTGTCTCCTTTACAGCATCAGGACCACACAGATACAACTATAAAGAGGCCAAACCATAATTCCTCTCTAGTGCTCTATCTCTATGATCCAGACCCAGGCACACTCTCAGACAACCAAACTGACTCGAGGCTGCTAGCGAGTACACTGAAAATAAACCAAATTTAGGGAAGGTGGGAAAACAAATTCAAACTCAGTTTGGACACACCTATTCATTCCAAGGTTTTTCTTTATTTTTACTATTTTCTACATTGTAGAATAATAGTGAAGACATAAAAACTATGAAATAACAAGCATGGATTCATGCAGTAACCAAAAAGTGTTAAACAAATCAAAATATATGTTATATATCAGATTCTTCAAAACAGACACACTTTGCCTTGATGCACACGCTTTGCACACTCTTGGCATTCTCTCAACCAGTTTCATGAGGTAGTCACCGGGAATGCATTAACAGGTGTGTCTTGTTAAAAGTAAATTTGTGGACATTTCTTTCCTTCTTAATGCGTTTGAGCCAATCAGTTGTGTTGTAACAAGGTAGGGGTGGTATACAGAAGATAGCCCTATTTGGTAAAAGACCATGTTCATATTATGGCAAGAACAGCTCAAATAAGAAAAGAGAAATGACAGTCCAGCATTACTTTAAGACATTAAGGTCAGTCAATCCAGAAAATTTCAAGAACTTTGAAAGTTTCTTCAAGCGCAGTCGCAAAAACCATCAAGCGCTATGATTGAAACTGGCTCCCATAACAGGAAAGGAAGACCCAGAGTAAACTCTGCTGCAGAGGATAAGTTCATTGGAGTTACCAGCCTCAGAAATTGCAGCCCAAATAAATGCTTCACAGAGTTCAAGTAACAGACGCATCTCAACATCAACTGTTCAGAGGAGACTGCATGAATCAGGCCTTCATGGTCTAATTGCTGCAAAGAAACCACTACTAAAGGACACCAATGAGAAGAAGAGACTTGCTTGGGCCAAGACACATGAGCAGTGGACATTAGACCGGTGGAAATGTGTCCTTTGGTCTGATGAGTCCAAATTTGAGATTGTTGGTTCCAACCGCCATGTCTTTGTGAGACGCAGAGTAGGTGAACAGATGATCTCAGCATGTGTGGTTCCCACCGTGAAGCATGGAGGAGGAGGTGTGATGGTCTGGGGGTGCTTTGCTGGTGACACTGTCAGTGATTTATTTGTAATTCAAGGCACACTTAACCAGCATGGCTACCACAGCATTTTGCAGCAATACGCCATCCCATCTGGTTTGCACTTAGTGGGACTATCATTTGTTTTTCAACCGGACAATGACCCAAAACACCTCCAGGCTGTGTAAGGACTATTTGACCAAGAAAGAGAGTGATGGAGTGCTGCATCAGATGACCTGGCCTCCACAATCACCTGACCTCAACCGACTTGAGATGGTTTGGGATGATTTGGACCGCAGAGTGAATTAAAAGCAGCCAACAAGTGCTCAGCATATGTGGGAACTCCTTCAAGACTGTTGGAAAAGCATTCCAGGTGAAGCTGGTGAAGAGAATGCCAAGAGTGTGCAAAGCTGTCATCAAGGCAAAGGGTGGCTACTTTGAAGAATCTAAAATCTAAAATATATTTGGATTTTTTAAACACTTTTTTGGTTACTACATGATTCCATATGTGTTATTTCATAGTTTTGATGTCTTCACTATTATTCTACAAAATAGTAAAAATAAAGAAAAACCCTTGAATGAGTAGGTGTGTCCAAACTTTTGACTGGTACTGTATATGGTACATTCTTAGAAAAAAAGCAGCTATCTAGAACCTAACCCTTTGAAGAACCCTTTTAGGTTCCAGGTAGAACCATTCTGGTTCCAGATAGAACCCTTTTGGGTTCAATGTAGGACCGTTTCCACAGAACATGAAACCAAAAAGTCTTCTCCCTGAACCAAAAGGGTTTAAGAGTCTGACGAGCCTTGCGGATGTAGATGGCAAAGGAACTCAGTAAAATTAATTGTAAAATAGGTTTATTCTTTGACTCCAGAAATACAATATATTTGCAGAAGATATCAGTGACTATGATTTTCTTGAGTGCATCCATGTTTACATTGACATTTTCCTTCTCTAGGCAACATCAGAAACACGGAGCGTCTGAGCTACGACAAGAAGCAGCACTACAAGGTCATGGTGACCGCCTTCGACTGCGGCCAGAAGAGGGCAACGGAGAGTGTGGCGGTGCACATCGACGTCAAGCCTGTCTGCAAACCTGGCTGGCAAGGTCAGTCTAATCAAAGAAGTACACACACTGCTTAGATCTAAGTTGCAGATCCCAAAAGATACTACTAACAGGTTGCTAATTATTTGAGTAGTGTGGGTTCCCACATGTTAGAGGAACACTGTATTTATATGTTATTTATTTAACTAGGCAAGTCAGTTAAGAACAAATTCTTATTTTACAATGACGGCCTACCCCGGCTAAACCCTCCCTTACCCGGACGACGCTGGGCCAATTGTGCACCGCCCTATGAGACTCCCGATCACGGCCGATTGTGATACAGCCCGGTATCGAACCAGGGTCTGTAGTGACGCCTCTAGCACTAGGATGGAGTGCTTTAGATCGCTGCACCACTCGGGAGTATCTGGTGAAGAGCAGCAGAAATCGATTGCTTCCACTCAGATTGAAGGACATTTTAGGGGTGTTATCTAATTTTTTGCAGATGAACATACCAGACAGTCTACACAGCTGGTGAACAAGTCTACACAGCTGGTACACAAAGACCAAGGTCAGGCTCGGATTGGGGCCACATGATTCTTGACCAACAAACCTTCCTTTACTTCTCACAACATGTCTCTTAGATTCTCTGCGGTCTCATTGGACTGTTCTTTCCTCCATCTCCGCCCATATGCCACAGCAGTCTGCTTTCAGGGAAAAAGGAGCTCTCATCATCCCCGTAGGGGCTTATAGCTACACTATCACACTCCTGGCTCTGGATCTTACAGTCCTCCTCGACTCGACTCTGTTTACCCGACCAATCCAGGTCAATGGCCCCTGTGGAGAAGGGAAGAGGGGGATACAGCGGCATTCTAGGCACAGAGAGAAAGAGAGAGAGAGAGAAGGATAGATAGGGGAGAGAAGGAAGGAGATGGCCGTTTCAGAATAAAGCCTTTTAGTGTCTTGGGAACTTGCCTGGATCTCGTCTTGGACTACTGTAGCATGTGCAGAGTGAAAGCCTTTATAAGTGGACAGGGTCCCCCACTGCTTCCCTGTCAGATGTCAGTAGGCCACGTCAGGAGAAGAAAGGCTGGGGAGACAGAGAGCAGGAACATGCGCAGGATATTTCACCTTAACCCAATTGGAAGAAATCCCTCCTTTCTTAAAAGGGCAAACAATGACAGAATGGCCACACCTCCACTGTTTAGGTTAAAAGCTGAGGGATGGATGCAAGGAATGACCATTGATGATATAAAAATTATAGTTTTAACCATGTTTTAAGGCTATACAGCGTTTGTTTAGAATTACAATGTTTACAAACAGTAGAGTAAAACAAGTGTATATTTTGGTTTTTGATTGACTAAGTTTTAGAGGCATTTATAAGTTATATTCTTGAAGAACCATTGGGTATATACATTGAGTGTACAAAATATTAGGAACACCGTCCTTATATTGAGTTGTACCGCTCCTTTTGCCCTCAGAACAGCCTCAATTCCTCGGGGCATGGACTCTACAAGGTGTTGAAAGTGTTCCACAGTGATGCTGGCCCATGTTGACTCCAATGTTTCCCGCAGTTGTGTCAAGTTGCCTTGTTTTGTACACTCAGCGTATATATTTAATGTAAAAGTCCAATAACTGGATGCAGCAATCGCAGATTGCACCTTTAAAGACAGTGTGTGATTCCTCCTACTGGAAATGTGGTTTGAAATGTGTCCAGAGTTGTTCCATTATCTGGGTGGAGGCTCACACAGTAGTGGGGGATGGCTAGATACTAAAGGGCAACTCTCCATGAGACACTCCACTGCAAATGTCATCTTCAAATAAAGCTGTACATTTTTTTTATCTAATAGTCCTCAATGTCATGGCAACGGTACATACTGCAAAGTACAGTACAGTGTCACATTCCCACCGTCTTTGCGTTTGAAAAGAGTCATCAGTCCTCCCCTCGGAGCGATAATAAATATGTTATACTCACACAAAAGCTCTCAAATGTCTAATAATTCCAGCCATAATCCACCATAGGCTAGCCGTTAACCTTACATATATCAAATTAAATTAAATTGTATTTGTCACATGCGCTGAATACAACAGGTGTAGACCTTACAGTGAAATGCTTACTTAACCAACAATGCAGTTCAAGAAATAGAGTTAATAAAATATTTACTAAATAAACAATCTAATCAATCACAAGGTAACACAAGAAATGTACATAACAATAACGAGGCTAGATACAGGGGGTACCGGTACAGAGTCAATGTGCGGGGGTACAGGTTAATCGAGGTAATTTGTAAAGTGACTATGCATAGATAATAAACAGCGAGTAGCAGCAGTGTAAAAACAAAAGGGATGGCCATTTGATTAGTTTAGTTGTTCAGCAGTCTTGTGGCTTGTGGGTAGAAGCTGTTAAGGAGCCTTTTGGTCTGGAGTCCTTCCTCTGGCTGGAGTCCTTCCTCTGACATCGCCTAGTATATAGGTATATAGGTCATGGATGTCAGGAAGCTTTGACGAAGTGATGTACTGGGCCGTACAAACTACCCTCTGTAGCGCCTTCCGGTCAGATGCTGGGGGGTAATGCATACCAGGGGGTAATGCAACTGGTCAGGATGCTCTCAATGGTGCAGCTGTAGAACTTTTTGAGGATCTGAGGACCCATGCCAAATCTTTTCAGTCTCCTGAGGGGGAATAGGTTTTGTCGTGCCCTCTTCACCACTGTCTTGGTGTGTTTGGTAGTTTGTTGGTGCTGTGGACACCAAGGAACTTGAAACTCTCAACCCGCTCCACTTCAGTCCCTGTCCGGCCCTCCTTTTCCTGTAGTCCACGATCAGCTCCTTTGTCTTGCTCACGTTGAGGGAGAGGTTGTTGTCCTGGCACCACACTGCCAGGTCTCTGACCTCCTCCCTATAGGCTGTCTCATCGTTGTCGATCATCAGGCCTACCACTGTTGTGTCATCAGCAAACTTAATGAGGGTGTTGGAGTCGTGCTTGGCCATGCAGTCGTGGGTTAACAGGGAGTACAGGAGGGGACTAAGCAGTGTTGAGGATCAGCGTGGCAGATGTGTTGTTGCCTACCCTTACCACCTGGGGGGCGGCCCGTCAGGAAGTCCAGGATCCAGTTGCAGAGGGAGGTGTTTAGTCCCAGGGTCCTTAGCTTAGTGATGAGCTTTGTGGGTGCTATGGTGTTGAACGCTGCGCTGTAGTCAATGAACAGCATTCTCACATAGGTGTTCCTTTTATCCAGGTGGGAAAGGGTAGTGTGGAGTGCGATTGAGATTGCGTCATCTGTGGATCTGTTGAGGCGGTATGAGAATTGGAGTGGGTCTAGGGTTTCTGGCATGATGGTGTTGATTTGAGCCATGACCAGCCTTTCAAAGCACTTCATGGCTACCGACGTGAGTGCCACAGGGCGATAATCATTTAGGCAGGTTACCTTCACTTCCTTGGGCACATGGACTATGGTGGTCTGCTTGAAACATATTGGTATTACATACTCGTTCAGGGAGAGGTTGATAATGTCAGTGAAGACACTTGACAGTTGGTCCACGCATGCTTTGAGTACACGTCCTGGTAATCCTTCTGGCCCCGCGGCTTTGTGAATGTTGACCTGTTTAAAGGTCTTGCTCACATTGGCTACGGAGAGCAGGATTTCTTATAAGCGTCCGGATTAGTGTCCCGCTCCTTGAAAGTGGAAGCTCCAGCCTTTAGCACGATGCGGATGTTGTCTGTAACCCATGGCTTCTGGTTGTGAAATGTATGTACGGTCACCGAGGGGACGACGTCGTCGATGCACTTATTGATGAAGCCGGTGACTGAGGTAGTATACTCCTCAATGCCATTGGATGAATCCCGGAACATATTCCAGTCTGTGCAAGCAAAACTGTCCTGTAGCTTAGCATCCGCGTCATCTGACCACTTCTGTATTGAGCTAGTCACTGGTACTTCCTGCTTTAGTTGTTACTTGTAAGCAGGAATCAGGAGGATAGAATTATGGTCAGATTTGCCAAATGGAGGGCGAAGGAGAGCTTTGTATGCATCTATGTGTGTGGAGTAGAGGTGATCTAGAGATTTCTTTCCTCTGGTTGCACATTTAACATGCTGGTAGAAATGAGGTAAAACGGATTTAAGTTTGCCTGCATTAAAGTGCGGCCACTAGGAGCGCCGTTTCTTGGATGAGCATTTTCTTGTTTGCTTATGGCCTTATACTGCTCATTGAGTGCGGTCTTAGTGCTAGCATCGGTTTGTGGTGGTAAATAGATGGCTACGAATAATATAGATGTAAACTCTATTGGTAGATAGTGAGGTCTACAGCTTATCATAAGGTATTCTACCTCATGCGAGCAATACCTATATAATCATAAAAATAAGATGAAATGAGGCATTAACATATTATGGCTATATACTTCATAAAGTAATTTATTTGACCTTAATAAAGGCATACATGAAATGAGTATGATTTGTGTAATTAAACAGAGAGCATATTGAAATCATAGCTCTACTTGAAATTGGTGCCTGCAAGATTTCTATGGCCTTCGAAGACAATGCTGTTAGTATATTTTCATTACCAGGATAGATAGATATTGTATTGTTCTCACAAGAGGAAATTAATACATGAGTTTAACTCCCAATTAGAATCACAGGTGAAATAGAGAAATTCCTGCACCATTTCTTTTGCCAGCCGTCTACCAACGCACGTTGGCATTTATTGTAATGAATTTTGCCCTGGAGGTAGCTCTGCAGAGTGGTCATTTGCTGGCACAGAGCAAGATTCATGACAATAAACCTGCTCCAACAACATCCTCTCTCTGTCTGCCTCTCCCTGGTCATTATTTTCTCTGAGTGTTTGACCTTGAATATATCAAGGAACAGACTCGACAGCTGTCAACTCTCTGCTCCACACACAGTAATAAATTGGCCATTACTGCTTCCTAGACTATAAAGAAGACCGGGTGCGGCGCACAGATACATATGGAGGGTAATCGAAATATAAACCGGGTGACAAAGATGACAGACTAAGCCGTGGGGTGGGGAGGGCTTCCTGCAATGGAGCTGTCATGTTCTTTAAGCATGTACTTCTACTCTCACGTTCTCTGTCTTCCACCATCGCTCTCGTTCTCTCTCTCACACTACATCTACCTTCTCTCTATCTGCCATCTTTCTGGTCATATGCCACCTATCATGGTTGATCTTTACAGCCGCCCATCCCATTCTCTCGCCATTTTCTGGCAATCTGGTATCACTTTGTTCTGGTAGAGAACCATCAACGTCACTCTAGACTTCTTCTGACGATATTGCCTCAGCACTTCAAATGTATTCTTATTTATTCCACTTCCACACTCCTTTTCTTATTCTACTGTTCGACTTAATTTCAGATTCTAGTCCCCCCAATTCTCTTCCTACTGCGATTCTGCGATTCTTCTGGCCCAATCAGCAGAGGCGATTTGACTCTCATATTGCCTGTGGTGGTGAAAAGGCCTGCTGGGGAGTCCCTGCTGGGGACTCCCTGCCTGGACTACACATCCCTTTGATAAAGACACTCTCTCAAGTAGAATATCTTACCTGGAGTGAGCTGAGCTTGGTCAATAATAATCAATAATATATTTTGAGAGATGCCTGTAATTAAACATGTTGTTTGTGACATAATTGGGCAGTGATTCATGTCAAATGAATCCCTTTGTGGTGATATGTTAGCGTGTTCGTTAGCATTGATAGCAAAATTTGTCATTGTAGCATTGTAATGTTAGCTACATGACACTGAGTAGTCTAACACCTGAATTCAATTTAAGCTCAGACAGGACATCCTTTCATTCTTTTTGTCTCAGGTAAGGGGTATTGGTTTGATTTGGAAGGCCATCCCAGCTAGCAATGAGGAATCGGCGCAGAAGCGGCCCTCTTCCGGGGGGGTCGGAACTGATTGAATTGGCCCGGTATCGGGTGTCGGACTCGGCCCGGAATCAAAATGAATGACTGCCCAGAATCGGCCAAAATACATCGGGCCGTTTCCGTCTACCGGAATTCAGCCAACTTTTCCGGGCATCTTACCAGAATCCCCCCAGAAGCAGCCCGATGCAAATGTAAATAAATGTATACAAAATTACCTGATTTAGTCATTTTTACTATTATACATTTTATACATGCAAATATTACCCACCCACAGAATACATCATACACCTGGTGACCGTGTCAGCGTGCATGCGCCTGGCCCACCACACCACAGGAGTCGCTAAAGCATGATGGGACAAGGACATCCCGGCCGGCCAAAACCTCCCCTAACTCGGACAATGCTGGGCCAATTGTGCGTCGCCTCATAGGTCTCCCAGACGCGGCCGGCACGTGTCTTGAACCAGCATCTGTAGCAACGCAGTTTGCACTGCGATGCAGTGTCTTAGACCGCTGCGCCACTCGGGAGACTCCATCCACAAAGTTTTTAATGCTTATCATTTGCCTTCCACAAAGTATCTACTAAAATACTACACAGGACTTCACAGGACACAAGAATTTCATTTAAATGTTAACTGCATTTTTTGATCACAGAAACAATGAGAAAATATGGAAAAATAAATTATGAAATGTTAATTATATAAAGTAGCCCGTGTAATCATCTGCCAGAGAGTAGCCCCAATCGGCCCGAGCCCCAAGTAATACATTTGGGCCAGATAACTCTCACCGGAATCGGCCCGAGCCCCAAGTAATACATTTGGGACAGAAAACTCACTCCGGAATTGGCCCGAGCTCAATCCCCGCATCCTAGCCATAAGTAATACTGCTGAAGGCGGCACTGAATCGGGCCACATGATGTCGGCTGAGGCTGACTCTCAGCCGAGTGCCCCGACTTTCAGCTGGAATCGGCCCAGATCCACTGTGCTAGCTGGGATGATAGCAGATCCCTGTCATGCGTGTCGCCAAAACAGCTGTGTGACATGGATTAGCAAGCACGGTTGGTTAGCGTAGCATAGCCTCCTGTATCAGAACCTCACTTCTTCCTAAGTTTGTGTGTGAAATCACCTTTCAGCTTTAGTGAGGTGTGCTCCATGATGCCTTCAATTCAGAGGAACCCTTTGCCTCTGTAGTATTGTCGCTGTGGTTGAGCTAGCCTAGGACTGACCTTCATGCAAAGTGAATACTAAACCAGAATGGTATATAACAATATATGCCATTCAGCAGACACCTTTATCCAAAGCAACTTACAGTCATGCATTTTACATATGGGTGGCCCCGGGAATCAAACCCACAACCCTGGAGGCGTAAACACCATGCTCTACCGACTGAGCCATACAGGACCAGTAAAGGTGGTAAATAATAGAACAGTAGGAGCGAATGATTTGGCCAGTGGCTGAATGCATTTATCATTTCTAGGTGATTTATTTAATTTAGTTGTTCTGTTTTAGAAGGAATAAAAACATTTATATTTTGAAATGTTTGTGTTTAAAGTAGCAAAAATATGATAAAAGAGTTCAGTGTATTGTTGTGCTAACAAGCTAGCCTTGGGATCTGAATCAGCCTTCTAATTATTTGGACAAATTCATTTTCTATTGGAATAATAAACTACAATAATATTCTACTCTCTTTCTCCCAGGCTGGAACAAACAAGTGGACTACGAGCCCGGGACAGGAAGTAAGCAGCTGTTTCCCAAGATGCACCTGGAGACTTGTGACGGCCCATTGTCGGCGGTGAGAGCAATGGTAGAGCTGCAGACCAGTCACATTGGGAAGGGCTGCGACAGAGAGACCTACTCCGAGAAGTCCATGCAGAAACTCTGTGGTAAGCCAATTAATAAGGAAAGTGAGGACAAAAGAAAACAATAAAATGTACCTATAACATTTCAACCTGTGTGCAGTTACATAATGTGTCATTCATAATTACACTTGTAACTAGTGAAGTCATACAGACAATTGCGTCCCATTAGTTGTCTCCAATTATTTACTCTAATCTCACATTTTCTGCCTCGTTGATTCCCACCAATATCTAACAGTCAAATTATAAACAAGTAGAGGTATTTAATTGTAATTTGTAACACATAGGAAAGTGTATATTAAATCAACCTTATGAATCATTTTTATTAATAAGTGAAAATGTTCAATGTGAAATGTCTCAGATTTGTACTATATTTCTTGGATTTATTTTCCTGTTGTGTAAAACTGAAGCGTGGTATGGTTGGTTTGAACAATTCAATATGCAGCAATAACAGTTCATTGGTGGACTCTAGTCTAAGTCTTTAAGTGTTTGTGTAATGATGGCTACACAGGCATACTTAATATCCTCATATACTCATTTGGATTTCCATACTTCTTTAGTATGCAAAGTGATTTCCATACTTCTTTAGTATGCAAAGTTTGCAAGCCAGGAACTTTTCCAAAGCTCAATAATCATTATCTAATATGCAATAAAACACATTGTAAAAAAATTAATTAGTCACACTTTATTTGGATTTCCCATCTGCAGATGTTCTACAGATGTTCATGCTAGCAACAAACTATCTGTTGACAAGAAACTGCTTGCTATGGTTACGGTTAGGGTTAAGGTTAGGGTTAGTGTTAAGGTTAGGGTTAGGTTTAGAATAAGAGTTAGAGCAAGGGTTAAGGTTAGGATCGTTAGTTGAAATGTTACTGAGTATCTACAAATGGACTATCCAAATAAAGTGTTACCTTTTTTTCCGAGCAACATTGATTTCTGTGAGAGTACAAATATCGGTACACATACTGTAAATAGAGTGCACAGATATTGCTCAAGAGGGCCACCATATTATTTTTAGAGCCACTTAAAGGTGGCTTAAACAAACACTTAAACAAACAACATCCTATGGCCCAATATGAAATGTTTGTTTTAAAAAAAGATGAAAAGAAGAGAGGGGTCATGGATTTGACAACCCCTCTGAAAACTGTACATCGTGAGAGTATGAATCTCATCAACTTCTCACGATCACAGTGAAAGTCCTGAGAGAGTTAAGAGGCCTGGGTGTGTATTTATGCTGGCCTATCAATTGATAGACATAAATGTTGTATAGCTTAAAAGAGCCAGCTTGTTCCTTCTGAAGGGTGGGTAGGGCGGGAATTTGGTGGTGAGAACCAAGAGTCCTAACCAACTGGGTCATTCACCACTCATCAGCTTCAGACAGTCACCCCTTGTGTGACATGGAGAGGTTGATGCTGCCAAATACCTTAACCATAGAAAACTGTTCAGTTCACAACACTTCCACATCCTATTTCTGTACTGTTGCATTCTAAACTCACTAAACTTCTAAACACCCTGCATGGACATCGTAGGATTAGAGGGTTTTAGATAACTTCCAAGTCAAACGTTAGAAATACTGTGTCAGTAAATGTCTACAGTACATCCACTGTATATCAACCATATACACACTATACATGTGTATATCTGTTCATTCTCTAATAGCTCTATGCTCACTCTACCTACTTGTATGTAAACTTTGTTTAAACTCTGTCTTTTGTCTTTCACTAGCAGCACCATATCACCAAGTAAAGTTCTGAGTATGTGTAAATGTACTTGGTGAATAAAGGTGATTTTGAATCTGATCAGTCTCCTTTTAACCTGGTGCCACTTTTCGTGTGTGAGGATGTCACCGACTGATTATACTCGTTTTCAATTCCTCCTCTAGGTGCGGCGTCCGGCAGCACGGACCTCCTCCCCGCCCCCAGCGTCTCCACCAATTGGACGGCCTCACTGCTGACGGACAGCGGGCGGGACAGTGACCTCATCTTCAACTTCGACGGGCGGCAGGCGGCCAACGTGCCAGAGCGGGTGGTTCCACAGAACCTGACTGACCAGTTCACCATCGCCACGTGGATGAAACACGGGCCCAGCCCCGGTCTGAGGGCCGAGAAAGAGACCCTGCTCTGCAACTCCGACAAGACCGGTGAGAACAGGAAGGAGTTGAGTTGGGAGATGTGGTCCATCCTAGGTCATTGTTCATGAAATCAGGATTTTATGGTGGTGAGGCTTTTTGTTTCCTGTCACGTGATTTTGAGAGAAAGTCAATGTAATTTTTACAGCTACCATTTATGGTTTAGAACCCCAAAAATGAACCAAAGACCTTTAGCTACTATTTAATATGATGATTTCAAAAGGTTCGTTGTAGCACAGTAGCAAATGCCGTCCAACGTCAGGACAGTTGGTGTCCAATGTGGGACACAGGAACATTTTGTGCCAAATCTGGAGTAGTGATGGCGTAGTCACATACAGTGCTTTTAGAAAGTATTCACACTTTTTGGGGGTTGATGGTGGTAGTCACATAGATGCACAGATTGTTTTGTCGTCTGTCGACCACTTCTAGTTACAGAGTTAGATTGAGTGAAGCTGTGAGGGTTTGGCTGGAGACAGGCAGCCTGACAGGCTCTTATTGATCCCATCGATCACTCCGCTCACACTGAGAGAAAAGGAGGGTCCATCAATACGCACGGCCAAAAGAGCCCTGTGTCAGCCCAGCGGCTCCCAGGAAAAGCACGGGGGGGGGGGGGGGGTTATGATGCCACAATGGCACAGGGGGCATGTGACATTTATTGAGCTGCCTCGTGAAGGTGGCAGGATTTATTTCAAAATGGCACATGTCAATAGCATTTACAGGACGTACCGCATTAACAAGCCCCATAATGACAGACATCCTTTTAGATAGAGCACTGCTTTAGGAGAGCATTTGTAGAATATCATTTATTTTCACTCTAAACTGGAATATAGCTTTTTGGTCAGATAAGGTCCATTATATAATATAGTCGGATAAAGTCCAATATAATTATAGTTTCATACAGTAGAAGTAAAGTATCTATGTTTTTCCGTATCCTTGTGCAGAGATGAACAGGCATCACTACTCCCTGTACGTCCACAACTGCCGTCTGGTGTTCCTACTCAGGAGAGACTTCACCCAGGTGGACAATTTCCGCCCCGCAGAGTTCCACTGGAAACTGGAGCAGGTGAGCTGACCTTTGACCCAGTAGTCAAGTCTTGATGATGGGAACCTCCACTGGGCCTATGTTCCAATGTCCATACTAGGACACCACTTAGAATACATGCCTTATATAATGGTAGGTGCTAGGGGAGTGGGAATTGTGTCTTTGACTTTCTCAAATTGGTAAACAGTCAATATGTTACCCATTGGACAATGCTGCTTTGCTAAATTAACTTGAGGTGGGTAAGGCTTAAAAGTGAGCAGCTACTATTGTGTTGCTTTGGAAGTCTTGTGTTGGTAAATGACTATTCCAGTCATGTCTGTCTCACTGAGTTTTTCCTCAGGTAGACAAACAGCAGTAGAGCAGTAGATTTTCTTTGCGAGACATCTTTCGTTGTTTGTAGGTACTGTGTTATAATACCACCTCTCATCTCCTGCAATGGTTAGCTCTGTGTGTGTGGGTCTGCCTGAGGGCCTTGGTTTGTGGCGTTTTTCTCCAGGTGAAGGACTATCATTACTGCTGCAGTAAGAGATCATTTTTGTGTCGAGAAGTCTTCATCCTGATTGCCTCTACTCCTCTCCCCGCAGCAGGAGATAAGAGGATAGGATATAGCACACACAAGTAATAGCTCACCTAGTCTTTCTTCTGTGTTTATGTTTCAGAAAGTTGATGAACTAAATTACTGAGAAAGCCATTATTTCAGTACAACACAGCATATATACTGTATGTGTGAAAAATGCCCAAATGCCAAAGAACTAGCGGGGTCTTTGATATAGAAAACCAGGTGTCATTTTCTTCAAAAGGAATATAAATGAATAAAGACCAAGTATGTGGCCGTGTTGCTTAGAAACTTACGGTAGGATAATTTAATTTAGTCAGTCATGATAAAAATGAGACAGGCAAAATTACTGTAATAGTCGTTTTTGTTCATTTATTCATAATCAAGTAGTGTGCTTTTAAGTCCCTGAAGCACAAAGAGAGCCAATATGGTGGTGCACATTTGCTCTCAGTGTACTCTCACAATATATAGGTTGCGGCCCAATAAGCTATCCTTCCTGTGCACTCGTTCACTACTCCTCACACATGTAAAAGTATGGGATTGGTGTAGACACAGGCTAGAGGGAGTTTCCATATAACAGTAATTTCCTTTCAAATCAATGAAGGGAAGTGAACACACTTTTGGAGAAAAGAGAGAATATTGGGACGCAACCATAACCTTTTACTCCTTTATATAGACCTATATTTAAAATGTGTAACAATGTAAACTGTTTAATTCCATGACTATACAATTACAAAACAATGAAGTGACTAATGTCGCAACGTGAGCATACAGTAGTGTCATTGCGGTGTTACTACACAGCTATAAAACCATCTGTAACAAAGCAACAGTTTACTAGAATATCAGGCTGGTCTAACAAGTATGGATCCTCTCTGTCTATAATGGCCGGGAGCAATTGAGTTGTTTGCTGTAGGTCAAAGGAGGAAAAGTATTTTTTGTCCATGCCAACGTTATTTTCTCCTAAGAGGCTGCTATGACTAAGAGAAGGGGTTGCAGGAAACAGATTCAGCTGCTTCGGTAAACAACCTCTCAAGTCAATACAAAGACTCCACAAAACATCGGCCAGGCAAACATGAGACAGGCTGGGGGAGCATAGGGAGGAGGCTACATGCTACATCACTACGCTAACTCATCACCCTAAAGTTAAAAGAGGACATTGGATGCTAACATTAGCTCTTGGTTTTAGATGTTTTGAAAATGGAGCGACCACTTTCGACACTTTCCAGGCTTGTGCGTTTTATCTTAACGATCCAACACTTTTTATTATCTCTGTGCTTTGTCTATCATTTAGGTGTGTGTGTGTGTGTGTGTGTGTGTGTGTGTGTGTGTGTGTGTGTGTGTGTGTGTGTGTGTGTGTGTGTGTGTGTGTGTGTGTGTGTGTGTGTGTGTGTGTGTGTGTGTGTGTGTGTGTGTGTGTGTGTGTGTGTGTGTGTTTCCTTTGATATCTCTGTCTTTCTTGTTGCTGACAGTTAATACAATATGGGGTCCTTGATTCTGTGGTACACAGTATAGTGCTGTGTCACCACGGGAACAGAAGTCTACAATTCCCTTTCTTCTCTCCAAAATGGCCGACAGGATGTGGGAGTCATTTTGAACATGTTTATTAGGTCCCGTAGTTGAGTGGTTTGGAATGTAATACGGTACAGTTGTAATGCAGTACTGTCATGCAGTCTAATTGTGAGGACAGATGCTGGGAGACGAGAATCAAGTACAGGGAGGGAATATTTTAAAAATAACCGACATGAAGCAAAACAGGGACAGCGGAAACATAACGACATTAATGCTGACACGAGGATGAAACTGAGAAATAGACAAATATAGGGGATGCGTGTAACGATGGTGACAGGTGTGCGTAATGATGGACCGCCTGGCGTCTGGGAGCGCCAGAGAAGGGGATCGAGAGCAGGCGTGACACTAATGGGTACACCATAGGTCAAGTTCACAATTCACACAGAGCCATAACTTTGAATGTGACTGTGATGCAGACTATTGTATGAGAGCGGAGCAGACTACTGAATCAGTTCAGACCATAGTATGAGTAGCAAGGCCATGTCTATGACAGACTGACAGCAGGCCAGTGTTCCACAAAGTGACAGGCTCTACTTACTGGTTGAAGGGTGCAGGCTGCTGCAGTATGTGAGGTGCCACAATGACAGCGTCTGTGTGTGTGTGTGTTTACATGTGGTTACACGTGTGTGCGTACGTGCATATGTATACATGTGTGTTTGTTAGCCAATCAGTCCAGTCAGCTCCCATTAGGTCTAAGGCATTGGGTTTTGAGTGTGTATGACACCCTTGCACTGATTAAGATCACTATTGGTCAATTGAACACAAGGTCCAACCAAAATTTGACTTCCGCTTTTAACCCAACCCCTCCGAAAGACACAATACAGGTTTTTAGAGAGGTGCGGGGGGGGCGCCACACTGGGCGCTCGGAATTGTTAAGTGCCTTCCTCAAGGGCACAACAGCAGGCAATGGCATCTAGGAGTTGATACCAGCAACCCTCTGGTTGCCAGCTCACTTCCTGACAGATTTTTCCCACCGGACCCGGGAATTGAACTGGCAACCCTCTGGGCCACCTGCCGTGTGTGTGTGTGCGTGTACGTGTGCGCGTGCGTGTGCGTGTGTGTACGTGTGCGTGTGTGTGTGCGTGTGTGCGTGTGCGTGTGTGTGTTTTTCCATCGGCAGAATAGCACTCTCTTTCTTCCTCTCTCTGGACGGTAGACATTAAAGGAGGGGAGGGAAAGAAGGGAGGGATGGAAGAGGAGTAGAGCCTCTTTAGGTAGATAATAAGCGGGAGGGAGGGAGAGAGGGAGGGAGAGAGGGAGGGAGAGAGGGAGGGAGAGAGAGAGCGAGAGAGAGAGCGAGAGAGAGAGCGAGAGAGAGAGAGAGAGAGAGGTGTCACAGCTGAATCCTGCACTCCATGTTCCATCAGCAAGCTTCCGCTGCAACTCCATTTAGCCCTATTGATTTTGCAATCTTCCTTCCTCCTTTCTCCAAATGAGAGAAAGAGAGAGAGAGAAAGAAAGAAAGAGTGCTATTCTGCCAATGGAACAGAGTGAGAGCGTGCCATCCATTCACTATTCACCTGACAGGCATACACGCACACACGAGCCACACAAACACACTCAGTTACACACACACACTTCTCTCTTTCGCTCCCCTCCCTTTTCCTCCCTTCCCCCGTTAATGGACTTAGCGATGGATCACTCCGATCTACGCACCTATTATTCACTCCACACTCCCTGAGCACAAAATGGCTATCAGCAGCCTCTCCTTTAGTCCCTACTGAACATAACCTAACACACTGCCACAAAATCACACTACACACTGCCACAAAATCACACTTGACACTAACACAAAGCCACACTACCACAAAGCCACACTACACACTGCCACAGTCACACTAGACACTGCCACAAAGAAACACTACACAAAGCCACACTACCACAAAGCCACACTACACACTGCCACAAAGTCACACTAGACACTGCCACAAAATCAACACTTGACACTAACACAAAGCCACACTACCACAAAGCCACACTACACACTGCCACAGTCACACTAGACACTGCCACAAAGAAACACTACACAAAGCCACACTACCACAAAGCCACACTACACACTGCCACAAAGTCACACTACACACTGCCACAAAGTCACACTAGACACTAACACAAAGTCACACTAGACACTACCACAAAGCCACACTACACACTGCCACAAAGTCACACTAGACACTGCCACAAAGTCACACTACAAACTACCACAAAGCCACGATACACACTGCCACACTACACACTACCACAAAGCCACACTAGACACTACCACAAAGTCACACTACACACTACCACAAAGCCACACTAGACACTGACACACTAGACACTGACACAAAGTCACACTACACACTGCCACAAAGCCACACTACACACTGCCACACTACCAGACACTGCCACAAAGTCACACTACACACTGCCACAAAGTCACACTACACACTGCCACACTACACAAAGCCACACTACCACAAAGCCACACTACACACTGCCACAAAGTCACACTAGACACTGCCACAAAGTCACACTAGACACTGCCACAAAGTCACACTAGACACTACCACAAAGTCACACTAGACACTACCACAAAGTCACACTAGACACTACCACAAAGTCACACTACAAACTACCACAAAGCCACGATACACACTGCCACACTACACACTACCACAAAGCCACACTAGACACTGCCACACTACCACAAAGCCACACTACCACAAAGCCACACTACACACTGCCACAAAGCCACGCTACACACTACAACAAAGCCACACTACCACAAAGCCACACTAGACACTACCACAAAGCCACACTACACACTACAACAAAGCCACACTACCACAAAGCCACACTAGACACTACCACAAAGCCACACTACACACTGCCACAAAGCCACACTACACACTGCCACAAAGCCACACTACACACTGACACAAAGCCACACTACCACAAAGCCACACTGCCACAAAGTCACACTAGACACTGCCACAAAGCCACACTAAACAAAGCCACACTACACACTGCCACAAAGTCACACTAGACACTACCACAAAGCCACACTATCACAAAGCCACACTACACACTGCCACAAAGCCACACTACACACTACAACAAAGCCACACTACCACAAAGCCACACTAGACACTACCACAAAGCCACACTACCCACTACAACAAAGCCACACCACCACAAAGCCACACTAGACACTACCACAAAGCCACACTACACACTGCCACACTACACACTGCCACAAAGCCACACTACACACTGCCACACTACCACAAAGCCATACTGCCACAAAGTCACACTAGACACTGCCACAAAGTCACACTAGACACTGCCACAAAGCCACACTAAACAAAGCCACACTACACACTGCCACACAACACATTGCCACACTACACACTGCCACAAAGCCACGCTACCACAAAGCCACACTACCACAAAGCCACACTACCACAAAGCCACACTAGACACTGACACAAAGTCACACTACACACTGCCACAAAGCCACACTACATACTGCCACACTACCAGACACTGCCACAAAGTCACACTACACATTGCCATAAAGTCACACTACCAACTGCCACACTACCAAAAAGCCACACTACACACTGCCACTACACACTGCCACAAAGCCACACTACACACTGTCACACTACCACAAAGCCACACTACACACTGCCACAAAGTCACACTACACACTGCCACACTACACAAAGCCACACTACCACAAAGCCACACTACACACTGCCACAAAGTCACACTAGACACTGCCACAAAGTCACACTAGACACTACCACAAAGTCATACTAGACACTACCACAAAGTCACACTACAAACTACCACAAAGCCACGATACACACTGCCACACTACACACTACCACAAAGCCACACTAGACACTGCCACACTACCACAAAGCCACACTACCACAAAGCCACACTACACACTGCCACAAAGCCACGCTACACACTACAACAAAGCCGCACTACCACAAAGCCACACTAGACACTACCACATAGCCACACTACACACTACAACAAAGCCACACTACCACAAAGCCACACTAGACACTACCACAAAGCCACACTACACACTGCCACAAAGCCACACTACACACTGCCACAAAGCCACACTACACACTGCCACAAAGCCACACTAAACAAAGCCACACTACACACTGCCACAAAGTCACACTAGACACTACCACAAAGCCACACTATCACAAAGCCACACTACACACTGCCACAAAGCCACGCTACACACTACAACAAAGCCACACTACCACAAAGCCACACTAGACACTACCACAAAGCCACACTACACACTGCCACAAAGCCACACTACACACTGCCACACTACCACAAAGCCATACTGCCACAAAGTCACACTAGACACTGCCACAAAGTCACACTAGACACTGCCACAAAGCCACACTAAACAAAGCCACACTACACACTGCCACACTACACATTGCCACACTACACACTGCCACAAAGCCACGCTACCACAAAGCCACACTACCACAAAGCCACACTACCACAAAGCCACACTAGACACTGACACAAAGTCACACTACACACTGCCACAAAGCCACACTACATACTGCCACACTACCAGACACTGCCACAAAGTCACACTACACATTGCCATAAAGTCACACAACAACTGCCACACTACCAAAAAGCCACACTACACACTGCCACTACACACTGCCACAAAGCCACACTACACACTGTCACACTACCACAAAGCCACACTACACACTGCCACAAGCCACACTACACACTGCCACTACACAGTGCCACAAACCCATACTACACACTGCCACACTGCCACACTACCAGAAAGCCACACTACACACTGTCACACTACCACAAAGCCACAGTACACACTGCCACTACACACTGCCACAAAGCCACACTACACACTGCCACTACACACTGCCACAAAGCCACACTACACACTGCCACAAAACCACACTACACACTGCCACACTACACACTGCCACAAAGCCACACTGCCACACAGCCACACTACCACAAAGCCACACTACACACTACCACAAAGCCACACTACACACTACCACAAAGTCACACTAGACACTGCCACAAAGCCACACTAAACAAAGCCACACTACCACAAAGCCACACTACACACAAAGCCACACTACCACAAAGCCACACTACACACTGCCACAAGCCACACTACACACTGCCACTACACAGTGCCACAAACCCATACTACACACTGCCACACTGCCACACTACCAGAAAGCCACACTACACACTGTCACACTACCACAAAGCCACAGTACACACTGCCACTACACACTGCCACAAAGCCACACTACACACTGCCACAAAACCACACTACACACTGCCACACTACACACTGCCACAAAGCCACACTGCCACACAGCCACACTACCACAAAGCCACACTACACACTACCACAAAGCCACACTACACACTACCACAAAGTCACACTAGACACTGCCACAAAGCCACACTAAACAAAGCCACACTACCACAAAGCCACACTACACACAAAGCCACACTACACACTGCCACAAAGTCACACTAGACACTGCCACACAGCCACACTACCAAATAGCCACACTACACACTACCACAAAGCCACACTACACACTGCCACAAAGCCACACTACACACTGCCACAAAGCCACACTACACACTGCCACACTACCACAAAGTCACACTACACACTGCCACAAAGCCACACTGCCACAGTCACACTAGACACTGCCACAAAGCCACACTACACAAAGCCACACTGCCACAAAGCCACACTGCCACAGTCACACTAGACACTGCTACAAAGCCACACTACACAAAGCCACACTACCACAAAGCCACACTACCACAAAGTCACACTAGACACTGCCACAAAGTCATACTACAAACTACCACAAAGCCACGATACACACTGCCACACTACACACTACCACAAAGCCACACTAGACACTGCCACACTACCACAAAGCCACACTACCACAAAGCCACACTACACACTGCCACAAAGCCACGCTACACACTACAACAAAGCCACACTACCACAAAGCCACACTAGACACTACCACAAAGCCACACTACACACTACAACAAAGCCACACTACCACAAAGCCACACTAGACACTACCACAAAGCCACACTACACACTGTCACAAAGCCACACTACACACTGCCACAAAGCCACACTACACACTGACACAAAGCCACACTACCACAAAGCCACACTAGACACTACCACAAAGCCACACTACACACTACAACAAAGCCACACTACCACAAAGCCACACTACACACTGTCACAAAGCCACACTACCACAAAGCCACACTACACACTGTCACAAAGCCACACTACACACTGCCACAAAGCCACACTAGACACTACCACAAAGCCACACTACACACTACAACAAAGCCACACTACCACAAAGCCACACTAGACACTACCACAAAGCCACACTAGACACTGCCACAAAGTCACACTAGACACTGCCACAAAGCCACACTAAACAAAGCCACACTACACACTGCCACAAAGTCACACTAGACACTACCACAAAGCCACACTATCACAAAGCCACACTACACACTGCCACAAAGCCACGCTACACACTACAACAAAGCCACACTACCACAAAGCCACACTAGACACTACCACAAAGCCACACTACACACTGCCACAAAGCCACACTACACACTGCCACAAACCCATACTACACACTGCCACACTACCAGAAAGCCACACTACACACTGTCACACTACCACAAAGCCACAGTACACACTGCCACTACACACTGCCACAAAGCCACACTACACACTGCCACTACACACTGCCACAAAGCCACACTACACACTGCCACAAAACCACACTACACACTGCCACACTACACACTGCCACAAAGCCACACTGCCACACAGCCACAAAGCCACACTACACACTACCACAAAGCCACACTACACACTACCACAAAGTCACACTAGACACTGCCACAAAGCCACACTAAACAAAGCCACACTACCACAAAGCCACACTACACACAAAGCCACACTACACACTGCCACAAAGTCACACTAGACACTGCCACACTACCACAAAGCCACACTACACACTACCACAAAGCCACACTACACACTGCCACAAAGCCACACTACACACTGCCACAAAGCCACACTACACACTGCCACACTACCACAAAGTCACACTACACACTGCCACAAAGCCACACTGCCACAGTCACACTAGACACTGCCACAAAGCCACACTACACAAAGCCACACTACCACAAAGCCACACTACACACTGCCACAGTCACACTAGACACTGCCACAAAGAAACACTACACAAAGCCACACTACCACAAAGCCACACTACACACTGCCACAAAGTCACACTACACACTGCCACAAAGTCACACTAGACACTAACACAAAGTCACACTAGACACTACCACAAAGCCACACTACACACTGCCACAAAGTCACACTAGACACTGCCACAAAGTCACACTACAAACTACCACAAAGCCACGATACACACTGCCACACTACACACTACCACAAAGCCACACTAGACACTACCACAAAGTCACACTACACACTACCACAAAGCCACACTAGACACTGACACACTAGACACTGACACAAAGTCACACTACACACTGCCACAAAGCCACACTACACACTGCCACACTACCAGACACTGCCACAAAGTCACACTACACACTGCCACAAAGTCACACTACACACTGCCACACTACACAAAGCCACACTACCACAAAGCCACACTACACACTGCCACAAAGTCACACTAGACACTGCCACAAAGTCACACTAGACACTGCCACAAAGTCACACTAGACACTACCACAAAGTCACACTAGACACTACCACAAAGTCACACTAGACACTACCACAAAGTCACACTACAAACTACCACAAAGCCACGATACACACTGCCACACTACACACTACCACAAAGCCACACTAGACACTGCCACACTACCACAAAGCCACACTACCACAAAGCCACACTACACACTGCCACAAAGCCACGCTACACACTACAACAAAGCCACACTACCACAAAGCCACACTAGACACTACCACAAAGCCACACTACACACTACAACAAAGCCACACTACCACAAAGCCACACTAGACACTACCACAAAGCCACACTACACACTGCCACAAAGCCACACTACACACTGCCACAAAGCCACACTACACACTGACACAAAGCCACACTACCACAAAGCCACACTGCCACAAAGTCACACTAGACACTGCCACAAAGCCACACTAAACAAAGCCACACTACACACTGCCACAAAGTCACACTAGACACTACCACAAAGCCACACTATCACAAAGCCACACTACACACTGCCACAAAGCCACACTACACACTACAACAAAGCCACACTACCACAAAGCCACACTAGACACTACCACAAAGCCACACTACCCACTACAACAAAGCCACACCACCACAAAGCCACACTAGACACTACCACAAAGCCACACTACACACTGCCACACTACACACTGCCACAAAGCCACACTACACACTGCCACACTACCACAAAGCCATACTGCCACAAAGTCACACTAGACACTGCCACAAAGTCACACTAGACACTGCCACAAAGCCACACTAAACAAAGCCACACTACACACTGCCACACAACACATTGCCACACTACACACTGCCACAAAGCCACGCTACCACAAAGCCACACTACCACAAAGCCACACTACCACAAAGCCACACTAGACACTGACACAAAGTCACACTACACACTGCCACAAAGCCACACTACATACTGCCACACTACCAGACACTGCCACAAAGTCACACTACACATTGCCATAAAGTCACACTACCAACTGCCACACTACCAAAAAGCCACACTACACACTGCCACTACACACTGCCACAAAGCCACACTACACACTGTCACACTACCACAAAGCCACACTACACACTGCCACAAAGTCACACTACACACTGCCACACTACACAAAGCCACACTACCACAAAGCCACACTACACACTGCCACAAAGTCACACTAGACACTGCCACAAAGTCACACTAGACACTACCACAAAGTCATACTAGACACTACCACAAAGTCACACTACAAACTACCACAAAGCCACGATACACACTGCCACACTACACACTACCACAAAGCCACACTAGACACTGCCACACTACCACAAAGCCACACTACCACAAAGCCACACTACACACTGCCACAAAGCCACGCTACACACTACAACAAAGCCGCACTACCACAAAGCCACACTAGACACTACCACATAGCCACACTACACACTACAACAAAGCCACACTACCACAAAGCCACACTAGACACTACCACAAAGCCACACTACACACTGCCACAAAGCCACACTACACACTGCCACAAAGCCACACTACACACTGCCACAAAGCCACACTAAACAAAGCCACACTACACACTGCCACAAAGTCACACTAGACACTACCACAAAGCCCCCCCCACACTTATCACAAAAGCCACCACTATAGCCACACGGCCCAAAGCCACTGCTACACACTACAACAAAAGCCACACTACACAAAGCCACACTTAGGACACTACCACAAAGCCACACTAACACTGCCACAAAGCCACACTACACACTGCCACAAAGCCATACTGCACAAAACGTACACAATAGACACTGCCACAAAGCCACACTAGACACTTCCACAAAGCCCACATAAACAAAAGCCACACACATACACACTGCCACACTACACATGCCACACTACACACAAGCCACAAAGACCAGCTACCACAAAGCCACACTACACACACAAAGCCACACTACCACAAAGACACACACTAGACAATGACACAAAGTCACACTACACACTGCCACAAAGCCACACTCACACTACTGCACAAACCAGCACTGCCACAAAGTCACACTAACACTGCCATAAAGTCACAACAACAATGCCACACTCCCAAAAAGCCCACATACACACTGCCACTACACACTGCCACAAAGCCACTACACACTGTCCACACTACCACAAAGCCACACTACACATGCCACAAAGCCACACTACACACCCACCACAGACACAAACCCATACTACACACTGCCACACTCCACACTACCAGAAAGCCACACTACACACTGTCACACTACCACAAAAGAACCACAGTACACACTGCCACTAACACACTGCCACAAAGCCACACTACACACTGCCACTACAACACTGCCCACAAAGCCACACTACACACTGCCACAAAAACACACTACACCTGCCACACTACACACATGCACAAAGCCACACTGCCACACAGCACACTACCACAAAGCCACACTACACACTACCACAAAGCCACATACACACCACAAAGTCACACTAGACACTGCACAAAGCCACCACAACAAAGCCACACTACCACAAAGCCACACTACCACAAAGCCACACTACACACTGCCACAAAGTCACACTAGACACTGCCACACTACACACTACCACAAAGCCACACGACACACTACCACAAAGCCACACTACACACTGCCACAAAAGCCACACTACACACTGCCACAAAGCAGCCACACTACACACTGCCACACTACCACAAAGTCACACTACACTCTAGCCACAAAGCCACACTGCCACAGTCACACTAGACACTGCCACAAAGCCACACTACACAAAGCCACACGCCACAAAGCCACCACACTGCCACAAGTCACACTAGCCACTGCTACACAAGCCACACTACACAAAGCCACACTACCACAAAGCACACTACCACAAGTCACACTACGACACTGCCACAAAGTCATACTACAAACTACCACAAAGCCACGATACACATGCCACACTACACACTACCACAAAGCACACTAGACACTGCCACACTACCACAAAGCCACACTACCACAAAGCCACACTACACATGCCACAAGCCACGCTACACACTACAACAAAGCCACACTACCACAAAGCCACACTAGACACTACCACAAAGCCACACTACACACTACAACAAAGCCACACTACCACAAAGCCACACTAGACACTACCACAAAGCACACTACACACTGCACAAAGCCACACTACACACTGCCACAAAGCCACACTACACAACTGCACACAAAGCCACACTACCACAAAGCCACACTGCCACAAAGTCACATAGACACTCACAAAGTCACACTAACACTGCCACAAAGCACACTAAACAAAGCCACAATACACACTGCCACAAAGCCACACTAGAACTACCACAAAGCCACACTATCACAAAAGCCACACTACACACTGCCACAAAGCCACATCTACACACTACACAAAGACCCAATACCACAAGGCCACACTAGACACTGACCACAAAGCCACACTACACACTGCCACAAAGCCACACTACACACTGCCACAAACACCATACTACACACTGCCACACTGACCAGAAAGCCACACTACACACTGTCACACACCACAAAGCCACAGTACACACTGCCACTAAACACATGCCACAAAGCCACACTACACCACTGCCACTACACACTGCCACAAAGCCACACTACACAATGCACAAACCACATACACACTGCCACACTACACACTGCCACAAAGCCCACACTGCCACACAGCCACAAAGCCACACTACACACTACCACAAAGCCACACTACACACTACCACAAAGTCACACTAGACACTGCCACAAAGCCACACTAAACAAGCCACACTACCACAAAGCACACTACACACAAAGCCACACTACACACTGCCACAAGTCACACTAGACCCGCCACACTACCACAAGCCACACTACACACTACCACAAAGCCACACTACACACTGCCACAAAGCCACATACACACTGCCACAGCCACACACTACACACTGCCACAAAAGTCACACTACACAATGCCACAAAGCACACTGCCACAGCACACTAGACACTGCACAAAGCCACACACACAAAGCAACACTACCCACAAAGCCACACTACACACTGCCACAAAGTCACACTAGACACTGCCACAAGTCAACTACAAACTACCACAAAGCCACATACACACTGCACAAAGTCACACTAGACACTTCCACAAAGTCATAACTACAAACTACCACAAAGCCACGATACACACTGCCACACTACACACTACCACAAAGCCACACTAGACACTGCCCCACATACCACAAGCCACACTACCACAAAGCCACACTACACACTGCCACAAAGCCACGCTACACACTACAACAAAGCCACACTACCACAAAGCCACACTAGACACTACCACAAAGCCACACTATCACAAAGCCACACTACACACTGCCACAAAGCCACGCTACACACTACAACAAAGCCACACTACCACAAAGCCACACTAGACACTACCACAAAGCACACTACACACTGCACCACAAACGCCACACTACCACTGCCACAAAGCCACACTACACACTGCACATACCACAAAGCCATACTCCACAAAGTACACTAGACACTGCCACAAAGTCACACTAGACACTGCCACAAAGCCACCACTAAACAAAGCACACTACACAAGTCCACACTACACATTGCCACACTACACACTGCAAAAAAGCCACCACCACAAAGCCACACTACCACAAAGCCACACTAGACACTGGACACAAAGTCACACTACACACTGCACAAAAGCCACACTAAACTGCCACACTACCAGACACTGCCACAAAGTCACACTACACATATGCCATAAAGTCACACAACAACTGCCACAAACCAATACCACACTACACACTGCCACATACACACTGCACACAAAGCCACACTACACACTGTCACACTACCACAAAGCCACACTACACACTGCCACAAGCCACACTACACACTGCAACACTGCCACAAACCATACTACACACTGCCACACTGCCACACTACCAGAAAGCACACTACACACTGTCACACTACACCCAAAGCCACAGTACACACTGCCACTACACACTGCCACAAAGCCACAATACACACTGCCACTACACACTGCACAAAGCCACACACACACTGCCACAAAACCACACTACACACTGCCACCATACACATGCACAAAGCCACACTGCCACACAGCCACACTACCACAAAGCCACACTAAACACTACCACAAAGCCACACTACACACTACACAAAAGTCACACTAGACACTGCCACAAGCCACACTAAACAAAAGCCACACTACCACAAAGCCACACTACACACAAAGCCACACTACACACGCCACAAAGTCACACTAGACACTGCCACACAGCCACACTACCACAAAGCCACACTACACACTACCACAAAGCCACACTACACACTGCCACAAAAGCCACACTACACACTGCCACACAGCCACACTACACACTGCCACACTACCACCAAAGTCACACTACACACTGCCACAAAGCCACACTGCCACAGTCACACTAGACACTGCCACAAAGCCACACTACACAAAGCCCCACTGCCACAAAGCCACACTGCCACAGTCACACTAGACACTGCACAAAGCCACACTACACAAAAGCCAACTACCACAAAAGCACACTACCACAAAGTCACACTAGACACTGCCACAAAGTCATACTACAAACTACCACAAAGCCACGATACACACTGCCACAATACCCACTACCACAAAGCCACACTAGACACTGCCACACTACCACAAAGCCACACTACACACAAAGCCACACTACACACTGCCACAGCCACGACTACACACTACAACAAAGCCACACTACCACAAAGCCACACTAGACACTACCACAAAGCCACACTACACACTACAACAAAGCCACACTACCACAAAGCCACACTAGACACTACCACAAAGCCACACTACACACTGTCACAAAGCCACACTACACAATGCCACAAAGCCACACTACACACATGACACAAAGCCACAACTACCACAAAGCCACACTGCCACAAAGTCACACTAGACACTGCCACAAAGTCACACTAGACACTGCCACAAAGCCACACTAAACAAAGCCACACTACACACTGCCACAAAGCCACACTAGACACTACCACAAAGCCACACTATCACAAAGCCACACTACACACTGCCACAAAGCCACGCTACACACTACAACAAAGCCACACTACCACAAAGCCACACTAACACTACCACAAAGCCACACTACACACTGCACAAAAGCCACACTACACACTGCCAAAACCCATAACTACACACTGCCACACTACAGAAAGCCACATACACACTGTACATACCACAAAGCCACAGTACACACTGCCACTACACACTGCCACAAAGCCACACTACACACTGCCACTACACACTGCCACAAAGCACACTACACACTGCCACAAAACCACTACACACTGCCACACTACACACTGCCACAAGCCACACTGCCACACAGCCACAAAGCCACACTACACACTACCACAAAGCCACACTACACACTACACAAAGTCACACTAGACACTGCCACAAAGCCACACTAAACAAAGCCACATACACAAAAGCCACACTACACACAAAGCCACACTACACACTGCCACAAAGTCACACTAGACACTGCCACACTACCACAAAGCCACACTACACACTACCACAAAGACACTACACACTGCCACAAAGCCACACTACACACTGCCACAAACGCCACACTACACACTGCCACAAAGTCACACTACACACTGCCACAAGCCACAATGCCCCAGTCACACTAGACACTGCCACAAAGCCACACACACAAAGCCACACTACCCAAAGCCACACTACACACTGCCACAAAGTCACACTAGACACTGCCCACAAACTCATACACAAACTACCACAAAGCCACATACACACTGCCACAAGTCACACTAGACACTGCACAAAGTCAACTACAAACTACCACAAAGCCACGATTCACACTGCCACACTACACACTACCACAAAGCCACACTAGACACTGCCACACTACCACAAAGCCACACTACACACAAAGCCACCACTACACACACTGCCACAAAAGCCACCTACACACTACAACAAAGCCACACTACCACAAAGCCACACACTAGACACTACCACAAAGCCACACTATCACAAAGCCCACCACCTACACACTGCCACAAAGCCACATACACACATACAAACAAAGCCACACTACCACAAAGCCACACTAGACACTACACAAAGCCACACACACACACTGCCACAAAGCCACACTACACACTGCCACAAAGCCACACTACACACTGCCACACTACCACAAAGCCAACATGCCACACAAGTCACACCCTAGACACTGCCACAAAGTCACACTAGACACTGCCACAAAGCCACACAAACAAAGCCACACTACACATGCCACATACACATGCAACACTACACACTGCCACAAAGCCACGCTACCACAAAAGCCACACTACCACAAAGCCACACTAGACACTGAAACAAAGCACACTACCACTGCCACCAAAGCCACACTACCAACGCCACACTACACACTGCCACAAAGCACACAACATGCCATAAAGTCACACAACAACTGCCACACTACCAAAAGCCACACTACACATGCCACTACACACTGCCACAAAGCCACATACACACTGTCACACTACCACAAAGCCACACACCACACTACCCACAAGCCACACTACACACTGCCACTACACAGTGCCACAAAACACAATAACCACTGCACAACTGCCACACTACAGAAAGCCACACTACACACTGTCACACTACCACAAAGCCACAGTACACACGCCACTACCACAATGCCACAAAGCCACACTACACACTGCCCACTACACACGCCACAAAGCCACAATACACACTGCCACAAAACACACTACACACTGCCACACTACACACTGCCACAAAGCACACTGCCACACAGCCACACTACCACAAAGCCACACTACACATACCACAAAGCCACACTACACACTACACAAAGTCACACTAGGCACTGCCACAAAGCCACACTAAACAAAGCCACACTACCACAAAGCACAAACTACACACAAAGCCACACTACACACTGCCACAAAGTCACACTAGACACTGCACACAGCCACACTACCAAAAAGCCACACTACACACTACCACAAAGCCACACTACACACTGCCACAAAGCCACACTACAACACTGCCAACAAAGCCACACTACACACTGCCACACCCACAAAGTCCACACTACACACTGCCACAAAACCACATGACACAGTCACACTAGACACTGCCACAAAGCCACACTAACCAAAGCCACACTGCCACAAAAGCCACAATGCCCACAGTCACACTAGACACTGCTACAAAGCCACACTACACAAAGCCACACTACCACAAAGCCAACACTACCACAAAGTCACACTAGACACTGCCACAAAGTCATACTACAAACTACCACCAAAGCCACATACACACTGCCACATAACACACTACCACAAAGCCACACTAACACGCCACACTACCACAAAGCCCACACTACACAAAGCCACACTACAAACTGCCACAAAGCCACGCTACACATGACAACCAAAGCACACTACCACAAAGCCACACTAACCTACCCCCAAAGCCACACTACACCACTCAACAAAGCCACACTACCACAAAGCCACACTAGACACTACCACAAAGGCCACACTACACACTGTCACAAAGCCACACTACACACTGCCACAAAGCCACACTACACACTGACACAAAGCCACACTACCACAAAGCCACACTGCCACAAAGTCACACTAGACACTGCCACAAAGTCACACTAGACACTGCCACAAAGCCACACTAAACAAAGCCACACTACACACTGCCACAAAGTCACACTAGACACTACCACAACAAAGCCACACTATCACAAAGCCACACTACACACTGCCACAAGCCACCTACCACACTACAACAAAGCCACACATACCACAAAGCCACACTAGACACTACCACAAAAGCCACACTACACACTGCCACAAAGCCACACTACACACTCCACAAACCCATACTACCACACTGCCACACTACCAGAAAAGCCACACTACACACTGTCACACTACCACAAAGCCACAGTACACACTGCCACTACACACGCCACAAAGCCACACTACACACTGCCACTACACCACGCCACAAAGCCACAACTACACACTGCACAACAAACCACACTACACACTGCCACACTACACACTGCCACAAAGCCACACTGCCACCACAGCCACACTACCACAAAGCCCACTACACACTACCACAAAGCCACACTACACACTACCACAAAGTCACACTAGACACTGCCACAAAGCCACAACTAAACAAAGCCACACTACCACAAAGCCACACTACACACAAAGCCACACTACACACTGCCACACAAGTCACACTAGACACTGCCACACTACCACAAAGCCACACTACACACTACCACAAAGCCACACTACACACTGCCACAAAGCCACACACACACTGCCCAAAGCAACCATACACACTGCCACACTACCACAAAGTCACACTACACACTGCCACAAAGCCACACTGCCACAGTCACACTAGACACTGCCACAAAGCCACACTACACAAAGCCACACTACACAAAGCCACACTACACACTGCCACAAAGTCACACTAGACACTGCCACAAAGTCACACTACAAAACTACCACAAAGCCACATACACACTGCCACAAAGTCACACTAGACACTGCCACAAAGTCATACTACAAACTACCACAAAGCCACGATACACACTGCCACACTACACACACCACAAAGCCACACTAGACACTGCCACACTACCACAAAGCCACACTACCACAACGCCACACTACACACTGCCACAAAGCCACGCTACACACTACAACAAAGCAACACACCCACAAAGCCACAATAGACACACCACAAAGCCACACTACCACACTACAACAAAGCCACACTACCACAAAGCCACACTAGACACTACCACAAAGACCACACTACAACAAGCCACACCTACCACAAAGCCACACTAGACACTACCCACAAAGCCACACTACACACTGTCACAAGCCACACTACACACTGACCACAAAGCACACTACACACACTGCCACACAAAGCCACACTAGCCACACACTGCCACAAAGTCACACTAGACACTGCCACTACACACATGCCACAAGCCACACTAGACACTGCCACTACACACTGCCACAAAGCCACACTACACAATGTCACACTACACAAAGCCACACTACACACTCCACTACACCACCTGCCACAAGCCCACACTTACACACTGCCACTACACACTGCCACAAAGCCACACTACACCACTGCCACACCTGCACACTGCCACACTACCAGAAAGCCACACTACACACTGCACACTACCACAAAGCCACAGTACACACTGCCACTACACACTGCCACAAAGCCACACTACACACTGCCACATACACCGCTGCCACAAAGCCACACACACACTGCCACAAAACCACACTACACACTGCCACACTACACACTGCACAAATCCACAAAGCCACACTACCACAAAGCCACACTACACACTACCAAAGCCACACTACACACTACCACAAAGCACACTACACACTACCACAAAGTCACACTAGACACATACCACAAAGCCACACTAAACAAAGCCACACTACCACAAAGCCACATACACACAAAGCCACACTACACACTGCCACAAAGTCACACTAGACACTGCCACACAGCCACACTACACAAAGCCACACTACACACTACCACAAAGCCACACTACACACTGCCACAAAGCACACTACACACTGCCACAAAGCCACACTACACACATGCCACATACCACAAAGCCACATACACACTGCCACAAAGCCACACTGCCACAAAGCCACACTACACACTGCCACAAAGCCACACTGCCACAGTCACACTAGACACTGCCACAAAGCCACACTGCCACAAAGCCACACTGCCACAGTCACACTAGACACTGCACAAAAGCCACACTCCCTTAAGCCCACACACTACCACAAAGCCACACTACACACTCGCCACAAAGTCACACTAGACACTGCCACAAAAGTCACACCTAGACACTGCCACAAAGTCACACTAGACACACCCACAAAGTCACACTAGGACACTACCACAAAGCCACACTAGACACTGCCACAAAGTCACACTAGACACTGCCACAAAGTCACACTACAAAATACCACATGCCACGCATACACACTGCCACACTACACACTACGCCACAAAGCCACACTACACACTGCCACACTACCAGACACAGCCACAAAAGCTAACAAACACACTGCACACAAAGCCACCACTACACAAAGCCACACTACCACAAAGCCACACTACACAAGCCACACTACACACTGCACACTAGACACTGCACAAAGTCACCCTAACACTGCCACAAAGGCCACACTACACACTGCCACAAACCCAATCACTACACACTGCCACACTACCAGAAAGCCACACTACACACTGTCACACTACACCACAAAGCACAACAGTAACCACTGCCACTACACACTGCCACAAAGCACACCACAAACCACTGCCACTACACACTGCCAACAAAGCCACACTACACACTGCCACAAAACACAGACACACTGCAACTACCACACTGCCCCCCCCCCCCCCCACCACAAAGCCACACTGCCACACAGCCACACTACCACAAAGCCACACTACACACTACCACAAAGCCACACTACACACTACCACAAAGTCACACTAGACACTGCCACAAAGCCACACTAAACAAAGCCACACTACCACAAAGCCACACTACACACAAAGCCACACTACACACTGCCACAAAGTCACACTAGACACTGCCACACTACCACAAAGCCACACTACACACTACCACAAAGCCACACTACACACTGCCACAAAGCCACACTACACACTGCCACAAAGCCACACTACACACTGCCACACTACCACAAAGTCACACTACACACTGCCACAAAGCCACACTGCCACAGTCACACTAGACACTGCCACAAAGCCACACTACACAAAGCCACACTACCACAAAGCCACACTACACACTGCCACAAAGTCACACTAGACACTGCCACAAAGTCATACTACAAACTACCACAAAGCCACGATACACACTGCCACAAAGTCACACTAGACACTGCCACAAAGTCATACTACAAACTACCACAAAGCCACGATACACACTGCCACACTACACACTACCACAAAGCCACACTAGACACTGCCACACTACCACAAAGCCACACTACCACAAAGCCACACTACACACTGCCACAAAGCCACGCTACACACTACAACAAAGCCACACTACCACAAAGCCACACTAGACACTACCACAAAGCCACACTACACACTACAACAAAGCCACACTACCACAAAGCCACACTAGACACTACCACAAAGCCACACTACAACAAAGCCACACTACCACAAAGCCACACTAGACACTACCACAAAGCCACACTACACACTGTCACAAAGCCACACTACACACTGCCACAAAGCCACACTACACACTGACACAAAGCCACACTGCCACACTGCCACAAAGTCACACTAGACACTGCCACTACACACTGCCACAAGCCACACTACACACTGCCACTACACACTGCCACAAAGCCACACTACACACTGTCACACTACCACAAAGCCACACTACACACTGCCACTACACACTGCCACAAGCCACACTACACACTGCCACTACACACTGCCACAAAGCCACACTACACACTGCCACACTGCACACTGCCACACTACCAGAAAGCCACACTACACACTGTCACACTACCACAAAGCCACAGTACACACTGCCACTACACACTGCCACAAAGCCACACTACACACTGCCACTACACGCTGCCACAAAGCCACACTACACACTGCCACAAAACCACACTACACACTGCCACACTACACACTGCCACAAATCCACAAAGCCACACTACCACAAAGCCACACTACACACTACCACAAAGCCACACTACACACTACCACAAAGCCACACTACACACTACCACAAAGTCACACTAGACACTACCACAAAGCCACACTAAACAAAGCCACACTACCACAAAGCCACACTACACACAAAGCCACACTACACACTGCCACAAAGTCACACTAGACACTGCCACACAGCCACACTACCACAAAGCCACACTACACACTACCACAAAGCCACACTACACACTGCCACAAAGCCACACTACACACTGCCACAAAGCCACACTACACACTGCCACACTACCACAAAGCCACACTACACACTGCCACAAAGCCACACTGCCACAAAGCCACACTACACACTGCCACAAAGCCACACTGCCACAGTCACACTAGACACTGCCACAAAGCCACACTGCCACAAAGCCACACTGCCACAGTCACACTAGACACTGCCACAAAGCCACACTCCCTTAAGCCACACTACCACAAAGCCACACTACACACTGCCACAAAGTCACACTAGACACTGCCACAAAGTCACACTAGACACTGCCACAAAGTCACACTAGACACAACCACAAAGTCACACTAGACACTACCACAAAGCCACACTAGACACTGCCACAAAGTCACACTAGACACTGCCACAAAGTCACACTACAAACTACCACATGCCACGATACACACTGCCACACTACACACTGCCACAAAGCCACACTACACACTGCCACACTACCAGACACTGCCACAAAGTTACACTACACACTGACACAAAGCCACACTACCACAAAGCCACACTACCACAAAGCCACACTACCACAAAGCCACACTACACACTGCCACACTAGACACTGCCACAAAGTCACACTACACACTGCCACAAAGCCACACTACACACTGCCACAAACCCATACTACACACTGCCACACTACCAGAAAGCCACACTACACACTGTCACACTACCACAAAGCCACAGTACACACTGCCACTACACACTGCCACAAAGCCACACTACACACTGCCACTACACACTGCCACAAAGCCACACTACACACTGCCACAAAACCACACTACACACTGCCACACTACACACTGCCACAAAGCCACACTGCCACACAGCCACACTACCACAAAGCCACACTACACACTACCACAAAGCCACACTACACACTACCACAAAGTCACACTAGACACTGCCACAAAGCCACACTAAACAAAGCCACACTACCACAAAGCCACACTACACACAAAGCCACACTACACACTGCCACAAAGTCACACTAGACACTGCCACACAGCCACACTACACACTGCCACAAAGCCACACTACACACTGCCACAAAGCCACACTACACACTGCCACACTACCACAAAGTCACACTACACACTGCCACAAAGCCACACTGCCACAGTCACACTAGACACTGCCACAAAGCCACACTACACAAAGCCACACTGCCACAAAGCCACACTGCCACAGTCACACTAGACACTGCCACAAAGCCACACTACACAAAGCCACACTACCACAAAGCCACACTACACACTGCCACAAAGTCACACTAGACACTGCCACAAAGTCATACTACAAACTACCACAAAGCCACGATACACACTGCCACACTACACACTACCACAAAGCCACACTAGACACTGCCACACTACCACAAAGCCACACTACCACAAAGCCACACTACACACTGCCACAAAGCCACGCTACACACTACAACAAAGCCACACTACCACAAAGCCACACTAGACACTACCACAAAGCCACACTACAACAAAGCCACACTACCACAAAGCCACACTAGACACTACCACAAAGCCACACTACACACTACAACAAAGCCACACTACCACAACGCCACACTAGACACTACCACAAAGCCACACTACACACTGTCACAAAGCCACACTACACACTGCCACAAAGCCACACTACACACTGACACAAAGCCACACTACCACAAAGCCACACTGCCACAAAGTCACACTAGACACTGCCACAAAGCCACACTACACACTGCCACTACACACTGCCACAAGCCACACTACACACTGCCACTACACACTGCCACAAAGCCACACTACACACTGCCACACTGCACACTGCCACACTACCAGAAAGCCACACTACACACTGTCACACTACCACAAAGCCACAGTACACACTGCCACTACACACTGCCACAAAGCCACACTACACACTGCCACTACACGCTGCCACAAAGCCACACTACACACTGCCACAAAACCACACTACACACTGCCACACTACACACTGCCACAAATCCACAAAGCCACACTACCACAAAGCCACACTACACACTACCACAAAGCCACACTACACACTACCACAAAGCCACACTACACACTACCACAAAGTCACACTAGACACTACCACAAAGCCACACTAAACAAAGCCACACTACCACAAAGCCACACTACACACAAAGCCACACTACACACTGCCACAAAGTCACACTAGACACTGCCACACAGCCACACTACCACAAAGCCACACTACACACTACCACAAAGCCACACTACACACTGCCACAAAGCCACACTACACACTGCCACAAAGCCACACTACACACTGCCACACTACCACAAAGCCACACTACACACTGCCACAAAGCCACACTGCCACAAAGCCACACTACACACTGCCACAAAGCCACACTGCCACAGTCACACTAGACACTGCCACAAAGCCACACTGCCACAAAGCCACACTGCCACAGTCACACTAGACACTGCCACAAAGCCACACTCCCTTAAGCCACACTACCACAAAGCCACACTACACACTGCCACAAAGTCACACTAGACACTGCCACAAAGTCACACTAGACACTGCCACAAAGTCACACTAGACACAACCACAAAGTCACACTAGACACTACCACAAAGCCACACTAGACACTGCCACAAAGTCACACTAGACACTGCCACAAAGTCACACTACAAACTACCACATGCCACGATACACACTGCCACACTACACACTGCCACAAAGCCACACTACACACTGCCACACTACCAGACACTGCCACAAAGTCACACTACACACTGACACAAAGCCACACTACCACAAAGCCACACTACCACAAAGCCACACTACCACAAAGCCACACTACACACTGCCACACTAGACACTGCCACAAAGTCACACTACACACTGCCACAAAGCCACACTACACACTGCCACAAACCCATACTACACACTGCCACACTACCAGAAAGCCACACTACACACTGTCACACTACCACAAAGCCACAGTACACACTGCCACTACACACTGCCACAAAGCCACACTACACACTGCCACTACACACTGCCACAAAGCCACACTACACACTGCCACAAAACCACACTACACACTGCCACACTACACACTGCCACAAAGCCACACTGCCACACAGCCACACTACCACAAAGCCACACTACACACTACCACAAAGCCACACTACACACTACCACAAAGTCACACTAGACACTGCCACAAAGCCACACTAAACAAAGCCACACTACCACAAAGCCACACAAAGCCACACTACACACTGCCACAAAGTCACACTAGACACTGCCACACAGCCACACTACACACTGCCACAAAGCCACACTACACACTGCCACAAAGCCACACTACACACTGCCACACTACCACAAAGTCACACTACACACTGCCACAAAGCCACACTGCCACAGTCACACTAGACACTGCCACAAAGCCACACTACACAAAGCCACACTGCCACAAAGCCACACTGCCACAGTCACACTAGACACTGCCACAAAGCCACACTACACAAAGCCACACTACCACAAAGCCACACTACACACTGCCACAAAGTCACACTAGACACTGCCACAAAGTCATACTACAAACTACCACAAAGCCACGATACACACTGCCACACTACACACTACCACAAAGCCACACTAGACACTGCCACACTACCACAAAGCCACACTACCACAAAGCCACACTACACACTGCCACAAAGCCACGCTACACACTACAACAAAGCCACACTACCACAAAGCCACACTAGACACTACCACAAAGCCACACTACAACAAAGCCACACTACCACAAAGCCACACTAGACACTACCACAAAGCCACACTACACACTACAACAAAGCCACACTACCACAACGCCACACTAGACACTACCACAAAGCCACACTACACACTGTCACAAAGCCACACTACACACTGCCACAAAGCCACACTACACACTGACACAAAGCCACACTACCACAAAGCCACACTGCCACAAAGTCACACTAGACACTGCCACAAAGTCACACTAGACACTGCCACAAAGTCACACTAGACACTGCCACAAAGCCACACTAAACAAAGCCACACTACACACTGCCACAAAGTCACACTAGACACTACCACAAAGCCACACTATCACAAAGCCACACTACACACTGCCACAAAGCCACGGTACACACTACAACAAAGCCACACTACCACAAAGCCACACAAGACACTACCACAAAGCCACACTACACACTACAACAAAGCCACACTACCACAAAGCCACACTAGACACTACCACAAAGCCACACTACACACTGCCACAAAGCCACACTACACACTGCCACACTACCACACTGCCACAAAGTCACACTAGACACTGCCACAAAGTCACACTAGACACTGCCACAAAGCCACACTAAACAAAGCCACACTACACACTGCCACACTACACACTGCCACAAAGCCACACTACCTCAAAGCCACACTACCACAAAGCCACACTAGACACTGACACAAAGTCACACTACACACTGCCACAAAGCCACACTACACACTGCCACACTACCAGACACTGCCACAAAGTCACACTACACATTGCCATAAAGTCACACTACCAACTGCCACACTACCAAAAAGCCACACTACACACTGCCACTACACACTGCCACAAAGCCACACTACACACTGCCACTACACACTGCCACAAGCCACACTACACACTGCCACTACACACTGCCACAAAGCCACACTACACACTGCCACTACACGCTGCCACAAAGCCACACTACACACTGCCACAAAACCACACTACACACTGCCACACTACACACTGCCACAAAGCCACACTGCCACACTACCACAAAGCCACACTACACACTACCACAAAGCCACACTACACACTACCACAAAGTCACACTAGACACTACCACAAAGCCACACTAAACAAAGCCACACTACCACAAAGCCACACTACACACAAAGCCACACTACACACTGCCACAAAGTCACACTAGACACTGCCACACAGCCACACTACCACAAAGCCACACTACACACTACCACAAAGCCACACTACACACTGCCACACTACACACTGCCACAAAGCCACACTACACACTGCCACACTACCACAAAGCCACACTACACACTGCCACAAAGCCACACTACACACTGCCACAAAGCCACACTACACACTGCCACAAAGCCACACTGCCACAGTCACACTAGACACTGCCACAAAGCCACACTGCCACAAAGCCACACTGCCACAGTCACACTAGACACTGCCACAATGCCACACTCCCTTAAGCCACACTACCACAAAGCCACACTACACACTGCCACAAAGTCACACTAGACACTGCCACAAAGTCACACTAGACACAACCACAAAGTCACACTAGACACTACCACAAAGTCACACTAGACACTACCACAAAGCCACACTAGACACTGCCACAAAGTCACACTAGACACTGCCACAAAGTCACACTACAAACTACCACATGCCACGATACACACTGCCACACTACACACTACCACAAAGCCACACTACACACTGCCACACTAGACACTGACACAAAGTCACACTACACACTGCCACAAAGCCACACTACACACTGCCACACTACCAGACACTGCCACAAAGGCACACTACACACTGACACAAAGCCACACTACCACAAAGCCACACTACCACAAAGCCACACTACCACAAAGCCACACTACACACTGCCACACTAGACACTGCCACAAAGTCACACTACACACTGACACAAAATCACACTACACACTGCCACAAAGCCACACTACACACTGCCACACTACCACAAAGCCACACTACACACTGCCACACTAGACACTGCCACAAAGTCACACCATACACTGACACAAAGTCACACTACACACTGCCACAAAGCCACACTACCACAAAGCCACACTACACACTGCCACACTAGACACTGCCACAAAGTCACACTACACATTGCCATAAAGTCACACTAGACACTGCCACAAAGTCACACTAGACACTGACACAAAGTCACACTACACATTGCCATAAAGTCACACGAGACACTGCCACAAAGTCACACTACACACTGCCACACTGCCACAAAGCCACACTACACACTGCCACACTACACACTGCCACAAAGCCACACTACACACTGCCACAAAGCCACACTACACACTGCCACACTACACACTACCACAAAGCCACACTACACACTGCCACAAAGCCATACTACCACCAAGCCACAAAGCCACACTACACACTGCCACAAAGCCGCACTGCCACAAAGCCACACTACCACAAAGCCATACTACCATCAAGCCACACGACACACTGCCACTACACACTGCCACACAGCTAAAAACAAACCCCTCAAGATTTGTGGACGTTTTTTATCCCAGCCCTATTTATATGCTTATGAGGCCGTATTGACGCTGACCGCCTAATAAGACCAAGAATAAGAGCCTTGATGGGGTGGCATTGATTTAAACCCATACAAACGAGGTATCATGTATTCTCAGCAGATCGACCCATAGACCGAGGGAGGAAATCTATGAAAACTAGAAGCTGTGAGCCAAGTGCACAGACGAACCAGATATTAATCTCACAGAATCTTGAGATGGCGCATGAGGTCGATGGCCAAAGATTTGTTTGCGTTTGCGGGGTCAACACATTGATTGGCGTCCCGAAGTTATCGCGTATATATATGACTACACCTGATCATCTTAGGACACATCAGAGAAAGGGGGTCGTGATTGGTCCAGTATCTCCTGATCCAACCAATCACATCGGCCGATGCTGAGCGACTCTCAGCACCATTATCATCGCATCTGGCTTCGATTGCTGGCCCGGGTGGTACTAGCAGAAAATTACTCTCAGCGCTTGTCAATACAACATCTATTGAGTGCTTATCTGCTTACATCTACTTATGCCATTAGGGCGGCGCACATTTGGTCCAGCGTCGTCCGGGTTACGGGAGGGTTTGGCCAGGGTAGGCCGTCATTGTAAAATAAGAATTAGTTCTTAACTGACATGCCTAGTTAAATAAAATATATATATTTACCATGCTGGGTGACACCCCTCCTTTCGTACCCCCACCATGTTAAGAAGCTCCATTGTTTTGGATGAGATTGATTGGGCTCGGTGCTCTGTTTGGTGTAGATAGAGAATGGATGGAAGGGAATCAGTTCCATTCAATGTGTGATTTAGCGCCTATCCGGACTAGGCTGCCTAATTGAATTGATTCATGGTTGCACATAGAGTGATTTGTAAGGCACGGACACTTAGAAGTGTGGCTCTCTGTTGCGCTATTGTCACAATCGTCTGTAGAATAAACAGACCAAGGCGTAGCGGGCTCTGAGTTCCACATCTTTTATTTTGTGAAACTAAAAAAAGAAAAAAAAGAAACCAACAATCACCTTCGCCAGTACTGAGGTGCCACATGCACTGACTCAAAACAAGATCCCACAAAAAAACAGTGGGGAAATGGCTGCCTATATATGATCCCCAATCAGAGACAACGATAAACAGCTGCCTCTGATTGGGAACCATACCAGGCCAACATAGACATAAAACAGGTGAAGGAGTCAATCGCAGGAGAGCAGAGATGTCGACACCGGCCTGTTGTGCTATGACTCACAAGAAAACGATATATTTTTTCAAAAAAACATTTTTAAATTTCACCTTTATTTAACCAGGTAGGCCAGTTGAGAACAAGTTCTCATTTACGACTGCGACCCGGCCAAGATAAAGCAAAGCAGTGCCGACAAAAACAACACAGAGTTACACATAAACGAACATACAGTCAATAACACAAAATAAAAGAAAAATAGAAGAATCTATTTACAGTGTGTGTAAATGTAGAAGGGTAGGGAGGTAGGCAATAAATAGGCCCTAGAGGCGAATATAATTACAATTTAGCATTAATACTGGAGTGATAGATGTGCAGATGATGATGTGCAAGTAGAGATACTGGGGTGCAAAAGAGCAAGAGGGTAAATAATAATATGGGGATGAGGTAGTCGGGTGTGCTATTTACCGATTGGCTGTGTACAGGTACAGAGATCGGTAAACTGCTCTGACAGCTGATGCTTAAAGTTAGAGAGGGAGATATAAGACTCCAGCTTCAGAGATTTTTGTAATTCGTTCCAGTCATTGGCAGCAGAGAACTGGATGGAAAGGTAGCCAAAGTAAGTGTTGGCTTTGGGGATGACCAGTGCAACATATATGCTGGAGCACGTGCTACAGGTGGGTGTTGCTATGGTGACCAGTGAGTTGAGATAAGGCGGGGCTTTACCGAGCAAAGACTTATAGATGACCTAGAGCCAGTGGGTTTGGCAACGGATATGTAGTGAGGGCCAGCCAACGAGAGCATACAGGTCGCAGTGGTGGGTAGTATATGGGGCTTTGGTGATAAAACGGATGGCACTGGGATAGACTACATCCTGTTTGCTGAGTAGAGCGTTGGGGGTTATTTTGTAAATGACATCGCCGAAGTCAAGGATCGGTAGGATAGTCAGTTTTACGAGGGTATGTTTGGCGGCATGTGTGAAGGAGGCTTTGTTGCGAAATAGGAAGCCAATTCTAGATTTAACTTTGGATTGGAGATGTTTGATGTGAGTCTGGAAGGAGAGTTTAGTCTAACCAGACACCTAGGTATTTGTAGTTGTCCAACATATTCTAGGTCAGAACCGTCCAGAGTAGTGATGCTAGTCGGGTGGGAGGGTGCGGGCAGCAATCGGTTGAAGAGCATGCACTTAGTTTAACTAGCATTTAAAAGCAGTTGGAGGCCACTGAAGGAGTGTTGTATGGCGTTGATGCTCGCTTGGAGGTTTGTTAGCACAGTGTCCAAAGAAGGGCCAGATGTATACAGAATGGTGTCGTCTGCGTAGAGGTGGATCAGAGAATCACTAGCAGCAAGAGCGACATCGTTGATATATACAGAGAGAAGAGTTGGCCCGAGAGTTGAACCCTGTGGCACCCCCATAGAGACTGCCAGAGGTCTGGACAACAGGCCCTCTGATTTGACACACTGAACTCTATCTGAGAAGTAGTTGGTGAACCAGGCGAGGCAGTCATTTGAAAAACCAAGGCTGTTGAGTCTGCTGATATGAATGCGGTGATTGACAGAGTCGAAAGCCTTGGTCAGGTCGATGAAGACGGCTGCACCGTACTGTCTTTTATCGATGGTGGTTATGATATCGTTTAGGACCTTGAGCATGGCTGAGGTGCACCCATGACCAGCTCTGAAACCAGATTGCATAGTGGAGAAGGTACGGTCGGATTCAAAATGGTTGGTGATCTGATATTAACTTGGCTTTCAAAGATTTTAGAAAGGCAGGGCAGGATGGATATAGGTCTATAACAGTTTGGGTCTAGAGTGTCTCCCCCTTTGAAGACGGGGATGACCGCGGCAGCTTTCCAATCTTTGGGGATCTCAGACGATACGAAAGAGAGGTTGAATAGATTAGTAATATGGGTTGCAACAATTTCAGCTGATAATTTTAGAAAGAGAGGGTCCAGATTGTCTAACCCGGCTGATTTGTAGGGAATATATGAGTAGCTCCAGTATGTTTCTTTTAACACTCTCTAAATTACCTTTGGCTACGTCTTTTTTGAGACCTACAACAGAGTCTACAGGACCAGCCATATAGTGTGCTTTGTTTAGTTTTCTCAAAGCCATGGAGTAAGGTGTATTTGATGTCACCTTCGCCAAACTCTGTGACAAGTAAACTCAACAAAATGAGAGAATAGAAAAGAGAAAAACATGAGCCGAATCTCAGCTCTCTGTATTCAGCTGGCAGACTTATTGACACTCTCTCTTTCTCCCTCTCTTCTCTGGGATAAAAGCCCATTCCTGATGTACCTAAAGGGCTGTTTAAAGCTTGAAATAATCATGAATACTAAATTATTCAGACAGACTACAGCTCTATCGCCACATTAACAGAGCAAATTCCACTCATCTGCCAGAGAGAGGGAGGGGAGAGAGAGAGATAAAGGTAGAGCATGTGAGTATGAGAGAGAAAATAAAAGAGAGAGATTTCATTTCAAAGGTTCCAACAAAAATCCTTTCATCAAAGAGCCTGTAAAATCAGACTGTCCTTAATTCAGTAAACAGGACGTGTTTGGAGTGGGGCAATGATTTCTTTGGCTGGATATCCTAGCGCTCACCGCCCAACATCAATTAGGATGTGCACGCTATTACTTCTGGTCTCTAGGAAGCCAAAAAGGGTCCCTCTTGGGACAGAAAGGGGCTGGGGCACAGGTCTCCAAACCCACAAAAGTAAGTTGAGTGTACACTTTTGCTAGGACTTTTCTCCGAAAATATACTCCTACCTATATATCAAAAGTAATTACATGTCATATTTTCCAGTCAGCTCTTTTATTAACCAAGATGTGCGTCTTTAAATTCCCTCCCCCCTCCTATAGTGTTTCGTGCTGCCATGGTTCCATGGTGTATTGAGACACATCACTCTGTACCTCTGCAGAGCCTAGAACTGAATCACCTTGGTGCCATTGCTCTGCCATGTAATGGACTGGCATTAATAATGCAGGGGTACAACAGCGGGTCGCACCCAGGGAGGGGAGGGGGACGGAAGGGGGACGGGAGGAGGAACACACCTATAGTGCAGTCTCTCTCTCACACACACACACAGTCTCTTACAAAGTTAGGCCAGGAATATACAGTAACACATACATGTGTGTTAGCTAGTTGGTTAGTTTAACGGTTGTCACATCATTAAGTCAGTCAGTCACATCCGTCAGTCAGTCAGTCAGTCATAGGGGAAGGCTACTGTATTTTTAGGGCTATAGAAAAATGCACAGATCTGTAGATTCTCTTACACAATCAGTCAGTCATTAAGTTGATCAGTTGATCTATTAAACAATGGATTATATACTGAACAAAAACGCAACATGTGGGGCCTCCCGAGTGGTGCAGTGGTCTAAGGCTCTGCATCGCAGTGCTAGCTGTGCCACTAGAGATTCTGGGTTTGAGCCCAGGCTCTGTCGCAGCCGGCCGCGAACGGGAGGCCCATGGAGCGCCGCACAATTGGCCCAGCGTCGTCCGGGTTAGGGAGGGTTTGGCCTGCAGGCATATCCTAGTCTCATCGCGCACTAGCGACTCCTGTGGTGGGCCGGGCGCAGTGCATGCTGACACGGTCGCCAGGTGTACGGTGTTTCCTCCGACACATTGGTGCGGCTGGCTTCCGGGTTGGATGGGCATTGTGTCAAGAAGCAGTGCGGCTTGGTTGGGTTGGGTTGGGTTGGGTTGTGTTTCGGAGGACGCATGGCTCTCGACCTTCGCCTCTCCTTAGTCCGTACGGGAGTTGCAGCGATGAGACAAGACTGTAACTACTACCAATTGGATACAACAAAATTGGGGAGAAAAAAGGGGTGAACAAAAAAACATTAAAAATAAAATAAAAAAACGCAACATGTAAAGTGTTGGTTTCTTGAGCTGAAAAAAATATTACAGAAATTTTCCATACGCACAAAACCTTATTTCTCTCAAATGTTGTGCAGAAATGTGTTTACAATCCTGTTAGTGATCATTTCTCCTTTGCCAAGATAATCCCTCCACCTGACAGGTGTGGCATATTAAGAAGCTGATTAGACTGCATGATCATTACACAGGTGCACCTTGTGCTGGGGACACTAAAAGGCCACTCTAAAATATGCAGTTTGACACACAAAGCCACAGATGTCTCAAGTTTTGAGGGATCAAGGGAAATGCAATTGGCATGCTGACTGCAGGAATGTCCACCAGAGCAGTTGCCAGAGAATTTAATGGTAATTTCTCTACCATAAGCCGCCTCCAACATCGTTTTAGAGAATTTGGCAGTACATCCAATTGGCGTTACAACCACAGACCACGTGTAACCACGCCAGCCCAGGTCCTCCACATCCGGCTTCTTCACCTGCGGGATCATCTGAGACATGCCACCCAAACACCTGATGAAACTGAGGAGTATTTCTGTCTGTAATAAAGCCCTTTTGTGGGACAAACTCATTCTGATTGGCTGGGTCTGGCTCCCAAATGGGTCGGCCTGTGCCCTCCCAGGCCCACCCATGGCTTCGCCCCTGCCCAGTCATGTGAAATCTATAGATTAGGGCCTAATGAATTTATTTAATTTGCCTTATTTCCTTATATGAACTGTAAGTCAGTAAAATCATTGAAATTGTTGCATTTCTATTTGTTGTTCAGTAAAGTATAGGACATATAGAATGAACCATGCTCTTGCAGACTTTTTTTTGTCAAACAGACTCTTCTTCCTGACAGGCTATTGACAAGTAGCTGATACTGGCCTCCAGACTACACTGGCAAACTTTCACTGAGGCTTACCCATAAGCCCCGATCACATAACATGAACGGGGCCATTTGGTATGCATGGACGAGAGTCTAACCTTCTCTCTAGTCTACACAGATCTTGATCCTACTCCTTTAAATGACAGTGTAACATGCTTCCCATGACAGCTCCACCCAACAGACTCAGCTCCCTTATGTTGGTAATTGTAGATAGTCAGTGGACTCAGAGGAGGCTGGAGAGCTGATCCCATCCCTCTCTGGATAATGCTATGTTTTAATGCAATGTTCAGCTGGTGGGTGTGTGTGTGCATCTAAAGCAGGCTAGCGTGCCGAAGGGCTAACAGAGAAACACTCCCTGAATCATTAAAATCCTTAAGAGTCAATCTAAATAACATAATAAAATAATTCCCATCAAAATCTGTCAATTTATGCTCCAGATATCTGGGGCTGCGTCTCAATACAACACATGTGGGCTTTCCGCATCTGCGATGGAAGGTGGCAGAGCTACAGTGGTGTTTGTCAAACCATAAGGTATCCTGAAAATCGGACTTCTCACGAAAACATCTAAAGCAGGTAATGTGGATGTGCCAACTTCTGTCTGTAGTGTACAAACCGTTTGGGCTACAAACTAATATGACCACACTTTGGAAACAAGAGGCTCTCACGAACACGATGGTGTTCTCTGTTTTGCGCTATGACCCCCACAGGTAACCCATACAAATGAATGGAAGTATTGGAGGTAGTTTTGTGCCAAAAAAAACACATATTTCCAGAGCTTTCTTATACAGTATCTCCTAGATATACAGTGCATTCAGAAAGTATTCAGACCCCTTGACTTTTTCCACATTCTGTTACGTTACAGTCTTGTTCTAAAAATGATTGAATAGTTTTTCCCCTCATCAATCTACACACAATACCCCAAAATGACAAAGCAAAAGCTGATTTTTTGACATTTTTGCAAATAAAAAAATTCTAAATGAAATATCACATTTACATAAGTATTCAGACCTTTTACTCAGTACTTTGTTAAATCACCTTTGGCAGCGATTACAGCCTGAAGTCTTCTTGGGTATGACACTACAAGCTTGACACAGCTGTATTTGTGGATTTTCTCCCATTCTTCTCTGCAGATCCTCTCAAGCTCTGTCAGGTTGGATGGGAAGCGTCGCTGCACAGCTATTTCCAGGTCTTTCCAAAGATGTTCGGTTGGGTTCTGGCTGGGCCACTCAAGGACATTCAGAGACTTGTACCGAAGCCACTCCTGTGTTGTCTTGGCTGTGTGCTTAGGGTCGTTGTCCTGTTGGAAGGTGAACCTTTGCCCCGGTCTGAGGTCCTGCGCGCGCTAGAGCAGGTTTTCATCAAGGATCTCTCTATACTTTGCTCCGTTCATCTTTCCCTTGATCCTGATTAGTCTCCCAGTTCCTGCCGCTGAAACCCATCCCCACAGCATGATGCTGCCACCACCATGCTTCACTGTAGGGATGGTGCCAAGTTTCCTCCATATGTGACGATTGGCATTCAGGCCAAAGATTCAATCTTGGTTTCATTAGACCAGAGAATCTTGTTTCTCATGGTCTGAGAGTCTTTTAGGTGCCTTTTGGCAAACTCCAGGCAGGCTGTCATGTGCCTTTTACTGAGGAGTGGCTTCCGTCTGCTCTACCGTAAAGGCCTGATTGGTGGAGTGTTGCAGAGATGGTTGTCCTTCTGGAAGGTTCTCCCATCTCCACAGAGGAACTCTGGAGCTTGTTCACCTCCCTGACCAAGGCCCTTCTCCCCCGATTGCTCAGTTTGGCCGGGCAGCCAGCTCTAGAAACAATCTTGCTGGTTCCAAACTTCTTCCATTTAGGAAGGATGGAGGCCACTGTTCTTGGGGACCTTCAATAATGCAGACATTTTTTGGTATATAGACAGGTGTGTGCCTTTCCAAATCATGTCCAATCAATTGAATTTACCACAGGTGGACTCCAATCACATTGTACAAACATCTCAAGGATGATCAATGGAAACAGGATGCACTTGAGCTCAATTTTGAGTCTCATAGCAAAGGGTCTGAATACTTACGTAAATAATATATTTCAGTTTTTTCTTAAATTTCTAAAAACCTGTTTTCGCTTTGTCATTATGGGGTGCTGTGTGTAGATTGATGCTAAAAAAAACATTTAATCAATTTCAGAATAAGGCTGTAACGTATCAAAATGTGGAAAAAGTCAAGGGGTCTGAATACTTTCTGTATGTACTGTGTAGTCCTGTTCAAGTGTTTTGAGACCCAGTGCCACCTGATCAAAATGTACACTATTACCTCCAATAACATTCAAATGTACACTATCACCTCCAATAATATTCAAATGTACACTATCACCTCCAATAACATTCAAATGTACACTATCACCTCCAATAACATTCAAATGTACACTATCACCTCCAATAACATTCAACTGTACACTATTACCTCATATACAATAACATTCAAATGTACACTATTACCTCATATACAATAACATTCAAATGTACACTATTACCTCATATGCAATAACATTCAAATGTACACTATTACCTCATATGCAATAACATTCAAATGTACACTATCACCTCATATCCAATAACATTCAAATGTACCTAACATCAACTATTTTTCCTTAAAACTCCATTGTTTTATATCACATTCCCTTCTGTGGGCCACTGCAGAAATGTAATAACCCGGGACCGAAACGTGGACTATTAAACTCTCTATTCATTTGACACGACAGTCTTGTAGTTTACACTACTATTTCCACGCTTACTCATTCGTACCAGAGGAAATGACTTAAGAGAGTGTTACACCAATTTCAGCTCTCCGCGAGGGCCTTATTGTTTATGAGTGGCCCGGAAGAGATCTTGACAGTGGGGGCACCAGAATTCTATTTGACACCATAGGCCCACTTCCAACAGTCAGCCAATCTCATGCTTCAGTAGGCTGTGATGTGTAGCTGTGTACTGGAGCACATATAACATACACTCCTTATCAGGGAGAAGAGAAAGGAGAGGGAGAGCTGTCACCTCATTCCATCCCCTTCTCCCACCTCTATTGTGTCAGAGTCCAGTGTCGTATTCATCAGAGTCCAACAATGCTTTCACAGGAAGTGGGTGGGTCGTTTAGGACCAGAATCACTTTCTGCTAGTGCGTCATAGAAACGGAATTGGTTGAATGGGTCGAACAGATACGCTTTTCTGTCAGGATTTTTGTTATGGTCCACGCTCTTTAGTGGCGTAGCACAATTTTGCAATTGTTTTCAGAAGAACATTACACTTGTGCCTATACGTGGCTAGTGAGCAAGTCAATGGGACACAACACAGTGCAGACCTACTGTATATGCCTGATGAGAGAACACAGGAATGTCAGTGTGTAGCCTGCAAGGCATTTCTCTCATCTCTCCAAAAGAACTGAAAGGTATCGAGGAAGACCACGCTTTTCACTCCAACCTGTTCTTGGGTTTTTATTCATGTCTTTTGTTAGATCTGAAGGTCAAGATGCAATCTGCTGACAACAGACAGATTAACGGTGAAACCAAAGTGAATCAAGAGGTGGAGAGGAAACAGATGTCTCTGTTGATATTTACACAGTGCCTAGCTGTGTGTGTGTGTCTGCATCTACGTGTGTGTGTGTGTGTGTGTGTGTGTGTGTGTGTGTGTGTGTGTGTGTGTGTGTGTGTGTGTGTGTGTGTGTGTGTGTGTGTGTGTGTGTGTGTGTGTGTGTGTGTGTGTGTGTGTGTGTGTGTGTCTGCATCTACGTGTGTGTGTGTGTGTCTGCATCTACGTGTGTGTGTGTGTGTCTGCATCTACGTGTGTGTGTGTGTGTGTCTGCATCTACGTGTGTGTCTGCATCTACGTGTGTGTGTGTGTCTGCATCTACGTGTGTGTGTGCATGAGACAGGTGCAGAGAGATTGATTGTGTGTATGTGTGTGTCAGAGATTGTTTTTATGTGTGAGTGTTTAACTTGCTGATCCTCCTCCTGTCATGCGAAGATTAATGCCTTATGTGTTTTTCATTACAGGGCGCATGTACTGTAAGCTGGTGAAAAATTCTGCGTTCACCATTCTGTAACAGCTACATAATCACTGCTTTAGGGACATTAGTTATGTTGTGAAGGAGGTATGGAGAATGAACACTGTGTACACCTCACTGTCACATAACACCAGCTAAACCAAAGTGGCATCTTATTCTGTTGTAGTTAAAGTCAAGCATGGATGGCAAACATAAAGTGATGAGGTGATTAAATATTCTCTCTTTGTTGTTGTCCTATAGCTTGATAGGATCTTAGCTTTGAGTTCTGTCAGATAAATAATTCTATAGGAAGACAGACTGCAGATTCTTTCAAACAACAATTTTATTATAAGATTTGCAAAAATGAAGCAATCAACAATCACCAAGAATGGTTCAGAGTTGAAAGCTTAACAAACATAGTCGGGTCTCTGCTTTTATAGAGAAAGTACAAGTGCAGGTCTTTCTCATGGCTACCCATGTATTTCCATGGAAATATAACGTTTATTTGGAAAGTAATAAATAAATAGATATTTTTAAAAGCATTCATGATTTTCGTAAATGTAATATACTAATATGAAATGGTATTACATTTGGTGAAGAGCACATTATGACTTAGGACTCGAAACTCAAGTTTAGGACTTGAGACTTAACTTGATACTTCACGTCTTGACTTGAGAGTTGACTCGGACTTGCCTGTCTTGACTTGGGACTTGAGTGCTAAGACTTGAGACTTACTTGTGACTTGTAGAACAATGACTTGGTCCCACCTCTGCAAAGCCCTGACCTCAATCCCATAGACAATTTGTGGGCAGAACTGAAGAAGCATGTGCGAGCGAGGAGGCCTACAAACCTGCCTCAGTTACACCAGCTCTGTCAGGAGGAATTTACCAAAATTCACCCAACTTATTGTGGGTAGCTTCCGGAAGGCTACCCGAAACGTTTGACCCAAGTTAAACAATTTAAAGGCAATGCTACCAAATACTAATTGAATGCATGTAAACTTCGGACCCACTGGGAATGTGATGAAAGAAATAAAAGCTGAAATAAATCATTCTCTCTTCTATTATTCTGACATTTCACATTCTTAAAATAAAGTGGTGATCCTAACTGAACTAAGATGGAATTGTTTCTAGGATTAAATGTCAGGAATTGTGAAAAACTGAGTTTAAATGTATTTGGCTAAGGTGTATGTAAACTTCCGATTTCAAGTGTCATATAATAGGTACATTTGTGGACATAAGTCTAACTTACTCAACATTTAAGCTTATAGAGTTATCAAAAGTATGATCTGTAATTCAACATGCTCATAGTCATTCAAATAACAACCACCACCATCAGTACATGTAAGCCAGTCTCTCTGAGATCACTGTGACAGACTTGCTATTTCTCTCCAGGTGAAGAAATGTACACCTGTGTTTCCCAGATGATATCAACCATAGAGACCAGAACAAAACGGCAACAGTAAGGGCAAAGAGGATGGTTAAGACATTTCAAGGAACATTTTAAATGAATACTGCTACATGCTTTTGCTTTAGCTTTCTGTTTGGTGTTTTATGACCGGATTTTTTTCCCGCCTGGTGCAAAATGCTTAGTTAGTCAATCTGTCCCATAGAGAGGAATTCAAAGGCCGGTAGAGAGACAGTAGTACCCAGAGAGGGAGATCAGAGGAGGGTCTGTGCAGTGAGGAGTGGCGTGGTATCTCCCTGGAGAGAATAGTCAGAGAGAAGGGAGAGAAGCTACTGAGAGTGGTTGTTCCCAGGAGACATCAGTCAGTTACAGGAGGTCTCTCTGACATTTTACTCTCCACAGCGTGACAGCGACACCTGTGTGTGTGTGTGTGCCTGCATGCGTCCGTGCATACGCAGGGATGTGTATGTTTATGTGTGGGTTACTACAAGTGCCTTTGTATAGGCATATACAATATATATATTCACATCTATGCCTGTGTGGACCGCGTATCGGTGTTTACCGCTGCATGGGGCGCGTATCGGTGTTTACCGCTGCGTGGACCGCGTATCGGTGTTTACCACTGCGTGGGCCGCGTATCAGTGTTTACCACTGCGTGGGCCGCGTATCAGTGTTTACCACTGCGTGGGCCGCGTATCAGTGTTTACCGCTGCATGGGGCGCGTATCGGTGTTTACCGCTGCGTGGGGCGCGTATCAGTGTTTACCGCTGCATGGGGCGCGTATCGGTGTTTACCACTGCGTGGGCCGCGTATCAGTGTTTACCACTGCGTGGGCCGCGTATCAGTGTTTACCGCTGCATGGGGCGCGTATCGGTGTTTACCGCTGCGTGGACCGCGTATCAGTGTTTACCACTGCGTGGGCCGCGTATCAGTGTTTACCGCTGCGTGGGCCGCGTATCGGTGTTTACCGCTGCGTGGACCGCGTATCGGTGTTTACCGCTGCGTGGGCCGCGTATCAGTGTTTACCGCTGCGTGGGCCGCGTATCAGTGTTTACCACTGCGTGGGCCGCGTATCAGTGTTTACCACTGCGTGGGCCGCGTATCAGTGTTTACCGCTGCGTGGGCCGCGTATCAGTGTTTACCACTGCGTGGGCCGCGTATCGGTGTTTACCGCTGCGTGGACCGCGTATCGGTGTTTACCGCTGCGTGGGCCGCGTATCAGTGTTTACCGCTGCGTGGGCCGCGTATCAGTGTTTACCGCTGCGTGGGCCGCGTATCAGTGTTTACCGCTGCGTGGGCCGCGTATCAGTGTTTACCGCTGCATGGGGCGCGTATCGGTGTTTACCGCTGCGTGGGCCGCGTATCAGTGTTTACCGCTGCGTGGGCCGCGTATCAGTGTTTACCGCTGCATGGGGCGCGTATCGGTGTTTACCGCTGCGTGGGCCGCGTATCAGTGTTTACCGCTGCATGGGGCGCGTATCGGTGTTTACCGCTGCGTGGGCCGCGTATCAGTGTTTACCGCTGCGTGGGCCGCGTATCGGTGTTTACCGCTGCGTGGGCCGCGTATCAGTGTTTACCGCTGCATGGGGCGCGTATCGGTGTTTACCGCTGCGTGGGCCGCGTATCAGTGTTTACCGCTGCATGGGGCGCGTATCGGTGTTTACCGCTGCGTGGGCCGCGTATCAGTGTTTACCGCTGCGTGGGCCGCGTATCGGTGTTTACCACTGCGTGGGCCGCGTATCAGTGTTTACCACTGCGTGGGCCGCGTATCAGTGTTTACCACTGCGTGGGCCGCGTATCGGTGTTTACCACTGCGTGGGCCGCGTATCAGTGTTTACCACTGCGTGGGCCGCGTATCGGTGTTTACCGCTGCGTGGGGCGCGTATCGGTGTTTACCGCTGCGTGGGGCGCGTATCAGTGTTTACCGCTGCATGGGGCGCGTATCGGTGTTTACCGCTGCATGGGCCGCGTATCAGTGTTTACCGCTGCATGGGGCGCGTATCGGTGTTTACCGCTGCGTGGGCCGCGTATCGGTGTTTACCGCTGCATGGGGCGCGTATCGGTGTTTACCGCTGCGTGGGGCGCGTATCAGTGTTTACCGCTGCGTGGGGCGCGTATCAGTGTTTACCGCTGCATGGGGCGCGTATCGGTGTTTACCACTGCGTGGGCCGCGTATCAGTGTTTACCACTGCGTGGGCCGCGTATCAGTGTTTACCGCTGCGTGGGGCGCGTATCAGTGTTTACCGCTGCGTGGACCGCGTATCGGTGTTTACCGCTGCGTGGGGCGCGTATCAGTGTTTACCGCTGCGTGGGGCGCGTATCAGTGTTTACCGCTGCATGGGGCGCGTATCGGTGTTTACCACTGCGTGGGGCGCGTATCAGTGTTTACCGCTGCGTGGGCCGCGTATCAGTGTTTACCACTGCGTGGGCCGCGTATCGGTGTTTACCACTGCGTGGGCCGCGTATCAGTGTTTACCACTGCGTGGGCCGCGTATCAGTGTTTACCGCTGCGTGGACCGCGTATCAGTGTTTACCACTGCGTGGACCGCGTATCGGTGTTTACCGCTGCGTGGACCGCGTATCGGTGTTTACCGCTGCGTGGACCGCGTATCGGTGTTTACCGCTGCGTGGACCGCGTATCGGTGTTTACCGCTGCGTGGGCCGCGTATCGGTGTTTACCGCTGCGTGGGCCGCGTATCGGTGTTTACCGCTGCGTGGACCGCGTATCGGTGTTTACCGCTGCGTGGGCCGCGTATCAGTGTTTACCACTGCGTGGGCCGCGTATCAGTGTTTACCGCTGCGTGGGCCGCGTATCAGTGTTTACCGCTGCGTGGACCGCGTATCAGTGTTTACCGCTGCGTGGACCGCGTATCGGTGTTTACCGCTGCGTCGACCGCGTATCGGTGTTTACCGCTGCGTGGACCGCGTATCGGTGTTTACCGCTGCGTGGACCGCGTATCGGTGTTTACCGCTGCGTGGGCCGCGTATCAGTGTTTACCGCTGCGTGGACCGCGTATCGGTGTTTACCGCTGCGTGGGCCGCGTATCAGTGTTTACCACTGCGTGGACCGCGTATCGGTGTTTACCGCTGCGTGGGCCGCGTATCGGTGTTTACCGCTGCGTGGACCGCGTATCGGTGTTTACCGCTGCGTGGGCCGCGTATCAGTGTTTACCACTGCGTGGGCCGCGTATCAGTGTTTACCACTGCGTGGGCCGCGTATCAGTGTTTACCGCTGCGTGGGCCGCGTATCGGTGTTTACCACTGCGTGGACCGCGTATCGGTGTTTACCACTGCGTGGGCCGCGTATCAGTGTTTACCACTGCGTGGGCCGCGTATCAGTGTTTACCACTGCGTGGGCCGCGTATCGGTGTTTACCACTGCGTGGGCCGCGTATCGGTGTTTACCGCTGCATGGGCCGCGTATCGGTGTTTACCACTGCGTGGGCCGCGTATCAGTGTTTACCGCTGCGTGGACCGCGTATCGGTGTTTACCGCTGCGTGGGCCGCGTATCAGTGTTTACCACTGCGTGGACCGCGTATCGGTGTTTACCGCTGCGTGGGCCGCGTATCGGTGTTTACCGCTGCGTGGACCGCGTATCGGTGTTTACCGCTGCGTGGGCCGCGTATCAGTGTTTACCACTGCGTGGGCCGCGTATCAGTGTTTACCACTGCGTGGGCCGCGTATCAGTGTTTACCGCTGCGTGGGCCGCGTATCGGTGTTTACCACTGCGTGGACCGCGTATCGGTGTTTACCACTGCGTGGGCCGCGTATCAGTGTTTACCACTGCGTGGGCCGCGTATCAGTGTTTACCACTGCGTGGGCCGCGTATCGGTGTTTACCACTGCGTGGGCCGCGTATCGGTGTTTACCGCTGCATGGGCCGCGTATCGGTGTTTACCACTGCGTGGGCCGCGTATCAGTGTTTACCGACAGCGAGCGACCTAATGCGGTCTTACTCACACTGATTAAAGAAAACAACATTTTAAATGATGCCTCATGTTTGTGAGCATGAAAGGCTTCCTGGGTGTGCGAGGCATCAGGGAAGGAGTTAGCCATGCCTGACTGCCTTGTGCGCCGACTAGAGAGGTTGTTCAAGGCTCACTGGTAAATCAGCAGCATGAGATTGCATTACTTGAATGATAAACTCCTCAGAGCACTCTGGAGACATCTACAAACACACTGTTTGACAGTTATCTCCCTCCATATAGTTGATTTAATAGAATGAAGTTTCCCTCAACTTCTGATCTAAAGCCAGTTTGGAATTGAATTGGGAGTTGAAAGCTGATCCTAGCTCTGTGCGTGGGGGATTCTATCCAATCATCTACAGTGCTGCAGTACTACTATTTGACAGCTATCTCCCTCCACAATAGATCTCAACCATGTACGCCGCAATTGCCCCTCAAACGTCTAATCCAAGGTCAGTTTCGCAGTGTACCCCCTGATAGTTACAACTTACAGTTGGGGAGTTAAAAGCTGATTCAAGATCAGAGCGTGGGGCCAACTTCTCCCTGGAAGTATCTCAACACTAGACACTTGCCAGGGGGGGAACATAACACTATTATTATAAGAGCTGAGCTGGGTCAATTTCCTTTCGATTGGCTGGTGCTTGACTGACTGCTGGGCTGGATTTGACAGGCTTTGGTTCTTCCCCCAGGGAGGTTTTGGAATAAGTTAGTGTTTTGGGCTTAATGAAAAAGTTGTGTGATGGTCCCCTGACTCAGCGCTCGTAAATCCATGTCCCCTTAATGAGCAACTCCTTACAGTTAAACTTCATGAATTATCCTGAGAACAAATTAACAAGAGAGAAGCGGGATGAATCTGAATGAAGTTTAATGTGTTTTTCATTACTGAGATTGAGAGGGAGACTTCCAAACATGCATTGTTGGGTTTGGGCTTTATGATAACCATAAATAAATTGTTAATTTAAGAAATATCATCCACATGGGTTTGTTTGTTACAGTATTATATCTTATTGAATCCAATGAAGTATGAGTATGTGGGAAGGTGATTATCAATGTGCTTAAATACCAACTAGATCTACACAACTCATTGGTGGGTTTAACTCAATGCTAACATCATGTCCATATGTCTTACAGATCTGTGATAAGGAGTGGCACTACTACGTGATCAACGTGGAGTTTCCTGCCGTGACGCTCTTTGTGGATGGCGTGACCTACGAACCCTACCTGGTGACGGACGATTGGCCCATCCATCCCTCGTCAATCGACACCCAGCTGACAGTGGGTGCCTGCTGGCAAGGTCATTATAGACTCTTATATACTGTCCTGTGTTCATTCCAACTCCTTGAAACTCTGAGGCTGTCCTAATATGGACACCGTACCAGAATAACTATATTTTGTACTGTAAAATAAAGGGAGGGGAGGAAGTTTCTCTTGGATTCAGACATGCTATCTCAGAGCAAACAAAGAATGCAGCGGTTTTCAATATCCCAGAAACCCCTGCATATTGGGTTTGATTGAAAAGGGCCCTATTCATGTTTCATATCATGTTTCAGCCATTTCCCTGAGCATTACCAGTGGGGTGTCTTCGTGAAGTTTGAAGGAAGTTGCTAACTAGCTTTATCTCGGTTGCTAACTAGCATTAGCGCATGCTAGCTGTTACCATTAGGGGTGACCCCATTTAGTTGACTGGTCGATAGGCTGTTGGTCGACCGAGATTTCTTGAGTCGAGCAGTGGCAAAAATTGTTCAGGGTGTACAAGACACCTGTCTGATTCGCGCCTGTTTGAGTGGACTGATCCATTGTGGAGGCCATGGGGATGGCACAGTCCATCACTCTAAGACATGTGCTACTTTAATTGTACAGTATATGGTTATATTATGGTAAGAACAACGCTTTTTCCCACGTTGGATAGTGATCGTTGTCCGCAGCACTGTTGAATTGGTGCCTTTTCCTAGACCATGTTGCTATGTGCATAATAGTTAACCAGCATATTGGTGTTGAGAACAATGCAGCGGAGTTAGGAAATGAGGAAACAGCCCTTGACTTAATTGTCTAAGAAAAATGAGGAGAGAGGAAACCCCAACTCAATTAGGCCTATAATCAATAGCCTAACTGTTAAATGTGCCTGGCTTTATAAATCATCTATATACTGTATATCTACAGAACTAAGACACATCCTGCTTCTGTTTGAGTGTTTGTTTAATAGCCTACTGATTCTGTGAGCACCAAGCCTCACGCAACCACAACATGTCGGATAAACAATTTCACAAATTCGTCTGTTTTTAATCTTTGCAATGCTGTAAAAAGGCTTGACAATTTTTTTGTTAGAACAGCCTCTTTGTTATTACTTATAATTTATTTAGTGTTGTTTACACTGTTCCAAATTGTCTGAAAAATAAAATGTATAATAATAATCTCCTTATTGTAATTATTACTATTATTATTATGATCATCATTATAATAATAAGTAATGTCGTTATCATTTGTGGACTTAATATAGCAGCCTTGTATAACCACCATCAAGCTGTAGGCATCCTGTTAAGTCTTAATAACATAACTTACTTAGGCCTATATTTCTACAGACTATAGGAAAAGGCGGGCTGAACAGGCCCCCATTAACATCGACGGGGCTTTAGAGGAGCGGGTCAAGAGTTTCAAGTTCAATCAATCAAATGTATTTATAAAGCCCTTCTTACATCAGCTGATGTCACAAAGTGCTGTACAGAAACTCCCTAGAAAGGCCAGAACCTAGGAAGAAACCTAGAGAGGAAGCAAGGCTATGAGGGGTGGCCAGTCCTCTTCTGGCTGTGCCGGGTGGAGATTATAACAGAACATGGCCAAGATGTTCAAATGTTCATAGATGACCAGCAGGGTCAAATAATAATAATCACAGTGGTTGTAGAGGGTGCAACAGGTCAGCACCTCAGGAGTAAATGTCAGTTGGCTTTTCATAGCCGATCATTCAGAGTATTTTTACCGCTCCTGCTGTCTCTAGAGAGTTGAAAACAGCAGGTCTGGTACAGGTACCACGTCCGGTGAACAGGTCAGGGTTCCATAGCCGCAGGCAGAACAGTTGAAACTGGAGCAGCAGCACGGCCAGGTGGACTGGGGACTGCAAGGAGTCATCAGGCCAGGTAGTCCTGAGGCATGGTCCTAGGGCTCAGGTCCTCTGAGAAAGAGAAAGAAAGAATTAGAGAGAGCATACTTACATTCACACAGGGCACCGGATAAGACAGGAGAAGTACTCCAGATATAACAGACTGACCCTAGCCCCCCGACACAAACTATTGCAGCATAAATACTGGAGGCTGAGACAGGAGGGGTTGGGAGACACTGTGGCCCCGTCCGACGATACCCCCAGACAGGGCCAAACAGGTAGGATGTAACCCCCACCCATTTGCCAAGGCACAGCCCCCACACCACTAGAGGGATATCTCCAACCATAAACTTACCATCCTGAGACAAGGCTGAGTATAGCCCACAAAGATCTCCCCTACGACACAACCCAAGGGGGGGCAACAACCCGGACAGGAAGATCATGTCAGTGATCCCACTCAAGTGACCCACCCCTCCTAGGGATGGCATGGAAGAGCACCAGTAAGCCATTGACTCAGCCCCTGTAATAGGTTTTGAGGCAGAGAATCCCAGTGGAGAGAGCGGAACCGGCCAGGCAGAGACAGCAAGAGCGGTTCGATGCTCCAGTGCCTTTCCGTTCACCTTCACACTCCTGGGCCAGACTACACTCAATCATAGGACCTACTGAAGAGACGAGTCTTCAATAAAGACTTAAAGGTTGAGACCGAGTCTGCAACTCTCACATGGATAGGCAGACCATTCCATAAAAATTGAGCTCTATAGGAGAAAGCCCTGCCTCCAGCTGTTTGCTTAGAAATTCTAGGGACAATAAGGAGGCCTGCGTCTTGTGACCGTAGCGTACGTGTAGGTATGTACGGCGGGACCAAATCGGAAAGATAGGTAGGAGCAAGCCCATGTAATGCTTTGTAGGTTAGCAGTAAAACCTTGAAATCAGCCCTTGCCTTAACAGGAAGCCAGTGTAGAGAGGCTAGCACTGGAGTTATATGATACATTTTTTTGGTTCTAGTCAAGATTCTAGCAGCAGTGTTTAGCACTAACTGAAGTTTATTTATTGCTTTATCCGGGTAGCCGGAAAGTAGAGCATTGCAGTAGTCTAACCTAGAAGTGACAAAAGCATGTATTAATTTTTATGTATCATTTTTGGACAGAAACGTTTTGATTTTTGCAATGTTACGTAGATGGAAAAAAGTTGTCCTTGATACAGTCTTGATATGTTCGTCAAAAGAGAGATCAGGGTCGAGAGTAACGCCGAGGTCCTTCACAGTTTTTTTTGAGACAACTGTACAACCATCAAGATTAATTGTCAGATTCAACAGAAGATCTCTTTGCTTCTTGGGACCTAGAACAAACATCTCTGTTTTGTCCAAGTTTAAAAGTAGAACATTTGCCGCCATCCACTTCCTTATGTCTGAAACACAGGCTTCCAGGGAGGGCAATTTTGGGGCTTCACCATGTTTCATCTAAATGTACAGCTGTGTGTCGTCTACATAGCAGTGACAGTTAACATTATGTTTCCGAATGACATCACCAAGAGGTAAAATATATAGTGAAAACAATAGTGGTCCTAAAACGGAGCCTTGAGGAACAGCGAAATTTACAGTTGATTTGTCTGAGGACAAACCATCCACAGAGACAAACTGATATCTTTCAGACAGAAAGTTCCTTGGTGTCCACATCACCAACGAACTATCATGGTCCAAACATACCAAGAGTGTCGTGATAAAGGCACGACAAAACCTTTTCCCCCTCACGAGACTGAAAAAATGTGGCATCCCCATATCCTCAAGAGGTTATACAGCTGCACCATCGAGAGCATCCTAATCAGTTGCATCACCGCCTGGTATGGCAACTGCTCGGCATCTGACTGTAAGGCGCTACAGAGGGTAGTGCGAACGGCCCAGTATATCACTGGGGCCAAGCTTCCTGCCATCCAGGATCTATATAATAGGCGGTGTCAGAGGAAAGCCCATAAAATTGTCAGAGACTCCAGTCACCCAAGTTATAGACTTTTTTCTCTGCTACCGCACAGAGCGCCAAGTCTAGGACCAAAAGGCTCTTCAACAGCTTCTACCCCCAAGCCATAAGACTGCTGAACAATTAATGAAATCACCACCGTACAATTTACATTGATCCCCCTCCCTTTTGTACACTGCTGTTACCCGGTGTTTATTATCTATGCATATTCACTTCACCCCCACCTACATGTACAAATTACCTCAACTAAACCCACACACTGACTCGGTACCGGTGCCCGGTGCTCGGTACCGGTATATATCCTCGTTATTGTTATTCTTATTGTGTTACTTTTTCTTATAATTTTTTATTTTAGTCTACTTGGTAAATATTTTCTTAACTCTTCTTGAACTGCACTGTTGGTTAAGAGCTTGTAAGTAAGCATTTCACGGTAAAGTCTACACTTGTTGTATTCGGCGCATGTGACAAATGAAGTTTGATTTGATTTTAATACCTATATGCTGTAGGCTGCTGTATCAATCATTCATTCATCAATGTCATTACAGAGCATACAAGTCATTCATAATTTGAAATGCAATCAAGCATTTTAGTTTTAAAATAAAATAACAATGCAACCTTTGAATAATTAGCGTAAACAAGAAATAAACCGTTCCGTTTCGGAAATTGCATTCACGAATGAATGTGACTGTTTTTAGTCTTTGCTTTTAAAAAAATAAAAAAATAAAAACGTTACAACAGACTCTCTGGTATGCTTATAATTTTTTTTATGTTTGCATTGTTCCAAACAGTCACAATAATTATATTGTAATCTAACAGCACCTGTTTGGCACACATAATATGCACGCAGAGCTTCTTACCTTCTTTTTCTTGATCTCCAGTATTTTGTCACAACTAGTCAAATGTATTCCCCAAATCGACTACCTCTTTACCTCCTGAGCAACCAGTAAACAAACATTCCCCCGTTTCAAGTTTTTTTTCACGTCCTCTGCATCTATTTTGCTATCACGTGTTCAGAGTTTGTTATAACCAATTTATTGATGTGATTATGATATGCTATAGGTCAGGCTCTATTGGTCACGTGCATGCGATGCGTACATGTGTCACGTAACAAGAGCAACGGTTGAGGGAAAATGTTATGTTTTTCCTAAACAAATGGGAGATTTTGGAAACAGAACTTTCCAGTCAGAAATGGTTGTATTTACGTTGCAGCTTCAGCAACACGGACAGCATGATAAACACTGTGGTGGTTTGCAGCAGGGAGGAGACATCAGGCAACAATTCTCAGCCCGGCCCGGCACAATCAAATCAATTGCGGTCAGACTCCCTCTAGTCATTTGTGTGTCTTAATTATATCATGAAACAATGCGCTTAAAGCATCACACAAGCTCAGTGAATATAGTTGATTTGATTAACACATAGGATGTGTCTATAAATGGAAAAATACACGTTTGGTCAAAAAAACAGACGACTCTCGGTCGACCTAGTTACCATAGACTTCCAGTCATTGCACTAATGCTAGGTAGCATTGGCTCGCGAAACAACCTCTAACATCGAGTCATTCTATTTCAAATCAAGAGGCTCAAGCTTGGAGACATCGAACAGGAAAAACAGGCTGTCAATTCCAGCCGCTTGAAAAGAGGGGGCTAATGATCCCATTTGAACGAAGAAGCACTACTTACCATAGCTTTTATGATTCAAAAGAATAATAATGTAAATGTGTTTGCTGGGGGGAGCAGGTCCGCGAGATGGATACAGCTAAATCACATGAGCCCCACTCGAAGCATCGAGGTCCAACATCAACGGCATTTCCGTGTCATTTGAATTTATTTTAATCTGGCTCCTGATTGCAATTTTCTCTTTGTTCTCCTGTTTCCTCTCTCTTTCCATGAATCTGTGATTGTGTGAGAAAGCCCTGCAGAAGGGATTAAGACAGTCTGAATGGAAGACAAGTTCTTTGGCTATTACAACCCAGTGAAGCTGCTTTAAGCTTCACTAAGCCGCAACTGATAACTTTGCAGACCATTAGTGAACAGGATTGCCTTTCTAAGTACCCACCACCCTGCACACAATCAACAACGTAATGAAGAGACACACGGACCGAAAGGCCCCAGACATCATTTTAGCTCCCCAAATCGAAACGAGATTTGTGACTTGAGACTAGAGCGACAGAGTTTATTTGATTTTTTTTACCCATTTTCGTTGGGGAAACGTTTATGGAGATTGCTTTGAACGGTGCTCTTCAGCAGAGTAGACAAGCAATGTATGCCGTGTAATTACAAGTATAGTGCAGAGCAACTTTGGCTGGCCTTAGGCCTACTGTCATGTCCTGCCTCTTCTTAACCATAATCTTGAACCTACTCTCTTTTCCTAATACAGCAAAGTCAAACTTTTGATTTAAACCTAATTGCCATCTTTCTCACTGCAGGTGTAAATACTATACAGCCAGATGTGCAGACATGGCATATGCTAGCAGCACTGAGGCCTACACACTGAACGTGTTCAAATGATCCTCTTTTGGTAGGACGATACTGAAATGAGCCTAAAATATGCTCCCTCAATCTGTCCTTTGGTGCCACAACAGTTAATTGATAACGTCATAATAAAATAAAAAAATCAGAAGCAATAAGTCGAGCGGATGCAGGTGGCGAGACCCGGCTCTGGGGCCGTTAGCACGTTACTATAGCGACTAGCGAACTGCCAGTTCCATCTGCCAGTGGATCAAAGAGGAAACGCACACATACTCGTCTGAATAAGACAACGGCAGCGCTTCACAGGTCTCATGTCCCTGACGCTCTGAGCCCAAATCTACCTCACATTGGACATGTTTTTATTTTGTTGTTTTGACAGTCGCTTTAAAAAAAGAAGTGGGGAGAGCAGATGGGAGCTGGCAAACAAAACTGGCTGGCATTTCCGTAGTCACGCTATCGGCTTTATTTTACAGTACTGTTTGGCTTGGTATTTACCTGATGTTTAGGAAATGTGGTAACAAAGGTCACCCTCTGTTAGCCTTTATTGAAACCTTTATTCATAAAGGTTAGTTTTGTTGAAAGGTTAGTTATGTAGGTTCATCTCTTTTCTTAAAGTGTCATTTCTAACTTAGACCGAGTCAATAAAACGTAAAGGGCTGTATAATAAAGAATTACCAAAGTATATTCTTATATTATAATAGAGGCAGGCACAATATTGCTTTCACCTGCTCTGTAGTTTCAGATCAGAACAGATGAAGGAGAGGACATGATCTCCTCAGAAGCCGTTTTGAGATGCAGCTTTGAGCTGAACAAACCTTGAGCTCCCATCCTTCCTCTTCTCTTCCCTAGGTGGTGAGGTGTCCACCCCACGGTTCACCCAGTTCTTCCGGGGCAGTCTGTCTGGACTGACCATCCGGCCAGGGAGGATCGAGACCCAGAAAGTCATCTCCTGTCTACAGGCCTGTAAGGAAGGACTGGATATCCACTCACTGGAGAGCCTGGGCAAGGACATCAAGGTGACAGCTCTGCAGACACACTGGTGCACACACACACACATACAAACACATATAAACAGACATAAATCTACAAACACACCTTACCCTTATAAGTCATAACATCTGTGTTCTACAAACAGTACTGTTAGGAGATCTGAAAAATCACCATCAATCTGATAAATATGATTATACTCTTAGGTCAAGTATTTTTTTTTTTAAGGCGATCCATGTAGAAACGGTACAAATCGAGAGGTTCAAGACCTCCGCAAGACATCACAGTAAATGAACTTCACCTCTAGTATCGATGTGTTGATTCATGTGTTCTTCTGTGTGTGCAGTTCCACTTCAACCCAGCCCAGTCGGTGCTGGTGATGGAGGGAGAGGACCTGGAGAGTGTCAACACAGCCATGGCCAAGGTCTCCTACATCAACTCACGCCAATTCCCCACAGCAGGCCTCAGACAGCTACACATCACCACCACCGTACAGTGAGTATGGAACCCTATAGATGTGTATGTGTACGCACACACACAGTAATCTGTCTCCCACACACAGACACACACTGTAATCTGTCTCCCACACACAGACACACACAGTAATCTGTCTCCCACACACAGACACACACTGTAATCTGTCTCCCACACACAGACACACACTGTAATCTGTCTCCCACACACAGACACACACTGTAATCTGTCTCCCACACACAGACACACACTGTAATCTGTCTCCCACACACAGACACACACAGTAATCTGTCTCCCACACACAGACACACACTGTAATCTGTCTCCCACACACAGACACACACAGTAATCTGTCTCCCACACACAGACACACACTGTAATCTGTCTCCCACACACAGACACACACAGTAATCTGTCTCCCACACACAGACACACACTGTAATCTGTCTCCCACACACAGACACACACAGTAATCTGTCTCCCACACACAGACACACACTGTAATCTGTCTCCCACACACAGACACACACAGTAATCTGTCTCCCACACACAGACACACACTGTAATCTGTCTCCCACACACAGACACACACAGTAATCTGTCTCCCACACACAGACACACACAGTAATCTGTCTCCCACACACAGACACACACTGTAATCTGTCTCTCACACACAGACACACACAGTAATCTGTCTCCCACACACAGACACACACAGTAATCTGTCTCCCACACACAGACACACACTGTAATCTGTCTCCCACACACAGACACACACTGTAATCTGTCTCTCACACACAGACACACACTGTAATCTGTCTCCCACACACAGACACACACAGTAATCTGTCTCCCACACACAGACACACACTGTAATCTGTCTCCCACACACAGACACACACTGTAATCTGTCTCCCACACACAGACACACACAGTAATCTGTCTCCCACACACAGACACACACAGTAATCTGTCTCCCACACACAGACACACACTGTAATCTGTCTCCCACACACAGACACACACAGTAATCTGTCTCCCACACACAGACACACACTGTAATCTGTCTCCCACACACAGACACACACTGTAATTTGTCTCCCACACACAGACACACACTGTAATCTGTCTCCCACACACATGCTCACACTCCTCAACCTCTTTTCCTCGCTCTCTCACACATAGTTTACAAGCGCAAGACACAGGTGCTTGAGCGCACAGACACAAATATGATTCACACAAAGCACACAGAAAGACTTGTATCACTTCACAGAATGTGTATATCAAGCCTTCATTTGTGTATTTCACACAAACAAATACAGCAGAGGTAAAGAAATGTGGTTCTCTGGGGAAAGAGAGGGGGAAGTGTTTTGATGGTGGGAGAGTGAGAGAAAAGATAGAGAATCTACTGAGTGAAAGTGGAGTCCTTCAACTGCATGTCCTCGGGTCAGTGTGTGGTGTGTGTGTGGGTGTGGGGGTGTGTGTACATCCGAGTCTCTGCCTTTGCTCTCTGTGTGTCCCCGGGTCAGTGTGTATCCGTGTTTGTGGCGCACTCTCGAGGTTAGTGTGTACATGTGTACCTTCCAGGTTGTGTGTGTGTGTGTGTTGTCTGGCGCGGCCTGTGGTCTCTCTGTGTCTGATGTGCTATTCAGGAGTGTTAGAGGGGAGAGGCATGTCCCTCTCTTTACATCTCCCCTCAGTAACCACACCATTCCGCCCCACCACGCCACGGCTGAGAGGGCCGCTGGGATGTCGTTGCGCCGTGGTTGCCATGGAGCTGTGGCGCAGGGGCCAACATCTCGTCAGCTGATGATGAGGATATGAATGAGGGCCATGAAGGCAATCTGCTATGTCAGGGTTTGTCACGCCAGAGATCACTCAGAGAGGGAAAGTTGATCATTAGACAAATATAGCTCTGTTAAGACTGGCTGGCGGATTGGCTGACTGGGTGGGTGACTGGCGGGCTCGTTTTCTGTCTCTCTCTGTCTCTCTCTCTTTCTGTCTCCCTCTATTCCCTTATCCCCTCTGTGTCTTTCTCTCCCCCTCCTCTAGTCACCATTTCAAGAAAGTTATTGGATTTCAATGCTTCAATGATTTCAATGTTTTGCATGTATCTGTAACAGCTCATGTGTTTACGTCATTACCTGAGAGAGAGAGAGAGAGAGAGAGAGAGACACTTGTGCAGTCTTATAGGAGTTAATGAAATGTATTGGTAAACAAATGCAGGCCCATAACAAGACAGGAAGTGAGAGTGGATGAGTGGAGAGAAAGAAATAGTGTGATATAAGGAATGAAACAGGCCCAAATAAGAACGGGGATGAGAAAGGATTGGGAGAAAAGTCAAAAAGGTGTGTGTATGTGTGTGTGTCTGTCTGCGTGTGTGTGCGCCCCTTGTATACGTGTCTACACCTGTTCACAGTTAAACAGTGAGGGAGGGGTCGGCCAAATCAAAATGGACGATTGTGGTGGATAGTGGACTGATGTCACAAGAGCTGTAATAGGATTATTCTAACTCAGGAGAACTCAGACCGCTGCCTTGTATAGAGAGAGACGGCTCCTCCTACTCAGCAGAAATATTTCTATATGTCCCTGGCTGTGTCCCAAACTGCACCCTATACTCTACATGGTGCATGGCTGTGTCCCAAACTGCACCCTATACTCTACATGGTGCACTACTTGTGATCAGGGCTCATAGGGAATATGTAGGCAACAGGGTGTTGTTTGGGAAGCAACCCCATAGTAGTGTTTCTGGTCAAGTGGCATATATTTAGTGAGGTCCGGATCCTATTGTGACGCAGAGAGGACACAATTTGGCAGAGGGACACTATTTGGCATGACAGGCCCTAGTTTAGTGTGGAGACTGTGCTACACCCCACAAATATTTTACCGATGTTGTTCAGAGTAATTGTTTGTGGAGTTTCAGCCAATTTTGCTTATCAGATAAATCTACACACACGATTGCAGGTGCACACACACACACACACACACACACACACACACACACACACACACACACACACACACACACACACACACACGCGCACTTCCTATTCAAAGCCAGTTTGTTAGGTAATTATGGAGATCAACTAATCAGACATACACATACAAATACACACACTATTTTTTTATAATTTATTTACTTAACCTTTATTTAACCAGGTAGGCCAGTTGAGAACAAGTTCTCATTTACAACTGCGACCTGGCCAAGATAAAGCAAAGCAGTGAGACAAAAACAACAACACAGAGTTACATGGAATAAACAAACGTACAGTCAATAGAAAGAATAGAAAATAAATCTGTATGCAGTGTGTGCAAATTAAGTAAGGAGGTAAGGCAATAAATAGGCCAATAGTAGCGATGTAATTACAATTTAGCAATTTACACTGGAGTGATAGATGTGCAGATGAGGATGTGCAAACAGAAATACTGGTGTGTATTGACCCTGGTTTTTTTTGGCCCTGGCTCTCCTGCACTGGCTGGCTCTATGCACACTCACCTGACTCTATACACACACACACACACACACACATACACACACACACACACACACACACACACACACACACACACACACACACACACACACACACACACACACACACACACACACACACACACACACACACACACACACACACACACACACACACACACACACTTCTCATACGCTGCTGCTACTCTGTTTATTATCTATCCTGATTGCCTAGTCACTTTTACCCCTACCTACATGTACATATTACTTCAACTCCTCGTACCCCTGCACATTGACTTTGTTCCGGTACTCCTTGTATATAGCCACGTTATTGTTATTTTGTGTTACTATTTCCTTTTTTGCTCATTTCTCGTACTTTTTAAGTCATAAGTAAGCCTTTCACGGTAAAGTCTACACATGTTATATTCAGCGCATTTGACAAATACATTTGATTTGATTTTGATTTGACACACACAACACACACTCTTCCCATTCAAATACATGTAAATACACAGACACACATATACAGTCATCCCATTCAAAGCCAGTCTGTTATTTAGTTAAGGAGAACAATGCATCTAAGTACATGCTTTATTTAGGCCTAGACTTAGTGCGAGTAATTACCATGGGAAAGCAGTCCAATCAGTACTTTTAGCTAGTAAAGCCAGAAGCACTGTTATCATATAAACAAATAGACTGTTTTTAATTAGCGTGGGAAAGTAAATATATGAATAAATAAGTGAGTGAAGAGCACTTTTCACCAACCCTTGAAAAGCGTAATTTCTCGAGGCTTTAGGCGCCAGTGTTTGTATTAATCCTGAGAGACTTCACTCTGCCCCCCTCAAACTGTAATGAAGTTAGATGACAGCCAGCTTGTTTCCCCCAGACTGCCTGGGTGGCAGGGCAGCTCCTCACTCTGGGGAGGATATCCTTACAATCTAGATCCCAGATCTAGGTTCAGCTTACCCTCGCCAAGTCCTAATCTAGTATGGATAAATGCAAAACTGATCTTAAATCAGTGACTAGGGGCAACTTAGTCTGAGTACTACTTAAACAGTAGTAACTGTGAAAGGTGTCAGAGAGAATGTCACATCCAGAAACAACTCCTAGCCCCTAAGCCCGTACCCCTAGGCACAAGTGTGTAGGAGGTAGGTACAGTGAATGTAGACATATACCATTAAAATGTTTCTTTGTTTGGGGTGTTCATGTCAACCATTGGCTGAGAAAGTGTTAAATTGTGTTGATGAGAAAATCTGATAATTAGTATACATATGTGAATGTGTTTGTGCGTGTGTTTGTGTGTGTGTTATTGGAAATGGGCAGTTTCGAGCCATCTGTCTCAAAAGCACATCACTCACTCCCAAATATTCTGAAAAGCTGTAGAGTTCGTTGCCAACAGAGACCACTTGCAAAAACAATTTGACAAATATTAGAAGTCCACTTTCACAGTTGCCTCTATCACAATCTGTCTTTACAGTAACTGTCTCTGATCTCTGAAATTAAAAGTGCCAAGTCATTCATTACCATGACCAGAAAGAGCATTTAGGCTGTGTCCTCTTGGGTGAAAGCACTCATTAATGGTGCCACACAATGCAATTTATTTCGATTCCAGTATGAAATGGCAATTATGTTCCCCTAATCTCTCTTACCCTCTTGTTCCTTATCTGTAGGCCAATTATCTACTGCCCTGAACAATCATGACCTGAGAAAAATAAGGTGCACTTTTTGCATCATCTGTCAATACACTAATGTCTATCTCCATTTTCTACTGTTTTCTCTTCTCCTCCTGGGTGCTCAGGTGTTTCGGGGAGGACATATGCATCTCCATCCCAGACATTAAGGCTTTAGTAATGGTCCTGCCACCCAGCGAGCCACGGATCACCATCGCTGGTTCAGATCAACTCGTCAGGCCTGCCGCCGACCTGCGTGGAGCCATGGGCGTGGCACCCTTCAAGGAGCTGCGCATCACCAGCACTGTAACCAAGGGTGACGGTGTGCCGTTCAGCGCAGGTGGATGAGGGGGCGGTTACCGTGGATACATGTTGATCAGCATGATGTGATCCCAACTAGTCAAGTTGTAAAAGTGTGTGTTTGTGCTTCCATGTCTGTGTTTGATTTTGTGTGCGTTTGTGTATATGTGTATAGTCTACAGGCCTGGTGTTCTGGAGGCGATGCACAACCTGGATTACTGTGATGTCCTGGTGATCGGAGAGGAGCTCAACCCGGAGCAAGAGAGTCTGGAGATTCACCACAGCTCTCTAATGGGGAAACACCTGGACGCCACAAACTCCACCTCAGGAATATCCATATATGGTATGTACAGTTGAAGTCGGAAGTTTACATTTAAATACATTTAAACTCAGTTTTTCACAATTCCTGACATTTAATCCTAGTAAAGATTCCCTGTCTTAGGTCAGTTAGGATCACCACTTTATTTTAAGAATGTGAAATGTCAGAATAATAGTAGAGAGAATGATTTATTTCAGCTTTTATTTCTGTCATCACATTCCCAGTGGGTCAGAAGTTTACATACACTCAATTAGTATTTGGTAGCATTGCCTTTAAATTGTTTAACTTGGGTGAAACGTTTCGGGTAGCCTTCCACAAGCTTCCCACAATAAGTTGGGTGAATTTTGGCCCATTCCTCCTCACAGAGCTGGTGTAACGGAGTCAGGTTTGTAGGCCTCCTTGATCGCACACGCTTTTTCAGTTCTGCCCACAAATTTTCTATGGGATTGGGGTCAAGATATTTATATTAGTGTCTTGAGAAAAACACTGGGCCCAGTGCTGAGCCCTGGGGGACACCATCTATATTTGGTTGGGAACACCAGGGACACCCTTGGTAATAATGCCTTTTCTCCTGTCTTTTTCCCTAGGTGTGGACTCCATGACCCACTATGAGGAGGCACTCAGGCAGGTGCGCTACAGGAACTGGCGCCCGGCGACCCTGACTAACAGGAGGTTCAGGCTCACCTGCTCTGAGCTCAATGGACGCTACACCAGTAATGAGTTTAATTTGGAGGTCAGGGATGAAACGGTTTTCTTTTCTACTTCACCCCCACTCACACATTCTATTCTCTCATATTTCCACCACTGCCGCTCTTCTGTCTACATACCTATTTTAACACCTCTCTCTCCTTTTCTCACACTCCTGAACACTCTTTCTCGACACATTTCTGCACCGTCACTTATCACCCAGCCCCATTTACCCTTTATCCCTGTCTGTCTTTGTCTGCATCAGTGCCATCTCCATACTGACTGATATGTTCTTTGTCCCGCCCTCAGGTTAGCCTCGTTCACAACGCAGCACCCGTAGAGCATGTCAATCACATGGCTGTCCAATCCCAGTACATGCGGTCGGTGCATCATCCACTGATGGTGCACTCTGTCAATTCCCACATCTCAGGTAAGGCACCCAGCAGTTTGCACGCACACACACACGCACAGTGAAGACCTGAGGGTGTGTTTTGTTGAACTGGAGAGGGATCCAGATTAGGCTAAGCCTTCAGATCATACAGACACATGCTGTCTCTGTCTCCCTCTCTCAGTGTCACACACAGGCAAACACACACACACATACACAGGACTGAGTGATCCTCCCAAGGGTAGGGAGGACAGAGCACACGGCAGAGGGAACTGGGGATCTCTGCCCTATTGTGTACAGAGAGAACCGAGTGTAGAGACACAACTCAATGGAAAGAATGTGGCAGCAGATTTCTACGGTTTTACCACAAGAACAGAAAGCCAGTCCCTCCATACTTTTTTATATTACATTAATAATACTAATATACACTACTTTCAATGTAATGAAACAGTGAAGTGATTTTGTAATTTCAGATGAACTTAACTTTTAAACACATTTCTCCCCCCACAGGCACCCCTCCAGCTGCCACAGTCGTGGTAGTGATCTGTATCGCCGCCCTGGTGTGTATAGTGGTGCTAGGCATCTACAGGCTCCACAGTACCCACCAGGACAGCTCCAAGAGTGAGGAGGATGGAGCCAAGGACCCAGAGATGGACTGGGACGACTCCACCCTCACCATCACAGTCAACCCTATGGAGGTGAGAGGACATTACACAAAGGAATTCCCAGAGAAGGCATTGTCAACTAAAATCAACTCCAAAGCACTTGTGAAGATCTGAATTGTTGAGACCTATTGAATTGAATGAATATGTGTAGGGGTTGAATGATTAGACCTACTCTAGGTCTAGTGGAATGGCTAGGGGTTGATTTGTGACTGGGTTTTATTACATGTATTTCATAACATTTATTACGTCAAAACTGTTTTGGTATTATATTTAGGGATTGGGTTTTGTAGCAGGGACATTATTTTTGTCCTTTGATAAGTTATATTATCAATGAGCACCTGCAGGGAGGATTTCTGATCTATAGCTTTTAAGTGTTCAGGTAGGCCTCCGCACAACAACAAACATATACAGTGGGGCAAAAAAGTATTTAGTCAGCCACCAATTGTGCAAGTTCTCCCACTTAAAAAGATGAGAGAGGCCTGTAATTTTCATCATAGGTACACTTCAACTATGACAGACAAAATGAGAAAAAAAAATCCAGAAAATCACATTGTAGGATTTTTTATGAATTTATTTGCAAATTATGGTGGAAAATAAGTATTTGGTCACCTACAAACAAGCAAGATTTCTGGCTCTCACAGACCTGTAACTTCTTCTTTAAGAGGCTCCTCTGTCCTCCACTCTTTACCTGTATTAATGGCACCTGTTTGAACTTGTTATCAGTATAAAAGACACCTGTCCACAACCTCAAACAGTCACACTCCAAACTCCACTATGGCCAAGACCAAAGAGCTGTCAAAGGACACCAGAAACAAAATTGTAGACCTGCACCAGGCTGGGAAGACTGAATCTGCAATAGGTAAGCAGCTTGGTTTGAGGAAATCAACTGTGGGAGCAATTATTAGGAAATGGAAGACATACAAGACCACTGATAATTTCCCTCGATCTGGGGCTCCACGCAAGATCTCACCCCGTGGGGTCAAAATGATCACAAGAACGGTGAGCAAAAATCCCAGAACCACACGGGGGGACCTAGTGAATGACCTGCAGAGAGCTGGGACCAAAGTAACAAAGCCTACCATCAGTAACACACTACGCCGCCAGGGACTCAAATCCTGCAGTGCCAGACGTGTCCCCCTGCTTAAGCCAGTACATGTCCAGGCCCGTCTGAAGTTTGCTAGAGAGCATTTGGATGATCCAGAAGAAGATTGGGAGAATGTCATATGGTCAGATGAAACCAAAATATAACTTTTTGGTAAAAACTCAACTCGTCGTGTTTGGAGGACAAAGAATGCTGAGTTGCATCCAAAGAACACCATACCTACTGTGAAGCATGGGGGTGGAAACATCATGCTTTGGGGCTGTTTTTCTGCAAAGGGACCAGGACGACTGATCCGTGTAAAGGAAAGAATGAATGGGGCCATGTATCGTGAGATTTTGAGTGAAAACCTCCTTCCATCAGCAAGGGCATTGAAGATGAAACGTGGCTGGGTCTTTCAGCATGACAATGATCCCAAACACACCGCCCGGGCAACGAAGGAGTGGCTTCGTAAGAAGCATTTCAAGGTCCTGGAGTGGCCTAGCCAGTCTCCAGATCTCAACCCCATAGAAAATCTTTGGAGGGAGTTGAAAGTCCGTGTTGCCCAGCAACAGCCCCAAAACATCACTGCTCTAGAGGAGATCTGCATGGAGGAATGGGCCAAAATACCAGCAACAGTGTGTGAAAACCTTGTGAAGACTTACAGAAAATGTTTGACCTCTGTTATTGCCAACAAAGGGTATATAACAAAGTATTGAGATAAACTTTTGTTATTGACCAAATACTTATTTTCCACCATAATTTGCAAATAAATTCATTAAAAATCCTACAATGTGATTTTCTGGATTTTTTTTCTCTCATTTTGTCTGTCATAGTTGAAGTGTACCTATGATGAAAATTACAGGCCTCTCTCATCTTTTTAAGTGGGAGAACTTGCACAATTGGTGGCTGACTAAATACTTTTTTGCCCCACTGTAAATAGGAGGGGTGCTCGACAACAATGACAGAAATCCAACAAAGGCTTGCCAAGAAAAAACTGCCAAAAAGACTAATTCAAGGTGTTGGTGATTGGTGAGAAATAGGCATTGGTCTGAAGCCCGAAAAAGAAAGTAAATTCAAGCGAGCACCACAATGCCTATTCCACCCATGCTCTACCAAGGTTTTCCAGCACACAGCTTTGACCTACTACAGTAGCTATGTCGGTCTATTGTACTTCAAACAATGTGTAGGCAGGTTGCTTAGGATTCAAACCTTCTTAAACAGTAACTTTCTAGCTAGCTAACAAAGCTCTGTCAAATTGGTTGTTGATCATTGCTAGACAGCCATTTTCAAGTTTTGCCATAGATCTTCAAGTAGATTAAAACTGTAACTCGACCACTCAGGAACATTCACTGTCTTCTTGGTAAACAACTCCAGTGTAGATTTTGCCTTATGTTTTAGGTTATTGTTCTGCTGAAAGGTGAATTCATCTCCCAGTGTCTGGTGGAAAGCAGAGAGAACCAGATTTTCCTCTAGGATTTTGCCTGTGCTTATCTCCATTCCATTTCTTTTTTAATCCTGAAAAATGACCCAGTCCTTAACGATTATAAGCATACCCATAACATGATACAGCCACCACTATGCTTGAAAATATGGAGAGTGGTATTCAGTAATGTGTTGTATTGAATTTGCCCCAAACATAACACTTTGTATTCAGGACAGAAAGTAAATTGCTTTGCCACATGTTTTGCAGTATTACTTTAGTGCCTTGTTGCAAAGAGGATGCATGTTTTTGAATATGTTTATTCTGTACAGGCTTCCTTCCACTCTCACTTTCTCCTATCACAGACATTGAATTCTGTACATGTTTTAAAGTCACCAGTTACCAATAGGTGCAAGGCATTAAAAAACCTCCCTGGTCTTTGTGGTTGAATCTGTGTTTGAAACTCACTGCTCGAGTGAGGGACCTTACAGATAATTCATTGTATTTGGGGTACAGAGATTAAGGTAGTCATTCAAAAAATCCATGAAATTTATTAAGCACATTTCTACTCCTGTACTTATTTAGGCTCGCCACAACAAATGGCTTGAATAGTTATTGACTGAAGACATTTCAGCTTTTCATTTTTAATTCATTGGTAAAAAATGTCAGTGGTAAAAATTCCACAATCTAAATGTAATCCATTTAAAATTCCTTCTGTAACACAAATATTTGGGTGCCTGTGAAAGCGGCGGTATAGAGACCCTAAAAAATGTAGGGTAATAGAAATGAGGAGAGTGAAAAATCATTGTTTAGCCCCTTAGGATCCATGGTGTCTAAGATTGTTCCTATTATTATTTTTTTGTACTATTATTTTCCATTCACCTTGAATCATGTTATTTACATTGCTGTGTCTCAGTAAACCACTAGGCTATAAATAGGAGCTAAGTGCAATGCAGGTAACACTGAGGAAGATGTCAACTTGACATCATGTCATTCACCTGAACAATGGATTAAAGTGAGCTAAAATAAATAAATCTCTACCATTTTTGTTGAGCGCTCCAACTCTCTGCCTTGAATGAGTCATTTTGGAAGTTTTTACTGGCCTTATGTTACAGTATCTTTAAAGTGTCTTCTGCATATTGGAAGAGTAATTCTGTGTTCCACTGTGTCCTTTCCCGTAGAACGTCGGAGAGCCTCAGACGGTGGAGGAGGAGGTAAATGAGGAAGAGGAAGATGAACAGGCAGGCGACATCACGAGTGCAGAGTCTGACGACAGTGATGAAACAGAGGAAGAGGAGGACGACGAGAGGGAAGTGAAGGAGAGCAAGCCGAAGAGCAAGCTGGAATGGGATAGCTCTTCGATAACATATTAATCTTTCACGCATGCGCACATGCACATACACACACACCCCAACATATACAGAATTTGCTGAAAGTCGGTCAATCAGTTGTGAAAACAGCTACCCATCAAATTTGCCACTGTCCAATGTTTTATGAAATGTCGCTCTCTTCTGGTCAAAATAAGGCATTACACACAAAAGGTTTCATTGTTTTCTGACTACCCAGTAGAGCTTATTTTCTCATATTTTGGTGTAACTAATTGTTCCTATTTAAAACCACCATTGGCAACACAATAGGTAGGGCCAATTGAAAATTCAGTTGCACAAGCACATTTCCACCTTATATCCAATGGCTCGTTCATCTGTGTTTCATTATTTCTGGGTTTGGACACGAAACATTGGACAGCACATTTTCGTCTTATCTTCCTCAATTGCTGTTGAGTTACTAATACAAAAAGATCTTTGAATGCATTCATTGTAAATTGTATGTACCTTCTTTTGCATTAATACAAAATTATGCATTTCTTTGGATTTTAAGATTGTATTTTATTCATTTGAAATCTTGGAAATACGTTTGAGGTCTTCTGAAAAACATACTTTTTTTTATTAGCATATTTAATTTAAGGTATTTTAAGAGCCAATGTATTTACAAAACTAATTTTGAACATTTTAATAGTCTCCTTTTTCTTTCTGTCTGCCTGGTTCGTGTTCTTGGACATATGAAAAAAAGAGAAGTTCCTGTATGTTTTTATAAATCCCTCGTGAATATAGCAGGTAGTGTAGCTGAACTATCATTCACCTTGGGCTTCGTTCAATCCGTGGCGTTGAAGACCTGCGCTTCAACACGCAACAGATGTAAAGGCAATGTTCGCAGAGATTGCATTCACGGTAAACGCTGCATAGGATGGCTCAATTACCTTTACCAATTGCACTATTGCGCAGATCTTCAGCGCTACGGATTGAATCGAGCCCCTTGTCTCCCACCTACCTCTCTTCAAACTGTATGTTTAAACTTGCTTGCATCAGAGGCAGGGCATTGTGAGTAGTCGAGTTTCTCCTAACCACAGATCTAGGATCAGCTTACCCTCCTTCAACTAACTTTAACCATTAGAAAGGAAAATGCAAAACTGATCTTAGATCAGCACTCATGGTCATGCCTCTATCTGTATTTGCCATTGACTTGTGTCCATCTACTTCTTAGGCTGAGATGAGGGCCTGAGAATAGACACAACGGGATAGTTAACCCCATAATAAAGTTTGTCCGTTGTTTTTATACATCAAAAGTGGTATAAAATCCATAAATTGTGTAAATGTTTCATGCCATCTGTTGTTTAAAACAAGGAATATGCGTCTGACAGCTCATTTTGGGGTGAACTATCCCTTTAGTCACCACCAGAGGGCAACATCATACAAAATCCCTATTCTCGGTTTGACAGGTTGGCATTTCTAGCCTGGGCACAGAGACAATTTATCACATTCTCTTTGGCTGTCTTTACACAGGCAGCCCATTTTTGGGGACCCGACCCAAATTCACATATAAATATGAGTTATGGCGCTGTCACTCATTGAAAGCCAGTCTAAGAAGCGGTAGTTCAGTTCTATGTGCACTTTTTCTATGCTTCCCGTTCTTAAGTTTTGTTTTTGTACACCAGCTTCAAACAGCTGAAAATACGATATGTTTGGTTATGGAAAATATATTTCAAAGCGATTTAGATGGTAAAATTATTCTCTACACAATGACTGCTTGTTTTGTCAATTTCACAAACTGAAATTAGGCAAATTTTAGAAACCAGGAAATGGAGCAATTTCTGCACATGGCACCTTTCAACACTTGTGGAAAGCCTGTGTTAAATCATTGTTCATATATTAATTGGTATTTTGACCAATCAGATCAGCTCTGAAAAATATCTGATATGAAAAGATCTGATTGGTCAAATGACCAATTAGTGGAAACCCCCAAAATGGGCTGCCTGTGTAAACACAGCCTTTGGGTGCATCTCAAAGGGCTGAATTGTCTTCACCGTGTCTCCTTTCCTTCACCTGTCCATCGAAAACACCAGTAAGGTGAAAGCAAACTGGTGGGTGCCATTGCCTACCCAAATTTTGCTTTCACCAGCTCACTTCATGCCCATACAGATTAAGGAAAGGAGACAAAGAGAGGAATCCACTTCTGACAATTGAGATACCCTCTCATGTTGTTGTTGTTCTATGATAAACCACCTCTGTCAGGAGTGCCACTGTAAGAGACCAGAAACTATTGATCCTCACGCTCATTCTCTGGTGGCCTATAACAGGGCTGCTGTAGCTGAATCTAGCCAACTCCTTTCTGACCCCTTTATTTTCCCAGAATGCCACTCTAAACTCTGCATCCGTTACATGTTTATGTCTGTAGCAGTGGTTAGAACTCTTCCCCGTCGGCCTTAATGCCTGTGGTTGTGATGTCATCATCGTGAGACGCGCCTTTCCCATTGCCTTGTTTCACCCCATCTTTACACCAAGTGTGTCATAGAGGAGTAAAAAATTTACTTTTGCATATAAACTGTGTCAAAACAGTTAAAGACAGTTATTTTATATATATATGTTTCATTTATTTTTGTTTTTGTAAAGTTTTTTTTTTTTCCTCTTTGATGGTCACGGCAGCACTTTCTGTACATTGACCAATAAAGACTTGTTTTAGAATCTACAGTATATGTGTCTTCTCTCTATATGTGAGGACAAGAATGTGTGATGTCCTGTCTGGCTGCCTCATAACTTAGTATGCCTAGAAGGAATTTTATAGGCTACATTTTACAGTGCGACTGTGCTCCAATTTGACTGGGGATAGCTTTATTTGTGACCTACAGGTATAAATTAGAATTGTGCAATAGCAGAGCATAAGAGAGTTACAAACGTAGATTTTTTTGTGTTAGCAATTAGACATTGTTCTTAGGGGGGGCTAGTTACACCTTAGTACCCTAATGTTGGTGCTAGCAAGCGAGCTAGGTATCAACAGCCAATTCAATAGGGTTTGGAAAATAGTGCGCTTCAATAAAAATGCGATTTCGCGGAGTATTTGCATAAAGTTCAGTTCTCTCCAAAGTTGGTACCGCTCTGTTCACGTCCCTCGCCCATGATCACGTCGCCCACCGGTCCCCCGCTCCTTCATTAAAAAATAATGAATGGGCTTCCGTTGTTTCACCCGTTGCACCACTCACTGTGCCCGGCACTGCATCTCAGTGCAAGAGGCGTCACTACAGTCCCTGGTTCGAATCCAGACTGTATCACATCCGGCCGTGATTGGGAGTCCCATAGGGCGGCGTACAATTGGCACAGCGTCGTCCAGGTTTTGCCGGGGTAGGCTGTCATTGTAAATAAGAATTTGTTTTTAACTGACTTGCCTTGTTAAATAAAGGTTACATTTTAAATTAAAAATACAAAAAATTCTACTGTATGTGGATCTTGTTTGAAGCTGTAGGCTTTTTCATGAAAAACAGCCTACATAAATAGATGGGCTGCATTTCAGTTTCAGCTCAGATCGCCCACATCTTGTGCATCAACAACTTGCACGGAGAAAATGTTTGCCCATGCTATAGTCTCTCACCTACACTGCCCATCATGTGCCAAAGGCCTCCACAGAGCATTCCCTCTCCTCTGTGGCCACTTCATATGCGAACCGGGCATGAGTGCCATTGAGAGGGATGGCTACTGTGAGGACGCGCAGTCACACGGCCAATGCCCTGAGTGCCACAAACTGTTTCCCAACCTACCCTCTTCAGAGTGGGACTTCCCGAGCAACTCACTGGTAGGACATGTCCTCCAGCACCTGACAGAGCAGAACGATATGGCCGTGAGACAGAGTCAACCCACTGGTAGGACACGTCCTCCAGCACCTGACAGAGCAGAACGATATGGCTGTGAGACAGAGTCAACCCACTGGTAGGACATGTCCTCCAGCACCTGACAGAGCAGAACGATATGGCCGTGAGACAGAGTCAACCCGGGGGTAGGACACGTCCTCCAGCACCTGACAGAGCAGAACGATATGGCCGTGAGACAGAGTCAACCCACTGGTAAGACACGTCCTCCAGCACCTGACAGAGCAGAACGATATGGCCGTGAGACAGAGTCAACCCGGGGGTAGGACACGTCCTCCAGCACCTGACAGAGCAGAACGATATGGCCGTGAGACAGAGTCAACCCACTGGTAGGACACGTCCTCCAGCACCTGACAGAGCAGAACGATATGGCCGTGAGACAGAGTCAACCCACTGGTAGGACACGTCCTCCAGCACCTGACAGAGCAGAACGATATGGCCGTGAGACAGAGTCAACCCACTGGTAGGACACGTCCTCCAGCACCTGACAGAGCAGAACGATATGGCCGTGAGACAGAGTCAACCCACTGGTAGGACACGTCCTCCAGCACCTGACAGAGCAGAACGATATGGCCGTGAGACAGAGTCAACCCACTGGTAGGACACGTCCTCCAGCACCTGACAGAGCAGAACGATATGGCCGTGAGACAGAGTCAACCCACTGGTAGGACACGTCCTCCAGCACCTGACAGAGCAGAACGATATGGCCGTGAGACAGAGTCAACCCACTGGTAGGACACGTCCTCCAGCACCTGACAGAGCAGAACGATATGGCCGTGAGACAGAGTCAACCCACTGGTAGGACACGTCCTCCAGCACCTGACAGAGCAGAACGATATGGCCGTGAGACAGAGTCAACCCGGGGGGAGGAGGACCCTTGTAGCTTGTGCCACATGGGCAGGCGAGCAGTGGAATTCTGCCAGACCTGGGAGCTCAATTACTGCTAGAAATTCCTGAAGAACCTTCACACCCGGGCCCATACCGTTCTCATGTTTTATTGGCGCCCATTATGGAGTGCTGTACACAGTGCCCGCGTCATTTGGAGCGCTCCATGACGCACTACTGTTTCAGTGACGGAACAGGAGATTGCGAGGAGTGTATTGATTTTAAAAATATACATTTTTCACAGCTCCGCACCGATAGCCTTGGCGACGACACCGCAGAGGTTTAAAACAAGGTGACTGGACTGAGAATGACATAATCTCACCTGCTCCAATGGTCTCTTTTCTATGCATGTCTTCCAATGAATTTTTCATGGAAAGATTTTTCATTTTCATATACAGTATGGCACAATAAAAAGACATGCATTTCAAAAATTACAGAGAAATACAGGTGAGCACAGTAGTGCATCATCATTCCTGTCCATATCATCATAGTCATAACAGTTGAGAAAGCATTCGGTCTATACTAGCAAGCACAATGAGGCAGACTGAAGTTTGATAACAATAAACACAGCCAGAAAAGGAATGATGAGATCTCAGCCTCATAGATGATGCTTTGTAGGCTACATCTCGAAAAATAATGACATTACAGCTTCTCGGTTGTTTACATTGTGGCGGGAGCCGCAGCCTAATCGCATCATTACTGATAATGTTAATTAGAAACTCCAAAACCTTGGCCAGACAGCAAATGTTAACAGTCAATTACTGTATCCCCTTGATGGTCGTTGAGGTTAATTGCATTTGTATTAGTGGGCTGTTAAAACCCAATGATGAGGCACAACCGGTGTTATTATGAAGCATGCTGCCTGCATGGCCAATGGCTTTGTCCTTGTCTTCCATTTCTAACTAATAACTCATCTCTCAGCCTCACCAATGTAAACGACCATAGACGAGAGATAAATCTAAAGTCATTGTAGTTACAGAGATGAAGTCGACCCAAGAGCAGATATGTTCCCATAACTCACTGCACAGGTAGTATTAAGTGAGCAATCTTGACCACATCAGTTGAGGGCCTACCAAGACCACAGTTATAGCCAAGTTATCCCTCACAAATGCAAGTGACGCTACAACATCCAAATAAAATACAGTGCATTATGGAAAGTATTGAGACCTCATGACTTTTTCCACATTTTGTAACGATACAGCCTTATTCTAAAATTGTTTAAATAGTTTTTTCTCTCATCAATCTACACACAATACCCCATAATGACAAAGCAAAAACAGACATTCTGCAAATGTATTAAAAATAAAAACATAAATATCTAATTTACATAAGTATTCAGACCCTTTACTCAGTACTTTGTTGAAGCAGCTTTGGTAGTGATTACAGCCTCAAGTCTTCTTGGGTATGACGCTACAAGCTTGGCACACCTGTATTTGGGGAGTTTCTCCCATTCTTCTCTGTAGATCCTCTCAAGCTCTTTCAGGTTGGATGGGGAGTGTCGCTGCACAGCTATTTTCAGGTCTCTCCAGAGATGTTTGATCGGTTCATGTCTGGGCTCTGGCTGGGCCACTCAAGGATACTCAGAGACTTGTGCCGAAGCCACTCCTGTGTTGTCTTGGCTGTGTGCTTAGGGTTGTTGTCCTGTTGGAAGGTGAAGCTTTGCCCCAGTCTGAGGTCCTGAGCGCTCTGGAGCATGCTTTCATCAAGGATAGTCTCCCAGTCCCTGCCACTGAAAAACATCCTCATAGCATGATGCTGCCACCACCATGCTTCACCGTAGGGATGGTGCCAGATCTCCTCCAGACGTGATGCTTGGCATTCAGGCTAAAGAGTTCAATCTTGGTTTCATGAGAACAGAGAATCTTGTTTCTCATGGTCTGAGAGTCCTTTAGGTGCCTTTTGGCAAACACCAAGCGGACTGTCATGTGCCTTTTACTGAGGAGTGGCTTCTGCCACTCTACCATAAAGGCCTGATTGGTGGAGTGCTGCAGAGATGGTTGTCCTTCTGGAAAGTTCTTCTATCTCCACAGAGGAACTCTGGAGCTCTGTTAGAGTGAGAATCAGGTTCTTGGTCACCAGTTTGGCTAGGCGGCCAGATCTAAGAAGATTCTTGGTGGTTCCAAACTTCTTCCATTTAAGAATGATGGAGGCCACTGTGTTCTTGGGGACCTTCAGTGCTTCAAGAAATGTTTTGGTACCCTTCCCCAGATTTCGAAGCTCTACAATTCCTTCGACCTCATGGCTTGGTTTTTGCTTTGACATGCACTGTCAACTGTGGGACCTTATATAGACAGGTGTGTGCCTTTCCAAATCATGTCCAATCAATTGAATTTACCACAGGTGAACTCCAATCAAGTTGTAGAAACATCAAGGATGATCAATGGAAACAGGATGCAGCTGAGCTCAATTTCGAGTCTCATAGCAAAGGGTATGAATACTTATGTAAATAAGGTATTTCTGTTTTTTATTTTTAATAAATCAATTTTAGAATAAGGCTGTAATGTAACAAAATGTGGAAAAAGTTAAGGGGTCTGAATAGTTATATATGCACTATATATCCCTCTTCAGTTCGATTTGTTCCTACCTTTCCCCCCCCTTTTTTTCTTTTTACAGCTTTCTTCTCACTAGATCCAATAGACTTCTCAGTAGCTCCAATAGACTTCTCAGTAGCTCCAATAGACTTCTCAGTAGCTCCAATAGACTTCTCAGTAGCTCCAATAGACTTCTCAGTAGCTCCAATGGACTTCTCAGTAGCTCCAATAAACTTCTCAGTAACTCCAATAGACTTCTCAGTAGCTCCAATAGACTTCTCAGTAGCTCCAATAGACTTCTCAGTAGCTCCAATAGACTTCTCAGTAGCTCCAATAGACTTCTCAGTAGCTCCAATAGACTTCTCAGTAGCTCCAATAGACTTCTCAGTAGATCCAATAGACTTCTCAGTAGCTCCAATAGACTTCTCAGTAGCTCCAATAGACTTCTCACTAGATCCAATAGACTTCTCACTAGATCCAATAGACTTCTCACTAGATCCAATAGACTTCTCACTAGATCCAATAGACTTCTCACTTGGAAAGTAACACTGGAAAGAACAATTGACTGTTTATAAAAAAGTTCAGTCCAAAGCATTGCCCCAAAGCGATTATATTTCAGTATTCCAAGGTCGGCATGCGTAGAATACAAAGATGTACTTACCGAAGAAGGCCAGAAGAGGGAGAGCACTACCTATCTTGGGCTGGGAAAGGATCCAAGTGCAGATATATTTAAACCGTTATAAAAGGCATCCAGTACTGCCTCTCTCCTCAAGTTTAATGTCACTGCCCGTACAGTATGTATCACAGGACCAGTCACAACTTCTAATAGAAATCTATATACAGTTCCCTGATTCCTTGTATCTGTATCTCTATGTCTCTCGGCCGGTTGATCCATCAATCCATCCATTTGTGTGCGTGTCCTTTCTGTCCTTTCCTGTGCAGGTCCTGTCCCAGGTCTAATCCGTCACATCCGTTCATCCTCTGGGACGGAGCTGCCGTTTATGGGTCACAATTTATTAAGCTATTAACTTTTATGACCATTCCTTCACCATCACAGACATGCCTTGAGCCCACGGATAGACCCTGGATGTGTACTGGATGGACATATACACACAGGCACACACAGACACACACACACACACACACACACACACAGGTGCACACACACATATATGCACAAACACACAAGCACACACAGGCACACCAAAACACACATATATGCACAAACACACAAGCACACACAGGTAAACATACACAGGCACACATATACATAAACACACCTGCGCACACAAACACACATTAGCACACACATATTTGCACAGACACACACACACACTCACTTACAGATACTGCACACACACAGTCCCTCGCCTCATCTGAGGTCATAAAAACAGGGATCTATTACTGAGCTTGAGTGGCCGTGCATGTCATCTACCAGAACCATACGGGACATAACACACACAAATCACACACCTACTATTCACCACTAAGGGCACTGAGCTGTGTTTGTTTGGTGTGTGTGTGTGTAAATGTTTTTCAGTGGAAATAAATGTCATGTTGATGATTACACAATTCCATAGGTGAAGGTTGGTGTCTTTTAAGAGTGTTACCGTAAAAATACACAGATTAAATGGACTGAAATGTTATGTAATTGTGTGTGTAAGTGTAGTGCATGTGTATATAACTATGTGTACTTGGTGTGTACATGGTGTCTGTGTTTTTACGAGTGTGCATGCGTGTGTTCACTGAAGCAGGGCAGGTTAGATCTCATTAAATGCTCTTCCTGGCAACAAGGGGGATAACCTTATTTGAGATTCTCCAGTGCTGTAAGAGAGAACACATACGCCAAATGTACGGTACATAGTTCCAAACTAAGGTGACTTGTGTTCTGGAGTGTTGGCACGAGAATGCTTTGTTGGTGTGTGAAATCAAACCAGCGAAAACGTGTCACTGGCACTAGAACACCAATGAAATTGGTATTGAAGTTTTGGAACACAGCTCCATATTAAAATACATGACAACAGTAGTTGCAAAACAATTCCCTTGTCTGTCTGACTGACTGACTTGTCTGTCTGACTGGTCTGTCTGTCTGTCTGGTCTGTCTGTGTCTGACTTGTCTGTCGGTGTCTGTCTGTGTCTGACTTGTCTGTCGGTGTCTGTCTGTCTGTGTCTGACTTGTCTGTCTGTGTGTGTCTGACTTGTCTGACTTGTCTGTCTGTGTCTGTCTGTGTGTGTCTGACTTGTCTGACTTTGTCTGTCTGTGTCTGACTTGTCTGTCTGTGTCTGACTTGTCTGTCTGTGTCTGACTTGTCTGTCTGTGTCTGTCTGTGTGTGTCTGTGTCTGACTTGTCTGACTTGTCTGACTTTGTCTGTCTGTGTCTGACTTTGTCTGTCTGTGTCTGTCTGTGTCTGACTTGTCTGTCTGTGTCTGTCTGTGTGTGTCTGACTTGTCTGACTTGTCTGTCTGTGTCTGTCTGTGTGTGTCTGACTTGTCTGACTTGTCTGTCTGTGTCTGTCTGTGTGTGTGTGTCTGTCTGTCTGTCTGTCTGTCTGTCTGTGTGTGTGTGTGTGTCTGTCTGTCTGTGTCTGTCTGTCTGTCTGTCTGTCTGTCTGTCTGTCTGTCTGTCTGTCTGTCTGTCTGTCTGTCTGTCTGTCTGTCTGTCTGTGTCTGTCTGTGTGTGTGTGTCTGTCTGTGTGTGTGTGTGTGTGTCTGTCTGTGTCTGACTTTGTCTGTCTGTGTCTGACTTGTCTGTCTGTGTCTGTCTGTGTGTGTCTGTGTCTGACTTGTCTGTCTGTGTCTGTCTGTGTGTGTGTGTCTGTCTGTGTGTGTGTGTGTGTGTGTCTGTCTGTCTGTCTGTCTGTCTGTCTGTCTGTGTCTGTCTGTGTGTGTGTGTGTGTGTGTGTGTGTCTGTCTGTCTGTCTGTCTGTGTCTGACTTTGTCTGTCTGTGTCTGACTTGTCTGTCTGTGTCTGTCTGTGTGTGTCTGTGTCTGACTTGTCTGTCTGTGTCTGACTTGTCTGACTTTGTCTGTCTGTGTCTGACTTGTCTGTCTGTGTCTGTCTGTGTCTGACTTGTCTGTCTGTGTCTGTCTGTCTGTCTGTCTGTGTCTGTCTGTGTGTGTGTGTGTGTCTGTGTCTGTCTGTCTGTCTGTCTGTGTCTGTCTGTGTGTGTGTGTGTCTGTGTGTGTGTGTCTGTCTGTCTGTCTGTGTCTGTCTGTGTGTGTGTGTCTGTCTGTCTGTCTGTGTGTGTCTGTCTGTCTGTGTGTGTCTGTGTGTGTCTGTGTGTGTCTGTCTGTCTGTCTGTCTGTCTGTCTGTCTGTGTGTCTGTCTGTGTGTCTGTCTGTGTGTCTGTCTGTCTGTGTGTCTGTGTGTCTGTCTGTCTGTGTGTCTGTCTGTCTGTCTGTGTGTGTGTCTGTCTGTGTGTCTGTCTGTGTGTCTGTCTGTGTGTCTGTCTGTGTGTCTGTCTGTGTGTCTGTCTGTGTGTCTGTCTGTGTGTCTGTCTGTCCATAGCACAAACACACATCCACACACACAGGCACAATCTATCTATCTACAGTATATGTCTATCTATCTATAGCAAAAACACATACACACCTCTCAAGTTATAAAAACTATTAGTCGTAATAGCAACGCTGTCATCGACACGTGGCAGCCCCTCGTTTCCTTGTCATCCTATTTATTGCCCTTCTCTTACGTTCAACATTGTTTCCTTGGCAACCTGGGTTCTCTCCAGTTTGGGGGAGCTGTGTTTATTCAATATGTCTGGTGAGTAATTGTAGGACTTGAGACATTATTGGGTATAGTGACATCACCGACTCTGACAATACTTCCATATTGAGCAATTTCCCAAATAGCAGGTAATTATGTGTCAGTTAAAATGGAAAGAGGGCTAATCAGAAGTAGATATTGTTTAAAAGAGAGGGAGGGGTGAATGGGGTTGTTGACTAAAATACATGAACTGGATCGGCAAACAAGGCAAGAGCAAGTGGAGCCCAGAATTTTTGGGGGACACCATAGAAATAGGTTGACAGTCTCCAGCTCTCTTACCAGTCCTCTTTCCCTGCAGTTCATATCTGTGTTTCTACTCCTCATTAATTGGCCCCTTGGGGATAAATAAAGTGTATTGAATTGAACATGTCTCTCGTTTCACTTAAACATATTTGTCACAATTGACCCCTGCTGTAAACACCTCCGGGAGGACTTGTAGCTTGTCTTTCCAACGTCAGTGAGACCAGGGGAGTGGCCAGAGGTCCCCTTGTGTCCTGTCAGAATGTGTGGTCCAGATGTTACACAAAGAGTCATTTTAATGAGAACAGCTCAGCCACTGTCAACTGGAATTGAATAGTGTCCAATAACCTTTGGCATTTTACTACAGTTTATGAGCCCAAGATCCCAAGGTCCCAAGATTTTCCTGTCCATTTCACAACCAGGGACAACCCAGGGCCTTACCCATGACTGAGGCTGGAATACCCATCCTTCTATTTATATTCCCCAGGGGCGCAACTTTGGTTTTAAAAGTGGGGGGACATAACTTGGAGGGGGGTCTGGGTGTCCTCCCATTTTGGGGGGCATCTAAAGCTAATTTCCTGCATTTCTACACAATCTAATATGATCCATGACCCTTCTAGCCATCTCTATTTAGAACAACATAAAGGAAGCAAAAATTCCCAGTTATCAAGCTAGGTAAGAGATCATTATTAAATATGTTTAAGTGATTGATAAGGCTGAACTAGATCAATGATAATTCAATAATCAGTAGTGTTACACCTTTAACCAATAGCCTAACAAATTAACAACTCTTACAAAGAAAGTACAAAGACCTTTGATTGTCTTTATTAAGATCCTCTATATCAAATTTCAGCCAGACTGCCCAGACAGCCCGAGCCGCCTGCACGCCCAACCCCAACAAGTCTAGTCAATAACTCAACTCTCTCCCCAACAAAACTTCTTTCCCATCTTTCTTTATGTCTCAAGGAAAGATTTGGAAAACAAAAGTTTTATAAAACACACTAACACATTAACACAGAAACAGTACACCCTCCATATAATTCATATCTATGGAGAATAAGATCACCTCCTCCCAGCTGCCCACTGCACTGAGGCTAGGAAACACTGTCACCACCGATAAATCTACGATAATCGAGAATTTCAATAAGCATTTTTCTACGACTGGCCATGCTTTCCACCTGGCTACCCCTACCCTGGTCAACAGCTCTGCATCCCCAACAGCAACTTTCCCAAGCCTCCCCCATTTCTCCTTCACCCAAATCCAGATAGCTGATGTTCTGAAAGAGCTGCAAAATCTGGACCTCTACAAATCAGCTGGGCTAGTCAATCTGTACCCTCTCTTTATAAAATGACCCGCTGCAATTCTTGCAACCCCTATTACTAACCTGTTCAACCTCTCTTTCGTATCGTCTGAGATCCCTAAAGATTGGAACGCTGCCGCGGTCATCCCCCTCTTCCAATTGGGTGACACTCTAGACCCAAACTGTTACAGGCCTATATCTATCCTACCCTGCCTTTCTAAAGTCTTCGAAAGCCAAGTTAATAAACAGATCACCGACCATTTTGAATCCCACCGTACCTTCTCCGCTATGCAATCTTGTTTCAAAGCTGGTCATGGGTGCACCTCAGCCACGCTCAAGGTCCCAAACGATATCATAACCGCCATCGATAAAAGACATTACTGTGCAGCTGTATTCATCGACCTGGCCAAGGCTTTCGACTCTGTCAATCACCACATTCTTATCGGCAGACTCAACAGCCTTGGTTTCTCAAATGACTGCCTCGCCTGGCTCACCAACTACTTCTCAGATAGAGTTCAGTGTGTCAAATGGGAGGGCCTGTTGTCCGGACCTCTGGCAGTCTCTATGGGGGTGCCACTGGGTTCAATTCTCGGGCCGACTCTTTTCTCTGTATACATCAATGATGTTGCTCTTGATGCTGGTGATTCTCTGATCCACCTCTACGCAGACAACACCATTCTGTATACATCTGGCCCATCTTTGGACACTGTGTTAACAAACCTCAGACGAGCTTCAATGCCATACAACACTCCTTCCGTGGCCTCCAACTGCTCTTAAATGCAAGAAAAACTAAATGCATGCTCTTCAACCAATCACTGCCCTCACCCTCCCGCCCGTCCAGCATCACTACTCATGACGGTTCTGACTTACAATATGTGGACAACTACAAATACTTAGGTGTCTGGTTAGACTGTAAACTCTCCTTCCAGGCTCACATTAAGCATCTCCAATCCAAAATGAAATCTAGAATCGGCTTTCTATTTCGCAACAAAGCATCCTTCACTCATGCTGCCAAACATACCGTCGTAAAACTGACTATCCTACGACTTCGGTGATGTCATTTACAAAATAGCCTCCAACACTCTACTCAGCAAATTGGATGTAGTCTATCACAGAGCCATCCGTTTTGTCACCAAAGCCCCATATACTACCCACCACTGTGACCTGTATGCTCTCGTTGGCTGGCCCTCGCTTCATATTCGTCGCCAAACCCACTGGCTCCAGGTCATCTATAAGTCTTTGCTAGGTAAAGCTCCGCCTTATCTCAGCTCACTGGTCACCAGCACCCACCCGTAGCATGCGCTCCAGCAGGTATATTTCACTGGTCACCCCCAAAGCCAACTCCTCTTTTGCTCCTTTGCACCCCAGTATCTCTACTTGCACATTCATCTTCTGCACATCTATCACTCCAGTGTTTAATTGCTAAATTGTAAATATGTTGCCACTATGGTCTATTTATTGCCTTACCTCGCTAATCTTACTACATTTGCACACACTGTATATAGATTTTTCTATTGTGTTATTGACTCTACGTTTGTTTATCCCACGTGTAACTCTGTGTTGTTGTTTGTGTCGCACTGCTTTGCTCTATCTTGGCCAGGTTGCAGTTATAAGTGAGAACTTGTTCTCAACTGGCCTGTCTGGTTAAATAAAGGTGAAATATGAAATAAATAATTAATATCATAGTTCAAATAGTACTGTAGAGCTCTTTTTACTTGCACACAATATAGCAGGGTCACCCCAACCTCTCTGTGGCGTCCGGATGGTCCTAAAGCACACCGGAGCCACGTTTTGTATCACACTGCAGTTATAAAACTGGGGGAGGGGGGGTCAAGTCCCCCTGTCCCAGTGAAAGTTGCACCCCTGCAATTCCCATCATCCCCAAGGAAAGTCACAATCTCCAGAAGAGATACACATCTTGACCCTTTTCACACCTCGTCTGCCAAGGTCCCTCAACAGCAGCTAAATGCCGCTTTATCACCATTTTACCACTTAAGAGAAAATGGATGCTGGATGATGTCCACAAAGCATATGGGAGGAGAGATGAAGTTTCTGTTTCCAAGGTTATTCTCCCGTTTTATTCTGTTGGTAACAATTTGGCTTTATAGGCTTTACAGTTAAAAGCATCCACTAGCAATGTACGTACCCGAGAGCCTTGCAGAATTGCGAGCAACCATTGAATTAGTTCTAGGCCGACTACCAGAGTTTATTCATATCTATGAAAGTTAAAGCAATAGTCCATAAACATAATTGTGAATAGCCCTATTTCGATCCTTCCTATTAAAAGGTCCCGCACAATCATCCTATTTCCCAAGTAAAAATAGCTTTCGATGGCCAAAACATCACCCATAATATTTGTACACTATAAAAATGCTCAGAATTTAAGAAATTATACCTTTTCCTCATCTCAAACTATTAGGAAGTCTGAAATAACAGGCTGAGTGGGCGGGGAGCCTATATTCATGAGCTCCCCTTGACTAACAGCTCTTAAAAAACCCTTGTGATCATTGCCAGATAACAAGGTAAACAATGTGACACACTACAGGTAAAAGAGGACCGAGCACGCCCCCATTCTCATCGACGTGGCTGCAGTGAAGCTGGTTGAGAGCTTTAAGTTCCTTGGTGTCCACATCACCAACAAACTAACATGGTCCAAGCACAACATGACAGTCGTGAAGTGGGAACGACAAAACCTATTCCCTCAGGAGACTGAAAAGATTTGGCATGGGTCCTCAGATCCTCAAAAGGTTCTACAGCTGCACCATCGAAAGCATCCTGACGGGTTGCATCACTGCCTGGTATGGCAACTGCTTGGCCTCCGACCACAAGGCACTACAGAGGGTAGTGCAAACGGCCCAGTACATCACTGGGGCCAAGCTTCCTGCCATCCAGGACCTCTATACCAGTTGGTGTCAGAGGAAGGCCCTAAAAATTGTCAAAGACTCCAGCCACCCTAGTCATAGACTGTTCTCTCTGCTACCGCACGGCAAGCGGTACCGGAGCGCAAAGTCTAGGTCCAAGAGGCTTCGAAAACAGCTTCTCCCCCAAGCCATAAGACTCCTGAACACCTAATCAAATGGCTACCCAGACTATTTGCATTGCCCCCCCCTTTTACACCACTGCTACTCTCTGTTGTTATCATCTATGCATAGTCACTTTAATAACTCTACCTACATGTACATATTACCTCAACTAACCGGTGCCCCCGCACATTGACTCTGTACCGGTACACCCCCGTATATAGTCTCGCTATTCTTATTTTACTGCTGCTCTTTAATTACTTGTTACTTTTATTTCTTATTCTTAACAATTGGCCACGTCATTCCAAGCCTAAATATACCGAACAAAAATATAAACACAACATGTAAAATGTTGGTTCCATGTTAAATGCACTGAAATAAAAAGATCCCAGAAATGTTCCTTACGCACAAAAGGCTTATTTCTCTCATATTTTGTGCACAAATTTGTTTACATCCCTGTTAGTGAGCATTTCTCCTTTGCCAAGATAATCCCTCCACCTGACGGTGTGTCATATCAAGAAGCTGATTCAGCAGGATCATTACACAGGTGCACCTTGTGTCGGGACAATAAAAAGCCACTCTAAAATGTGCAGTTTTGTCACTCAACACAATGCCACAGATGTCTCAAGTTTTGAGGGAGTGTGCGATTGGCATGCTGACTGCAGGAATGTCCAGCAGAGCTGTTGCCATAGAATTTCACGTTCATTTCTCTACCAATGACGTTTTACAGAATTTGGCAGTACATCCAATCGGCCTCACAACTGCAGATCACGTGTAACCACGCCAGCCCAGGACCTCCACATCAGGTCTTTTCACCTGCGGACAGCTGATTAAACTTTGGGTTTGCATAACCAAAGAATTTCTGCACAAACTGTCAGAAACCGTCTCAGGGAAGCTCATCTGCATGCTCGTTGTCCTCACCAGGGTCTTGACCTGACTGTAGTTCCGCGTCGTAACAAGATGGAGAAGTTCTCTCTTCACGGATGAATCCCGGTTTCAACTGTACCGGGCAGATGGCGTTGTGTGGGTGAGTGGTTTGCTGATGTGAACGTTGTGAACAAAGTGCCCCGTGGTGGTGGTGGGGTTATGGTATGGGCTGGCATAAGCTACGGACAATGAACACAATTGGATTTTATTGATGGCAATTTGAATGCACAGAGATACCTTGACGAGATCCTGGGGCCCATTGTCGTGCCATTCATCTGCCGCCATCACCTCATGTTTCAGCATGATAATAATGCACGGCCCCATGTCGCAAGGATCTGTACACAATTCCTGGGAGCGGATACAGCCTGATCAACTCTATGCGAAGGAGATGTGTCGTGTTGCATAAGGCAAATGGTTGTCACACCAGACACTGACTGGTTTTCTGATCCCGACCCTTACTTTTTTTTTTGACATAAGGGAATATACATGAAAACAGCATACAATAAGCGTACTAGACACTTTATTGGTGCCTCTGCACGAGCATCACCAATGACAATATGTTCAGCATTGTATTGATCAGACATGCATTTGACCATTTACATGAGGCCAGCATAGACAAATAATGATCAACATGAACACTCATGAGAAATAAAGGTGGGAAAAAAATTGACAGGATTTTTTTTGATTGGAGCCAAAAACCAAATATAGGCACCTGGCCACCCTACAGTGTACAGGACCCCATTGATTCGTACAATTTGTAACACCCATCTCCCATCCAAAGTCTTTAAAAAAACAACAATTCAAAGTAACAAAGTATAATGTCATATCACGTAAGAGTGAATTAGGTAAAGCAGCCAACTACAGAGATTGATGGGGAGGGGAGCAGGAGAGGAGAGAGACCCAGGTACCCCGCATCAATCAAGCAGGCTTCAGTCACTCACTTGACTTCAGTCTTCCCCAAGATTAAAGCGGGAGACAAATCCAGCTGTGGCCTCCTCCTTGTCAGGCCTCTCACACTGGGCAGACAGGGGTCCTGTGATGGACAGCACGCACAGCTTCCCCACATACGGTGCTGGATCAAGGGTGACCTCGCTGGGGAGGAGATCCAGGAGCCTTTCTACGTAGCCTGTGATGTTTTTGAAAAGGGAAATGTTTGTTAAATGTGGAGTGAATTTTATTTTATGATGCTATGAGTTATGATGCTATCAATTTATTGATGTAGTGATCTACTCATTCTACAATGTGTTTTCTGGTATTTTTGAAGTACAATATTTGGTTGTGCACATTTTGGTTAAACTTTTCAATGTTTGTATTTGGAATATGTGTGCCTGAAATGCTGAATTGATTTGAAATGAATAGCAATAATACTAAATTACATTTCTATACTTCTTTTCATAGAATCTCAAAGCTCTTCAAGAGCAAAAAACAAACAAGCAATATATCATGACAGTGGCGTGGTTGCCTGGGAATCTGACAGGTACACTAATATGACTTACAGTATGCTGGGTCTGTCTTCTCAGCATATCCCGTCATCTTTGCCTTGGGAAAACTGATTTTGTATCACAGCATTCCTGCTGGTGTGTTTGCCTGGGAAGCTGTTTTCTAAAATGTCTATCATTACAGCTTGATGATAGTGGAAAGACACAAGGAGATGGAAAGTGAAATAAAAATACCCCGCTCCCCAATCATCATGATTAGCCCCAATGACACAAGCTACAGTGCATTCGGAAAGTATTCAGACCCCTTGACGACTTCCACATTTTGTTACGTTACAGTCGTATTCTAAAATTAATTAAATAAAACATTTTCCTCTTCAAAATCCCTATAACAACAAAGCAAAAACTGGATTTTAGAAATTTGAGCACATTTATAAAAAATGTAAAACAGGAACACCTTATTTATATAAGTATTCAGACCCTTTGCTATGAGACTCGAAATTGAGCTCAGGTGCATCCTTTTTCCATTGATCATCCTTGGGATGTTTCTACAACTTGATTGGAGTCCATCTGTGGCAAATTCAATTGATTGGACATGATTTGAAGAGACACCCACTTGTCTATTTAAGGTCCCACAGTTAAAAGTGCATGTCAGAGCAAAAACCAAGCCATGAGGTCTAAGGAATTGTCCATAGAGAGCCAAGACAGTATTTTGTCAAAGCACAGATCTGGGGAAGGGTACCAAAAAATGTCTGCAGCATTGAAGGTCTCCAAGAACACAGTGGCCTCCATGGAAGCAGTTTGGAACTACCAAGACTCTTCCTAGAGCTAGCCACCCGGCCGCCAAACTGAGCAATCAGAGGAGCAGGGCCTTGGTCAGGGAGGTGACCAAGAACCCAATGGTCACTCTGACAGGGCTCCAGAGTACCTCTGTGGAGATGGGAGAACATTCCACAAGCTGAACCATCTCTGCAGCACTCCACCAATCAGGCCTTTATGGTAGAGTGGCCAGACGTAAGCCACTCCTCACGTAAAAAGTCACATAACAGCCCGCTTGGAGTTTGCCAACAGGCACCTAAAGGACTCTCAGACCATGAAACAAAATTCTCGGATCAGATGAAACCAACACGGAACTCTTTGGCCTGAATGCCAAGCGTCACATCTGGAGGAAACCTGACACCATCCCTACGGTGAAGCATGGACCTCAGACTGGGGCGAAGGTTCCCCTCTCAACAGAACAACGACCCAAAGCACACAGCCAAGACCACGCAGGAGTGGCTTCAGGACAAGTCTCTTTATGTCCTTGAGTGACCCAGCCAGAGTCCGGACTTGAACCCGATCGAAACATCTCTGTAGAGACCTGAAAATAGCTGTGCAGCGACGCTCCCCATCCAACCTGACAGAGCTTGAGAGGATTTGCAGAGAAGGATGGGAGAAACTCCCCAAATACAGATGTGCCAAGCTTGTAGTGTCATACCCAAGAAGACTTAAGGCTGCAAAAGGTGCTTCAAAGTACTGAGTAAAGGGTCTGAATACTTATATAAATGTGATATAATTTATTTTATTTATTTGCAAAAAAAATTATGGGGTGTGTAGATTGATGAGGGGAAAAAACTATTCAATTCATTTTAGAATAAGAATGTAACGGGGTCTGAATAGTTTCTGAAATCACAACAGATGAAAAGGGGTTAGTTACCAGTATCGTTCTGCTTGAGCTATCTTACGTTTTTTAAACAAAGCCGTATGATGCGCACGTGATGATGGTTTTTAAGGCGTTGTACCATTGGTGTATAAAATGTCAGAAAATACGTGACGTTTCTTAATGCAGGAAGTAAGGCCTGCCTCCTAAATCCAAGTATTTGACATGGGGGGAGGGGACCAGTAACATTGTGATCAACTTTGTCAATGTACCAACTACCGTGATTTTTCATACTTGGATCAACCTACTTTGAACTGGTTTCATCCAAATTGATGTTCAGGATGTTTAACAAGAAGTTCCTGTAAGTTCCTGTAAGTTCCTATACCCACTTGTGAATTCTGTGGATCCACAGGACCAGGATTAAAGAACACTGTTTTAAAGAGAAGAGTAAATGAGAGTTTGGAGAGTGATCAATATATATATATACACTGCTCAAAAAAATAAAGGGAACACTTAAACAACACAATGTAACTCCAAGTCAATCACACTTCTGTGAAATCAAACTGTCCACTTAGGAAGCAACACTGATTGACAATAAATGTCACATGCTGTTGTGCAAATGGAATAGACAAAAGGTGGAAATTATAGGCAATTAGCAAGACACCCCCAATAAAGGAGTGATTCTGCAGGTGGTGACCACAGACCACTTCTCAGTTCCTATGCTTCCTGGCTGATGTTTTGGTCACTTTTGAATGCTGGCGGTGCTTTCACTCTAGTGGTAGCATGAGACGAAGTCTACAACCCACACAAGTGGCTCAGGTAGTGCAGTTCATCCAGGATGGCACATCAATGCGAGCTGCGGCAAGAAGGTTTGCTGTGTCTGTCAGCGTAGTGTCCAGAGCATGGAGGCGCTACCAGGAGACAGGCCAGTACATCAGGAGACGTGGAGGAGGCCGTAGGAGGGCAACAACCCAGCAGCAGGACCGCTACCTCCGCCTTTGTGCAAGGAGGAGCACTGCCAGAGCCCTGCAAAATGACCTCCAGCAGGCCACAAATGTGCATGTGTCAGCATATGGTCTCACAAGGGGTCTGAGGATCTCATCTCGGTACCTAATGGCAGTCAGGCTACCTCTGGCGAGCACATGGAGGGCTGTGCGGCCCCCCAAAGAAATGCCACCCCACACCATGACTGACCCACCGCCAAACCGGTCATGCTGGAGGATGTTGCAGCCAGCAGAACGTTCTCCACGGCGTCTCCAGACTCTGTCACGTCTGTCACATGTGGTCATGTGCTCAGTGTGAACCTGCTTTCATCTGTGAAGAGCACAGGGCGCCAGTGGCGAATTTGCCAATCTTGGTGTTCTCTGGCAAATGCCAAATGTCCTGCACGGTGTTGGGCTGTAAGCACAACCCCCACCTGTGGACGTCGGGCCCTCATACCACCCTCATGGAGTCTGTTTCTGACCGTTTGAGCAGACACATGCACATTTGTGGCCTGCTGGAGGTCATTTTGCAGGGCTCTGGCAGTGCTCCTCCTTGCACAAAGGCGGAGGTAGCGGTCCTGCTGCTGGGTTGTTGCCCTCCTACGGCCTCCTCCACGTCTCCTGATGTACTGGCCTGTCTCCTGGTAGCGCCTCCATGCTCTGGACACTACGCTGACAGACACAGCAAGCCTTCTTGCCACAGCTCGCATTGATGTGCCATCCTGGATGAGCTGCACTACCTGAGCCACTTGTGTGGGTTGTAGACTCCGTCTCATGCTACCACTAGAGTGAAAGCACCGCCAGCATTCAAAAGTGACCAAAACATCAGCCAGGAAGCATAGGAACTGAGAAGTGGTCTGTGGTCACCACCTGCAGAACCACTCCTTTATTGGGGTTGTCTTGCTAATTGCCTATAATTTCCACCTTTTGTCTATTCCATTTGCATAACAGCATGTGAAATGTATTGTCAATCAGTGTTGCTTCCTAAGTGGACAGTTTGATTTCACAGAAGTGTGATTGACTTGGAGTTACATTGTGTTGTTTAAGTGTTCCCTTTATTTTTTTGAGCAGTGTATATATCCTCCACGTGTCCTTGCACTCAAACAGAATGATGCCAACAGACCTTTGATCAAACCCCATGTAGTCTTGTTTTACAATTACATTTGAGCTGCTTCAAAAAACACGAGTTGGGGAGAGAAAAAAAACCCGAGCCCATTTCAAGGCCGGCACGGAAGAGTAGTATCACGCTGTCTGGCATTGATTTCCAATACAGCAATCCCTTACATACCGAGATAGGGAGACTGGAGACTTGGGCGGATGTGAAACTCTGATATCACATTGTACAACAGAGATGTAAGCCCCAGTCTGGCAGATGTCTGCTCCATTATCCCGACTGCCACATTTGGGATGTGCACTTAGTGCTCCCTTTGAAGATCTATCATTTTCACTTACGCAAGTCCATGTATCAGCTTAGCACGGGTCCATGTATCCATGCTAAGCTAAAGGCTGAACCGGCTATATTTATAGCTAGCTGTCTGATCAACGCATAAAAATTCACTTTTGTTCAAATGTAAAATAAAACTGCAGGCTTTGAGATTCAATGGCTGAGCTTAGTGGAGTGGAAGCCAATTTGCTGGCCTCGGCCATTCTCAAGAGGGTAAATCCTCTTCAAACTTATTTAAGATGTTCCAAGGAAGTGTCCACTTAAATTCAGCACTGATCATCCACTTAATATCTCTAATAATTTCGAGGGATCTTAGAAAATTATCACTAGGGGGAAAACTCCTCAGCTTGTAACTGCAGTTTTCTCTGCGTAATAGACAAGATGTGAGGTTGAGAAAGATGGCGAGTGGGAGGCATGTAGAGAGATGGAAAGAGAGAGGTAGGTAGAGATGGAAAGAGAGAGGTAGGTAGAGATGAAGAGAGGTAGGTAGAGATGGAGAGAGGTACAGCTGAAGTCGGAAGTTTACATATACTTAGGTTGGAGTCATTAAAACTCGTTTTCAACCACTCCACTCATTTCTTGTTAACCAACTACAGTTTTGGCAACATTTGTTTACAGACAGATTATTTCACTTATAACTCACTGTATCACAATTCCAGTGGGTCAGAAGTTTACATACACTAAGTTGACTGTGCCTTTAAACAGCTTGGAAAATTCCAGAAAATGATGTCATGGCTTTAGACGCTTCTGATAGGCTAATTGACATCGTTTGAGTGGAACTCAGTGCCTCTTTGCTTGACATCATTGGAAAATCAAAAGAAATCAGCCAAGACCTCAGAAAATAAAAATTGTAGACCTCCACAATTCTGGTTCAACCTTGGGAGCAATTTCCAAACGCCTGAAGGTACCACGTTTATCTGTATAAACAATAGTACGCAAGTATAAACACCATGGGACCACGCAGCCGTCATACCGCTCAGGAAGGAGACGCGTTCTGTCTCCTAGAGATTAACGTACTTTGGTGTGAAAAGTGCAAATCAATCCCAGAACAGCAAAGGACCTTGTGAAGATGCTGGAGGAAACAGGTACAAACGTATCTATATCCACAGTAAAATGAGTCCTATATCGACAAAACATGAAAGGCCGCACAGCAAGGAAGAAGCCACTGCTCCAAAACTGCCATAAAAAAGCCAGACTATGGTTTGCAACTGCAAATGGAGACAAAGATCATACTTTTTGGAGAAATGTCCTCTGGTCTGATGAAACAAAAATAGAACTGTTTGGCCATAATGGCCATCGTTATGTTTGGAGGAAAAAGGGGGAGGCTTGCAAGCCGAAGAACACCATCCCATCCATGAAGCATGGGGGTGGCAGCATCATGTTGTGGGGGTGCTTTGCTGTAGGAGAGACTGGTGCACTTCACAAAATAGATGGCATCATGAGGCAGGAAAATTATGTGGATATATTGAAGCAACATCTCAAGACATCAGTCAGGAAGTTAAAGCTTGGTCGCAAATGGGTCTTCCAAATGGACAATGACCCCAAGCATACTTCCAAAGATGTGGAAAATGGCTTAAGGACAACAAAGTCAAGGTATTGGAGTGGCCATCACAAAGCCCTGACCTCAATCCCATAGAAAATCTGTGAGCAGAACTGAAAAAGTGTGTGTGAGCAAGGAGGCCTACAAACCTGACTCAGTTACACCAGCTCTGTGAGGAGGAATGGGCCAAAATTCACCCAACTTATTGTGGGAAGCTTGTGGAAGGCTACCCGAAACGTTTCACCCAAGTTAAACAATTTAAAGGCAATGCTACCAAATACTAATTGAGTGCATGTAAACTTCTGACCCACTGGGAATGTGATGAAAGAAATAAAAGCTGAAATAAATCACTCTACTATTATTCTGACATTTCACATTATTAAAATAAAGTGGTGATCCTAACTGACCTAAGACAGGGAATTGTTACTAGGATTAAATGTCAGGAATTGTGAAAAACTGAGTTAAAATGTATTTGGCTAAGGTGTATGCTAACTTGTGACTTCAACTGTAGGTAGATAAAGAGAAAGGTAGGTAGAGAGAGAGATCTGGGTGCAGATATAAACGGGGGTAAGGAGTTAAGTCAGCTGAGGTCGAGGGTCGATGAGGTTACACAAACTGTCACAGCTGGATTTGAGGATGCCCTGGTTCCTCTGAGCGTGACTGACAGTGTAAACATACAGAGAAAAAAACACAGCAAAAAATCTGCCTCCCTGGAAAGGCAAGCACGCACACACACACCTTCCCCAGCCTCCCTAAACAAACACACAGCTGGCAGCCCAACCTTGTGCCACAGAGATCACCATCCCAGAAAACGTTTTTCATTCACTTTGCTTTTATTCACATTTCAGATCTGCTAATGACATCACTGTCCATACATTCCACTGTGTGCCCCAGTATGACCCTGGTGTCTCATCCCAGCAGGCAGATATAGATTAAAACCATCAGCGATCATATCATAATAACAAAAGCAGCATCCTGTTAAGAAAAGCCTTAGGGAGACAGAGCTGATCATCATCTCCCATATTGGTGTAGTATATTTACCTGAACGTAACCATCATGATCAATTTAAAAAAGGAACTACCTCATGATAAATAAATAACATCATCATCATCCTATCATCATCGTCATCAAAATTATAATCCACACTCACTATAAAATATAGGGTACAAACTTAGAAATAACAAAAGTGACTCAAGCATTTTGAGAGAAAAAATGATTGCTAGGTGTGTGTGTGGTCATCCATAACCATCCTTGAACCCACCCCCCTCCCCAAATGGCTGCTGTGCCATTGTTCATGTAGTAGTGTACTACAGTTTCCCCTTGCATTACTTGATGTAGATCCAGAAAAACTAGGTTTTCCTAGATCTAGTAAGACTAGAACTGGCATAGTCCTTTAATGGGTCCTTTAACACAGCGGGGAAGATATTGTATGGTACCAGTGGGCTCCAGGCCCGTTGAACTCAAAATGGACTCAAACACATGAGCCCTGTAGAAATGTCCTGTGTCTGTCTGCTGATTGGACTGACATGGTAGGAGACCTTGAGTATAGTGTATCCAGTAGCAGTGATCTGAGTTCAAAAGCCTCCCGGGATAGTTTGTGTGCTTTCTAGGCGCAGTTCTCACTCCAACCAGCAGGTAGCCTCCTAAAACCACCACTTATTGCCATACTTAAAAGTGACTGTGGACCATACCATTCTGTCAAATAGGGTCTTCATTGGAAGAGAGCTACAGCCATCAATCATTAAAAAAGTCCAAAATGGGTCAAAACCCGGATACTCGAGTATCCATCATCCTCCGGTCAAAAATCTGAACTCAAGTTTCCATCCATTAATCGCAGAGCTACAGCCCACAGTGTAAACATTCCGCTTCCGTTGTCCGCCGGCGTTCATTCAACCCCCCCTCTCGTTCTCTCCATCTTCCATTACACTTAGTTCATCATGGTTTCTGTCCGGATGGTCCCAGTTGGTGGTGTGCGGTACTGGTCTGGTCATTGGTACTGGAGGTAATTTTTGAGAGACTGTGGTAAGGGCAGGGTCTCTATCTCCTGGAGGCGCTCTCGGCCCAACGCGACCCGGGCGGCCCGACGACACAGGTCCACAAGGGGGAGGGGCTCCGCTGTAACCCGGAAGAGAAGAGGAAAGGTTACTTGGTGTTTTTTACAAGGTAAAAAGTTAGCAAAATACAGAATGAACTTTTCAATGTGTGTGACAAGGGAAGAGGATCTCTGACAGTGAGTGTGTGGTTGGTTATGTGTTCCCTTGCACATGTGGATCAGAACAGTGCATGCATGTGAATGTGTACGTGTTTGAATATGCACAAAAGAGAGTGTTGTTGTAACTCCCCTCCTCTCCCACCCACTCCCCAGCTGATGCTCCCCTCTAAATATTTCATATCACCTTTAGTGCCTGCTCCGTTTCACAGCCTGGTAGAGTGACACTATCGTCTCCCATCTGCCTATACCCGTTTCCCATAAAGACATGACCAACATCTACAGTAGAAACAAGTCTCTCCGACCACGTTCAAATCAAATCAATTTGTATTTGTCACATGCGCCGAATACAACAGGTGTAGACCTTACAGTGAAATGCTTACTTACAAGCCCTTAACTAACAATGCAGTTTTTTTTTTAAATACCACAAAAAAGAGTAAGATATATTAATAACAAATAATTAAAGAGCAGCAGTAAATAACAATAGCGGGGCTATATACAGGGGTACCGGTACAGAGTCAATGTTAGGGGGCACCGGTTAGTCGAGGTAACTGAGATAAAAATGTACATGTAGGTAGAGTTATTAAAGTGACTATGCATAGATAATAACAGAGAGTAGCAGCAGCGTGAGAGGGGGAGGGGTGCAATAGTCTGGGTAGGTATTTGATTAGCTGTTCAGGAGTCTTATGGCTTGGGGGTAGAAGCTGTTTAGAAGCCTCTTGGACCTAGACTTGGTGCTCTGTTACCGCTTGCCGTGCGGTAGCAGAGAGAACAGTCTATGACTAGGGTGGCTGGAGTCTTTAACCATTTGTAGGACCTTCCTGACACCGCCTGGTATAGAGGTTCTGGATGGCAGGAAGCTTGGCCCCAGTGACGTACTGGCACTACCCTCTGTAGTGCCTTGCGCTCAGAGGCCGAGCAGTTGCCATACCAGGCAGTGATGCAACCCGTCAGGATGCTCTCGATGGTGCAGCTGTAAAACCTTTTGAGGATCTGAGGACCCATGCCAAAACTTTTCAGTCTCGCGAGGGGGAATAGGTTTTGTTGTTGTGCCCTCTTCACGACTGCTTGGACCATGGTAGTTTGTTGGTGATGTAGACGCCAAGGAACTTGATGCTCTCAACCTGCTCCCCTACAGCCCCGTCGATGAGAATGGGAGCATGTACTCAGTACTCCTTTTCCTGTAGTCCACAATCATCTCCTTTGTCTTGATCACGTTCAGGGAGAGATTGTTGTCCTTATACCACACAGTCAGGTCTCTGACCTCCTCCCTATAGGCTGTCTCATCGTTGTCGGTGATCAGGCCTACCACTGTTGTGTCATCAGCAAACTTAATGATGGTGTTGGAGTCGTGCCTGGCAATGCAGTCATGAGTGAACAGGGAGTACAGGAGGGGACTGAGCACACACCCCTGAGGGGCTCCCGTGTTGAGGATTAGCATGGAGGATGTGTTGTTACCTACCCTTACCACCTGGGGGTGGCCCGTCAGGAAGTCCAGGATCCAGTTGCAGAGGGAGGTGTTTAGTCCCAGGGTCCTTAGCTTAGTGATGAGCTTTGAGGGCACTGCTGTGTTGAACACTGAGCTGTAGTCAATGAACAGCATTCTCACGTGTTCCTTTTGTCCAGGTGGGAAAGGGCAGTGTGGTGTGCAATATAGATTGCATCATCTGTGGATCTGTTGATGCGGTATGCAAATTGGAGTGGGTTTCTGGGATAATGGTGTTGATGTGAGTCATGACCAGCCTATCAAAGCATTTCATGGCTACAGACGTGAGTGCTATGGGTCGGTAGTCATTTAGGCAGGTTACCTTAGTGTTGTTGGGCACAGGGACTATGGTGGTCTGCTTGAAACATGTTGGTATCACAGAAAATATCAGTGAAGACACTTGCTAGTTGGTCAGCGCATGCTCGGAGTACACGTCCTGGTAATCAGTCTGGCCCTGCGGCCTTGTGAATGTTGACCTGTTTAAAGGTCTTACTCACATCGGTTACGTAGAGTGTCACACAGTCGTCCGGAACAGCTGATGCTCTCATGCATGTTTCAGGTGTTACTTGCCTCGAAGCAAGCATATGAAGAATTTAGTTATTTAGCTCGTCTGGTAGGCTCATGTCACTGGGCAGCTCTCGGCTGTGCTTCCCTTTGTAGTCTGTAATAGTTTGCAAGCCCTGCCACATTCGACGAGCTTCAGAGCCGGTGTAGTACGATTCGATCTTGGTCCTGTATTGACACTTTACCTGTTTGATGGTTCGTCTGAGGGCATTGAGGGATTTCTTATAAGCTTCCGGGTTAGAGTCCCGCTCCTTGAAAGCGGCAGCTCTACCCTTTAGCTCAGTGCGGATGTTGCCTGTAATCCATGGCATCTGGTTGGGGTATGTACGTATAGTCACTGTGGGGACGACGTCCTCGATGCACTTATTGATAAAGCCAGTGACTGATGTGGTGTACTCCTCAATGCCATATGAAAAATCCCGGGAACATATTCCAGTCTGTGCTAGCAAAACAGTCCTGTAGTTTAGCATCTGCTTCATTTGACCACTTTTATAGACCGAGTCACTGGTGCTTCTTGCTTACATTTTTGCTTGTAAGCAGGAATCAGGAGGATAGAATTATGGTCAGATTTGCCAAATGGAGGGCGAGGGAGAGCTTTGTACGCGTCTCTGTGTATGGAGTCAAGGTGGTCTAGAATTTTTTCCCCTCTGGTTGCACATTTAACATGCTGATAGAAATTAGGTAAAACTGATTTAAGTTTCCCTGCATTAAAGTTGCCAGTCACTAGGAGCGTCGCCTCTGGGTGAGTGGTTTCCTGTTTGCTTATGACGGTATACAGCTCATTGAGTGCGGTCTTAGTGCCAGCATCGGTGTGTGGTGGTATGTAGACAGCTACAAAAAATAAACATGAAAACTCTCTAGGTAGATAGTGTGGTCTACAGCTTATCATGTGATACTCTACCTCAGGTGAGCAAAACCTCAAGACTTCCTTAGATATCGAGCAACAGCTGTTGTTTACATATATGCATAGGCCCCCGCCCCGTGTCTTACCAGAGGCTGCCGTTCTATCCTGCCGATAGAGTGTATAAACCACCAGCTGTATGCTCTTAATGTCGTCGTTCAGCCACGACTCGGTGAAACATAAGATATTACAGTTTTTAATGTCCTGTTGGTAGGATATACATGCTTTCAGTTTGTCCCATTTATTTTCCAGCTATTGAACGTTAGCTAGCAAGACGGAAGGCAAAGGCAGATTAGCCACTCGTCGCCTGATCCGCCATCTTAGAACTTTACTGGTGTCCTTTCACTCTTGACTATCATTATAGGAGAAAAGTTGGGTGGCATCCCAATACTCTTCAATGTCTTTACCAGTGTCCTTTCCTTTTGGAGTCTGGACTACTAGTATGGGAAAAGAATGGATGTTATCATCCTGGTAGGGTGAAGGAGGAGACAAGGGCAGGTAGCTATTACCTAATGAAAATGTATATTTGTTGTATATTTGTTGATCTTATTAGTAGAGTGGAGCCACCTTTGGAGAAACTAATTGCAAATGCCAATCTAAAAAGGACAGAGTTAATTTTCGCAGTTCTGTTTGGCTCGTCTCCTGCAGGTCTTGTTGAAAGGTAGTGTTGCTAGTGAATTATGAGACCCTTTCATATAGGGCTGCCAACTTGGACTGAAATCAAAATTGAGGATTGAGGGAGTCGATTAACATTGATCACATTGCATGTATTCATATTAGTCATGCGTTAGAAAAATATCCCAGAATAGCTTTACTGTTTGTACTCATCCTGCTCTAGTTTAGGCAAATTATTCAGGACTCTATACCAAACCAGAAGGGCTGGTAACGGCAACACTGCTTTTGCTGGGTATTGTATTGGGACAGCAACCTTGTAATCTAACTAACAAAAATTACATGTTTTATTTCACCCTTGCCATGAGCTTGTTAGCTCATACTGCTCTCTGATTGGCCCATTAGCTCATATTCAAAACCTTTGATTGGATTAATTGCATCACACGGCTGGGTGGATGGATGGGAGGGGGGGGGGCATGTCCCTGCCCGCAAAACTCTGTGACCCTCGCCATCACTGCCAGCGAAGGTTCGCCCAGGGATAGAGGATGCTCAGACCGGGGCGCAAAGACAAGGAGCACTCATCCATATAGAGAGAGAGAGAGAGAGCGAGAGAGCGAGAGAGAGAGAGAGAGAGAGAGAGAGAGAGCTCATGAGAGAGAGAGAGAGAGAGAGAGAGCGAGAGAGAGAGAGCTCATGAGAGAGAGAACGAGAGAGAGAGCGAGAGAGAGAGAGCTCATGAGAGAGAGAGCGAGAGAGAGAGCGAGAGAGAGAGAGAGAGAGCTCATGAGAGAGAGAGAGAGAGAGAGAGAGAGAGAGCTCATGAGAGAGAGAGAGAGAGCGCTCATGAGAGAGAGAGAGAGCTCATGAGAGAGAGCGAGAGAGAGAGAGAGAGAGAGAGAGAGAGAGAGAGAGAGAGAGAGAGAGAGAGAGAGAGAGAGCGCTCATGAGAGAGAGAGAGAGAGAGAGAGCGCTCATGAGAGAGAGAGAGAGCTCATGAGAGAGAGAGAGAGAGAGAGAGAAAATGAGAAAGAGAGAGAAAATGAGAGAGAAAGAGAGAGAGAGCGAGAGAGAGAGAGCTCATGAGAGAGAGAGCGAGAGCGAGAGCGAGAGAGAGAGAGCTCATGAGAGAGAGAGCGAGAGAGAGAGCGAGAGAGAGAGAGAGAGAGCTCATGAGAGAGAGAGAGAGAGAGAGAGAGAGAGAGCTCATGAGAGAGAGAGAGAGAGAGCGCTCATGAGAGAGAGAGAGAGCTCATGAGAGAGAGCGAGAGAGAGAGAGAGCTCATGAGAGAGAGAGAGAGAGCTCATGAGAGAGAGAGAGAGAGAGAGAGCGCTCATGAGAGAGAGAGAGAGCTCATGAGAGAGAGAGAGAGAAAATGAGAGAGAGAGAGAGAGAGAGAAAATGAGAGAGAGAGAGCTCATGAGAGAGAGAGCGAGAGAGAGAGCGAGAGAGAGAGAGAGAGAGCTCATGAGAGAGAGAGAGAGAGAGAGAGCTCATGAGAGAGAGAGAGAGAGAGAGCGCTCATGAGAGAGAGAGAGCTCATGAGAGAGAGCGAGAGAGAGAGAGAGCTCATGAGAGAGAGAGAGAGAGCTCATGAGAGAGAGAGAGAGAGAGAGCGCTCATGAGAGAGAGAGAGAGAAAATGAGAGAGAGAGAGAGAGAGAGAGAGAGAGAGAGAGAGAGAGAGAGAGAGAGAGAGAGAGAGAGAGAGAGAGAGAGAGAGAGAGAGAGAGAGAGAGAGAGAGAGAGAGAGAGAGAGAGAGAGAGAGAGAGAGAGAGAGAGAGAGAGAGAGAGAGAGAGAGAGAGAGAGAGAGAGAGAGAGAGAGAGAGAGAGAGAGAGAGAGAGAGGTCCTTTGCCTTCACAAGGTCCTTTGCTGTTGTTCTGGGTTTGATTTGCACTTTTCGCACCAAAGTACGTTCATCTCTAGGAGACAGAACGCATCTCCTTCCTGAGCGGTATGACGGCTGCATGGTCCCATGGTGTTTATACTTGCGTACTATTGTTTGTACAGATGAGCGTGGTACGTTCAGGCATTTGGAAATTGCCCCCAAGGAAGAACCAGACTTGTGGAGGTCTACAATTTATTTTCTGAGGTCTTGGCTGATTTCTTTTGATTTTCCCATGATGTCAAGCAAAGAGGCACTGAGTTTGAAGGTAGGCCTTGAAATACATCCACAGGTACACTTCCAATTGACTCAAATGATGTAAATTAGCCTATTAGAAGCTTCTAAAGCTATGACATAATTTTCTGGAATTTTCCAAGCAACAGTCAACTTAGTGTATGTCAACTTCTGACCCACTGGAATTGTGATACAGTGAATTATAAGTGAAATATTCTGTCTGTAAACAATTGTTGGAAAAATGACTTGTGTCATGCACACAGTAGATATCCTAACCGACTTGCCAAAACTATAGTTTGTTAACAAGAAATGTGTGAAGCGGTTGAAAAATGAGTTTTAATGACTCCAACCTAAGTGTATGTAAACTTCCGACTTCAACTGTACATGACCCTAAGCATGATGATGTTAACTGCTTAACTCAGGAACCACACCTGTGTGGAAGCACCTGCTTTCAATACACCTTGTATCCCTGATTTACTCAAGTGTTTCCTTCATTTTGTCATTTTGTCAGTTAACTGGATCAAATAATAGAAAGCAAATGCATGACATTATAGAGGGCGAGACTAGATGGGTTCAACCAACATGAATATTCCACTGATTAGAGGATACACGATATCAATTACAATGGGTGAGTAAAGCACCACATTACACACGGTCGCACGCACACCAAGGTTATTATAGTACACCAAAACTGAAACTAAATTAAAAACAAAAATTGGTGAAAAACTATTTAGTAAGATAAAATTAAGAAAAACTTTGGAAAAACAAAAATTAGGGAATGGGGTTACCTAGTGAATTGTACAACTGAATGCATTCAACTGAAATGTGTCTTCCACATTTAACCCAACCCCTCTGAATCAGAGAGGTGCAGGGGGCTGTGTTAATCGACATCGGCGCCCGGAGAACAGTGGGTTAACTGCCTTGCTCAGGGTCAGAACGACTGATTTTTATCTTGTCAGCTCGGGGATTTGATCCAGTGGCCCAACGCTCCGACCCGCCAGGCTACCTACCGCTATACTAAAACTGCTATCTTTTACAGCAAAACTAACAACAACAAAATAAAAACCATCATAAATGTTGTTAAGTTTCACTTTTTTTCCCATTCTAAACTTTGGGCAAAAATCTAATGGGGTTTTCAAGCTTTTTTTCCTAATGGGGTTTTGGAGCTTCTGAATCTGGAGGGTAAATGCTGCCAGTAGATGGCGATGTTTCATATAGGCTTGGCTTGTGCATCACTATAACTAGCTATCAGTTGCCAAAAGGGAAGAAATCCGAGGGCGAGCGTGGAGCATGATCGTGAACAATGGCGACATCAAACCCAACATCAGCAGTGGTTGGTCGCAAATGGCAAAGCCCCATATGGGATTATTTTAAGTACATTGCTGAAAAGAACAAAAGCAATTGTCAGAGGATGGCAGTGTGTGTGGAACAGAGATAAATAACAAAAACCCAACCAACCTCAAAGTTCATCTAACAGCACTTACAAAGAATTTCAGGATGAAGACAAGCTGACTGCTAGCCTCCCGTTGATAAGGCCACTTTCTGTCCCAAACACCAAACACTAAAACTGAAAGTAAATTATAGAAAAACTAAATAGAAACGTAATATGTCAAGTAATAAAAACTATAATAACCTTGGTGCACACGCACACCACAGGGAGTGTGAACATGAGAACCAGCTCTGTACACTGTGTCAGGTTACTACTGGACATAACCAGAATCGCAAAGCCTATAAAAAAACAAGGCCCTCATTATCTTGGCTAAATTTAGACAACAGAATAAAGACGGGTGCTAAAATGGCTTTGCTGCTGCCCCCAGGTAATGAGTGTTGTGTGTGTGTGTGTACACATTTTACTATACTTGTGAGTACCTCACAACAATAGTTAACAAACTAAAATTCAGAGAAGTGAGGACATTTTGCCATTCTTCTCTATTTTAGGTTTAGGGGTTAGGTTTAGAGTCAGAATTAGGGTTAGGTTTAGGAGTTAAGGTTAGAGTTAAGGTTAGGTTGTTGGTCCCCAAAAAGTCATCAAGTATAGTAAGACATAGCTGTGTGTGTGTGTGTGTGTGTGTGTGTGTGTGTGTGTGTGTGTCTCTTGGAGAGAATTAAAGTGAGCGCAGAAAGTTGAATGTGCTTGTGAAAGCACACCAGCAGCTCCACCAGCAGCCTTACTCAGCTAAGACAAAAAGATAGACAAAGAAACGTTTGACTCGACACATTGAATGCCTTTTTTAAGGAACATTGAGGCAATTTCTAAAACCTGCCTACTAAGTCTATACAGTATACCAGTAGTCAAAAACACTGGCCATGAAAAGATAGTGTGTGCAGGCTTTTGCTCAAGAACAGCACTTACACTCCAGATTCAGCTGAAAAAGGTCTTGATGATTAGAATCAGGCGTTTGAATGGTGTATTGGAACAAAGTTTCTCCATGTTGTCCTCAGGGTAACACTGTAGAGTGCAATCAGTTTTCAAATGGTACAGTAGACCTACCATTTGTCAAGACCCTAGCCAATGGAGGCTACTCTGTCGTGCTAGCTCTGAGGGTATAAAGACTGGATATTCTCCTACCTCTTCCAAACCTTAAAAGCATTTCAAACGCACTGCAACAGTGTGGGCAAGACTATGCCTTTACACTTGTTAACAATGAATTTCTATTTTCGTTAGAGGATCTGAATAGTTTTCCATGTCCTTGGTTTGGCGCTTTGCTCTTATTGTCTTTCAGCTGTAATCTCTTCTGAAAATGGACAGAAATTGGACCAGTGTGAAAATCAGGAGCTATTCATCCTAAGGTGTTCCATATGGTTCCTTGCAAAAGTACTCAGACCCCTTAGATTTCTTCACATTTTATTGTGTTACAAAGTGGGATAGAAATGGATATGGATGTGACTTTTTTGTCAAAAATCTACACAAAATATTCTCATGTCAAAGTAAACTCAAATATATTGATAAATAAAAAACTCATAACTAAAATATAGTCGTAGCATAAGTATTCTGCCTCTTTTGTTTAGGCAAGCCTAAATTAGTTCAGGAGTAAATTTGGCTTGACATATCACATAAGTTCCATGGACTCACTCTGTAAATAATAGGGCATGACGTGATTGTTTAATGACTCTGTCCTCCATACATACAACATCTGTAAGGTCCCTCAGTCAAGTACTGGTTTTCTCTCAGCTTTACATCGATGCCAAAGGTGTTTCTTACATGTATTGACTCAGATAGCTGAATACTTATGCAACAACTATATTTTAGTTATATATACTACCTTAAGCGCCTATTGACGGTAGTAAGGCCTATCTTCTAGCTGGGAGTCTTGCTCTAAACGTTAACACACCAAAAAAATATATAATTTTTCTTCCACTGACATAGGAGTATTGTGTGCAGATCACAAACAAATGACATCAATAATAATCCCACTTTGTAACACAATAACAGTTGGATAAATTCAAGGGGTCTGAATACCATTACCACTGTATATCCTTATGCTTGTCACATACACAAGGCTTGGTGTCAGGGGCGGTCGGTGACCCCCTTCCTCCTCTGAGGAGCCTCCATTGCTTGGTGTATGGTTTAAGCCCTGGTCTTACCTGAAGCGAGGAGGCTTAGCGAAGGACAGATTAACATGCTACAATGTCACTGTACCCTAGAGCTTCGTTGACAGTCTGCTTCTGCTTAAACCAATTTGTCGTTGTCTTGTTAAGGCAGCAGTGCACAACTCTTCGATGGGCCACAGTCCTGCTGGTTTAATTTCTCCCTGGAACGTATATGATTAAAGACTGTTATTGTTTGGCTAGAGCATTTACCGACTTGGTCACTCAGGTATAACAGAAAAGGAGGAAAACTAGCAGACACTACGGCCCTTGAGGACCATCCAGAGCCGTGGACCACTATTCCACAGTCAACAATGGAGCATTGTTAAAGGAAAAGTCTTCAGCCAGTTATTGAGGCTAATTGTTCTCGAGCAAAGTCTTCCAAACTTCCAAATACTCCTGGCAGACTGTTCAGAGAGAGTGCAGACCTTTAGACAGTAGACTTCACTCCATCTGTTTGAGGGATGCACTCGTTCCTGCATCTGACAGACTTCATCTATGACATCCACTGTCTGGCCCATTAGCTGGGGAAAAAAATTATAATTTGTTCTTCTGCAGAGAAAAATTACTATTTGACGGAGGGGGAAGGATTGGATTGTTCGGCTTCATCATTGTAATTATTGCTTGAGCAATTTCTGGAGCCTGATTGACAAACCGAGGGACTGAACATATCAAAGTGGTCCCTTTCGGAGTGAATCCAATTAATTTGAGCTCTTTAGTGCTCTGTAACCTGGGGACTTTTCTAAAGCAGCGCCCGTCTCGGGAGCTTAGGGGAGACGGAGTCACCAGTAGAACTAAGAACTCTCCTTGGTGGAGCACTGGATGTTTTCTAGAACTCTCCTTGGTGGAACACTGGATGGTTCTAGAATGCTCCTTGGTGGAGCGCTGGATGGTTCTAGAATGCTCCTTGGTGTAGCACTGGATGTTATAGAACAGCTATGAGAGAATAATGAGAGCCAGCTTCCCCTAAACAGCCCGGTAGAAGGTTCCAGAAAAAAACTTGTAAAAAGGCAGATGCTCTAAACTAAGAATTTCAGATCAAATCAAAGTATTTCTTAAAACTCCCTGAGTTTTGTAATCTGAGTGATCAAGTCCTGAGTGATTATTAGTGTAGCTAGTCTTTGATTAATGAAAGGATGGATCATAGAATTCATCAAAAGGAGAAACTCATCAGACAACTTAAAATCAAATTAAGGGGTGGGAGAACTGCACAAGTGCTGGGTGATTCAAAGTTGTAGAAATGAGCTCCAGATTGACTGCCCTTCCTCACAAGACCCATGAAAACACATTGCTATTACACTGCCATCACTTGGTTCCACAGATGACAAATTATAAGAAAATCTCCCCTCATTACACATCACCCTATAGTCATTAACTATTCATTTGGCCAGGTATGATGACGATGGCATCAATTAGCATCACAATTACAGTACATAAGTACTCAAGATACCCTTAGTGGGTGACTCACGAAGGCATTATTTTGTAACATTGCAGCAGCATCTATTCATCTATTAATGTGAGCTGGCAAACTGATGAGGCGAGTCAGGTTTAGCAGCTAGCTCATTTATCAGACCACGCCTACCGTAGCTCGTTTATTAGGCCACACCTACTGTAGTGTGAGGGGAGCCACATCTAATGGGAGCGCTATACGACATGACACCCCTTAAAACCTGTTTGGGCTCAAGGGGCAGTATTGAGTAGCCAGATAAAAGGTGCCCATTTCAAAAAGGCCTCGTACTCAATTCTTGCTCGTACAATATGCATATTATTATTACTATTGGATAGAAAACACTCTCTAGTTTCTAAAACCGTTTGAATTATTTCTCTGAGTGAAACAGAACTCATTCTGCAGCACTTTTCCTGTCAGGGAGTGAGATTTCAGAAATCCAGGTCCCTGTTCTGAGATCAGTTTATAAGTCCCCATGCAAGCTATGAGGGTACATGCACTGCATACGCCTTCCTCTAGATGTCAGTAAGCGGTGAGACTTTGAATGGAGTCGATTGCGCAATCTGGGACCTTATATTAGACCGTGGAACAGGAAGTACCGTTCTTTTCAACAGTGCGCTTGACGCATGAAGACATCAGAATGGCGTCCTGCAAACGCTTTCGTTTTAGTATTTCTATATCTCCGGTCATGTTTTTATTCGTTATAGGTGTTAAAGACATCATAAGGTAGTTAATTTAAACCGACTTATAGCAGTTTATAGCAGTTTATTGCGATTTTCTGGGATTTCTTTGCCATGCGCTTTCACGAGTTGGACACCACTCCAGTTGGCGGCTAACGTTTAGCGGCTAATTCGACAGGACAAGAGGACATCTTTCAACCCAAAGACGATTGTTTTGAAGAAAGGACACCTTGCCCAAGATTCTGATGGAAGCTCAGCTAATAGTAAGCAGTCTTTATGCTGATAATTCATTGTTCTGTTGAAAAATGTCAAATGCATGAAACGCCATTGCTTGCAGTGTAGCATTGTGTTATCGCAGCCTGTATTGCGCAGTAAGGTTAATTTTAAAAATGTAATTCGGCGATTGCATTAAGAACTAATTTGTCTTTCGATTGCTGTCCAACCTGTATTTTTTTAGTCAAGTTTATGAATAGTTTTCGATAAGAGTAGGTGGCTTTCCAAGATGGCGCCGGACAGATTGCTTGACGTTATGGACACTGTTCTCATTGTATAAGCACAATTTGTGCCGCTAAATATGCACATTTTCGAACAAACTCTATATGTATTGTGTAATATGATGTTACAGGACTGTCATCTGAAGAATTCTGAGAAGGTTAGTGAAACAATTAATATATTTTGGTGGTTTATACGTTATAGCTATTTTTGCCTTGAATCAATGCTGTTGTTATGTTTGCTATTGTGCTAAGCTAATATAACGCTATATTGTGTTTTCGCTGTAAAACACTTGATAAATCAGAAATATTGTCTGGAATCACAAGATGCCTGTCTTTCAATTGCTGTACACTATGTATTTTTCAGAAATGTTTTATGATGAGTATTTAGTTATTTGGCGTTGGTGTCTGTAATTTTTCTGTCTGCTTTCGGTGCAATTTCTGACTGTAGCTGCAATGTAAACTATGATTTATACCTGAAATATGCACATTTTTCTAACAAAACATATGCTATACAATAAATATGTTATCAGACTGTCATCTGATGAGGTTGTTTCTTGGTTAGTGGCTATTTATATCTTTATTTGGTCGAATTTGTGATAGCTACTGATGTAGTAAAAAACGGATGGAGTAAAAATAGTGGTGTCTTTTGCTAACGTGGTTAGCTAATAGATTTACATATTGTGTCTTCCCTGTAAAACATTTTAAAAATCGGACATGTTGGCTTGATTCACAAGATGTGTACCTTTCATCTGGTGTCTTGGACTTGTTAATGTGTGAAAGTTAAATATTTAAAAAAAATATCTTTTGAATTTCGCGCCCTGCACTTTGAGCTGGCTGTTGTCATAAGTGTACCGGTGTCGGGCTTGCAGCCCAAACAGGTTAATGACAGCTATTGGACAGTGGTTCATGGTGAATTTATTGTCTGTCCCTTTAGAGGCCCCTTTAAGTGCTGATGCAGCCAGGGCTCTAAATTAACATTCTCCATTGGTACAGTAGCACTGATGCTCCCACCTTAAAAAAGTTATTGAGCGCCACATGAAATTTAGGAGCATTATATGAATTCTAGCTACTTTCGAATCACATGTTGTGCCCTAGAAACAAATATTTTGATTTATTTAACCTTACAATGACGGCCTATGAAAAGTGGGTTAACTGCCTTGTTCAGGGGCAGAACGACAGATGTTTACCTTGTCAGCTCGGGGTTTCGGTTACTGGCCCAACGCTCTAACCACTAGGCTACCTGCCGCCTAAATACAGTTGAGGTCGGAAGTTTACAAACACTTAGGTTGGAGTCAGTATAACTTCTTATGGCTGCAGGGGCAGTATTGAGTAGCTTGGATGAAAGGTGCACAGAGGTGCCCAGAGTAAACGGCCTGCTCCTCAGTCATAGTTGCTAATATATGCATATTATTATTAGTAATGGATAGAAAACACTCTGAAGTTTCTGAAACTGTTTGAATTATGTCTGTGAGTATAACATAACTCATATGGAAGGCAAAAACCTGAGAAGTTCCACTTCCTGTTTGGATTTGTTCTGAGGCTGCTAGATTTTCAACCAAGCTCCCAATGAAATTACAGCGAGATATGGATGAGTTTTCACTTCCTACGGCTTCCACTAGATGTCAACAGTCAATAGAACTTTGTCTGATGACTCTAATGTGAAGGTGGACCGAAGGAGACAGGAATGAGTAATCACTGCCATGAGGTGACCACGCATTGAACACGCGCGTTCATGTGAGAGGCAGCTCCGTTCCATCGCTCAACTGAAGTCAATGTAATTCTCCGGGTTGGAACTGTATTCAAGATGTATGTTAACAACATTCTTAAGATTGATTCAATACATCGTTTGACATGTTTCTACTGACTGTTACAGAACTTTTGGACATTTCGTCACGTTATAGTGGACGCGCTTTGTGACTTTGGAATTGTTTACCAAACGCGCTAACCAAAGTAGCTAATTGGACATAAATAATGGACATTATCGAACAAATCAAGCAATTACTGTGGACCTGGGATTCCTAGGACTGCATTCTGATGAAGTTCATCAAAGGTAAGGAAACATTTATCATGTATTTTCTGGTTTCTGTTGACTCCAACATGGCGGCTAATTTGGCTATTGTTCGGAGCGCCGTCTCAGATTATTGCATGGTTTGCTTGTTCCGTAAATTTTTTTTTGAAATCTGACAGCGGTTGCATTAAGGAGAGGTATATCTATAATTCCATGTGTATAACTTGTATTATCATCTACATTTATGATGAGTATTTCTGTTGAAACGATGTGGCTATGCAAAATCACTTGATGTTTTTGGAGCTAGTGAATGTAACGCGCCAATGTAAACTCAGATTTTTTTTATATAAATAGGAACTTTATCAAACAAAACATGCATGTATTGTGTAACATGAAGTCCTATGAGTGTCATCTGATGAAGTTAATCAAAGGTTAGTGATTAATTTTATCTCTATTTCTGCTTTTTGTGACTGCTATCTTTCGCTGGAAAAATGGCTGTGCTTATTGTGGTTTGGTGGTGACCTAACATAATCGTTTATAGTGCTTTCACTGAAAAGCATATTTGAAATCGGACACTTTGATGGGATTAACAACAAGATTACCTTTAAAATGATATAAGACACATGTATGTTTGAGGAATTGTAATTATGAGATTTCTGTTGTTTGAATTTGGCGCCCTGCACTTTCACTAGCTGTTGTCATATCGATCCCGTTAGCGGGATTGCAGCCATAAGAAGATAACTAGTTTTTCAACCACTCCACTCATTTCTTGTTGACAAACTAGTTTTGGCAACAAGTGCATGACACAAGTAATTTTTCAGACAGATTATTTCATTTATAAGGAGGCCTACTGTATCACAATTCCAGTGGGTCAGAAGTTGACATACACTAAGTTGACTGTGCCTTTAAACAGCTTGGAAAAATCCAGAAAATGATGTCATGGCTTTAGAAGCTTCTGATAGGCTAATTGACATCATTTGAGTCAATTGGTGGTGTACCTGTGGATGTATTTCAAGGCCCACCTTCAAATTCAGTGCCTCTTTGCTTGACATCATGGGAAAATCTAAATAAATCAGCCAAAAATTGTAGATCCCCACAAGTCTGGTTCATCCTTGGGAGCAATTTCCAAACGCCTGAAGGTACCACGTTCATCTGTACAAACAATAATAAGCAAGTATAAACACCATGGGACCACTCAGCCGTCAGACCACTCAGGAAGGCGACGCGTTCTGTCTCCTAGAGATGAATGTACTTTGGTGCGAAAAGTGCAAATCAATCCTAGAACAACAGCAAAGGACCTCGTGAAGATGCTGGAGGAAACAGGTACAAAAGTATCTATATCCACAGTAAAACGAGTCCTATTTCGACATAAGCTGAAAGGCCGCTCAGCAAGGAAGAACCCATTGCTCTAAAACAGCCAGACTATGGTTTACAACTGCACATGGAGACAAAGGTTTTACTTTTTGGAGAAATGTCCTCTGGTCTGATGAAACAAAAATAGAAATGTTTGGCCATAATGACCATCGTTATGTTTGGAGGAAAAAGGGGGAGGCTTGCAAGCCGAAGAACACTATCCCAACTGTGAAGTACGGGGGTGGCAGCATCATGTTGTGGGGGTGCTTTGCTGTAGGAGAGACTGGTGCACTTCACAAAATAGATGGCATCATGAGGCAGGAAAATTATGGGGGTATATTGAAGCAACATCTCAAGACATCAGTCAGGAAGTTAAAGCTTGGTCGCAATGGGTTTTCCAAATGAACAATGACCCCAAGCATACTTCCAAAGTTGTGGAAAATGGCTTACGGACAACAAAGTCAAGGTATTGGAGTGGCCATCACAAAGCCCTGACCTCAATCCTATAGAACATTTGTGGGCAGAACTGAAAAAGTGTGAAGAAACCTAGAAACCTGACTCAGTTACACCAGCTCTGTGTGAGGAGGAATGGGCCAAAATTCACCCAACTTATTGTGGGTAGCTTGTGGAAGGCTACTCAAAACTTTTCACCCAAGTTAAACAATTGAAAGACAATGCTACCAAATACTAATTGAGTGCATGTAAACTTCTGACCCACTGGGAATGTGATGAATGAAATAAAAGCTGAAATAAGTCACTCTCTACTATTATTCTGACATTTCACATTCTTAAAATAAAGTGGTGATTCTAACTGACCTAAGACAGAGAATTTTTACTAGGATTAAATGTCAGGAATTGTGAAAAACTGAGTTTAAATGTGTTTGGCTAAGGTATATTGGAGCGAGTAGTCGCATTTCGCTTCGCTCCACAGGTAGTATTACATTTCATTTCATTTCATTTCATTACAGTACAACGGTTTGATTTGTTTGATCTTAGCAATTTTTTCTTAGCTAGCTACATAGCCGTCTTTGTATCAAAGATAATTGTGTAGTTTAGAGTAATTATCGAGGTTAGCTAGCCAGCTATTTTCGTCCTTCTAACGTAGTCAACACTGCTAGCTAGCCAGCTAGCCAACTTCTACCGAATAGCAGCACTGTAGAAACTATTACATTACAACGGAACGACTTGATTAGTGTAGTGTTAGCTAGCTACATAGTTGTCTTTGCTGTCTTTGTATCTAAGATAATTGTGTAGTTTAGAGTAATTATCGAGGTTATCGAGGTTACCTAGCCAGTTATCGAGGTTACCTAGCCAGCTACACTTTCAAACAAAGTCAACAACGCAGCCACTGCTAGCTAGCCTACTTCACCAGCCAGCAGTACTGTATCATTTTAATCATTTTAGTCAATAAGATTTTTGCAACGTAAGCTTAACTTTCTGAACATTCGAGACGTGTAGTCCACTTGTCATTCCAATCTCCTTTGCATTAGCGTAGCCTCTTCTGTAGCCTGTCAACTATGTGTCTGTCTATCCCTGTTCTCTCCTCTCTGCACAGACCATACAAACGCTTCACACCGCGTGGCCGCTGCCACTCTAACCTGGTGGTCCCAGCGCGCACGACCCACGTGGAGTTCCAGGTCTCCGGCAGCCTCTGGAACTGCCGATCTGCGGCCAACAAGGCAGAGTTCATCTCAGCCTATGCTTCCCTCCAGTCCCTCGACTTCTTGGCACTGACGGAAACATGGATTACCACAGATAACACTGCTACTCCTACTGCTCTCTCCTCGTCTGCCCACGTGTTCTCGCACACCCCGAGAGCTTCTGGTCAGCGGGGTGGTGGCACTGGGATCCTCATCTCTCCCAAGTGGACATTCTCTCTTTCTCCCCTGACCCATCTGTCTATCGCCTCATTTGAATTCCATGCTGTCACAGTTAACAGCCCTTTCAAGCTTAACATCCTTATCATTTATCGCCCTCCAGGTTCCCTTGGAGAGTTCATCAATGAGCTTGACGCCTTGATAAGTTCCTTTCCTGAGGATGGCTCACCTCTCACAGTTCTGGGTGACTTTAACCTCCCCACGTCTACCTTTGACTCATTCCTCTCTGCCTCCTTCTTTCCACTCCTCTCCTCTTTTGACCTCACCCTCTCACCTTCCCCCCCCCTACTCACAAGGCAGGCAATACGCTTGACCTCATCTTTACTAGATGCTGTTCTTCCACTAATCTCATTGCAACTCCCCTCCAAGTCTCCGACCACTACCTTGTATCCTTTTCCCTCTCGCTCTCATCCAACACTTCCCACACTCCCCCTACTCGGATGGTATCGCGCCGTCCCAACCTTCGCTCTCTCTCCCCCGCTACTCTCTCCTCTTCCATCCTATCATCTCTTCCCTCTGCTCAAACCTTCTCCAACCTATCTCCTGATTCTGCCTCCTCAACTCTCCTCTCCTCCCTTTCTGCATCCTTTGACTCTCTATGTCCCCTATCCTCCAGGCCGGCTCGGTCCTCCCCTCCTGCTCCGTGGCTCGACGACTCATTGCGAGCTCACAGAACAGGGCTCCGGGCAGCCGAGCGGAAATGGAGGAAAACTCGCCTCCCTGCGGACCTGGCATCCTTTCACTCCCTCCTCTCTACATTTTCCTCTTCTGTCTCTGCTGCTAAAGCCACTTTCTACCACTCTAAATTCCAAGCATCTGCCTCTAACCCTAGGAAGCTCTTTGCCACCTTCTCCTCCCTCCTGAATCCTCCTCCCCCTCCCCCCCCTCCTCCCTCTCTGCGGATGACTTCGTCAACCATTTTGAAAAGAAGGTCGACGACATCCGATCCTCGTTTGCTAAGTCAAACGACACCGCTGGTTCTGCTCACACTGCCCTACCCTGTGCTTTGACCTCTTTCTCCCCTCTCTCTCCAGATGAAATCTCGCGTCTTGTGACGGCCGGCCGCCCAACAACCTGCCCGCTTGACCCTATCCCCTCCTCTCTTCTCCAGACCATTTCCGGAGACCTTCTCCCTTACCTCACCTCGCTCATCAACTCATCCTTGACCGCAGGCTACGTCCCTTCCGTCTTCAAGAGAGCGAGAGTTGCACCCCTTCTGAAAAAACCTACACTCGATCCCTCCGATGTCAACAACTACAGACCAGTATCCCTTCTTTCTTTTCTCTCCAAAACTCTTGAACGTGCCGTCCTTGGCCAGCTCTCCTGCTATCTCTCTCAGAATGACCTTCTTGATCCAAATCAGTCAGGTTTCAAGACTAGTCATTCAACTGAGACTGCTCTTCTCTGTGTCACGGAGGCGCTCCGCACTGCTAAAGCTAACTCTCTCTCCTCTGCTCTCATCCTTCTAGACCTATCGGCTGCCTTTGATACTGTGAACCATCAGATCCTCCTCTCCACCCTCTCCGAGTTGGGTATCTCCGGCGCGGCCCACGCTTGGATTGCGTCCTACCTGACAGGTCGCTCCTACCAGGTGGCGTGGCGAGAATCTGTCTCCGCACCACGTGCTCTCACCACTGGTGTCCCCCAGGGCTCTGTTCTAGGCCCTCTCCTATTCTCGCTATACACCAAGTCACTTGGCTCTGTCATATCCTCACATGGTCTCTCCTATCATTGCTATGCAGACGACAAACAATTAATCTTCTCCTTTCCCCCTTCTGATAACCAGGTGGCGAATCGCATCTCTGCATGTCTGGCAGACATATCAGTGTGGATGACGGATCACCACCTCAAGCTGAACCTCGGCAAGACGGAGCTGCTCTTCCTCCCGGGGAAGGACTGCCTGTTCCATGATCTCGCCATCACGGTTGACAACTCCATTGTGTCCTCCTCCCAGAGCGCTAAGAACCTTGGCGTGATCCTGGACAACACCCTGTCGTTCTCAACTAACATCAAGGCGGTGACCCGTTCCTGTAGGTTCATGCTCTACAACATTCGCAGAGTACGACCCTGCCTCACACAGGAAGCGGCGCAGGTCCTAATCCAGGCACTTGTCATCTCCCGTCTGGATTACTGCAACTCGCTGTTGGCTGGGCTCCCTGCCTGTGCCATTAAACCCCTACAACTCATCCAGAACGCCGCAGCCCGTCTGGTGTTCAACCTTCCCAAGTTCTCTCACGTCACCCCGCTCCTCCGCTCTCTCCACTGGCTTCCAGTTGAAGCTCGCATCCGCTACAAGACCATGGTGCTTGCCTACGGAGCTGTGAGGGGAACGGCACCTCCGTACCTTCAGGCTCTGATCAGGCCCTACACCCAAACAAGGGCACTGCGTTCATCCACCTCTGGCCTGCTCGCCTCCCTACCTCTGAGGAAGTACAGTTCCCGCTCAGCCCAGTCAAAACTGTTCGCTGCTCTGGCACCCCAATGGTGGAACAAACTCCCTCACGACGCCTGGTCAGCGGAGTCAATCACCACCTTCCGGAGACACCTGAAACCCCACCTCTTTAAGGAATACCTAGGATAGGATAAAGTAATCCCTCTACCCCCCCCCCCCCCTTAAAAGAGTTAGATGCACTATTGTAAAGTGGTTGTTCCACTGGATATCATAAGGTGAATGCACCAATTTGTAAGTCGCTCGACTTCAACTGTATGTAACACTGTAAATACGTGAGTTTATTATAAAAGCTAAAACGTTAATACCTGTCATTGAAATTACAGTCATTTGTGGAATATTAGGTTTCTACATTATGTACACCGACGTGCAAGAGCTCTGTTATTCATTCATTCCTATGATCATTGATCTCCTGAAGAAGGTATCCCTTTTTCTTTCTTTCTGTGCCCCCAAATGTTTGGATATACACTGAGTGTACAAAACATTAGGAACACCTTCCTAATATTGAGCTGTACCCTACACACACACACAATTTGTCGGGGCACGGACACTTCAAAGTGTCCTTAGCGTTCCACAGGGATGCTGGCCCATGTTGACTCCAATGCTTCCCACAGTTGTGTCAAGTTGGCTGGACGTCCTTTGGGTGGTGGACCATTCTTGATACACACGGAAAACTGTTGAGCGTGAAAAACCCAGCAGCGTTGCAGCTCTTGACACTCTCAAACCGGTGCGCCTGGCACCTACTACCATACCGCGTTCAAAGGCACTTAAATCTTAAACCCTCTGATTGGCACACAAACAATCCATCTCAATTGTCTCAAGGTTTAAAAATCCTTCTTTAACCTGTCTCCTCCCCTTAATCTACACTGATTAAAGTGGATTTAAGAAGTGACATCAATAAGGGATCATAGCTTTCACCTGGTCAGTCTATGTCATGGAAAGATCAGGTGTTCCTAATGTTTTGTACACTCAGTGTACTGGTAAAGGTACTAGGTTGTTAGCTGGTAGTACTGAGCGATTAACCAACATTTGTTATTTTTAATTTTTTTCGGGGCCCAATGCGCAGTTTCTCTAGAGATAAATCAGGACAAGTCTGAACTGTACAATGTAGTAGGGGGGTTGTAGTTTCCAACAGGCCAATATTCTACATACAATACATGACCAAAAGTATGTGGACACCTGCTTTTCAAACATCTCATTCCAAAATCATGGGCATTAATATGGAGTTGGTCCCCCCTTTGCTGCTATAACAGCCTCCACTCTTCTGAGAAGGCTTTCCACTAGATGTTGGAACGTTGCTGCAGGGACTTGCTTCCATTCAGCTACAAGAACATTTGTGAGGGCGGGAACTTATGTTGGGCGATTAGGCCTGGCTCGCATCCCAATGGTGTTTGATGGGGTTGAGGTCAGGGCTCTATGCAGGCCAGTCAAGTTCTTCCTCACAGATTTTGACAAGCCATTTCTGTATGGACATCGCTTTGTGCACGTGGGCATTGTATTGCTGAAACAGGAAAGGGCTTTCCCCAAACTGTTGCCACAAAGTTGGAAGCACAGAATCGTCTAGAATGTCATTGTATGCTGTAGCGTTAAGATTTCCCTTCACTGGAACTAAGGGGCCTAGTCCGAACCATTAAAAACAACCCCAGACCAGTATTCCTCCTCCACCAAACTTTACAGTTGGCACTATGCATTCGGGCAGGTAGCATTCTCCTGGCATTTGCCAAACCCAGATTAGTCCGTCGGACTGCCAGATGGTGAAACGTGATTCATTCCTCCAGAGAACGCGTTTTCACTGCTCCAGATTCCAATAACAGCGAGCTTTACACCACTCCAGCCGACGCTTGGCATTGCTCATGGTGATCTTAGGCTTATGTGCGGCTGCTCGGCCATGTAAACCCATTTCATGAAGCTCCCAACGAACAGTTCTTGTGCGGAGGTTGCTTCCAGAGGCAGTTTGGAACTCGGTAGTGAGTGTTGCAACTGAGGACAAATGATTTTTACAAGCTCAACACTTGGGGGTCCCGTTCTGTGAGATTGTGTGGCCTACCACTTTGCGGTTGAGCCGTTGTTGCTCCTAGACACTTCCACTTCACCATAACAGCACAGAAACAGAAATTTGACGAATTGACTTATTGGAAAGGTGGCATCCTATGATGGTGCCACGTTAAAAGACACTGAGCTCTTCAATAAGGCCATTCTACTGCCAATATTTGTCTATGGAGATTGCATGGCTGTGTGCTCAAGTTAACACACCTGTCAGCAGCGGGTGTGGCTGAAATAGCCAAATCCACAAATTTGAAGGGGGGTCCATATACTTTTGTATATATAGAGTTGTTTAGCGCAGAAATAAAGTGGGATAGAGAAGGATGGAGAGGGATAGAGAGGGATAGAGAGGAATGAAGGAGGGATGGAACTACTAAAATAGTAATTTTGTCAGACAGTATAGGCAGCAGCTCTATAGAGATGGGAGGTTTTCCACTGTGTGTATCGGGTGTTAAGTGAGTGTATCGAGTGTGTGTGCGTTGAACAAACTGGCACAAAGATAGATAGCAGCAGTCTGGTAGCAGCAGTTGTGATGTGTGTGTAGCATGAATGTGTGTGTGTGTGTGTGTGAGAGAGAGTGCATGTGTGTTAAGATGTGGAGAGTGCAGGTGGTCAGTCCAGTTTAAGTGTTCAGCAGTCTGATAGCTTGTAGATAGGCTCAGAGACAGTAACGGAGTGAACAGCTCGTGGCTGGTGTGTGTGGGGGTCCTTGACGATGCTGCAGGACTTCGTCAGGCACCGTTTCAAGTAGATCTCCTGGATGGGTGGGAACATGATCCCAGTGACGTAGTGGGCCGTCTTCACCACCCGCTGGAGGGCCTTGCGGTCATGGACGGAGCATTTGCGTACCAGGCTGTGATGCAACCGGTGAGGATGCTCTCGATGGTGCAACGGTAGTATTTGGAGAGGACCCAGGATGGCATGCCAAATTTCTTCAGCCGCCTTAGGAAGGAGAGGTGCTGTTAACAAGAGTGAACTCCCTCTTCTTCGTCTCTTCCTCCTTCCCAAGGTCATAGAATCGCCTCACAGTCTGCTAATACTGCACCCATGGCAATCACGGTGGCTTTCCTACATACACAGTAGAGTACTGTGAAGAGACACACACACGTTCTCCCCCGAGGCTACCATTAGCGATTAGCGTGGAAAAGCACCCAAGCGTCACGTTATACCAAAGCATCCAACAGCATCCAATTCCATGCCTTTTGCATTCAATGCACATACAGTAAACACATCTATCATGACCTACAGAGTCCTGCAGCTACAGAATGACAATACCAAATTGGCCGCATCGGGGTGTTCAATGATTACTTTTTGACATTGCAATTAATGGGGCACCAGGTAGCCTAGCGGTTAGAGCGTTAGGCCAGTAACTGAAGGGTCGCTGGTTTGAATACCCGAGCTGACAAGGTGAAAAATCTGACGATATGCCCTTGAGCAAGGCACTGAACCGCAATTTGTCCCAGGGGCACCGTACTACTACGGCTGACCCTGTAAAACAACACATTTCCTATACAGTGTATGTGACAATATAAAAATGATAATGGAGTTGATCGTCCTCCTCTGGGTCTAATTTAGCTGGGTCACCTTGGAGGCAGTTTGTTATGGATTTAATGTCTCAGCAATGATTTATGAGAAGACATGTCTACAAACACACACAGACAGACATATAGACACTTGCTGATAAACACATACAAGTGCAAATAGAACTGTAAACGGGCACACACACTGCCACCCATTACCACAAGACCAAATTACTTGCTGAGTTAATATTTGACCAGCTTCCCAGTTCTGCCATTGGGATATTTACAGAGGCAAGCTGAGGCTTTCAGGCGCTCTTCAAGGACAAATGAGAACTGATCCCCAGTATGGACAGAAAGTCTCTCCTCTCATCCCCAGTATAGACAGAAATGATCTCCTCTCATCCCCAGTATAGACAGAAAGGATCTCCTCTCATCCCCAGTATGGACAGAAAGCCTCTCCTCTCATCCCCAGTATGGACAGAAAGGATCTCCTCTCATCCCCAGTATAGACAGAAAGGATCTCCTCTCATCCCCAGTATGGACAGAAAGCCTCTCCTCTCATCCCCAGTATGGACAGAAAGGATCTCCTCTCATCCCCAGTATGGATAGAAAGGATCTCCTCTCATCCACAGGATAGACAGAAAGTCTCTCCTCTCATCCCCAGTACGGACAGAAAGCCTCTCCTCTCATCCCCAGTATAGACAGAAAGGATCTCCTCTCATCCCCAGTATGGACAGAAAGCATCTCCTCTCATCCCCAGTATGGACAGAAAGCCTCTCCTCTCATCCCCAGTATGGATAGAAAGTCTCTCCTCTCATCCCCAGTATAGACAGAAAGGATCTCCTCTCATCCCCAGTATGGACAGAAAGCCTCTCCTCTCATCCCCAGTATGGATAGAAAGGATCTCCTCTCATCCCCAGTATAGACAGCAAGTCTCTCCTCTCATCCCCAGTACGGACAGAAAGGATCTCCTCTCACCCCCAGTATAGACAGAACGGATCTCCTCTCATCCCCAGTATAGACAGAAAGGATCTCCTCTCATCCCCAGTATAGACAGAAAGGATCTCCTCTCATCCCCAGTATGGACAGAAAGTCTCTCCTCTCATCCCCAGTACAGACAGAAAGGATCTCCTCTCATCCCCAGTACAGACAGAAAGGATCTCATCTCATCCCCAGTACAGACAGAAAGGATCTCCTCTCATCCCCAGTATAGACAGAACGGATCTCCTCTCATCCCCAGTATAGACAGAACGGATCTCCTCTCATCCCCAGTATAGACAGAAAGGATCTCCTCTCATCCCCAGTATAGACAGAAAGCCTCTCCTCTCATCCCCAGTATAGACAGAAAGCCTCTCCTCTCATCCCCAGTATAGACAGAACGGATCTCCTCTCATCCCCAGTATAGACAGAAAGGATCTCCTCTCATCCCCAGTACAGACAGAAAGGATCTCCTCTCATCCCCAGTATAGACAGAACGGATCTCCTCTCATCCCCAGTATAGACAGAACGGATCTCCTCTCATCCCCAGTATAGACAGAACGGATCTCCTCTCATCCCCAGTATAGACAGAACGGATCTCCTCTCATCCCCAGTATAGACAGAAAGCCTCTCCTCTCATCCCCAGTATAGACAGAAAGGATCTCCTCTCATCCCCAGTATAGACAGAAAGCATCTCCTCTCATCCCCAGTATAGACAGAAAGCCTCTCCTCTCATCCCCAGTATAGACAGAAAGGATCTCCTCTCATCCCCAGTATGGACAGAAAGGATCTCCTCTCATCCCCAGTATGGACAGAAAGGATCTCCTCTCATCCCCAGTATGGACAGAAAGGATCTCCTCTCATCCCCAGTATGGATAGAAATGCTCTATTCTGATCCCTGTACATCACAGTGGTAGATACTAGTTACAGTGTAGGTGAGAGAGGAATGGCTGGGGCTGATTACAGATTCATCAGGACTCATGTGGTTTAACAGGACCAAGGCACTTTCCATTGGCCAGGAATACAGTAGCAATCACATGCTTATTTGCTGGCTAACATTTCCTGCAGACCCGAGGGAAATTCACATACAGTAGCGTTATGCAAACAATTATAGAATTTTCTGGGAAAACTTGCATAGACATACAAGCATAGTTAAAGAGTGCTGGAGTCCTTCCGCAGCATGGTAAACAGCTTTGTCACACCGACAGAGAGCTGGAGAGAGGCTGGCACGCTTGGGGACGCTGTGTCACAGTGGCCTCACTAGAAATGGATGTGTCTCGTGTGGAAGTATCCATCAACCGGGGCCCGCTGTGTGTGTGTGTACAGTATCCATGTGTGTGGGTTTTTGTCGAGCCTGTTAGTCCTTTTTCGTCGACACAGTGCAATATAATGCCAATGGAGGTCTCTCCCTCTCCAACGGGAGTCATACAAACACGGACACAACCAGTAAATAGTAAGGCATCCAATAAGGTTAAGGACATAAACAAAGGTTATAGAATTGAAGCAACCAAGGCTAGCCCAGCTAACTGGAAGCATGGGACAAGGTCTTGGCATCACCATTTATGAGTAAGATTGGGCTGAAAGATTTCCACATTCAGTCAGAACTACTCACTTGATTTTGCTAATGTAAATTCATAGGCATGGCAAGGCTGGGGGCTACTCCAAGATTACATAAAGCATTTGGAATCCATGTTTGTAATTCCTTTGTGATACTATCAGAAGTTGGCAATATAAAACAGCTTTTATAGCCTACTGTTCCCCAATAATAACAAACAATAACAAATTAGGGAGAAACTGTCATAAACACAAAGAGGATATAGATGCGCTCTCACACACACACACACACACACACACACACACACACACACACACACACACACACACACAACATTCATAAATATCCTCAATAAAACAATACACAGGCGGTGGAACACACACTGCAATAAAGACATGTCGGCGACATCTCAGAACACATTGCTTCCTCCTCTGCCAACAACACGAGACTGGGGATCCAATATCATCCACAACACCAGCTTCCTGCTCTTCCTGCCAGCCGTGTCAAGAAACATCCAGTGCCCAGCACCCCTCAGAGACAGAGCAGGAACGGTGAGAGGGGTAATATAAACCTTTGTCACATTATTTTTAAAGCCCTCGCTGGCCACAGGTTTTCCCCCTCCCTCCCTATTACAGCAAATCTGTTAACAGTTACAGTTTCCTGTAGGAGTGATGTTGTTGGTTCTGTAAAGGTAGCCTGTCCCTGGGATGCCCTTCACCAAGCAGGACTGAAGTAGCCTGGTCCCAGACAAAGTTGTTCATGTTTTATGAGTCATATGTACGGGATACTCATGGTACCATCCAACAAAATGCTTACTAGATCCGTTTGTGCTAGTGTCTTGCCCTTGGCGTTACATTGACCATAAGAGTTGGCAAGGCAGCGCAGAGACTGGGATAGGGCTGAAGTCGGCATATATCTTATTCCATCCGATTATTCAGCTTGTATTTTATTTCAGGACTTCATTCTAGTTATTTATTCTATATTGAACGCTTTAGGCCGCTAACGATGTCTGACAGGTGCTATGAAGTAGGGGGGAGGGGTGGGTAACAGTGGTATTGTTCTCATCATTAGGCTTATGGGGGGTGAGTAACAGTAGTTTGATAGGGAATTAAAGCACTTCACAAAAACACAGGGAAGTCAGACACCCTGTGGAGAATAAAATACCATTTTAAAAAATCAACCAAATTTAAGACACAGCATGCACAGGATTGATGTTTGAGAGAGTGAGAGAGTGAGTGAGGGAGAGAGAGAGGGGGACAGAGAGACAGCACAAGAGCGAGAGAAAAATGTACGTGGGAAATATGGAGAGGGGAGAATGGGGTAGCCAGATGTGAGAACTAACCGGATCAGAGTCTGGGTCACCTTCATATTCAGGAGATTATGACAGCTTCCATCCATCTTCCTCTTTCCCACTCTCTTGCTCATAAATGAAGCGTGTGTGCAAACAGAGTCTGTGTGGTATTGTGTGCGTGTGTGTGTCCGATCCACCCCCTACCAACTTGAGTCCTCATTACCAGAGAACACACTGACTGTGCAGTTTCTGACCTAACAGGGTAGAGCGAGGGCAGGTCAGAGCAGAGTGAGACAGAAAGGGGGTAAAGAGAGACCGAGAGGGTAGAGCGAGACCGAGAAGTTACAGAGAGACAGAAGGTAGAGAAACAGAGAGAAGGCAGGTGAGAGAAGAGAAAGAGAGAGATTAGATGAAAGAGGATACAAGGGGGTGAGTGGTGAGATAAAGTTAGGTGAAGAGAGGTGGGACAAAACAGAGAGAGAGAGATACAACAGAAAAAGAGAGGGTTTAAAACTCTAAAACAGCTATGACTTGTGTAAAACATGCTGAGAGGGAAAGCTTGTAGTGTAAACACAGACTAGAAGTGTACACACACTTTACTTGTCAGCTGAAGACAAATGTATTTATAGTCTAAATTCGGAGAGGGTCTTACACACCTCTCTTGTAACCATGGCTGTAAAACGTAATTGAGGGGGGGGGGGGGGGGGGGGCAAGTGTACGCACACACACAAACACACTTCTGCTGTAATGAAGGCTGTAAAATGTTTGACACGGGTGTGTGTGTGTGGAGTGTAAACAGAGTGGAACACGAGGCTGGAGTGTAGAGCCAGCCCACCTGCACGAAGGCGAGGAGCAGGGTTGGGCAATATCAACCTTTGTCCTATTGTGATTCTGTATTCATAAAACAATAGTGATATGATGCTATCGCCCCCTATTGGCCAACCCCCCCCCCAATAAAATAAAAAAAGTACAATCTGCTAAAATCACCGCTGGGCTATAGCGTGGAATCGCATGCTACAACTGGACCAATCTTGACAAAAGATAATGTTGTTGAAAGCCTGGGTAGAGGCTAAGTCAAGGTTTCCCAAACTCGGTCCTGCCCCCACCCGGTGTACATTAGTTTTTGCCCAAGCACTTCACAGCTGATTCCAATAATCAAAGCTTAATGATGAGTTGATTATTTGAATCAGCTGTGTAGTGCTAGGGCAATAACCAAAATGGGCTAGGGCAATAACCAAAACAGGCTAGGGCAATAACCAAAATGGGCTAGGGCAATAACCAAAACAGGCTAGGGCAATAACCAAAATGGGCTAGGGCAATAACCAAAATGGGCTAAGCAATAACCAAAACGGGCTAGGGCAATAACCAAAATGGGCTAGGGCAATAACCAAAACAGGCTAGGGCAATAACCAAAATGGGCTAGGGCAATAACCAAAATGGGCTAAGCAATAACCAAAACGGGTTAGGGCAATAACCAAAACAGGCTAGGGCAATAACCAAAATGGGCTAAGCAATAACCAAAACGGGTTAGGGCAATAACCAAAATGGGCTAAGCAATAACCAAAACAGGCTAGGGCAATAACCAAAACGGGTTAGGGCAATAACCAAAACAGGCTAGGGCAATAACCAAAACAGGTCCCCAGGACCGAGTGTAGGAAACACAGGCAAATCTTTTCTAATATTCCCTTATGGTGTAGATTCAAAATGTTTGTTTTTTGACCTTTATTTAACTAGGCAAGTCAGTCAAGAACAAATTCTTATTTACAATGACGGCCTATTGGGGAACAGTGGGTTAACTGCCTTGTTCAGGGGCAGAACGACAGATTTTTACCTTGTCAGCTCAGGAATTTGATCCAGGAACCTTTCGGTTACTGGCCCAACGAACTAACCACTAGGCTACCTGCCTCTAACCACTAGGCTACCTGCCGACCCAAGCATGGAACAGGTGGAGCAAAGTGACAGTCAACTGATGAGGAACGGGCTGTCTTACCGTACTGAGTTAGGTTATAAATGATCGTCTTCAGAACTGGATAATAATTGCTTGACCTCATCCTCCTCTCTTGTTTGTTATATCTCTCATAAAGCTTTGATTGAGAAATGCCAAAGTCTATAGACTCGCACTTTCAGTGCTTGCAATTTTTTTTAAGGGGCAACAATACCTTCTTAGGCTAGATACAAATAGATAAACTGTAAGTAGATATAAGTAGGTAGGGCACATATACAGTGCATTTTACCACATTACAGCCTTGTAAAATTGACAAAATGTATTTTTTCCCTTATCAATCTGCACACAATACCTCACAATGACAATGCAAAAACTGTTTAGAACTTTTTGCAAATTGATTTAAAAAAAAATATATATATATATATAAATAACACATTTACATAAGTATTCAGACCCTTTACTCAGTACTTTGTTGAAGCACTTTGTCAGCGATTACAGCCTTGAGTCTTCTTGGGTATAACTCTACAAGCTTGGCACACCTGAATTTGGGGAGTTTCAACCATTCTTCTCTGCAGATCCTCTCAAGCTCTGTTAGGTTGGATGGGAAGTGTCGCTGCACAGCTATTTTCAGGTCTCTCCAGAGATGTTCGATCGGGTTCAAGTCCGGGCTCTGGTTGGGCCACTCAAGGACATTGAGAGACTTGTCCCGAAGCCACTGCGTTGTCTTGAGTGTGTGCTTAGGGTCGTTGTCCTGTTGGAAGGTGAATTCTTGGCCCCAGCCTGAGGTCCTGAGCGCTCTGGAGCAGGTTTTCATCAAGGATCTCGCTGTACTTTGCTCCGTTCATCTTTCCCTCGATCCTGACTAGTCTCCCAGTCCTTGCCGCTGAAAAACATCTCCACAGCATGATGCTGCCAACACCATGCTTCACCATAGGGATGGTGCCAAGTTTAATCCAGACATGACTTTTGGCATTCAGGCCAAAGAGTTCAATCTTGGTTTCGTCAGACCAGAGAATCTTGTTTCTCTTGGTCTGAGTGTCCTTAGGTGCCTTATGGCAAACTCCAAGCGGCCATCATGTGCCTTTTACTGAGGAGTGGCTTCCGTCTGGCCACTCTACCATAAAAACCTTATTGGTGGAGTGCTGCAAAGATAGTTGTCCTTCTGGAAGGTTCTCCCATCTGTCAGAGTGACTATCGGGTTCTTGGTCACGTCCCTGACCAAGGCCCTTCTCCCCCAATTGCTCAGTTTGGACGGGCAGCCAGCTCTAGGAAGAGAATTGGTGGTTCCAAACTTGTTCCATTTAAGAATGATGGAGGCCACTGTGTTCTTGGGGACCTTCAATGCTGCAGACATTTTTTAGTATATAGACAGTTGTGTACCTTTCCAAATCATGTCCAAGCAATTGAATTTACTACAGGTGTACTCCAATTAAGTTGTAGAAACATCTTAAGGATGATCAATATAAACAGGATGCACGGGAGGTCAATTTTGAGTCTCAAAGCAAATGGTTTGAATAATTATGCAAAAAAGGTATTTGTTTTTTATTTTGAATACATTTGCATAAAAAATTTAAAAGAATGTTTTCCATTTGTCATTATGTGTGTAGATTGATGAGGGAAAAATGTATTTTAATCAATTTTAGAATAAGGCTGTGACGTAACAAAATGGGGGGAAAGTCAAGGGTTCTGAATACTTTCCGAATGCACTGTAAGTATATACATGTACAGTGGGCTCCAAAATTACTGACACCCCTGACTGGCAATGCACAAACAATGCTTAAAAAAATAAACAATATAATTAGAGATAAACTCAAAATACCAACATGTGAGAAATACTGGACTTTATTAATGTTTCAGTGGAACCAACCAAAATCATACAATTATTTAATACAAAATAAATTGAACCAAAATCAAGGTTTCATAATTATTGGCACTCCTCATTTAGTACTTAGTATAACCACCTCTGGCAAGGATAACAGCATGGAGTCTTTTCCTGTAATGTTTGACAAGGTTAAGGAACACATTTGGAGGGATTTTGGACCATTCCTCTATGCAGATCCTTTCAAGATCCTTCACATTCTTGGGTTTGCGGGTTCAACTGCCCTCTTCCACTCAGCCCACAGGTTTTCGATTGGATTGAGGTCCAGCGACTGAGATGGCCGTGGCAGAACATTGATTTTGTTGTCACAGAACCATTTCTGTGTGGATCTTAAGGTCTGTTTCAGGTCATTGTCTTGTTGGAAAGTCCACCTACGGCCAAGTCCCAGCCCTCTGGCAGAGGCAACCAGATTGTCAGCCAATATTGCCTGATACTTGGTGGAATTCATTATGCCATCAATCTTAACCAGTGCCCCTGGACCTCTGGAATTAAAACAGCCCCAAAACGTCACTGACCACCCTCCATATTTCACCATGGGTATGAGGTGCCTCTCCTTGTACGCATCTCTGTTTCGACGCCAAACATGCCGATGCTGAATCTGACCAAAACTTTCAATTTTGGTCTCATCTGACCAGAGCACCTTCTTCCAGCCATAATTTAAATGACGTTTGACAAACTCCAAGCGTTTGCGTCTGTGTCTTGTGGTCAAGAAAGGGCTTTCTTCTGGCAACCCTTCCAAAAAGCCTGTGGTTGTGGAGGTGGCGTCTGATGGTGCTTTTTGAAACCTGGTGACCCCAAGACGCCACCAAGGCCTGCAATTCTTTCACAGTGATTCTTGGGGATTTTGTTGCTTCTCTCACCATCCTTCTCCCTATCCTGGGGGGCAAAATGCATTTGCGTCCTCTACCCATGAGGTTTTAAACTGTTCCATATATTTTGCATTTTTTAATAATTGCCCTGACAGTGCTCAGTGGTATATTCAATCATTTGTGGATCTTCTTGTAGCCATTACCAGATTTATGAAGGTCTGGTAATGGCCTTCAAAAGAACTGCCAGTTCTTTTGTTTTCTTCATCGTGTTGGATGACAGTGGGATATTGCATGTGTGTTACCTCATTTGTATACCCTAGTGAAACAGGAAGTGATATAATGGCTCAATATAGTTCCTTAAGACTTAAATAAAGTTAAATAAGTGGAATTAAATGTGTGGTTTAATTTTGGTAGATGTTAATTACAATAATCTTAAAGGGTGCCATTAATTGTGAAACCTTGATTTGGAGGACATTTATTTTTAAATAAATCAATAAATTATTTTGGTTGGTTCCATTGAAACATTAATAAAGTATTGTATTTCTCACATGTTGGTATTTTGAGTTTATCTCTATAATTATATTGTTTATATTTGTTTAAGCATTATTTGCACATTGCCAGTCAGGGGTGCCAGTAATTTTGGAGCCCACTGTATATATATGTAGGTAGGGCAGAAATAAGTAGGTAGGGTAGATATAAGTAGATATACACTACCGTTCAAAGTTTGGGGTCACATAGAAATGTCCTTGTTTTGAAAGAAAAGCAAATTTTTTCACCATTTGAATAATATCAAATTGATCAGAAATACAGTGTAGACATTGTAATGTTGTAAATTACTATTGTAGCTGGAAACAGCTGATTTTTAAAATGGAATATCTACATAGGTGTACAGAGGCCCATTATCAGCAACCATCACTCCTGTGTTCCAATGGCACATTGTGTTAGCTAATCCAAGTTTAAAATTTTAAAAGGCTAATTGATCATTAGAAAAGCCTTTTGCAATTATGTTAGCACAGTTGAAAACTGTTGTACTGATTAAAGAAGCAATAAAACTGGCCTTCTTTAGACTAGTTGAGTATCTGGAGCATCAGCATTTGTGGGTTCGACTACAGGCTCAAATGGCCAGAAACAAAGAACTTTCTTCTGACTCGTTAGTCTATTCTTGTTCTGAGAAATGAAGGCTATTCCATGTGAGAAATTGCCAAGAAACTGAAGATCTCATACAACGCTGTGTACTACTCCCTTCACAGAACTGGGCAAACTGGCTCTAGACAGAATAGCAAGAGGAGTTGGAGGCCCCGGTGCACAACTGAGCAAGAGGACAAGTACATTAGAGTGTCTAGTTTGAGAAACAGATGTCTCACAAGTCCTCAACTGGCAGCTTCATTAAATAGTACCCGCAAAACACTAGTCTCAACGTCAGCAGTGAAGAGGCGACTATGAGATGCTGGCTTTTCTTTTAAAAACAACAACATTTCTAAGTGACCCCAAACTTTTGAACGGAAGTGTAGATATACAGTATGTATCACAGGCTAGAAGAGGAGTGGAGCCGGAGAGAGCAGGAACTGAGAGAGGATGGAGGGAGAGAGGGAGAATGTGAAAGAAAAGGAGGAGAGAGAGAGTGGACAGGTAGATTAGGATTGAGAGAGAGCGACAGAGAGACTGTGAAAGATAGGCTGGGCCAGGAGGAGTGGGAGACAGACTCAGAGCAATAGGGAGAGAAAAGAGAGGTCAGTGGTTGGAATGGTGACACCTTATGGCCTGGGAAAGGACAGAGACGGGCCTTAGGCATCATCAGACGCCACCTAGACTAGCTTAATTAGCCTGCTTCATACAGACTCTACACTAGCAGCAGTTAGCCATGACTGTAGAATAAGGACTGTTGAACGCGTTCCCAGTATCAGGAAGGCTATGTGGAAAATGAATAATATACACCAATCACAGACTTTTGAGTTTGTCGTCTGTTTTTCCATGTACAGTAGTAGCAGCAGCGTATGTAAATTGTCCGGGGGGCGATTTTATTAATTGTTCAGCAGTCTTATGGCTTGGGGGTAGAAGCTGTTGAGGAGCCTTTTGGTCCTAGACTTGGCGCTGTGGTACTGCTTGCCGTGCGGTAGAAGGGAAGACCGTCTATAACTTGGGTGACTGGAGTCTCTGACAATTTTATGGGCTTTCCTCTGGCACTGCCTATTATGAAGGCCCTGGACGGCAGGAAGCTTGGCCCCAGTGATGTACTGGGCCTTTTGCACTACCCTCTGTAGCGCATTACGGTCAGATGCCGAGCAGTTGCCATACCAGGCGGTGATGCAACCGGTCAGGATGCTCTCAATGGTGCAGCTGTAGAAACTTTTGAGGATCTTGGGACCCATGCCAAATCTTTTCATTCTCCTGAGGGGGAAAAGGTTTTGTTGTGCCCTCTTCACGACGGTTTTGGTATGTTTGGACCATGATAGTTCATTGGTAATGTGGACACCAAGGAACTTGAAACTCTCGACCCGTTCCACTACAGCCCCGTCGATCTTAATGGGGACCTGTTTGGCCCGCCTTTTTCTGTAGTCCACGATCAGCATCATATTTTGTGCGGGAGAATGTGGCTACAATGATTTGCTAGCTATGATCCTCATCGCCACGGTTCCTACCACTTCTCCTCTTACAAGACAATGCATTGAAACTCATCATCATGCCAACAGTCCGGTGTGAACGGCGAGTAAAGCCACACAAAAAAACGTGTTGTCTTGTCATTCATTCACTTGATATGAAATAGTGGGGCTGCTGCTGTGTTAAAAATATATATATATATATTATTTTATTCATATCCAGGTTGATGATAGGTCCAGTCCAGTTTCAGTGGAAGTGAGCATTGATGTTGATGACAGGCCCAGTCCAGTTTCAGTGGAAGAGAGGATCTTTGGCGTTGATGACAGGCCCAGTCCAGTTTCAGTGGAAGAGCGAGTCAGGGAAGGCCAGTAGCCAGACCAACTTTGGATTATTTCAAGAGACACAAGTCAGATGACCTAAAAACATTTTTTTGGTTTCCATCATTTGCAGAAATAAAATAAAAACTCTGTGGTACAGAGGGTTTTCTGCTTTAAAGACGGCACCAATCGGAAATGGCTGTTATACAATGAAGAAAGCCATGCGTTATACTATTCAATTTGTATGGCATTTGCGAAGCCTACTGACAGCAGTATTTTTATGTGCGGTCTTTGTGCCAGCATCAGTCTGTGGTGGTATGTAGACAGCCACGAAAATACAGATGAAAACTCTAGGTAGATAGTGTGGTCTACAGCTTATCATGAGATACTCTACACCTCAGGCGAGCAAAACCTCGAGACTTCCTTAGATATCGTGCACCAGCTGTTATTTACAAAAATACATAGTCCACCACCCCTTGTCTTACCAGACGCCGCTGTTCTGTCCGGCCGATACATCGTATAACCAGCCAGCTGTATGTTGATAACGTCGTCATTCAGCCACGACTCCGTGAAGCATAAGACATTGCAGTTTTGAATGTCCCGTTGGTAGTTTAATCTTCCGTTTAGGTAATCGATTTTATTTTCCAAAGATTGCATGTTTGCTAGCAGAATGGAAGGAAGTGGCGTTTTATTCGAACGCCTACAAATTGTCATTAGGCAGCCCACCCTCTGGCCCCTTTTTCTCCGCCTTTTCTTCCCGCAAATGACGGGGATCTGGGCCTGTTCCCGGGAAAGAAGTACATCATTCACGTCGGGCTCAGCGGACTCGTTAAGGGGAAAAAAGGATTCTGCCAGTCCGTGGTGAGTAATCGCAGTCCTGATGTCCAGAAGTTATTTTCCGTCAATAGAGACGGGAGCAGCAACATTATATACAAAATAAGTTAAAAAATAAGTTACAAACAAAGCAAAGAAACAAAGAAATAACACAACCGGTTAGGAATACGTAAAACGTCAACCTTGTTCTCCAGCTACATCTTGGAATAAATCCAACCTAATAGACCTATTTTACCAATTATACATTCATGATGCATAACAATTTTGTATTTCTTTTTCCATTTTAAATCCCTTGTGTTCCTAAAAGTAATTGTTTCATCTCGAGCCCATTGTTAGTTCCTCTTTTAGCACCTGGTCT